>NW_026137655.1:3927218-4581755 GCF_019393585.1 Leptopilina boulardi | reverse complement strand
GTCATTTTACCCATAAATCCAAAATTATAAAAAAGTTCCCAATATAATTCAATTTTTCTTAGGCGGACATTTTTATTGCATTTTCTTGCACAAAATACACCTAAAAGTGTAGAAAAAAATTGACAGCCAAATACGAGTAGAGGAAGACACCTATTACCACCTAAAAGTTATTTTACAAAAAAAAACAAAATTATAAAAAAGTTCCCAATATAATTCAATTTTTCTTAGGCGCACTATTTTATTGCATTTTCTTGCACAAAATACACCTAAAAGTGTAGAAAAAAATTGACAGCCAAATACGAGTAGAGGAAGACACCTATTACCACCTAAAAGTCATTTTACCAAAAAAAACAAAATTATAAAAAAGTTCCCAATATAATTCAATTTTTCTTAGGCGGACTATTTTATTGCATTTTCTTGCACAAAATACACCTAAAAGTGTAGAAAAAAATTGACAGCCAAATTCGAGTAGAGGAAGACACCTATTACCACCTAAAAGTCATTTTACCCATAAATCCAAAATTATAAAAAAGTTCCCAATATAATTCAATTTTTCTTAGGCGGACTATTTTATTGCATTTTGTTGCACAAAATACACCTAAAAGTGTAAAAAAAAATTGACAGCCAAATACGAGTAGAGGAAGACACCTATTACCACCTAAAAGTCATTTTACCCATAAATCCAAAATTATAAAAAAGTTCCCAATATAATTCAATTTTTCTTAGGCGGACTATTTTATTGCATTTTCTTGCGCAAAATACACCTAAAAGTGTAGAAAAAAATTGACAGCCAAATACGAGTAGAGGAAGACACCTAGTACCACCTAAAAGTCATTTTACCAAAAAAACCAAAATTATAAAAAAGTTCCCAATATAATTCAATTTTTCTTAGGCGGACTATTTTATTGCATTTTCTTGCACAAAATACACCTAAAAGTGTACAAAAAAATTGACAGCCAAATACGAGTAGAGGAAGACACCTATTACCACCTAAAAGTTATTTTACAAAAAAAAACAAAATTATAAAAAAGTTCCCAATATAATTCAATTTTTCTTAGGCGCACTATTTTATTGCATTTTCTTGCACAAAATACACCTAAAAGTGTAGAAAAAAATTGACAGCCAAATACGAGTAGAGGAAGACACCTATTACCACCTAAAAGTCATTTTACCAAAAAAACCAAAATTATAAAAAAGTTCCCAATATAATTCAATTTTTCTTAGGCGGACTATTTTATTGCATTTTCTTGCACAAAATACACCTAAAAGTGTAGAAAAAAATTGACAGCCAAATTCGAGTAGAGAAAGACACCTATTACCACCTAAAAGTCATTTTACCCATAAATCCAAAATTATAAAAAAGTTCCCAATATAATTCAATTTTTCTTAGGCGGACTATTTTATTGCATTTTCTTGCACAAAATACACCTAAAAGTGTAGAAAAAAATTGACAGCCAAATACGAGTAGAGGAAGACACCTATTACCACCTAAAAGTCATTTTACCCATAAATCCAAAATTATAAAAAAGTTCCCAATATAATTCAATTTTTCTTAGGCGGACTATTTTATTGCATTTTCTTGCACAAAATACACCTAAAAGTGTAGAAAAAAATTGACAGCCAAATACGAGTAGAGGAAGACACCTATTACCACCTAAAAGTCATTTTACCAAAAAAACCAAAATTATAAAAAAGTTCCCAATATAATTCAATTTTTCTTAGGCGGACTATTTTATTGCATTTTCTTGCACAAAATACACCTAAAAGTGTAGAAAAAAATTGACAGCCAAATTCGAGTAGAGGAAGACACCTATTACCACCTAAAAGTCATTTTACCCATAAATCCAAAATTATAAAAAAGTTCCCAATATAATTCAATTTTTCTTAGGCGGACTATTTTATTGCATTTTCTTGCACAAAATACACCTAAAAGTGTAGAAAAAAATTGACAGCCAAATTCGAGTAGAGGAAGACACCTATTACCACCTAAAAGTCATTTTACCCATAAATCCAAAATTATAAAAAAGTTCCCAATATAATTCAATTTTTCTTAGGCGGACTATTTTATTGCATTTTCTTGCACAAAATACACCTAAAAGTGTAGAAAAAAATTGACAGCCAAATTCGAGTAGAGGAAGACACCTATTACCACCTAAAAGTCATTTTACCCATAAATCCAAAATTATAAAAAAGTTCCCAATATAATTCAATTTTTCTTAGGCGGACTATTTTATTGCATTTTCTTGCACAAAATACACCTAAAAGTGTAGAAAAAAATTGACAGCCAAATACGAGTAGAGGAAGACACCTATTACCACCTAAAAATCATTTTACCAAAAAAACCAAAATTATAAAAAAGTTCCCAATATAAATCAATTTTTCTTAGGCGGACTATTTTATTGCATTTTCTTGCACAAAATACACCTAAAAGTGTAGAAAAAAATTGACAGCCAAATTCGAGTAGAGGAAGACACCTATTACCACCTAAAAGTCATTTTACCCATAAATCCAAAATTATAAAAAAGTTCCCAATATAATTCAATTTTTCTTAGGCGGACTATTTTATTGCATTTTCTTGCACAAAATACACCTAAAAGTGTAGAAAAAAATTGACAGCCAAATACGAGTAGAGGAAGACACCTATTACCACCTAAAAGTCATTTTACCCATAAATCCAAAATTATAAAAAAGTTCCCAATATAATTCAATTTTTCTTAGGCGGACTATTTTATTGCATTTTCTTGCACAAAATACACCTAAAAGTGTAGAAAAAAATTGACAGCCAAATTCGAGTAGAGGAAGACACCTATTACTACCTAAAAATCATTTTACCAAAAAAACCAAAATTATAAAAAAGTTCCCAATATAATTCAATTTTTCTTAGGCGGACTATTTTATTGCATTTTCTTGCACAAAATACACCTAAAAGTGTAGAAAAAAATTGACAGCCAAATACGAGTAGAGGAAGACACCTATTACCACCTAAAAGTCATTTTACCCATAAATCCAAAATTATAAAAAAGTTCCCAATATAATTCAATTTTTCTTAGGCGGACTATTTTATTGCATTTTCTTGCACAAAATACACCTAAAAGTGTAGAAAAAAATTGACAGCCAAATACGAGTAGAGGAAGACACCTATTACCACCTAAAAGTCATTTTACAAAAAAAAACAAAATTATAAAAAAGTTCCCAATATAATTCAATTTTTCTTAGGCGGACTATTTTATTGCATTTTCTTGCACAAAATACACCTAAAAGTGTAGAAAAAAATTGACAGCCAAATACGAGTAGAGGAAGACACCTATTACCACCTAAAAGTCATTTTACCCATAAATCCAAAATTATAAAAAAGTTCCCAATATAATTCAATTTTTCTTAGGCGGACTATTTTATTGCATTTTCTTGCACAAAATACACCTAAAAGTGTAGAAAAAAATTGACAGCCAAATTCGAGTAGAGGAAGACACCTATTACCACCTAAAAGTCATTTTACCCATAAATCCAAAATTATAAAAAAGTTCCCAATATAATTCAATTTTTCTTAGGCGGACTATTTTATTGCATTTTCTTGCACAAAATACACCTAAAAGTGTAGAAAAAAATTGACAGCCAAATACGAGTAGAGGAAGACACCTATTACCACCTAAAAGTCATTTTACCCATAAATCCAAAATTATAAAAAAGTTCCCAATATAATTCAATTTTTCTTAGGCGGACATTTTTATTGCATTTTCTTGCACAAAATACACCTAAAAGTGTAGAAAAAAATTGACAGCCAAATACGAGTAGAGGAAGACACCTATTACCACCTAAAAGTCATTTTACCAAAAAAACCAAAATTATAAAAAAGTTCCCAATATAATTCAATTTTTCTTAGGCGGACTATTTTATTGCATTTTCTTGCACAAAATACACCTAAAAGTGTAGAAAAAAATTGACAGCCAAATACGAGTAGAGGAAGACACCTATTACCACCTAAAAGTCATTTTACCAAAAAAACCAAAATTATAAAAAAGTTCCCAATATAATTCAATTTTTCTTAGGCGGACTATTTTATTGCATTTTCTTGCACAAAATACACCTAAAAGTGTAGAAAAAAATTGACAGCCAAATTCGAGTAGAGGAAGACACCTATTACCACCTAAAAGTCATTTTACCCATAAATCCAAAATTATAAAAAAGTTCCCAATATAATTCAATTTTTCTTAGGCGGACTATTTTATTGCATTTTCTTGCACAAAATACACCTAAAAGTGTAGAAAAAAATTGACAGCCAAATACGAGTAGAGGAAGACACCTATTACCACCTAAAAGTCATTTTACCAAAAAAACCAAAATTATAAAAAAGTTCCCAATATAATTCAATTTTTCTTAGGCGGACTATTTTATTGCATTTTCTTGCACAAAATACACCTAAAAGTGTAGAAAAAAATTGACAGCCAAATTCGAGTAGAGGAAGACACCTATTACCACCTAAAAGTCATTTTACCCAAAAATCCAAAATTATAAAAAAGTTCCCAATATAATTCAATTTTTCTTAGGCGGACTATTTTATTGCATTTTCTTGCACAAAATACACCTAAAAGTGTAGAAAAAAATTGACAGCCAAATACGAGTAGAGGAAGACACCTATTACCACCTAAAAGTCATTTTACCCATAAATCCAAAATTATAAAAAAGTTCCCAATATAATTCAATTTTTCTTAGGCGGACTATTTTATTGCATTTTCTTGCACAAAATACACCTAAAAGTGTAGAAAAAAATTGACAGCCAAATACGAGTAGAGGAAGACACCTATTACCACCTAAAAGTCATTTTACCAAAAAAACCAAAATTATAAAAAAGTTCCCAATATAATTCAATTTTTCTTAGGCGGACTATTTTATTGCATTTTCTTGCACAAAATACACCTAAAAGTGTAGAAAAAAATTGACAGCCAAATACGAGTAGAGGAAGACACCTATTACCACCTAAAAGTCATTTTACCCATAAATCCAAAATTATAAAAAAGTTCCCAATATAATTCAATTTTTCTTAGGCGGACTATTTTATTGCATTTTCTTGCACAAAATACACCTAAAAGTGTAGAAAAAAATTGACAGCCAAATACGAGTAGAGGAAGACACCTATTACCACCTAAAAGTCATTTTACCAAAAAAACCAAAATTATAAAAAAGTTCCCAATATAATTCAATTTTTCTTAGGCGGACTATTTTATTGCATTTTCTTGCACAAAATACACCTAAAAGTGTAGAAAAAAATTGACAGCCAAATACGAGTAGAGGAAGACACCTATTACCACCTAAAAGTCATTTTACCAAAAAAACCAAAATTATAAAAAAGTTCCCAATATAATTCAATTTTTCTTAGGCGGACTATTTTATTGCATTTTCTTGCACAAAATACACCTAAAAGTGTAGAAAAAAATTGACAGCCAAATACGAGTAGAGGAAGACACCTATTACCACCTAAAAGTCATTTTACCCAAAAATCCAAAATTATAAAAAAGTTCCCAATATAATTCAATTTTTCTTAGGCGGACTATTTTATTGCATTTTCTTGCACAAAATACACCTAAAAGTGTAGAAAAAAATTGACAGCCAAATACGAGTAGAGGAAGACACCTATTACCACCTAAAAGTCATTTTACCCATAAAACCAAAATTATAAAAAAGTTCCCAATATAATTCAATTTTTCTTAGGCGGACTATTTTATTGCATTTTCTTGCACAAAATACACCTAAAAGTGTAGAAAAAAATTGACAGCCAAATTCGAGTAGAGGAAGACACCTATTACCACCTAAAAGTCATTTTACCCATAAATCCAAAATTATAAAAAAGTTCCCAATATAATTCAATTTTTCTTAGGCGGACTATTTTATTGCATTTTCTTGCACAAAATACACCTAAAAGTGTAGAAAAAAATTGACAGCCAAATACGAGTAGAGGAAGACACCTATTACCACCTAAAAGTCATTTTACCAAAAAAACCAAAATTATAAAAAAGTTCCCAATATAATTCAATTTTTCTTAGGCGGACTATTTTATTGCATTTTCTTGCACAAAATACACCTAAAAGTGTAGAAAAAAATTGACAGCCAAATACGAGTAGAGGAAGACACCTATTACCACCTAAAAGTCATTTTACCAAAAAAACCAAAATTATAAAAAAGTTCCCAATATAATTCAATTTTTCTTAGGCGGACTATTTTATTGCATTTTCTTGCACAAAATACACCTAAAAGTGTAGAAAAAAATTGACAGCCAAATACGAGTAGAGGAAGACACCTATTACCACCTAAAAGTCATTTTACCCAAAAATCCAAAATTATAAAAAAGTTCCCAATATAATTCAATTTTTCTTAGGCGGACTATTTTATTGCATTTTCTTGCACAAAATACACCTAAAAGTGTAGAAAAAAATTGACAGCCAAATACGAGTAGAGGAAGACACCTATTACCACCTAAAAGTCATTTTACCCATAAATCCAAAATTATAAAAAAGTTCCCAATATAATTCAATTTTTCTTAGGCGGACTATTTTATTGCATTTTCTTGCACAAAATACACCTAAAAGTGTAGAAAAAAATTGACAGCCAAATACGAGTAGAGGAAGACACCTATTACCACCTAAAAGTCATTTTACCAAAAAAACCAAAATTATAAAAAAGTTCCCAATATAATTCAATTTTTCTTAGGCGGACTATTTTATTGCATTTTCTTGCACAAAATACACCTAAAAGTGTAGAAAAAAATTGACAGCCAAATACGAGTAGAGGAAGACACCTATTACCACCTAAAAGTCATTTTACCCATAAATCCAAAATTATAAAAAAGTTCCCAATATAATTCAATTTTTCTTAGGCGGACTATTTTATTGCATTTTCTTGCACAAAATACACCTAAAAGTGTAGAAAAAAATTGACAGCCAAATACGAGTAGAGGAAGACACCTATTACCACCTAAAAGTCATTTTACCAAAAAAACCAAAATTATAAAAAAGTTCCCAATATAATTCAATTTTTCTTAGGCGGACTATTTTATTGCATTTTCTTGCACAAAATACACCTAAAAGTGTAGAAAAAAATTGACAGCCAAATACGAGTAGAGGAAGACACCTATTACCACCTAAAAGTCATTTTACCCATAAATCCAAAATTATAAAAAAGTTCCCAATATAATTCAATTTTTCTTAGGCGGACTATTTTATTGCATTTTCTTGCACAAAATACACCTAAAAGTGTAGAAAAAAATTGACAGCCAAATACGAGTAGAGGAAGACACCTATTACCACCTAAAAGTCATTTTACCCATAAATCCAAAATTATAAAAAAGTTCCCAATATAATTCAATTTTTCTTAGGCGGACTATTTTATTGCATTTTCTTGCACAAAATACACCTAAAAGTGTAGAAAAAAATTGACAGCCAAATACGAGTAGAGGAAGACACCTATTACCACCTAAAAGTCATTTTACCAAAAAAACCAAAATTATAAAAAAGTTCCCAATATAATTCAATTTTTCTTAGGCGGACTATTTTATTGCATTTTCTTGCACAAAATACACCTAAAAGTGTAGAAAAAAATTGACAGCCAAATACGAGTAGAGGAAGACACCTATTACCACCTAAAAGTCATTTTACCCATAAATCCAAAATTATAAAAAAGTTCCCAATATAATTCAATTTTTCTTAGGCGGACTATTTTATTGCATTTTCTTGCACAAAATACACCTAAAAGTGTAGAAAAAAATTGACAGCCAAATACGAGTAGAGGAAGACACCTATTACCACCTAAAAGTCATTTTACCCAAAAATCCAAAATTATAAAAAAGTTCCCAATATAATTCAATTTTTCTTAGGCGGACTATTTTATTGCATTTTCTTGCACAAAATACACCTAAAAGTGTAGAAAAAAATTGACAGCCAAATACGAGTAGAGGAAGACACCTATTACCACCTAAAAGTCATTTTACCCAAAAATCCAAAATTATAAAAAAGTTCCCAATATAATTCAATTTTTCTTAGGCGGACTATTTTATTGCATTTTCTTGCACAAAATACACCTAAAAGTGTAGAAAAAAATTGACAGCCAAATACGAGTAGAGGAAGACACCTATTACCACCTAAAAGTCATTTTACCAATAAATCCAAAATTATAAAAAAGTTCCCAATATAATTCAATTTTTCTTAGGCGGACTATTTTATTGCATTTTCTTGCACAAAATACACCTAAAAGTGTAGAAAAAAATTGACAGCCAAATACGAGTAGAGGAAGACACCTATTACCACCTAAAAGTCATTTTACCAAAAAAACCAAAATTATAAAAAAGTTCCCAATATAATTCAATTTTTCTTAGGCGGACTATTTTATTGCATTTTCTTGCACAAAATACACCTAAAAGTGTAGAAAAAAATTGACAGCCAAATACGAGTAGAGGAAGACACCTATTACCACCTAAAAGTCATTTTACCCAAAAATCCAAAATTATAAAAAAGTTCCCAATATAATTCAATTTTTCTTAGGCGGACTATTTTATTGCATTTTCTTGCACAAAATACACCTAAAAGTGTAGAAAAAAATTGACAGCCAAATACGAGTAGAGGAAGACACCTATTACCACCTAAAAGTCATTTTACCCAAAAATCCAAAATTATAAAAAAGTTCCCAATATAATTCAATTTTTCTTAGGCGGACTATTTTATTGCATTTTCTTGCACAAAATACACCTAAAAGTGTAGAAAAAAATTGACAGCCAAATACGAGTAGAGGAAGACACCTATTACCACCTAAAAGTCATTTTACCCAAAAATCCAAAATTATAAAAAAGTTCCCAATATAATTCAATTTTTCTTAGGCGGACTATTTTATTGCATTTTCTTGCACAAAATACACCTAAAAGTGTAGAAAAAAATTGACAGCCAAATACGAGTAGAGGAAGACACCTATTACCACCTAAAAGTCATTTTACCAAAAAAACCAAAATTATAAAAAAGTTCCCAATATAATTCAATTTTTCTTAGGCGGACTATTTTATTGCATTTTCTTGCACAAAATACACCTAAAAGTGTAGAAAAAAATTGACAGCCAAATACGAGTAGAGGAAGACACCTATTACCACCTAAAAGTCATTTTACCCATAAATCCAAAATTATAAAAAAGTTCCCAATATAATTCAATTTTTCTTAGGCGGACTATTTTATTGCATTTTCTTGCACAAAATACACCTAAAAGTGTAGAAAAAAATTGACAGCCAAATACGAGTAGAGGAAGACACCTATTACCACCTAAAAGTCATTTTACCAAAAAAACCAAAATTATAAAAAAGTTCCCAATATAATTCAATTTTTCTTAGGCGGACTATTTTATTGCATTTTCTTGCACAAAATACACCTAAAAGTGTAGAAAAAAATTGACAGCCAAATACGAGTAGAGGAAGACACCTATTACCACCTAAAAGTCATTTTACCCATAAATCCAAAATTATAAAAAAGTTCCCAATATAATTCAATTTTTCTTAGGCGGACTATTTTATTGCATTTTCTTGCACAAAATACACCTAAAAGTGTAGAAAAAAATTGACAGCCAAATACGAGTAGAGGAAGACACCTATTACCACCTAAAAGTCATTTTACCCATAAATCCAAAATTATAAAAAAGTTCCCAATATAATTCAATTTTTCTTAGGCGGACTATTTTATTGCATTTTCTTGCACAAAATACACCTAAAAGTGTAGAAAAAAATTGACAGCCAAATACGAGTAGAGGAAGACACCTATTACCACCTAAAAGTCATTTTACCAAAAAAACCAAAATTATAAAAAAGTTCCCAATATAATTCAATTTTTCTTAGGCGGACTATTTTATTGCATTTTCTTGCACAAAATACACCTAAAAGTGTAGAAAAAAATTGACAGCCAAATACGAGTAGAGGAAGACACCTATTACCACCTAAAAGTCATTTTACCCATAAATCCAAAATTATAAAAAAGTTCCCAATATAATTCAATTTTTCTTAGGCGGACTATTTTATTGCATTTTCTTGCACAAAATACACCTAAAAGTGTAGAAAAAAATTGACAGCCAAATACGAGTAGAGGAAGACACCTATTACCACCTAAAAGTCATTTTACCCAAAAATCCAAAATTATAAAAAAGTTCCCAATATAATTCAATTTTTCTTAGGCGGACTATTTTATTGCATTTTCTTGCACAAAATACACCTAAAAGTGTAGAAAAAAATTGACAGCCAAATACGAGTAGAGGAAGACACCTATTACCACCTAAAAGTCATTTTACCAAAAAAACCAAAATTATAAAAAAGTTCCCAATATAATTCAATTTTTCTTAGGCGGACTATTTTATTGCATTTTCTTGCACAAAATACACCTAAAAGTGTAGAAAAAAATTGACAGCCAAATACGAGTAGAGGAAGACACCTATTACCACCTAAAAGTCATTTTACCAAAAAAACCAAAATTATAAAAAAGTTCCCAATATAATTCAATTTTTCTTAGGCGGACTATTTTATTGCATTTTCTTGCACAAAATACACCTAAAAGTGTAGAAAAAAATTGACAGCCAAATACGAGTAGAGGAAGACACCTATTACCACCTAAAAGTCATTTTACCCAAAAAACCAAAATTATAAAAAAGTTCCCAATATAATTCAATTTTTCTTAGGCGGACTATTTTATTGCATTTTCTTGCACAAAATACACCTAAAAGTGTAGAAAAAAATTGACAGCCAAATACGAGTAGAGGAAGACACCTATTACCACCTAAAAGTCATTTTACCCAAAAATCCAAAATTATAAAAAAGTTCCCAATATAATTCAATTTTTCTTAGGCGGACTATTTTATTGCATTTTCTTGCACAAAATACACCTAAAAGTGTAGAAAAAAATTGACAGCCAAATACGAGTAGAGGAAGACACCTATTACCACCTAAAAGTCATTTTACCAATAAATCCAAAATTATAAAAAAGTTCCCAATATAATTCAATTTTTCTTAGGCGGACTATTTTATTGCATTTTCTTGCACAAAATACACCTAAAAGTGTAGAAAAAAATTGACAGCCAAATACGAGTAGAGGAAGACACCTATTACCACCTAAAAGTCATTTTACCCAAAAATCCAAAATTATAAAAAAGTTCCCAATATAATTCAATTTTTCTTAGGCGGACTATTTTATTGCATTTTCTTGCACAAAATACACCTAAAAGTGTAGAAAAAAATTGACAGCCAAATACGAGTAGAGGAAGACACCTATTACCACCTAAAAGTCATTTTACCAAAAAAACCAAAATTATAAAAAAGTTCCCAATATAATTCAATTTTTCTTAGGCGGACTATTTTATTGCATTTTCTTGCACAAAATACACCTAAAAGTGTAGAAAAAAATTGACAGCCAAATACGAGTAGAGGAAGACACCTATTACCACCTAAAAGTCATTTTACCCAAAAATCCAAAATTATAAAAAAGTTCCCAATATAATTCAATTTTTCTTAGGCGGACTATTTTATTGCATTTTCTTGCACAAAATACACCTAAAAGTGTAGAAAAAAATTGACAGCCAAATACGAGTAGAGGAAGACACCTATTACCACCTAAAAGTCATTTTACCAAAAAAACCAAAATTATAAAAAAGTTCCCAATATAATTCAATTTTTCTTAGGCGGACTATTTTATTGCATTTTCTTGCACAAAATACACCTAAAAGTGTAGAAAAAAATTGACAGCCAAATACGAGTAGAGGAAGACACCTATTACCACCTAAAAGTCATTTTACCCATAAATCCAAAATTATAAAAAAGTTCCCAATATAATTCAATTTTTCTTAGGCGGACTATTTTATTGCATTTTCTTGCACAAAATACACCTAAAAGTGTAGAAAAAAATTGACAGCCAAATACGAGTAGAGGAAGACACCTATTACCACCTAAAAGTCATTTTACCAAAAAAACCAAAATTATAAAAAAGTTCCCAATATAATTCAATTTTTCTTAGGCGGACTATTTTATTGCATTTTCTTGCACAAAATACACCTAAAAGTGTAGAAAAAAATTGACAGCCAAATACGAGTAGAGGAAGACACCTATTACCACCTAAAAGTCATTTTACCAAAAAAACCAAAATTATAAAAAAGTTCCCAATATAATTCAATTTTTCTTAGGCGGACTATTTTATTGCATTTTCTTGCACAAAATACACCTAAAAGTGTAGAAAAAAATTGACAGCCAAATACGAGTAGAGGAAGACACCTATTACCACCTAAAAGTCATTTTACCCATAAATCCAAAATTATAAAAAAGTTCCCAATATAATTCAATTTTTCTTAGGCGGACTATTTTATTGCATTTTCTTGCACAAAATACACCTAAAAGTGTAGAAAAAAATTGACAGCCAAATACGAGTAGAGGAAGACACCTATTACCACCTAAAAGTCATTTTACCAAAAAAACCAAAATTATAAAAAAGTTCCCAATATAATTCAATTTTTCTTAGGCGGACTATTTTATTGCATTTTCTTGCACAAAATACACCTAAAAGTGTAGAAAAAAATTGACAGCCAAATACGAGTAGAGGAAGACACCTATTACCACCTAAAAGTCATTTTACCAAAAAAACCAAAATTATAAAAAAGTTCCCAATATAATTCAATTTTTCTTAGGCGGACTATTTTATTGCATTTTCTTGCACAAAATACACCTAAAAGTGTAGAAAAAAATTGACAGCCAAATACGAGTAGAGGAAGACACCTATTACCACCTAAAAGTCATTTTACCCAAAAATCCAAAATTATAAAAAAGTTCCCAATATAATTCAATTTTTCTTAGGCGGACTATTTTATTGCATTTTCTTGCACAAAATACACCTAAAAGTGTAGAAAAAAATTGACAGCCAAATACGAGTAGAGGAAGACACCTATTACCACCTAAAAGTCATTTTACCAAAAAAACCAAAATTATAAAAAAGTTCCCAATATAATTCAATTTTTCTTAGGCGGACTATTTTATTGCATTTTCTTGCACAAAATACACCTAAAAGTGTAGAAAAAAATTGACAGCCAAATACGAGTAGAGGAAGACACCTATTACCACCTAAAAGTCATTTTACCAAAAAAACCAAAATTATAAAAAAGTTCCCAATATAATTCAATTTTTCTTAGGCGGACTATTTTATTGCATTTTCTTGCACAAAATACACCTAAAAGTGTAGAAAAAAATTGACAGCCAAATACGAGTAGAGGAAGACACCTATTACCACCTAAAAGTCATTTTACCCATAAATCCAAAATTATAAAAAAGTTCCCAATATAATTCAATTTTTCTTAGGCGGACTATTTTATTGCATTTTCTTGCACAAAATACACCTAAAAGTGTAGAAAAAAATTGACAGCCAAATACGAGTAGAGGAAGACACCTATTACCACCTAAAAGTCATTTTACCCATAAATCCAAAATTATAAAAAAGTTCCCAATATAATTCAATTTTTCTTAGGCGGACTATTTTATTGCATTTTCTTGCACAAAATACACCTAAAAGTGTAGAAAAAAATTGACAGCCAAATACGAGTAGAGGAAGACACCTATTACCACCTAAAAGTCATTTTACCAAAAAAACCAAAATTATAAAAAAGTTCCCAATATAATTCAATTTTTCTTAGGCGGACTATTTTATTGCATTTTCTTGCACAAAATACACCTAAAAGTGTAGAAAAAAATTGACAGCCAAATACGAGTAGAGGAAGACACCTATTACCACCTAAAAGTCATTTTACCAAAAAAACCAAAATTATAAAAAAGTTCCCAATATAATTCAATTTTTCTTAGGCGGACTATTTTATTGCATTTTCTTGCACAAAATACACCTAAAAGTGTAGAAAAAAATTGACAGCCAAATTCGAGTAGAGGAAGACACCTATTACCACCTAAAAGTCATTTTACCCATAAATCCAAAATTATAAAAAAGTTCCCAATATAATTCAATTTTTCTTAGGCGGACTATTTTATTGCATTTTCTTGCACAAAATACACCTAAAAGTGTAGAAAAAAATTGACAGCCAAATACGAGTAGAGGAAGACACCTATTACCACCTAAAAGTCATTTTACCCATAAATCCAAAATTATAAAAAAGTTCCCAATATAATTCAATTTTTCTTAGGCGGACTATTTTATTGCATTTTCTTGCACAAAATACACCTAAAAGTGTAGAAAAAAATTGACAGCCAAATACGAGTAGAGGAAGACACCTATTACCACCTAAAAGTCATTTTACCAAAAAAACCAAAATTATAAAAAAGTTCCCAATATAATTCAATTTTTCTTAGGCGGACTATTTTATTGCATTTTCTTGCACAAAATACACCTAAAAGTGTAGAAAAAAATTGACAGCCAAATACGAGTAGAGGAAGACACCTATTACCACCTAAAAGTCATTTTACCAAAAAAACCAAAATTATAAAAAAGTTCCCAATATAATTCAATTTTTCTTAGGCGGACTATTTTATTGCATTTTCTTGCACAAAATACACCTAAAAGTGTAGAAAAAAATTGACAGCCAAATTCGAGTAGAGGAAGACACCTATTACCACCTAAAAGTCATTTTACCCATAAATCCAAAATTATAAAAAAGTTCCCAATATAATTCAATTTTTCTTAGGCGGACTATTTTATTGCATTTTCTTGCACAAAATACACCTAAAAGTGTAGAAAAAAATTGACAGCCAAATTCGAGTAGAGGAAGACACCTATTACCACCTAAAAGTCATTTTACCCATAAATCCAAAATTATAAAAAAGTTCCCAATATAATTCAATTTTTCTTAGGCGGACTATTTTATTGCATTTTCTTGCACAAAATACACCTAAAAGTGTAGAAAAAAATTGACAGCCAAATACGAGTAGAGGAAGACACCTATTACCACCTAAAAGTCATTTTACCAAAAAAACCAAAATTATAAAAAAGTTCCCAATATAATTCAATTTTTCTTAGGCGGACTATTTTATTGCATTTTCTTGCACAAAATACACCTAAAAGTGTAGAAAAAAATTGACAGCCAAATACGAGTAGAGGAAGACACCTATTACCACCTAAAAGTCATTTTACCAAAAAAACCAAAATTATAAAAAAGTTCCCAATATAATTCAATTTTTCTTAGGCGGACTATTTTATTGCATTTTCTTGCACAAAATACACCTAAAAGTGTAGAAAAAAATTGACAGCCAAATTCGAGTAGAGGAAGACACCTATTACCACCTAAAAGTCATTTTACCCATAAATCCAAAATTATAAAAAAGTTCCCAATATAATTCAATTTTTCTTAGGCGGACTATTTTATTGCATTTTCTTGCACAAAATACACCTAAAAGTGTAGAAAAAAATTGACAGCCAAATACGAGTAGAGGAAGACACCTATTACCACCTAAAAGTCATTTTACCAAAAAAACCAAAATTATAAAAAAGTTCCCAATATAATTCAATTTTTCTTAGGCGGACTATTTTATTGCATTTTCTTGCACAAAATACACCTAAAAGTGTAGAAAAAAATTGACAGCCAAATTCGAGTAGAGGAAGACACCTATTACCACCTAAAAGTCATTTTACCCATAAATCCAAAATTATAAAAAAGTTCCCAATATAATTCAATTTTTCTTAGGCGGACTATTTTATTGCATTTTCTTGCACAAAATACACCTAAAAGTGTAGAAAAAAATTGACAGCCAAATACGAGTAGAGGAAGACACCTATTACCACCTAAAAGTCATTTTACCCATAAATCCAAAATTATAAAAAAGTTCCCAATATAATTCAATTTTTCTTAGGCGGACTATTTTATTGCATTTTCTTGCACAAAATACACCTAAAAGTGTAGAAAAAAATTGACAGCCAAATTCGAGTAGAGGAAGACACCTATTACCACCTAAAAGTCATTTTACCAAAAAAACCAAAATTATAAAAAAGTTCCCAATATAATTCAATTTTTCTTAGGCGGACTATTTTATTGCATTTTCTTGCACAAAATACACCTAAAAGTGTAGAAAAAAATTGACAGCCAAATACGAGTAGAGGAAGACACCTATTACCACCTAAAAGTCATTTTACCAAAAAAACCAAAATTATAAAAAAGTTCCCAATATAATTCAATTTTTCTTAGGCGGACTATTTTATTGCATTTTCTTGCACAAAATACACCTAAAAGTGTAGAAAAAAATTGACAGCCAAATACGAGTAGAGGAAGACACCTATTACCACCTAAAAGTCATTTTACCAAAAAAACCAAAATTATAAAAAAGTTCCCAATATAATTCAATTTTTCTTAGGCGGACTATTTTATTGCATTTTCTTGCACAAAATACACCTAAAAGTGTAGAAAAAAATTGACAGCCAAATTCGAGTAGAGGAAGACACCTATTACCACCTAAAAGTCATTTTACCCATAAATCCAAAATTATAAAAAAGTTCCCAATATAATTCAATTTTTCTTAGGCGGACTATTTTATTGCATTTTCTTGCACAAAATACACCTAAAAGTGTAAAAAAAAATTGACAGCCAAATACGAGTAGAGGAAGACACCTATTACCACCTAAAAGTCATTTTACCCATAAATCCAAAATTATAAAAAAGTTCCCAATATAATTCAATTTTTCTTAGGCGGACTATTTTATTGCATTTTCTTGCACAAAATACACCTAAAAGTGTAGAAAAAAATTGACAGCCAAATACGAGTAGAGGAAGACACCTATTACCACCTAAAAGTCATTTTACCAAAAAAACCAAAATTATAAAAAAGTTCCCAATATAATTCAATTTTTCTTAGGCGGACTATTTTATTGCATTTTCTTGCACAAAATACACCTAAAAGTGTAGAAAAAAATTGACAGCCAAATACGAGTAGAGGAAGACACCTATTACCACCTAAAAGTCATTTTACCAAAAAAACCAAAATTATAAAAAAGTTCCCAATATAATTCAATTTTTCTTAGGCGGACTATTTTATTGCATTTTCTTGCACAAAATACACCTAAAAGTGTAGAAAAAAATTGACAGCCAAATTCGAGTAGAGGAAGACACCTATTACCACCTAAAAGTCATTTTACCCATAAATCCAAAATTATAAAAAAGTTCCCAATATAATTCAATTTTTCTTAGGCGGACTATTTTATTGCATTTTCTTGCACAAAATACACCTAAAAGTGTAGAAAAAAATTGACAGCCAAATTCGAGTAGAGGAAGACACCTATTACCACCTAAAAGTCATTTTACCCATAAATCCAAAATTATAAAAAAGTTCCCAATATAATTCAATTTTTCTTAGGCGGACTATTTTATTGCATTTTCTTGCACAAAATACACCTAAAAGTGTAGAAAAAAATTGACAGCCAAATACGAGTAGAGGAAGACACCTATTACCACCTAAAAGTCATTTTACCAAAAAAAACAAAATTATAAAAAAGTTCCCAATATAATTCAATTTTTCTTAGGCGGACTATTTTATTGCATTTTCTTGCACAAAATACACCTAAAAGTGTAGAAAAAAAATGACAGCCAAATACGAGTAGAGGAAGACACCTATTACCACCTAAAAGTCATTTTACCAAAAAAACCAAAATTATAAAAAAGTTCCCAATATAATTCAATTTTTCTTAGGCGGACTATTTTATTGCATTTTCTTGCACAAAATACACCTAAAAGTGTAGAAAAAAATTGACAGCCAAATTCGAGTAGAGGAAGACACCTATTACCACCTAAAAGTCATTTTACCCATAAATCCAAAATTATAAAAAAGTTCCCAATATAATTCAATTTTTCTTAGGCGGACTATTTTATTGCATTTTGTTGCACAAAATACACCTAAAAGTGTAAAAAAAAATTGACAGCCAAATACGAGTAGAGGAAGACACCTATTACCACCTAAAAGTCATTTTACCCATAAATCCAAAATTATAAAAAAGTTCCCAATATAATTCAATTTTTCTTAGGCGGACTATTTTATTGCATTTTCTTGCACAAAATACACCTAAAAGTGTAGAAAAAATTGACAGCCAAATACGAGTAGAGGAAGACACCTATTACCACCTAAAAGTCATTTTACCAAAAAAACCAAAATTATAAAAAAGTTCCCAATATAATTCAATTTTTCTTAGGCGGACTATTTTAATGCATTTTCTTGCACAAAATACACCTAAAAGTGTAGAAAAAAATTGACAGCCAAATACGAGTAGAGGAAGACACCTATTACCACCTAAAAGTCATTTTACCAAAAAAACCAAAATTATAAAAAAGTTCCCAATATAATTCAATTTTTCTTAGGCGGACTATTTTATTGCATTTTCTTGCACAAAATACACCTAAAAGTGTAGAAAAAAATTGACAGCCAAATTCGAGTAGAGGAAGACACCTATTACCACCTAAAAGTCATTTTACCCATAAATCCAAAATTATAAAAAAGTTCCCAATATAATTCAATTTTTCTTAGGCGGACTATTTTATTGCATTTTCTTGCACAAAATACACCTAAAAGTGTAGAAAAAAATTGACAGCCAAATTCGAGTAGAGGAAGACACCTATTACCACCTAAAAGTCATTTTACCCATAAATCCAAAATTATAAAAAAGTTCCCAATATAATTCAATTTTTCTTAGGCGGACTATTTTATTGCATTTTCTTGCACAAAATACACCTAAAAGTGTAGAAAAAAATTGACAGCCAAATACGAGTAGAGGAAGACACCTATTACCACCGAAAAGTCATTTTACCAAAAAAAACAAAATTATAAAAAAGTTCCCAATATAATTCAATTTTTCTTAGGCGGACTATTTTATTGCATTTTCTTGCACAAAATACACCTAAAAGTGTAGAAAAAAATTGACAGCCAAATACGAGTAGAGGAAGACACCTATTACCACCTAAAAGTCATTTTACCAAAAAAACCAAAATTATAAAAAAGTTCCCAATATAATTCAATTTTTCTTAGGCGGACTATTTTATTGCATTTTCTTGCACAAAATACACCTAAAAGTGTAGAAAAAAATTGACAGCCAAATTCGAGTAGAGGAAGACACCTATTACCACCTAAAAGTCATTTTACCCATAAATCCAAAATTATAAAAAAGTTCCCAATATAATTCAATTTTTCTTAGGCGGACTATTTTATTGCATTTTCTTGCACAAAATACACCTAAAAGTGTAAAAAAAAATTGACAGCCAAATACGAGTAGAGGAAGACACCTATTACCACCTAAAAGTCATTTTACCAAAAAAACCAAAATTATAAAAAAGTTCCCAATATAATTCAATTTTTCTTAGGCGGACTATTTTATTGCATTTTCTTGCACAAAATACACCTAAAAGTGTAGAAAAAAATTGACAGCCAAATTCGAGTAGAGGAAGACACCTATTACCACCTAAAAGTCATTTTACCCATAAATCCAAAATTATAAAAAAGTTCCCAATATAATTCAATTTTTCTTAGGCGGACTATTTTATTGCATTTTCTTGCACAAAATACACCTAAAAGTGTAGAAAAAAATTGACAGCCAAATACGAGTAGAGGAAGACACCTATTACCACCTAAAAGTCATTTTACCCATAAATCCAAAATTATAAAAAAGTTCCCAATATAATTCAATTTTTCTTAGGCGGACTATTTTATTGCATTTTCTTGCACAAAATACACCTAAAAGTGTAGAAAAAAATTGACAGCCAAATTCGAGTAGAGGAAGACACCTATTACCACCTAAAAGTCATTTTACCAAAAAAACCAAAATTATAAAAAAGTTCCCAATATAATTCAATTTTTCTTAGGCGGACTATTTTATTGCATTTTCTTGCACAAAATACACCTAAAAGTGTAGAAAAAAATTGACAGCCAAATACGAGTAGAGGAAGACACCTATTACCACCTAAAAGTCATTTTACCAAAAAAACCAAAATTATAAAAAAGTTCCCAATATAATTCAATTTTTCTTAGGCGGACTATTTTATTGCATTTTCTTGCACAAAATACACCTAAAAGTGTAGAAAAAAATTGACAGCCAAATACGAGTAGAGGAAGACACCTATTACCACCTAAAAGTCATTTTACCAAAAAAACCAAAATTATAAAAAAGTTCCCAATATAATTCAATTTTTCTTAGGCGGACTATTTTATTGCATTTTCTTGCACAAAATACACCTAAAAGTGTAGAAAAAAATTGACAGCCAAATTCGAGTAGAGGAAGACACCTATTACCACCTAAAAGTCATTTTACCCATAAATCCAAAATTATAAAAAAGTTCCCAATATAATTCAATTTTTCTTAGGCGGACTATTTTATTGCATTTTCTTG
Organism: Leptopilina boulardi; assembly: GCF_019393585.1. Taxonomy (NCBI): domain Eukaryota; kingdom Metazoa; phylum Arthropoda; class Insecta; order Hymenoptera; family Figitidae; genus Leptopilina; species Leptopilina boulardi. Next base: position 4,561,416 of record NW_026137655.1, on the reverse strand, counting down.
CACAAAATACACCTAAAAGTGTAAAAAAAAATTGACAGCCAAATACGAGTAGAGGAAGACACCTATTACCACCTAAAAGTCATTTTACCCATAAATCCAAAATTATAAAAAAGTTCCCAATATAATTCAATTTTTCTTAGGCGGACTATTTTATTGCATTTTCTTGCGCAAAATACACCTAAAAGTGTAGAAAAAATTGACAGCCAAATACGAGTAGAGGAAGACACCTATTACCACCTAAAAGTCATTTTACCAAAAAAACCAAAATTATAAAAAAGTTCCCAATATAATTCAATTTTTCTTAGGCGGACTATTTTAATGCATTTTCTTGCACAAAATACACCTAAAAGTGTAGAAAAAAATTGACAGCCAAATACGAGTAGAAGAAGACACCTATTACCACCTAAAAGTCATTTTACCAAAAAAACCAAAATTATAAAAAAGTTCCCAATATAATTCAATTTTTCTTAGGCGGACTATTTTATTGCATTTTCTTGCACAAAATACACCTAAAAGTGTAGAAAAAAATTGACAGCCAAATTCGAGTAGAGGAAGACACCTATTACCACCTAAAAGTCATTTTACCCATAAATCCAAAATTATAAAAAAGTTCCCAATATAATTCAATTTTTCTTAGGCGGACTATTTTATTGCATTTTCTTGCACAAAATACACCTAAAAGTGTAGAAAAAAATTGACAGCCAAATTCGAGTAGAGGAAGACACCTATTACCACCTAAAAGTCATTTTACCCATAAATCCAAAATTATAAAAAAGTTCCCAATATAATTCAATTTTTCTTAGGCGGACATTTTTATTGCATTTTCTTGCACAAAATACACCTAAAAGTGTAGAAAAAAATTGACAGCCAAATACGAGTAGAGGAAGACACCTATTACCACCTAAAAGTCATTTTACAAAAAAAAACAAAATTATAAAAAAGTTCCCAATATAATTCAATTTTTCTTAGGCGGACTATTTTATTGCATTTTCTTGCACAAAATACACCTAAAAGTGTAGAAAAAAAATGACAGCCAAATACGAGTAGAGGAAGACACCTATTACCACCTAAAAGTCATTTTACCAAAAAAACCAAAATTATAAAAAAGTTCCCAATATAATTCAATTTTTCTTAGGCGGACTATTTTATTGCATTTTCTTGCACAAAATACACCTAAAAGTGTAGAAAAAAATTGACAGCCAAATTCGAGTAGAGGAAGACACCTATTACCACCTAAAAGTCATTTTACCCATAAATCCAAAATTATAAAAAAGTTCCCAATATAATTCAATTTTTCTTAGGCGGACTATTTTATTGCATTTTGTTGCACAAAATACACCTAAAAGTGTAAAAAAAAATTGACAGCCAAATACGAGTAGAGGAAGACACCTATTACCACCTAAAAGTCATTTTACCCATAAATCCAAAATTATAAAAAAGTTCCCAATATAATTCAATTTTTCTTAGGCGGACTATTTTATTGCATTTTCTTGCACAAAATACACCTAAAAGTGTAAAAAAAAATTGACAGCCAAATACGAGTAGAGGAAGACACCTATTACCACCTAAAAGTCATTTTACCAAAAAAACCAAAATTATAAAAAAGTTCCCAATATAATTCAATTTTTCTTAGGCGGACTATTTTATTGCATTTTCTTGCACAAAATACACCTAAAAGTGTAGAAAAAAATTGACAGCCAAATACGAGTAGAGGAAGACACCTATTACCACCTAAAAGTCATTTTACCAAAAAAACCAAAATTATAAAAAAGTTCCCAATATAATTCAATTTTTCTTAGGCGGACTATTTTATTGCATTTTCTTGCACAAAATACACCTAAAAGTGTAGAAAAAAATTGACAGCCAAATTCGAGTAGAGGAAGACACCTATTACCACCTAAAAGTCATTTTACCCATAAATCCAAAATTATAAAAAAGTTCCCAATATAATTCAATTTTTCTTAGGCGGACTATTTTATTGCATTTTCTTGCACAAAATACACCTAAAAGTGTAGAAAAAAATTGACAGCCAAATTCGAGTAGAGGAAGACACCTATTACCACCTAAAAGTCATTTTACCCATAAATCCAAAATTATAAAAAAGTTCCCAATATAATTCAATTTTTCTTAGGCGGACTATTTTATTGCATTTTCTTGCACAAAATACACCTAAAAGTGTAAAAAAAATTGACAGCCAAATACGAGTAGAGGAAGACACCTATTACTACCTAAAAATCATTTTACCAAAAAAACCAAAATTATAAAAAAGTTCCCAATATAATTCAATTTTTCTTAGGCGGACTATTTTATTGCATTTTCTTGCACAAAATACACCTAAAAGTGTAGAAAAAAATTGACAGCCAAATTCGAGTAGAGGAAGACACCTATTACCACCTAAAAGTCATTTTACCAAAAAAACCAAAATTATAAAAAAGTTCCCAATATAATTCAATTTTTCTTAGGCGGACTATTTTATTGCATTTTCTTGCACAAAATACACCTAAAAGTGTAGAAAAAAATTGACAGCCAAATTCGAGTAGAGGAAGACACCTATTACCACCTAAAAGTCATTTTACCCATAAATCCAAAATTATAAAAAAGTTCCCAATATAATTCAATTTTTCTTAGGCGGACTATTTTATTGCATTTTCTTGCACAAAATACACCTAAAAGTGTAAAAAAAAATTGACAGCCAAATACGAGTAGAGGAAGACACCTATTACTACCTAAAAATCATTTTACCAAAAAAACCAAAATTATAAAAAAGTTCCCAATATAATTCAATTTTTCTTAGGCGGACTATTTTATTGCATTTTCTTGCACAAAATACACCTAAAAGTGTAGAAAAAAATTGACAGCCAAATTCGAGTAGAGGAAGACACCTATTACCACCTAAAAGTCATTTTACCCATAAATCCAAAATTATAAAAAAGTTCCCAATATAATTCAATTTTTCTTAGGCGGACTATTTTATTGCATTTTCTTGCACAAAATACACCTAAAAGTGTAGAAAAAAATTGACAGCCAAATACGAGTAGAGGAAGACACCTATTACCACCTAAAAGTCATTTTACCAAAAAAACCAAAATTATAAAAAAGTTCCCAATATAATTCAATTTTTCTTAGGCGGACTATTTTAATGCATTTTCTTGCACAAAATACACCTAAAAGTGTAGAAAAAAATTGACAGCCAAATACGAGTAGAAGAAGACACCTAGTACCACCTAAAAGTCATTTTACCAAAAAAACCAAAATTATAAAAAAGTTCCCAATATAATTCAATTTTTCTTAGGCGGACTATTTTATTGCATTTTCTTGCACAAAATACACCTAAAAGTGTAGAAAAAAATTGACAGCCAAATTCGAGTAGAGGAAGACACCTATTACCACCTAAAAGTCATTTTACCCATAAATCCAAAATTATAAAAAAGTTCCCAATATAATTCAATTTTTCTTAGGCGGACTATTTTATTGCATTTTCTTGCACAAAATACACCTAAAAGTGTAGAAAAAAATTGACAGCCAAATTCGAGTAGAGGAAGACACCTATTACCACCTAAAAGTCATTTTACCCATAAATCCAAAATTATAAAAAAGTTCCCAATATAATTCAATTTTTCTTAGGCGGACATTTTTATTGCATTTTCTTGCACAAAATACACCTAAAAGTGTAGAAAAAAATTGACAGCCAAATACGAGTAGAGGAAGACACCTATTACCACCTAAAAGTTATTTTACAAAAAAAAACAAAATTATAAAAAAGTTCCCAATATAATTCAATTTTTCTTAGGCGCACTATTTTATTGCATTTTCTTGCACAAAATACACCTAAAAGTGTAGAAAAAAAATGACAGCCAAATACGAGTAGAGGAAGACACCTATTACCACCTAAAAGTCATTTTACCAAAAAAACCAAAATTATAAAAAAGTTCCCAATATAATTCAATTTTTCTTAGGCGGACTATTTTATTGCATTTTCTTGCACAAAATACACCTAAAAGTGTAGAAAAAAATTGACAGCCAAATTCGAGTAGAGGAAGACACCTATTACCACCTAAAAGTCATTTTACCCATAAATCCAAAATTATAAAAAAGTTCCCAATATAATTCAATTTTTCTTAGGCGGACTATTTTATTGCATTTTGTTGCACAAAATACACCTAAAAGTGTAAAAAAAAATTGACAGCCAAATACGAGTAGAGGAAGACACCTATTACTACCTAAAAATCATTTTACCAAAAAAACCAAAATTATAAAAAAGTTCCCAATATAATTCAATTTTTCTTAGGCGGACTATTTTATTGCATTTTCTTGCACAAAATACACCTAAAAGTGTAGAAAAAAATTGACAGCCAAATTCGAGTAGAGGAAGACACCTATTACCACCTAAAAGTCATTTTACCCATAAATCCAAAATTATAAAAAAGTTCCCAATATAATTCAATTTTTCTTAGGCGGACTATTTTATTGCATTTTCTTGCACAAAATACACCTAAAAGTGTAGAAAAAAATTGACAGCCAAATACGAGTAGAGGAAGACACCTATTACGACCTAAAAGTCATTTTACCCATAAATCCAAAATTATAAAAAAGTTCCCAATATAATTCAATTTTTCTTAGGCGGACTATTTTATTGCATTTTCTTGCACTAAATACACCTAAAAGTGTAGAAAAAAATTGACAGCCAAATTCGAGTAGAGGAAGACACCTATTACTACCTAAAAATCATTTTACCAAAAAAACCAAAATTATAAAAAAGTTCCCAATATAATTCAATTTTTCTTAGGCGGACTATTTTATTGCATTTTCTAGCACAAAATTCACCTAAAAGTGTAGAAAAAACTTGACAGCCAAATACGAGTAGCGGAAGACACCTATTACCACCTAAAAGTCATTTTACCAAAAAAACCAAAATTATAAAAAAGTTCCCAATATAATTCAATTTTTCTTAGGCGGACTATTTTATTGCATTTTCTTGCACAGAATACACCTAAAAGTGTAGAAAAAAATTGACAGCCAAATACGAGTAGAGGAAGACACCTATTACCACCTAAAAGTCATTTTACCAAAAAAACCAAAATTATAAAAAAGTTCCCAATATAATTCAATTTTTCTTAGGCGGACTATTTTATTGCATTTTCTTGCACAAAATACACCTAAAAGTGTAGAAAAAAATTGACAGCCAAATTCGAGTAGAGGAAGACACCTATTACCACCTAAAAGTCATTTTACCCATAAATCCAAAATTATAAAAAAGTTCCCAATATAATTCAATTTTTCTTAGGCGGACTATTTTATTGCATTTTGTTGCACAAAATACACCTAAAAGTGTAAAAAAAAATTGACAGCCAAATACGAGTAGAGGAAGACACCTATTACCACCTAAAAGTCATTTTACCCATAAATCCAAAATTATAAAAAAGTTCCCAATATAATTCAATTTTTCTTAGGCGGACTATTTTATTGCATTTTCTTGCGCAAAATACACCTAAAAGTGTAGAAAAAATTGACAGCCAAATACGAGTAGAGGAAGACACCTATTACCACCTAAAAGTCATTTTACCAAAAAAACCAAAATTATAAAAAAGTTCCCAATATAATTCAATTTTTCTTAGGCGGACTATTTTAATGCATTTTCTTGCACAAAATACACCTAAAAGTGTAGAAAAAAATTGACAGCCAAATACGAGTAGAAGAAGACACCTAGTACCACCTAAAAGTCATTTTACCAAAAAAACCAAAATTATAAAAAAGTTCCCAATATAATTCAATTTTTCTTAGGCGGACTATTTTATTGCATTTTCTTGCACAAAATACACCTAAAAGTGTAGAAAAAAATTGACAGCCAAATTCGAGTAGAGGAAGACACCTATTACCACCTAAAAGTCATTTTACCCATAAATCCAAAATTATAAAAAAGTTCCCAATATAATTCAATTTTTCTTAGGCGGACTATTTTATTGCATTTTCTTGCACAAAATACACCTAAAAGTGTAGAAAAAAATTGACAGCCAAATTCGAGTAGAGGAAGACACCTATTACCACCTAAAAGTCATTTTACCCATAAATCCAAAATTATAAAAAAGTTCCCAATATAATTCAATTTTTCTTAGGCGGACATTTTTATTGCATTTTCTTGCACAAAATACACCTAAAAGTGTAGAAAAAAATTGACAGCCAAATACGAGTAGAGGAAGACACCTATTACCACCTAAAAGTTATTTTACAAAAAAAAACAAAATTATAAAAAAGTTCCCAATATAATTCAATTTTTCTTAGGCGCACTATTTTATTGCATTTTCTTGCACAAAATACACCTAAAAGTGTAGAAAAAAAATGACAGCCAAATACGAGTAGAGGAAGACACCTATTACCACCTAAAAGTCATTTTACCAAAAAAACCAAAATTATAAAAAAGTTCCCAATATAATTCAATTTTTCTTAGGCGGACTATTTTATTGCATTTTCTTGCACAAAATACACCTAAAAGTGTAGAAAAAAATTGACAGCCAAATTCGAGTAGAGGAAGACACCTATTACCACCTAAAAGTCATTTTACCCATAAATCCAAAATTATAAAAAAGTTCCCAATATAATTCAATTTTTCTTAGGCGGACTATTTTATTGCATTTTGTTGCACAAAATACACCTAAAAGTGTAAAAAAAAATTGACAGCCAAATACGAGTAGAGGAAGACACCTATTACCACCTAAAAGTCATTTTACCCATAAATCCAAAATTATAAAAAAGTTCCCAATATAATTCAATTTTTCTTAGGCGGACTATTTTATTGCATTTTCTTGCACAAAATACACCTAAGAGTGTAAAAAAAAATTGACAGCCAAATACGAGTAGAGGAAGACACCTATTACTACCTAAAAATCATTTTACCAAAAAAACTAAAATTATAAAAAAGTTCCCAATATAATTCAATTTTTCTTAGGCGGACTATTTTAATGCATTTTCTTGCACAAAATACACCTAAAAGTGTAGAAAAAAATTGACAGCCAAATACGAGTAGAGGAAGACACCTAGTAACACCTAAAAGTCATTTTACCAAAAAAACCAAAATTATAAAAAAGTTCCCAATATAATTCAATTTTTCTTAGGCGGACTATTTTATTGCATTTTCTTGCACAAAATACACCTAAAAGTGTAGAAAAAAATTGACAGCCAAATTCGAGTAGAGGAAGACACCTATTACCACCTAAAAGTCATTTTACCCATAAATCCAAAATTATAAAAAAGTTCCCAATATAATTCAATTTTTCTTAGGCGGACTATTTTATTGCATTTTCTTGCACAAAATACACCTAAAAGTGTAGAAAAAAATTGACAGCCAAATTCGAGTAGAGGAAGACACCTATTACCACCTAAAAGTCATTTTACCCATAAATCCAAAATTATAAAAAAGTTCCCAATATAATTCAATTTTTCTTAGGCGGACTATTTTATTGCATTTTCTTGCACAAAATACACCTAAGAGTGTAAAAAAAATTGACAGCCAAATACGAGTAGAGGAAGACACCTATTACTACCTAAAAATCATTTTACCAAAAAAACCAAAATTATAAAAAAGTTCCCAATATAATTCAATTTTTCTTAGGCGGACTATTTTATTGCATTTTCTTGCACAAAATACACCTAAAAGTGTAGAAAAAAATTGACAGCCAAATTCGAGTAGAGGAAGACACCTATTACCACCTAAAAGTCATTTTACCAAAAAAACCAAAATTATAAAAAAGTTCCCAATATAATTCAATTTTTCTTAGGCGGACTATTTTATTGCATTTTCTTGCACAAAATACACCTAAAAGTGTAGAAAAAAATTGACAGCCAAATTCGAGTAGAGGAAGACACCTATTACCACCTAAAAGTCATTTTACCCATAAATCCAAAATTATAAAAAAGTTCCCAATATAATTCAATTTTTCTTAGGCGGACTATTTTATTGCATTTTCTTGCACAAAATACACCTAAGAGTGTAAAAAAAAATTGACAGCCAAATACGAGTAGAGGAAGACACCTATTACTACCTAAAAATCATTTTACCAAAAAAACCAAAATTATAAAAAAGTTCCCAATATAATTCAATTTTTCTTAGGCGGACTATTTTATTGCATTTTCTTGCACAAAATACACCTAAAAGTGTAGAAAAAAATTGACAGCCAAATTCGAGTAGAGGAAGACACCTATTACCACCTAAAAGTCATTTTACCCATAAATCCAAAATTATAAAAAAGTTCCCAATATAATTCAATTTTTCTTAGGCGGACTATTTTATTGCATTTTCTTGCACAAAATACACCTAAAAGTGTAGAAAAAAATTGACAGCCAAATACGAGTAGAGGAAGACACCTATTACGACCTAAAAGTCATTTTACCCATAAATCCAAAATTATAAAAAAGTTCCCAATATAATTCAATTTTTCTTAGGCGGACTATTTTATTGCATTTTCTTGCACAAAATACACCTAAAAGTGTAGAAAAAAATTGACAGCCAAATTCGAGTAGAGGAAGACACCTATTACTACCTAAAAATCATTTTACCAAAAAAACCAAAATTATAAAAAAGTTCCCAATATAATTCAATTTTTCTTAGGCGGACTATTTTATTGCATTTTCTAGCACAAAATTCACCTAAAAGTGTAGAAAAAACTTGACAGCCAAATACGAGTAGCGGAAGACACCTATTACCACCTAAAAGTCATTTTACCAAAAAAACCAAAATTATAAAAAAGTTCCCAATATAATTCAATTTTTCTTAGGCGGACTATTTTATTGCATTTTCTTGCACAGAATACACCTAAAAGTGTAGAAAAAAATTGACAGCCAAATACGAGTAGAGGAAGACACCTATTACCACCTAAAAGTCATTTTACCCATAAATCCAAAATTATAAAAAAGTTCCCAATATAATTCAATTTTTCTTAGGCGGACATTTTTATTGCATTTTCTTGCACAAAATACACCTAAAAGTGTAGAAAAAAATTGACAGCCAAATACGAGTAGAGGAAGACACCTATTACCACCTAAAAGTTATTTTACAAAAAAAAACAAAATTATAAAAAAGTTCCCAATATAATTCAATTTTTCTTAGGCGGCCATTTTTATTGCATTTTCTTGCACAAAATACACCTAAAAGTGTAGAAAAAAATTGACAGCCAAATTCGAGTAGAGGAAGACACCTATTACCACCTAAAAGTCATTTTACCCATAAATCCAAAATTATAAAAAAGTTCCCAATATAATACAATTTTTCTTAGGCGGACTATTTTATTGCATTTTCTTGCACAAAATACACCTAAAAGTGTAGAAAAAAATTGACAGCCAAATACGAGTAGAGGAACACACCTATTACCACCTAAAAGTCATTTTACCAAAAAAACCAAAATTATAAAAAAGTTCCCAATATAATTCAATTTTTCTTAGGCGGACTATTTTATTGCATTTTCTTGCACAAAATACACCTAAAAGTGTAGAAAAAAATTGACAGCCAAATTCGAGTAGAGGAAGACACCTATTACCACCTAAAAGTCATTTTTCCCATAAATCCAAAATTATAAAAAAGTTCCCAATATAATTCAATTTTTTTTAGGCGGACTATTTTATTGCACAAAATACACCTAAAAGTGTAGAAAAAAATTGATAGCCAAATACGAGTAGAGGAAGACACCTATTACCACCTAAAAGTCATTTTACCCATAAATCCAAAATTATAAAAAAGTTCCCAATATAATTCAATTTTTCTTAGGCGGACTATTTTATTGCATTTTCTTGCACAAAATACACCTAAAAGTGTAGAAAAAAATTGACAGCCAAATACGAGTAGAGGAAGACACCTATTACCACCTAAAAGTCATTTTACCAAAAAAACCAAACTTTTAAAAAAGTTCCCAATATAATTCAATTTTTCTTATGCGGACTATTTTATTGCATTTTCTTGCACAAAATACACCTAAAAGTGTAGAAAAAAATTGACAGCCAAATACGAGTAGAGGAAGACACCTATTACCACCTAAAAGTTATTTTACAAAAAAAAACAAAATTATAAAAAAGTTCCCAATATAATTCAATTTTTCTTAGGCGCACTATTTTATTGCATTTTCTTGCACAAAATACACCTAAAAGTGTAGAAAAAAATTGACAGCCAATTACGAGTAGAGGAAGACACCTATTACCACCTAAAAGTCATTTTACCAAAAAAACCAAAATTATAAAAAAGTTCCCAATATAATTCAATTTTTCTTAGGCGGACTATTTTATTGCATTTTGTTGCACAAAATACACCTAAAAGTGTAAAAAAAAATTGACAGCCAAATACGAGTAGAGGAAGACACCTATTACTACCTAAAAATCATTTTACCAAAAAAACCAAAATTATAAAAAAGTTCCCAATATAATTCAATTTTTCTTAGGCGGACTATTTTATTGCATTTTCTTGAACAAAATACACCTAAAAGTGTAGAAAAAAATTGACAGCCAAATACGAGTAGAGGAAGACACCTATTACCACCTAAAAGTCATTTTACCAAAAAAAACCAAAATTATAAAAAAGTTCCCAATATAATTCAATTTTTCTTAGGCGGACTATTTTATTGCATTTTCTTGCACAAAATACACCTAAAAGTGTAGAAAAAAATTGACAGCCAAATACGAGTAGAGGAAGACACCTATTACCACCTAAAAGTTATTTTACAAAAAAAAACAAAATTATAAAAAAGTTCCCAATATAATTCAATTTTTCTTAGGCGCACTATTTTATTGCATTTTCTTGCACAAAATACACCTAAAAGTGTAGAAAAAAATTGACAGCCAATTACGAGTAGAGGAAGACACCTATTACCACCTAAAAGTCATTTTACCAAAAAAACCAAAATTATAAAAAAGTTCCCAATATAATTCAATTTTTCTTAGGCGGACTATTTTATTGCATTTTCTTGCACAAAATACACCTAAAAGTGTAGAAAAAAATTGACAGCCAAATACGAGTAGAGGAAGACACCTATTACCACCTAAAAATCATTTTACCAAAAAAACCAAAATTATAAAAAAGTTCCCAATATAATTCAATTTTTCTTAGGCGGACTATTTTATTGCATTTTCTTGAACAAAATACACCTAAAAGTGTAGAAAAAAATTGACAGCCAAATACGAGTAGAGGAAGACACCTATTACCACCTAAAAGTCATTTTACCAAAAAAAACCAAAATTATAAAAAAGTTCCCAATATAATTCAATTTTTCTTAGGCGGACTATTTTATTGCATTTTCTTGCACAAAATACACCTAAAAGTGTAGAAAAAAATACTGAGCTACACTTGAAAAAATCGGGAAAGAAATTTTCGAAAATTTAAATTTTCGAGATAATGACTCGGGAATAATGCTACAAAATTGAGCAAAAAGTCTCGAACAAAAAATGTATGGCACACTTTGTGATTGGTCCAGCGGATGCTGAGCTACACTTACTAAAACTGGGGAAAAATTTTCGAAAAAAAAAATTTGCCAGATAATGACTCAGGAATAATGCCAAAAAATTGAGCAAAAAGTCTCGAACAAAAAATGTATGGCGCACTTTTTGATTGGTCCAGCGGATGCTGAGCTATACTAAAAAATAAATTCGGAAAATTTGCGAAAAATTAAATTTGCGTTATAATCGATCGTGAATACCACAAAAAAAATAGTCTAAATGTTCTGAACAAAAAATGTATGGCGCACTTTTTGATTGGTCCAGCGGATGCTGAGCTACACTAGAAAACAAATTAGGAAAAAATTTAGAAAAATTAAATTTGCGAGATAATCGTTCCGAAATACCGCCAATAAAATAGGGAAAAAGTTTCGAACAAAAAATGTATGGCGCAGTTTTTGATTGGTCCAGCGGATGCTGAGCTACACTCAGATAATTTAATTAAAAAATTTCGAAAAATTAAATTTGCGAGATAATTGATCGGGAATAACGCCAAAGTCTTAACCCGGGAGTCTCGAACAAAAAATGTATGGCGCACTTTTTGATTGGTCCAGCGGATGCTGAGCTACACTCAAATCAATTTCGGAAAAAATTTTGAAAAATTAAATTTTCGAGATAATCGCTCCGGAATACAATAACTGTCTTTAGCAGAAAGTAGCGAACAAAAAATGTATGGCGCACTTTTTGATTGGTCCAGCGGATGCTGAGCTACAGTAAAAAACAAATTTGGAAAAAATTACAAAAAATTAAATTTGCGAGATTAGCGGTCGGGAATACCACCAATAAAATAGAGAAAAAGTTTCGAACAAAAAATGTATGGCACACTTTTTGATTGGTCCAGCGGATGCTGAGCTACACTCAAATCAATTTCGGAAAAAATTACGAAAAATTAAATTTTCGAGATAATCGCTCCGGAATACCATAACTGTCTTTAGCAAAAAGTAGCGAACAAAAAATGTACAGGGCACTTTTTGATTGGTCCAGCGGATGCTGAGCTACAGTAAAAAACAAATTTGGAAAAAATTACAAAAAATTAAATTTACGAGATTAGCGGTCGGGAATACCACCAATAAAATAGAGAAAAAGTTTCGAACAAAAAATGTATGGCACACTTTTTGATTGGTCCAGCGGATGCTGAGCTACACTCAAATCAATTTCGGAAAAAATTACGAAAAATTAAATTTTCGAGATAATCGCTCCGGAATACCATAACTGTCTTTAGCAAAAAGTAGCGAACAAAAAATGTACAGGGCACTTTTTGATTGGTCCAGCGGATGCTGAGCTACAGTAAAAAACAAATTTGGAAAAAATTACAAAAAATTAAATTTACGAGATTAGCGGTCGGGAATAACACCAGTAAAATAGTCAAAAAGTTCCAAACAAAAAATGTATGGCACACTTTTTGATTGGTCCAGCGGATGCTGAGCTACACTCAAATCAATTTCGGAAAAAATTTTGAAAAATTAAATTTTTGAGATAATCATTCGGGAATACCGCCAATAAAATAGGGAAAAAGTTTCGATCAAAAAATGTATGGCGCACTTTTTTATTGGTCCAGCGGATGCTGAGCTACACTCAAATCAATTTCGGAAAAAATTTTGAAAAATTAAATTTTCGAGATAATCGATCCGGAATACCATAACTGTCTTTAGCAAAAAGTAGCGAACAAAAAATGTATGGGGCACTTTTTGATTGGTCCAGCGGATGCTGAGCTACAGTAAAAAACAAATTTGGAAAAAATTACAAAAAATTAAATTATCGACATAATCGCTCAAGAATACCGCCAATAAAATAGGGAAAAAGTTTCGATCAAAAAATGTATGGCGCACTTTTTTATTGGTCCAGCGGATGCTGAGCTACACTCAAATCAATTTCGGAAAAAATTTTGAAAAATTAAATTTTCGAGATAATCGCTCCGGAATACCATAACTGTCTTTAGCAAAAAGTAGCGAACAAAAAATGTACAGGGCACTTTTTGATTGGTCCAGCGGATGCTGAGCTACAGTAAAAAACAAATTTGGAAAAAATTACAAAAAATTAAATTTACGAGATTAGCGGTCGGGAATAACACCAGTAAAATAGTCAAAAAGTTCCAAACAAAAAATGTATAGCACACTTTTTGATTGGTCCAGCGGATGCTGAGCTACACTCAAATCAATTTCGGAAAAAATTTTGAAAAATTAAATTTTTGAGATAATCATTCGGGAATACCGCCAATAAAATAGGGAAAAAGTTTCGATCAAAAAATGTATGGCGCACTTTTTGATTGGTCCAGCGGATGCTGAGCTACACTCAAATCAATTTCGGAAAAAATTTTGAAAAATTAAATTTTCGAGATAATCGATCCGGAATACCATAACTGTCTTTAGCAAAAAGTAGCGAACAAAAAATGTATGGGGCACTTTTTGATTGGTCCAGCGGATGCTGAACTACAGTAAAAAACAAATTTGGAAAAAATTACAAAAAATTAAATTTGCGAGATTATCGATCGGGAATAACACCAGTAAAATAGTCAAAAAGTTCCAATCAAAAAATGTATGGGGCACTTTTTGATTGGTCCAGCGGATGCTGAGCTACAGTAAAAAACAAATTTGGAAAAAATTACAAAAAATTAAATTATCGACATAATCGCTCAAGAATACCACCAGTAAAATAGTCAAAAAGTTCCGAACAAAAAATGTATAGCACACTTTTTGATTGGTCCAGCGGATGCTGAGCTACACTCAAATCAATTTCGGAAAAAATTTTGAAAAATTAAATTTTCGAGATAATCGATCCGGAATACCATAACTGTCTTTAGCAAAAAGTAGCGAACAAAAAATGTATGGGGCACTTTTTGATTGGTCCAGCGGATGCTGAGCTACAGTAAAAAACAAATTTGGAAAAAATTACAAAAAATTAAATTATCGACATAATCGCTCAAGAATACCGCCAATAAAATAGGGAAAAAGTTTCGATCAAAAAATGTATGGCGCACTTTTTTATTGGTCCAGCGGATGCTGAGCTACACTCAAATCAATTTCGGAAAAAATTTTGAAAAATTAAATTTGCGAGATAATCGATCCGGAATACCATAACTGTCTTTAGCAAAAAGTAGCGAACAAAAAATGTATGGGGCACTTTTTGATTGGTCCAGCGGATGCTGAGCTACAGTAAAAAACAAATTTGGAAAAAATTACAAAAAATTAAATTATCGACATAATCACTCAAGAATACCGCCAATAAAATAGGGAAAAAGTTTCGATCAAAAAATGTATGGCGCACTTTTTTATTGGTCCAGCGGATGCTGAGCTACACTCAAATCAAATTCGGAAAAAATTTTGAAAAATTAAATTTTCGAGATAATCGCTCCGGAATACCATAACTGTCTTTAGCAAAAAGTAGCGAACAAAAAATGTACAGGGCACTTTTTGATTGGTCCAGCGGATGCTGAGCTACAGTAAAAAACAAATTTGGAAAAAATTACAAAAAATTAAATTTGCGAGATTAGCGGTCGGGAATAACACCAGTAAAATAGTCAAAAAGTTCCAAACAAAAAATGTATGGCGCACTTTTTGATTGGTCCAGCGGATGCTGAGCTACACTCAAATCAATTTCGGAAAAAATTTTGAAAAATTAAATTTTTGAGATAATCATTCGGAAATACCGCCAATAAAATAGGGAAAAAGTTTCGATCAAAAAATGTATGGCGCACTTTTTTATTGGTCCAACGGATGCTGAGCTACACTCAAATCAATTTCGGAAAAAATTTTGAAAAATTAAATTTTCGAGATAATCGATCCGGAATACCATAACTGTCTTTAGCAAAAAGTAGCGAACAAAAAATGTATGGGGCACTTTTTGATTGGTCCAGCGGATGCTGAGCTACAGTAAAAAACAAATTTGGAAAAAATTACAAAAAATTAAATTTGCGAGATTATCGATCGGGAATAACACCAGTAAAATAGTCAAAAAGTTCCAATCAAAAAATGTATGGGGCACTTTTTGATTGGTCCAGCGGATGCTGAGCTACAGTAAAAAACAAATTTGGAAAAAATTACAAAAAATTAAATTTTCGAGATAATCGATCCGGAATACCATAACTGTCTTTAGCAAAAAGTAGCGAACAAAAAATGTATGGGGCACTTTTTGATTGGTCCAGCGGATGCTGAGCTACAGTAAAAAACAAATTTGGAAAAAATTACAAAAAATTAAATTATCGACATAATCGCTCAAGAATACCGCCAATAAAATAGGGAAAAAGTTTCGATCAAAAAATGTATGGCGCACTTTTTTATTGGTCCAGCGGATGCTGAGCTACACTCAAATCAATTTCGGAAAAAATTTTGAAAAATTAAATTTTCGAGATAATCGATCCGGAATACCATAACTGTCTTTAGCAAAAAGTAGCGAACAAAAAATGTATGGGGCACTTTTTGATTGGTCCAGCGGATGCTGAGCTACAGTAAAAAACAAATTTGGAAAAAATTACAAAAAATTAAATTATCGACATAATCACTCAAGAATACCGCCAATAAAATAGGGAAAAAGTTTCGATCAAAAAATGTATGGCGCACTTTTTTATTGGTCCAGCGGATGCTGAGCTACACTCAAATCAATTTCGGAAAAAATTTTGAAAAATTAAATTTTCGAGATAATCGCTCCGGAATACCATAACTGTCTTTAGCAAAAAGTAGCGAACAAAAAATGTACAGGGCACTTTTTGATTGGTCCAGCGGATGCTGAGCTACAGTAAAAAACAAATTTGGAAAAAATTACAAAAAATTAAATTTGCGAGATTAGCGGTCGGGAATAACACCAGTAAAATAGTCAAAAAGTTCCAAACAAAAAATGTATGGCGCACTTTTTGATTGGTCCAGCGGATGCTGAGCTACACTCAAATCAATTTCGGAAAAAATTTTGAAAAATTAAATTTTTGAGATAATCATTCGGAAATACCGCCAATAAAATAGGGAAAAAGTTTCGATCAAAAAATGTATGGCGCACTTTTTTATTGGTCCAGCGGATGCTGAGCTACACTCAAATCAATTTCGGAAAAAATTTTGAAAAATTAAATTTTCGAGATAATCGATCCGGAATACCATAACTGTCTTTAGCAAAAAGTAGCGAACAAAAAATGTATGGGGCACTTTTTGATTGGTCCAGCGGATGCTGAGCTACAGTAAAAAACAAATTTGGAAAAAATTACAAAAAATTAAATTTGCGAGATTATCGATCGGGAATAACACCAGTAAAATAGTCAAAAAGTTCCAAACAAAAAATGTATGGGGCACTTTTTGATTGGTCCAGCGGATGCTGAGCTACAGTAAAAAACAAATTTGGAAAAAATTACAAAAAATTAAATTATCGACATAATCGCTCAAGAATACCACCAGTAAAATAGTCAAAAAGTTCCGAACAAAAAATGTATAGCACACTTTTCGATTGGTCCAGCGGATGCTGAGCTACACTCAAATCAATTTCGGAAAAAATTTTGAAAAATTAAATTTTCGAGATAATCGATCCGGAATACCATAACTGTCTTTAGCAAAAAGTAGCGAACAAAAAATGTATTGGGCACTTTTTGATTGGTCCAGCGGATGCTGAGCTACAGTAAAAAACAAATTTGGAAAAAATTACAAAAAATTAAATTTGCGAGATTATCGATCGGGAATAACACCAGTAAAATAGTCAAAAAGTTCCAATCAAAAAATGTATGGGGCACTTTTTGATTGGTCCAGCGGATGCTGAGCTACAGTAAAAAACAAATTTGAAAAAAATTACAAAAAATTAAATTATCGACATAATCGCTCAAGAATACCACCAGTAAAATAGTCAAAAAGTTCCGAACAAAAAATGTATAGCACACTTTTTGATTGGTCCAGCGGATGCTGAGCTACACTCAAATCAATTTCGGAAAAAATTTTGAAAAATTAAATTTTCGAGATAATCGATCCGAAATACCATAACTGTCTTTAGCAAAAAGTAGCGAACAAAAAATGTATGGGGCACTTTTTGATTGGTCCAGCGGATGCTGAGCTACAGTAAAAAACAAATTTGGAAAAAATTACAAAAAATTAAATTATCGACATAATCGCTCAAGAATACCGCCAATAAAATAGGGAAAAAGTTTCGATCAAAAAATGTATGGCGCACTTTTTTATTGGTCCAGCGGATGCTGAGCTACACTCAAATCAATTTCGGAAAAAATTTTGAAAAACTAAATTTTCGAGATAATCGCTCCGGAATACCATAACTGTCTTTAGCAAAAAGTAGCGAACAAAAAATGTACAGGGCACTTTTTGATTGGTCCAGCGGATGCTGAGCTACAGTAAAAAACAAATTTGTAAAAAATTACAAAAAATTAAATTTGCGAGATTAGCGGTCGGGAATAACACCAGTAAAATAGTGAAAAAGTTCCAAACAAAAAATGTATGGCACACTTTTTGATTGGTCCAGCGGATGCTGAGCTACACTCAAATCAATTTCGGAAAAAATTTTGAAAAATTAAATTTTTGAGATAATCATTCGGGAATACCGCCAATAAAATAGGGAAAAATTTTCGATCAAAAAATGTATGGCGCACTTTTTTATTGGTCCAGCGGATGCTGAGCTACACTCAAATCAATTTCGGAAAAAATTTTGAAAAATTAAATTTTCGAGATAATCGATCCGGAATACCATAACTGTCTTTAGCAAAAAGTAGCGAACAAAAAATGTATGGGGCACTTTTTGATTGGTCCAGCGGATGCTGAGCTACAGTAAAAAACAAATTTGGAAAAAATTACAAAAAATTAAATTTGCGAGATTATCGATCGGGAATAACACCAGTAAAATAGTCAAAAAGTTCCAAACAAAAAATGTATGGGGCACTTTTTGATTGGTCCAGCGGATGCTGAGCTACAGTAAAAAACAAATTTGGAAAAAATTACAAAAAATTAAATTATCGACATAATCGCTCAAGAATACCACCAGTAAAATAGTCAAAAAGTTCCGAACAAAAAATGTATAGCACACTTTTTGATTGGTCCAGCGGATGCTGAGCTACACTCAAATCAATTTCGGAAAAAATTTTGAAAAATTAAATTTTCGAGATAATCGATCCGGAATACCATAACTGTCTTTAGCAAAAAGTAGCGAACAAAAAATGTATGGGGCACTTTTTGATTGGTCCAGCGGATGCTGAGCTACAGTAAAAAACAAATTTGGAAAAAATTACAAAAAATTAAATTATCGACATAATCGCTCAAGAATACCGCCAATAAAATAGGGAAAAAGTTTCGATCAAAAAATGTATGGCGCACTTTTTTATTGGTCCAGCGGATGCTGAGCTACACTCAAATCAATTTCGGAAAAAATTTTGAAAAATTAAATTTTCGAGATAATCGATCCGGAATACCATAACTGTCTTTAGCAAAAAGTAGCGAACAAAAAATGTATGGGGCACTTTTTGATTGGTCCAGCGGATGCTGAGCTACAGTAAAAAACAAATTTGGAAAAAATTACAAAAAATTAAATTATCGACATAATCGCTCAAGAATACCGCCAATAAAATAGGGAAAAAGTTTCGATCAAAAAATGTATGGCGCACTTTTTTATTGGTCCAGCGGATGCTGAGCTACACTCAAATCAATTTCGGAAAAAATTTTGAAAAATTAAATTTTCGAGATAATCGATCCGGAATACCATAACTGTCTTTAGCAAAAAGTAGCGAACAAAAAATGTTTAGAACACTTTTTGATTGGTCCAGCGGATGCTGAGCTACAGTAAAAAACAAATTTGGAAAAAATTACAAAAAATTAAATTTGCGAGATTATCGATCAGGAATACCACCAGTAAAATAGTCAAAAAGTTTCGAACAAAAAATGTATGACACACTTTTTGATTGGTCCAGCGGATGCTGAGCTACACTCAAATCAATTTCGGAAAAAATTTTGAAAAATTAAATTTTCGAGATAATCGATCCGGAATACCATAACTGTCTTTAGCTAAAAGTAGCGAACAAAAAATGTATTGGGCACTTTTTGATTGGTCCAGCGGATGCTGAGCTACAGTAAAAAACAAATTTGGAAAAAATTACAAAAAATTAAATTATCGACATAATCGCTCAAGAATACCACCAGTAAAATAGTCAGAAAGTTCCGAACAAAAAATGTATGGCACACTTTTTGATTGGTCCAGCGGATGCTGAGCTACACTCAAATAAATTGCGGAAAAAATTTTGAAAAATTAAATTTTAGAGATAAAGTCTCGGGAATTCCATAACTGTCTTTAGAAAAAAGTATCGAACAAAAAATGTATGGGGCACTTTTTGCATGGTCCAGCGGATGCTGAGATACAATGAAAAAAAAATTTGAACAAAATTACAAAAAAATAAATTTGCGATATAATCGATGCGGAATACCACAAAAGTAGTTAGAAGAAAGTTCTTAACAAAAAATGTATGGCTCACTTTTTGTTTCGTCCAGCGGATGCTGAGCTACACACAAATATATTTTGGAAATAATTTCGAAAAATTAAATTTGAGAGATAATCGTCCGGGAATATCGCCAAAGTCTAAACCCAGGAGCTTCAATCAAAAAATGTATTTCGCACTTTTTGATTGGTTTAATGGATGCTGAGCTACATTCAAATAAAGTTGTGAAAAATTTTTGAAAAATTAAATTTGCGAGTTAATGGTTCGTATATTGGTTTAATCAAGAAGAGCACCATACATTTTTTGTTCAGTTTTTACTAACGAAGAGGTTCTGAAAGGATCATCTCTTAAAATTAGAATATCGAATATTTATACATTTTTTTTCGCAAGTTCTAAAGACTTTAATTATTATATACTGGAGGTCCTATCTCGTAAAGAGAAAATGCGAATGTTTTCAACAATTCCTTTTTTTATTATCACTTTATTTTTATATACTGCCTCAAGTTTTTGCAGTAATTTCACTACAAGTTATACAAATGGTGCATCTAATTTTGTTTGTAAATGCAAATATTTTATGAAGCATGTTACTTTTTTTGTCACTTATAACAACGCAGTTTGTTGTTTATTATCTTTATAGTTTGTATTATTTTTTTAACAATGATGCATATGTTTTTATTGTTATTGATGAAGGATGTTTCAGCACATGGCACAGATGTCTTACTGGTTCTACGCAATGTGCAGACGCAAGCGCTTTGAACGTACAATGATTAAGAAACATAGCTTTAGGATCGTCGGGTAGTGTGCTTGCATTTACTACAGTGTGCAAATCTATTTGTCTTTTGCAGAATAATATTTTTTTTTTTCCCAACAATATAATCTTGACATTGCATTTAGTGTGTTTTCAATATTTTTATGGAACTTTTGTTTCTACTGTAGCATTGATTTGTTTTTAATTGATATGTTTTTATTTCTCTTTTTATAATTTAAAAATTTCTTTTCATTAAAATTTTTTAACATTTTACATCTTTTTGTTAGTATTGAGATTGTTGAAAATTTAAAAATTTGTTTTCATTTTTGCACAACTTAATTTTTATTCATTTATTTATGTTTACTTGTCTAATGCTGCAAGCAGACGTGCCACAGCCTCCGGCACAACCTCCACCCCCTTTTACATTAATGGGGATGGCACGTTTGACATCTCATTCTGAAGAACTAATTATTAACGATGTTCCTCGTGGTAAAAATAGCAGATTTAGTGAATATTTATTTAATAATTCTTTTTTACTGACTGCTGCAGCTACTGATTCTTCCACTATTGTTAATTCTCGTTCGGCTATGGAAGAATCAATGAGCAGATTATTTATCAACTCATCATCGAATGATGAAAGTGGTAACAACTCGGGTCAACCTACAGCAACTGATCGTTTGCTATATAGACATAGTATGGCAATGTCAGCTGTTTATTGTGTAGCATATATTATTGTTTTTGTTGTTGGATTAATTGGAAATATTTTTGTGATCGCTGTGGTGTTTCGAACACCCCGAATGAGAACAGTTACAAACTATTTTATTGTAAATCTTGCCTTTGCTGATGTTTTGGTCATCATATTTTGTCTACCAGCTACTTTAATGAGCAACATTTTTGTCCGTAAGTCATTTGCTGTAAACATATTTTTTTAATTCTATTTTGTTTACAATTAATTTATGTAAGTTCATCATTTTATGCAGTACTATGATTAGGAAATATTTCTTGATCACATTAGAAACTTGTATTTTATTTAGAAAAATGATAAGGATAATAAATTTATAATTATAGCTATAGATTTAGAGCAACCCTTTCTTACTGTGAATGCTTTTCTAAGTGTATTTGTGTAACCCCTCATGGCGGACATTGCTCCACTTTCAGGAGGCTTCAAGGTCTTCCATCCTGCACACAGGGCTGTAGGTGTGATAGCATAGCACCTTAATTTTTTTTACTTAATCTTTACGGTTCTATTCATACTTTAAATGTTGTTTGATTTCGTTATATATTATTATTAGTTTTAATAATTTGATTTATTATTTTAATTGATTTTTGTAAACACATTTAGTTTGCATTCGAAACATTTTTCTTCATTTGGGTTGAATATTTGTTTTTTTGTTTATTTATACTTTCATTTGCAGATATTATTTTAGTTTTGCAATTTAAAAAATTTTTAAAGTTATTATTTCTGTTCATATATATATATATATATATATATATATATATATATATATATATATATATAACAATTGCGGAAGGTCAAGGACATACATTCCTAAATTTAGATATACTATATCTCTTTTGTGTGTCTTAATAAAATTTAATTCATATATTGTTTGCTCAAATAGTTTTTTTTAACTATTTAAAAAATTCCGTTGTAGTAAACTATGTTTTGATGTCCTTGAAACCTTTGTTTAACAATTTTTATTTAAAAAGCAAATTATTTATTTAGTTTATTGTCTTTCCAGATATAATTGATTGTTTCTTATTGTCCATTCAATTTTGCTATGTTTTATTTATTTCTTTAGTTACTACCAAATTCTTTTTTTATTTAAGGTGAAATTGCTTTATATATTGACTGGGGTAGAGGGCAGTAGGACACCTGTATAGGAGCGGAATTCAGGTCATGCATCTCGGTCACTTGTACTAGGTCATTCTTGTGCCTAGGTTGTTGTTGTTATTATTAATTTTTTTTATGTCTTTATTTTTTTCATCTGCTACGAAGTTACCAAAATTAGTTATATTGATTATATATATATATATATATTTTATATATATATATTAGGTTTATCACTCATTGTAAAATAAAATTATCTAATATAATTTTGGCTTTACACTGTAAAAAGAAAGTACTACATTAGTACCAATTTTAGGTATCAAACTAAAACCAAATGACAATTTAGTGCCTAAATTTGGTATTAAATTAATACCTTTTATTTTACAGTGTATTATGCACTTTCTAATTTTTATTTAGTTTGTCAAGATATACATACTGAAAAATGCAAATTTCGGATATTAATAGTAATATAGGGGAGAATGACAAACAGTGGGACACTTTTTTTCAAAGACATATTAATATAGCAATTTTATATATTTTTGAACACTTTTTGGTATTATTATAAAGTTTAAACTCTTTTCTACACAATGCACATATTCTATTAAGATTATATTGTGATTAAATAAAAAAATTTGAAGTTTTTGAAACTTAATACATTTTTCTTGTTTTGAAGGTTTGTGTTTAACAGTGGGACACCTATTATTAAGAACCGAATAATTATTTCAATAATAATATTCTGCTTCATACTTTGTAAATATATATTTTTTGCATTAAATAACGTTAACAAATGTTGCAAAACACTCATTATTTAATAATATTTTACATTTTTATAATACGATGTCAAGTTTCATATAAAAAATTGCTATTATTTTTTTTCACGTTTACAGTACTGCTTATCATACGTCATAATTTGGTCATAACTTAAAAACAATTTGGAGCAAAATTTGAATAGTCGTTCTCTTATCAAGTGTTACTTTTTAAATGTTGTTGAACAATAATTGTAATAATTATTAATTATAAATTTTGAATTTTTTATTGTTTTTTAGCATAAAAAATCACATTTTTAGTCGTTGTGTAAGTATAAATGCGCATGCGTATAGCTGACACAACTTATAATCAGTGTTGCCACAATCCACGTTTCATAAACTTAAATTTTTCCCTGTCCCAGTGTTGAATGTCCCACAGTTTAAATTAAGCAATCTCAAAAAATTATTTAAATAAAAATTGTTTTTGAAATTTTTAAATATTTTAAATTATTGGATTTTATTTATACTTAAAAACATAAGTAAACGAAGTAACAATTACACTTTTTTTTAAACTGTCCTATCTATATAAAAATCAGCATTGTATTTCAAGAAAAAATTTACTCTGGTACGTCAAAAACAGTTTTTTTCAATTTTCTTTGTAAATAATGAATCAATGTTGCTAACATTTTTGGAGATAGTGTGTTGTCATAAACATGGTTTACATTTAAATTTTGGTCGGATTTCTTTAAGTAGTTTTTCAGAAAATTAAAGTGTCCTACTGTTTAAACTGTCCTACTGTTTGTCACTCTCGCCTATTCATATTCTTTTTTCCACCAAAAATGCTAAAAAAGATTTTGAAATTAAATTTAAAAGTTTATTTTCAAAAATAAATATGTTAGACCTGTGGACCTCCTGTCCGTATCCAGTTATTTGGATATCTCTAGAATGTCCTCAGAGTATAAATGTCTATCTGACAACATGAACATTTTTTAGTTCATTCATGCACAACTTTCTTGATTTATAAAACTATATATTGTTACAATTTGTTTCATTCAATCTAGTTAATTTTTAATTACAGACTATATTTTTTAATTAAGAAACTTTTTTTAGTGTTCCCGCAAAACTGGTTTAAAATAAATTTGTTTCTCAAATAGTTAATTAATAACAATTATTCCTAATTTTTGTTATCAGAAATAACTTTCAACTTTCCTTGAAGCGACGTTTTATTTTATTTATTCAATTAAATTGTCAATTTTATAACAATTATACATTATTTCAATATTGACTTTTGAGTTTCTGAAACTGTTATAATTATGATTACGTTGTTTCATTTAAAATAATAATAATAATCTTAATTTTTTTCAGCTTGGGTTTTCGGATGGTTTATGTGCAAAACTGTTCCTTACATTCAAGGAGTATCTGTTGCTGCTTCTGTATACAGTCTTGTTGCAGTTTCCTTAGACAGGTAATAGTATTCTATTTTTTATAATTGGAGTCATATTTAGAAAGCTTACAGTGAGCTTTATATGTGTGCCATATAGTATGGCATATAGTATGGCATATATATAGTTTAAAATTGCTATAATATTATACAGAACGTTTATTTTAAGCTTCTCGTGTGACTCATATCAGAGAAACTGACCAGTCCCCGAAATGACCGTGATAATTTTTCTAATTAATGACCAACTTATGGAAAACTGATCAGGGGCTTGTCAGTTCTCCTATTTTGCAAAATAATTTTTTCAAAATCTAAATTCTGGTGAAAGCCCCATTATCAAAAAAATATTAAACCACTAGTATAAATGATAAATTTTATTGATTACTTTTTTGTGAAAGTAATTTTAAAAAATTAGTTTATTTACATTTTCATCAAACAGTGAAAACTGGTGAGGCCCTGAGTAAAGCCCTACTTTAAATAGGGCAGAATGGGGCAATTTCTGCACTGGTTACATTATACATACAGGGTGTTCCAAAAGTATGGAAACTTGCAAATATCGCGAAAACTACGCATTTTCGTGAAAAATATTCAAAACTAAAGTTGTTCCCAAAAAAAGATCTACATTTTTGAAGCCAAAAAATTGGTCCCGGGACTCGACAGCGGAAAAAGAAGTATCACGAAAATGCGTACTTTTCGAGATATTTGCAAGTTTCTATACTTTTGGAACACTCTGTATATAAACTTACTACTGCTACATTTTGTGTTTTGACCTCTTATAAATAATATACGTGCTCTAAATGTGTATACCTTATAGGATATCATTTTTCTTCTTTCTTTGTTAATACATGTGTACATATATTTATTTGCACTTTTTGAAAAGAGATTGTAACTTTCAATAAACGGAACTATATGTTATGTAATATTACTCTGCTCAAGTTACTTTATTATTGGCAGCTTTGTATGCTCTATTTAACTATTATAACTATTTTTATTCATTTTTATTATTATTGTTATCAAATGTTTGAAAACTAAATTGCATATGCCTCTATTAAAATAATCAACTCTGTGATAACTTTTATTTTCTTATCATTAAAATAAATTACTTCAACAACTTTTGTCAGTTGGACTCATATTTGTTGCATCTCAAAATGATTTCATGTTAAATGACGTAGAACGTGGCGCCATCTGCCTGTCTCACTTTTGATGCGTATCCAATTGAGTATAAATTTTGTACTCAATTTGAGATTATGTTTTTTCTGTGAGCTAATATTAATTTGGTTTTATGTACTCTCTAAATCTGAATAAGTACATTTTTAACTAATTTGAATAACTCACTTTTTGTTAAAAAATTAGTAAAATTTTAAACTAATTCAAAAGCCAAATGTCAGTCACTAATTTAAATTAGTTAAAATTGCTAGTAATTCTTTAGAGAGTACAATCAATCAGACAAAAAACATAAAAGTTCCTTCTGGGGCAAAAAATTAAATGTCTATTTAGGCAGCTTCCGATACATTATACTGTTTTAATTATTTGATAATTTATTAACTATTGATTCACATAATAGTTGTCAAAATAAATCTGATGATTTATTCTAATTCTAATTTTTCCATGAGGAAACTCAAGTATCACCAAAAATAACATGTAAACTTGCCGTAATCGTTCATAAATATTTCATTGCTTTTTTGCATCTTTTCAATCCTTCGGTAATCTTTCATATATTGCAAGCCTGTCAAAGTGGAATATTAAACTATTTTGCATGACGGTAATCCAAGCAACTCTTTAAAATTGTTTGAATGTTGAACTGATACTTCTCCAAAGACACATTGCATTTATATTAAAATTATACCAATTATATACTAATTGAATAATATATTTGTATATGAATATGATATACTAATTGAATAGTATATTTATTAGAAAATCAACACTTGACGTTAATGTCGGCTTCGATGTAAATTTTCTTACTAGACGAATGTTGCTCTGTAATAATTCAAGTAAATAGCCATAAAGATCTGTTTCCATCTTTGTAATCATAAATGTAGATTATATTATATTTCATTGATCTTATGATTGGTCTAATATACTGCCCACAGAATAAAAATTTAGCAGCCATGTGGCTGACTCAACCTTCCCTTCATTTAGCGTCATTATTGCTTTTCACAAGCACATTCTTGTTTCTTATTTGTTTATCTAGTTTTGATTTTTAATTCTGACAATCTGTATAAAATGAGGGGAGCTCTCTATTCCGATACATAAGTTTACAATCTTTCGAGAAATTATCATCTTTCACTTAAGCATCATGTTCAAACTGGTAAGTTTTATATAATGTATTTAAGAAACATGAATATAATTAATTTGTAATTGATTGTTTTGTTGAAAATTATTTTTACAACCATTAAATCATTTCAAATGAACAAGTTAATCAAAAGAAAATTTTTTTCAATGATAAATAAGTTTAGAGACTTTGAACAGTTAAAAAAATAATAATTCAATATTGCCGTTTTGCATTACAGAATAGAACGTCTGGAATTTTGTTTTGTATCTAAATCTCATTGGGAAGTTTTCTCGAATTATTTCTTCGCATGTGGAACACTTTTCTGTTCTGGCGTTGAGATATGAGCAACCAAAGTTTTTGTAGTTGCCTCAACAAAATTTTGTTTGTTTCAAGCAAACTTTAGTTGACAGAACCAAAATTAGGAAAATAATTTTTGTTGTCTTAAATAAGGTTTGGTTAGGAACAACCAAAATTTTGTTGACATAACAGGAAAATTTGATTGCTTAAATACCAACCAAACGTTTTGTTGACAAAACAAAACCCTTTTTTCAGTCTATACATATACAAGGAACTTTGGTCATAAAACCTCAATTGAAACGCTATGAAAATGAAATAATTTGGGGAAACGTTCCAATACTATTAAGAAAATTTTGTTTAATGATTGTTTACATAATTTTATTAAAAGAAAATGTTTTTCTAAAATAGGCTATACTTTCTGCCATCCTGGCTATTGCTACTGCTTTCCCTGGGGGCCTTACTGGTATTGTTTTAAATCATGATTTGGGACCAATTCATACACCTCAGGTTATCAGTCATGGGCATGTGAGTCATCCTCATATCATTGCTCAGCCAATAGCTCCTGTTGTTCACAGTGCTCCTATCGTAACTAGAACTTTTCTACCCTCTCATGGACACGTCCTTGGACATGGTCTTCATGGACTTCATGGTTAAAAAATTAAAATGCAATCATCATCATCATTATTATTTAGGTCTTATTGGTTATTTGTGTTTAGTTAAAAAAAACATTTGGATTAGCATTTAAATTTTCTACTATTGCCTGGAAATGGTACATATCCTTATACAAATCTAAAATTTATTTTCTGAAAAATTAAAAGTTCGTTAATTAAATTATAAATCATGTTCATTGTGTTTAGTTTCATTGACATTTGTTGAAATTTATAATAAAATTAATTTTCTGTCAAATCGTAAAAATTTGTGAACCTTTAAAAACTCTATCCTAATAATATACCAATGTAGTTTTATAGTAGTGAATATGTGAAATATATGTTTTGTATTTTTGTTATCTGATATTTACCGTGCATCACAAGCAGGTCTCATTGCAAGCTTACACCTACTATACAACTGGTGAAATACTGTGGAGAACAAAAAATTATTCTTGTCGAATTTTTATAATTATATTAATTTAATTACCTTTATCTCATTTGGATGAATTGCCTGCGTTCTATATACAAAATTAGGTGCAAAGTTAATTAAAGATCAAAATTGTCATTAAATACGGGTATAAAAATAAAACTAATCATACTATAAAAAGGGAGTTTGATTTTAACTTCTAACGGACTCTATAAATATCCCACGTTTTTGGAGGTGAAGCAAAGGGAGTTGATGCTATAGGAGCTAATTTTATGCCTAGAAAGTTATAAGGCTAAGAGAGTTAATTTATGGTTAAATTCACATTATTATTTTTATATTATAACTTACGTAAATTTAACTTTATTCAAAATTAAGTAATTAATAATTTGTTCCATTTATTTATTTTTCAGATTTCTGGCTATTTGGTGGCCGTTAAAATGTCAGATTACGAAGAGAAGAGCTCGACTCATAATTTTGTTCATATGGCTCATTGCTGTAACAACAACAATGCCCTGGCTGTTATTTTTTGATTTGGTGGCAATATATGAAGAGGATCATCCAGATTTAAGATTATGTATTGAAATGTGGCCCAGACCACAGTATGGTTCTTTATTTTTTCTTATTGATAATTTGATGCTCTGTTATGTTTTACCAATGTTGTTAATTTCCCTTTGTTATGTGTTAATTTGGATTCGAGTTTGGAAGAGGCATATTCCTACAGATGCCAAGGATGCACAAATGGAAAGATTACAGCAAAAGTCCAAGGTTAAAGTTGTTAAAATGTTGGTTGTAGTAGTTATTCTCTTCGTACTGTCTTGGTTACCACTATATGTTATTTTTACCAGAATTAAATTGGGTGGGGACATTGCTGATTGGGAAGATGAAATTTTGCCCATTGCAATACCTATTGCGCAATGGTTGGGATCAAGTAACTCTTGCATTAATCCAATACTATATGCATTTTTCAATAAAAAGTATAGGCGTGGTTTTATGGCTATTTTAAAAAGTGATAGGTGTTGCGGTAAATTACGCTACTACGAGACTGTAGCTATTATGTCATCTTCTACAAGCATGAGAAGATCGTCATATTATGTAAACAACAATAATAATAATAATAACAATAATAATAATAATTTTCACCATCATCATTCGACAAGGAGAAATTTTCATGGCCCTCCTATTCATCAAGATAGCAATGTTTCATACATTTGTAACCACAATGGTGTGTAAAGCATTAAATGGATTGATTTCTAAATCGAATACCGTGTTAATTGAAAGTAGACGTCCTTTGACGCTGCTTAAATCAGCCGTGGTAGGCTGAATCAAGCCGGATGATGAGTTTATCTGTATGTCAGGTTGGAACTCGTTCCGGAAGCTGGGTACAGTATGTACAGTGCACATTATTTGTGCACATACCGACAACCACTACCAACTATATAGTACACAATCGTGTTGAATGCTTTCTGAAAGCAATGATTGCGCTTTTAAAATCTCACACGCAATATTCAAAAAGAAAATTGAAAATGATGTATTTATCAAACTACAGCGTAATTCCTAATACATCACACAAAATATTAATTATTCATCAATTTATTTTGCTCCTGTATCAACTTATGTATTTCATTTTAACTCAAGTGTAGCATATATATTTATTTGCATCATTGTCATCAGTTGAAATTTTCTTATCGCAATTCTGTTAAAAGTTTATTATAGCATCCTATCTGGAAATGATATTTCAAAAATATTTCATCAAGAAATACTACTTAATAAGTAAAGGAATAAATTTCTTGTTTTTATTTATTTATATATATATATTTATTTATTATGTTGAAATAATATTTCTTTATGCGTTTTAACATAGAAATCTAGAAACAAGAGTATCTGCAATTTTGATAAAAATTTCAATCGGTGTTATATTTATATTCTATAACTTTTTCTTTCATTGTCGACATATAGATATGTACTGCTTAGAAAAATTCAAGTTTGATCTCAAAAATGTAATTACTTTCTAGGAAATAAAAAAAAATGAAACTTACTCGCTAGACATACGCGAGTATGGATGTATGCAATATTATCTGAAATATTCGCAAATAATATGAAAAATAATGTCTTGTGTTAAATAAATAATCAATTAAACTTCTTGTTTGTTGTTTACTTTTAATTATATATAAAATCTGCTTTAAAGTTCCCAATGTATTATCCCCATTTTAAATCAATTTTTGAAGAAAAAATATGATTTCGTTATGAAGATGCGCAGCAAATAAATATTGTAAAAATTGTTAGAAAAATATTTATTGATTTATTTAGAAACAATATAAGAATTGTAACCGTACATACAACAAATCATGTTTAATTATTTCAAAATATGCAATATATTGTAAAAATATTTGTACCTGTTGTAAAGCGAATACCGCGCGATTTATTGATACTCTCTTGACAACCACTGTGAAAATATTTGGGTAGGCAGACGTCTCAGCGTTGAGAGAGCTGCGTTACTTTACTCAAAGTATGACTGAGATTCCGTTTTGGGAGCGGTGCGCTACCGGCACGGGTGAGCAGCTGTCTTATTGACAAGGTAAGGCTATGAAGGAATATCAGCTCTACCACTACGGGCAGTTTGAGCTCCTGAAACGGGATGTCAGCCGATCAAAAAAGGGATCGTTAGCGTTCTTCGATTTGATAGAGCAGCTGTACTCTCTAGTACTTGCTGCTCACCCGAATTTTTTTCAGTGTAGCCATCCTTACGAGGTCGTACTTTTTTAATGACAAAAAAAATCATCTTTTCCATGAATAATAATAACAATAAAAAACAATCTTTTCTGCAATCTAATATTCATATATACAATTATTTTTTCTCATCTTTCTCATTTTTTTAAAATGTTTTAAAATTTTAAAATCACTTTATAATGAAGTTTTTTTTTAATATTATCAACTATTATTTAGTACAACACTTGTCTTGGATTTCCTGCACCTGAAATTAATAATATAATTAAATTATATATAATACTATAAACTTGCCATACTATGAGCAATGGAATAAATTTTTCAAAATGATTTTTAGCATTAAAATTTTCGAAATTTGTACCTCGGCGTTAACTTGACATTGATTCGAATTGAACTTGACATTAAATGACGTTCTCTCTAAATCTGAATAAGTGAAATTTCACTTAAAATGTGTCAAAAGTCTTCCACGTAGAAAAATAAGTGTATATGCACTTTTAAATAAGTGGTTTTCACTCAAAAATAAGTGAAGTTTCACTTATTTTTAAGTGCATATACACTTATTTTTCTACGTGGAAGACTTTTGACACATTTTAAGTGAAATTTCACTTATTCAGATTTAGAGAGTTAACTGCACATTGACTTGACTTGAATTAGCTTATCGACAAGGTACAAATAAAGAAATTGTTAAAGTTGGAAAATTATAAATTGACAAAAAAAGGTTTCATGTCTTACCAGATTGCAATGGAAATGTATTTATAAATATTGATGGTTGCTGTTGTTTATGAATTAAAATATCCTTCATGTTATTTTCCCCAGAAAAAATATCACATTGATTTTCTTGTTTTTCAATACTTTTTTTATGTTGCTGTCGTCCATTAGATGTTATTCCATGTCGTTTTTCGTGACAAATTATTGGAGACATTTGAGTGGGATAGATTGTAAAAGATTCAATATTTGACGATAATGAATGTGGTTGAAATGATTTGAGAGAATCTTCATAGCTGCTGAAGAATTAGAAATATATGTATGAAAAATATTTCTAATAGAAATTAGTTATAATCGTTTTTTACTAACTTGCTGCTTCTTTGACTAGATGTTTCCGAATTATAAATGTTGTTACAATGACATACGCGTGTAACTACTCCAGAATCATGACAACAGGAATATAAAGATGTCGTCGACTTTACAAATTTCTTATCAGTACCCATAGAATCTCTGCAGTTAGGAAAACTAGTGAAAAATTGTTCAAGTACGAGTTACACTCGCTTACCTAGGATTCCGTTCACGATTATTAAATTTAAATATTTAAATATAATATTTCAAAAGGGTTAGCTATATTTTTCGTGAAATCTACACATAAAATTAAATATGTGTACCAAGTTTCAGCTTCTTAGCTACAAAACTGTAAAAGTTAAAGAGGGGAAGGATACGTTTTTTTTTCCAAAATTTCGAGTTTTTGGAATATAACAATATTCAATTCAATTCCAATCGGGTTCTCTATAATTTCCCTTTAATCTTCTTGCAAAATTATGTAAGTATACCAAATTTGAGCATCGTAACTTCAAAATTGTGAAAGTTAAGGGTGGGACACACTTTTTTCCGAAATTTCGAGTTTTTGTACTATAACTATATTAAATTCAATTCCAATCAAGTTCGCTATAATTTCCCTTTAATCTACTTTCGAAATTACGTGTGTTTACCAAGTTTGAGCCTAATGGGTTGAAATTGCTAGATTTTAGAGGGGGGGGGCAGGACTTTGTGGACGGACATGAGTTAAACCATAAGGGTTCCGTTTCGGTGCACTGCGTGAACGGAACCCAAAAAATTAATACATATTCTCTAAATATCGTATAGGAGTACTATACATGATACTTTTAATTGAGAAAGCTTATTCTCAAAGCAGACCGAATTAAAAGAAAACAATTTGTCACAATTGACTAACATTAAGGTGACATATATTGAGGATTAATTTACAAAATATAATATGTACAATCAAAAAAAGATTTACAGTTACCTAGATAATCTTATGTCGCTATTTGATTCATGATCATGAGTGTTCTGATGAAGTTGAAAATTTTTGCTAAATAATTGCTCCAAATTAATACTCTGCATCTGATGATTCGTGAGAATGTTTGTTGTTAAGAAAGGGGTAGTAGACTTTGGAATTCTTCTGATACATAAACATTACACTTTAATAATATGTGCAAACTATAGAAATTTGTTTTAAATTAATTATATAGATAAATGATGGTATATATCTATTATGTAACATATCAGTAAATTAATTTTTAATGAAATGCCAATTACGTCAATTTATTCAAGTATCATTGGCAAAGTTTGCTTTGGTTTACAATATATAGTAATATTTATTTATTAAAAAAATGTAATTTTTAGTAAAGTTATGGATTTATTAATCATGCCTTACCTTTTACATGTTAAGTAAAGAAATGTTGAAAAAGTTGCAATAAAAACGATACAACTTAACATTATACCACCAACTTGAAAAAATGACATGAGAAACCGTTGTTGTCTTGGTAGATTCGTATTATTAGTCAAAGCGATATGAATTTTCAAAACTATCTCATCTGTAAGATTTCCACCATCTATTGCTCTTACATATAGCCAAATATCTATTTCTGATGGTAGTTTTTCAACAATAGAAATTTCTCCAGATTTTGAATCGATTATAAAATGTTTTTGATTTAACTGACTTAAATCGGATTTATTTTTATACTTTTCAGATTGAATACTATAAGTTATAAGGGCATTTTCATCTTCATCGTTATCATGAGCTTCCAATTTTAGAATCTTTGTACCTAACGTAACATTTTTTGATATATAGAAAATAGGTCTTTGTAATATTTTAATTTTATTGTAGGAGTCGTAATAATTTAGATAATAATCTTGATTTAATTCATCTTTATGAATGAAAAAATTTGCTCCATCAGCAATCAATGCATTATTAGTATTAGTGTCCTCTGCATTTCCTAATATCTGAATATTTTGATCAGCAATTAGTTTTATTTCAGTAAAATTAGGTGCATTGTCATTTATATCTTGTATTTTAATTGTTAAATTGGCCTCAGATTGAAGACTGCCTGTTGTAAAAAATGGGTTTTAATAAAATTTTTGTCAAATTATGGAATGAATTGAATCGCTGGAAACAATAAGGGGACGTACGTTCGGCTAAACACTGTAAAGCCAGTCAAACGGTCAAAATTATGAAAAAAATTGAAAATCGAAATTTTAATTTTTGAAAGCTACTACCTTATAGGAAATGAAAAGACGCATTTTTTTTCCTTTGAGATTTTTTCATAAAACGAATAGTTTAAAAAAAAATAAAATTATTATCTATGGACCGAAAGGCGTTTAAATATTAAATTCCAAGTAAATTCATTAATATTTATCGAAGATACAACGGTTTATGTTTAACCCTTTCAGTGTCACTGACGCCTATAGGCGTCATGACTTAGACTGGCCACCAGTGTCAATGACGCCTATGACCAAAATCCTCGTAATCAGCGACCCCAAAAACCCCCGAGTAACGATTTTCAGGCAAATTGGATCGATTTTTGAAATCTACATTTTTCTTGACACTGGTGGTCAGATTTTTGTACTTTAGCCTGACACTGAAAGGGTTAAAAATTGAATGAATTTTGAGAATTTAAATTTTACTGTTTTTTGTTATAATTTTTTAAACTATTCGTTTTACGAAAAAATCTCAAAGGAAAAAAAGATGCGTCTTTTCATTTCCTATGAAGTAGTAGCTTTCAAAAATTAAAATTTCGATTTTCAATTTTTTTCATAATTTTGACCGTTTGACTGGCTTTACAGAGTTCAGCCAAGCGTACGTCCCCTTATTGTTTCCAGCGATTCAATTGTATCATTTCAATTGTGTTAACTTCATTTTAGAATTATTTTATATATTATACACAAAATTATAGTTCAACTACCTGTAGGTATATTATATGCAAAAGTAGCATCAGGCTGTTTATTTTGCAGAATAAAAATAATCTTTAAAAATCGAAAAAATATATATTGTTGAAGCAAAGTCTGTCTTCTTATGTTAAAATATAATATAATGATGAAAAATTACCTTTATCAATAGCAACAATTTTCATGTTGTAAATTGATTTTATTTCTCTATCCAAGTTTTCATTCGTTAGCGCTTTATAAAAAATTTTTCCAGTATTCTTCTCCACTTTGTATGAATGGCTGTCCCCATTACCATTATCCCATATATCAAATATAAAAGTTCCATTAATACCATTATCTATATCCGATGCAAATACTTTATTTTTCATTACTATCTCTGTACCTGTAGGGCTATTTTCTACAATGTACCCTTCATAAGAGTTCGAATTAAATACTGGTGCATTGTCATTCTCATCGTCAACAATTATTGTTATCTATAATTAAATTTGATTCTTTTACCTGATTTTATTTTCATATAAAGATTGTTATATAAATATTATTAAGAATGTAATAATACAATTGCTTTGTTATTATTTTTTTTACAGATTATTCTTCTCCACATATAGTTTTTAAGGTAAAATATTTTGAAAGGTTATATACATTAAGTGTTTAAAAAGTAAGAGTACTATGTATTTCAAAATGTTTCTTTTTGTAGTGCTTTTATGTCAATCTTGTAGATGTTAAACATTTCACTATTTGCCGCTGTCGCAGTTTTACCTGATATCTATGTGAATTAGTTAAAAATATTCTTAAAACAGTTTATTTCAATTTATTGTTTATAAAATGCAAAGCATATTCTATTTACATAATATAAGTTAAAGGGAAATTATTACTTACTTGAATAATTTCAATTTCAGTTGAAGTTTCTCCTTTTATTGTAATACTATAATTCTCTTTTTCCTCTCGATCTAAGGCATGATTTGCATACAGAAATCCATCACTTGTTAAATTTATTTCTGGAACATCTTCCTGATTAGTAATACAAAATTTAGAGTCCTCATACATTTTGGAAGTTACTGATTCAACTCGACCAATGAATAAATTATCCGAATTCTCGCTTATATGAAAAACTTGTGAAGTATTTATTTTCTTGCTAAGAAAAGGGTTTATAAAAATGGTCAAATTCTCTGAGAGTAAAGTAAAATTTTTTTTTAAAACATTTATACCTTTTAAATAACTAGGCATAATGAAATTTTTTTACACATGCATTTGAAAGTATGATTCTTTAGTAACATTTTATATACTGATATAAAAATTTATGTATGCCTATTATTTAAAAATTATAAATATTTCAAAAAGATCAATTGTACTTGAAGTAGGTAGGTTAGGCTGTCACGTTACAAAAGTTTCAATTTTCTACTAATTTGACCAAATCATATTATGATGGTTGATATTTTAACTAATTTTTTTTATATCCAATGAGTACCAGGGTGAAAAAACATTCTGGGAGTCAAATGTGTCCAAGTATGAAAAATTTTTCCACATGGGAAAAAGGCCGATTAAAGTAATAATAATAATGATCCAACATATGAATTCAATATATTTTTTATAGCTTCAATATATTATGTAATTTGTTGTTATCTTACGGTCGGAATATTTTATTTATTTTATCTATGTTGCTATCAGTATTGATGACATTGGAATCTATATGTATGGTCACATTAGCTATCAAAGCAATATCATTGTTATTAATTATTACTGCCTCAAATTCATAGATTAGTTGTTCGTATTTTCTAATTTCATCAACAACAGTTATAATTCCTGACTTCTCTTCTATAGCAAAAGGGACTGTAATAAAATTTTTAAAATATAATACATGTCACCTATAATTGAGAAAATATTATTAAGTAATATAATATTATTTATATATATATATATATATCGAGGATGTATGCACAAACAATTACAGTTTATTAGTAAATAAAATTTTAAATATATGGAAAATATTTTGGTTGATTTACTAAAAGAAAACTTTAAACATATCTCACCGCCTTCTTTGTAACTGTGTAGTAAATCAAATATATATGTATCTTTCATGGAATTATTTATTAAAATTTGTCCTACAGTACTTCCAATAGGAACATCTATCCCTATCCAAAATTTGTAAGGTATTCCAATAAATTTTATGACTTCAGAATTATAATCTGTGTAAATATATGTATAAAGAATTTAACAATTTTTTATTATAAAGGGTATGGCAATAATATTTCAATTATATATCTAATATTATAGGTAATACAGGCAGTTAAATTTCGCTAAGAAAATACAATTATTGTTATTATGATTATGATTAATTGATGAATTATTATTATCAGTGTACCGAAATTAAAGTATTATAAAATATATACTGACCAGGTGATTGAATTATATTTATTGTAACAACAGCCAAAGAGAATCGTTTTTCACTAGGATTCAGAGGATTATCCATAGCTTCTATGAAGATTATATACTTGCCAACTATTATTGGACTGTGTGTTACATAAATTTCACCTGTATATGTATCTACTGCAAAAGGAGATGTAACATTTTCTGTTCTTTGTAGACGATATGAAACCAACCCATTTCTTCCTTGATCTCTGTCAATTGCTTCAACTTTTCCTAATGTAGCTCCAATTTTTACATTTGATAAAGATATTAATTCATAATAATTGCTTGGAAAGAAAATTGGATTATTATCATTAACATCTAAAATCATAACTTCGACATTTACAAATGATGATGTTTTTAAGCATATTATATTTGTAACATTCACTTTACTATTATCGTTGGTAACATTTGTCCATTTTTTCACTGCATAAACTTTCATTTTTATGACTGATTGTTTTTCTCTATCAAGAATTGATGAATTTCTCACAATTAACCATCCTGAATTGGGTTCTACCAAAAATGCACCAGAATTATCTTCTAATTCGTATGTGAATTCGTTAGTACGAACTCCATTATGTGCAATTACTTGTAAAACACTAAATCCATTTGGTAAGTTTTCTACAATACTAATATTATAAAATTCTACTTCAAATTCTGGACCATTCAGTTCGAACTCCACTTTATCTGAAGATGATTTTAGTGAATTAAATATTTGAGATCCCTGAATCTGACACTCTGAAAAAAGGAATAAAGTACCTAATTAAAAAAAATTGACCAAAACTTAAAACTTGAAACTTAAATGCTTTTATTTATTAACATTTAATTTAAATATTAAATTTTTCCCGCTAAATAATTACCTTTCGCATAAATAAATTTCAACTTAATAAGTAGAAAAATTAAGACTATTTGACAAATATATCTATTAATACGACTTAGTACGTATATTGTATTGTTAACTTCAGGCGACATAGTCCTTAATAATTGCAATCTGAAAATCAATTGTCAGAATTTAATAATAAATATATTTTTATACCAAAATTTGTAAATTTAATGTCACATATTTGTTTAACTTTTAATGATATCATTTACGTATGTTTTTTTCGTTTTGGTACAGTATATAAGAAACCTCAGTTGTTCTTAATATTTGTGTTTTATTGTCAATTTTATTTCTATTAATTTATTAATATTTAAAATTTTAGAATACAAAATGTAAAATATAAATATAGACCTATATCTGTGATGCAGTAAATTCTAAGCTTGTAGGCAAACTAAACCTTCTTTAATTTTTATCTGACGTATAGACAATTCTTAACTGACTTACACAAAAGGAGATGATGAGAAAAGATTTAAAATTCCCAAAAAATAAGAAAACTTTAAAAAGTTGAATCATTGAAAGTTTTGGCTTTAATCCATAACAGCATCCGGATATTCAGGATATCTACGGATGTCCTAGGGATGGCCGGAAAGTAGGATATCCATATGATGTATCAGGGATATCCATAGATATCTGGAGGACATCCTAGAGATATTCAAATTTCCAGATACGGATAGGACGTCCATATAGGATACTCTGAAATATCCGTTGCTGTTAAGGATGTTATTCGATGAAGGATGAGGAGATTGCACCGACAAGCAGCAAGAATATGTCATATTAGAAAGGGCAAAATATTTGGCATTAGTAGTGAGGCAATATGTTGATTCCGAGCAATCTATATTGATAATGTGTCTATCTCTATAGAGGTATAGAATACCATCATTGCGATAATCATAATTTAATTATATGTATGCATATATAATATATAAAATGCTCGTCATATCCCTAAAAATTTTTTGCAAGAATAATTATCTCTTATAGTGTTAACAGAATATCACATTAAATCGTTGAGATTAATTCGAGAGAAAACAGTCTACCCGTGAATAAGAATTTGAAATGCAACATTCTCTTCTAAAGGTCACGTATTACGATAACGCTATAGACTGTGTATAATATATGATACCCCAACAGCAGCCGGATATTAAGGATATCCTAAGGACGTACTAGTTGCAGCCAAGGTCTCTTAGAAATTAGGATATCTATAGGATGTTACATGGGTGTATATGGCTATATCCTACGAATATCCTAATTTCCGGTAGGCACTGACTCTCTAATACATTCGTAAGATATCCTAAAATATCCGTTGCTATGAGGGTGTGTACTTTTTAAAAAATCGTTTTTTATTGTTTTGATATTAATTTTTTAATTTATCAAATTCATAATTATGTGTAATGTGTTTTTTATTTTATCAATATTATTATATGTGTATTCTGGCTCAAAGTTAACTTGAAGGTAACAAATTGAAACCAAAATGTGTATCAAATTTTTGAGTTGAAAATGTTTTAACCGATTAATGGAATCAATATTTAATACCTACTGCAAGTTAACAGTGGCTTATAAGTGTATGTTTCAGTAACTAATAATAGAAATATACATGTAATTTTGCTATCACTGCACAATATCTTATGTTTTAAATATAATTTAAGTTAATGTAAATTATATTGTTACCTTTTTTATATTGTCTGATATATATAGTTTTATTGTGAACCTACTTGTCCTTCCATGAACATTTACATTTATAATTACAGGCGTACATGTGTAAAAAACAATAATTACTTTTCTTTCCTTAAAAAATGAATTATATTCTCAGAAATAAGGCAGCTATTAAATTCAACACTACTCTAAATACTGAACGTTCACCAGTAAAATCTGTTGGTCAGCTGGAAACTCTCCTTTCCGGGTATATAGAGTGGGAACAGTGTTATATAAGTTTAGATATATAAATAAATATATTCACTTTTATGTATATAAATTAACCAATTACATGTTTTTAAAAAATCATATATATTTAATTTTTAAATTAAAAGAAATATGCTTATTTTGAAATGAAAAAAAAATTTCAACATCTCATTTTGAGAAAATAAAAATTTTATATTTTAGGCATAAATTCAAATTCAATTTCTCATTATTATCAGTGTATAATTTCTTTTTAATTTATATGTTAAATGTTCGTGAAATGTATGTATAACATGGCAAGGTTTCAAAATACTGTAAAAATTATTTTTATTAATTACAAATTTTTTAAATTACTTCGCTTTTCCCTATAATTTCTATAGATTTCCCTTAAAATTGCGGCCACCCTGCTATATTCCTTATATGAAAATTTACATATATATATATATATATATATATATTTATGTCTTTTATTTTAACTTTCTTCTATTTATTCTTTACGAGATAGATATTAACATTGTGTTATAAACTATAACTATATTTAATATCATATTTCCTGACTAAAAATCTCTTCACCTAGTAAAATATAATAATATTAATATTTCTCTGTAAACCATATTATTGAATAGGTATAATTATTTGACTGAGTCACTGCAGATTTCGGCGAAATATTCATCGATTTACCAGAGCGACGGCTTTCTATTCGTTCTAAGGGACAGTCCGGTGTGTCAGTGGTTGTGAGGCGTTGCTGCGCGCGGCGAAGATACCATTGTATTCGATAGAAAAAGATATTAAAAAGCTGCAAGGAATTATAGTCTCGTTACTATTTAGGAAATTCATTTCATTATAATCTTATTATTACTATAACATAATCATTTGTTTTTTAATTGTCACCTGAATTAAATATTTGTTCTCAAAAACTAATTCTACTTTTACGTAATTTATTCATTTCTTAAATTGTGATTACTATTCTATTTGTAGAATTAAAAAATAAATTGATTCTTAATGCATTTGTTTTTAAAGTAGTGTTGTTAATAGTGGACTGTGTCAGTATAAAATATATATGTATATAGATGAGTAAAAAAAAGTGCAGAAGAAAGTGAAAATAATAATTCATATTAAAAAAATGTGTTAAATCAATTTCTACAACAAATTGAATAAAAACGATTTAAATGGGTGAGGTATTTCTATAGTTTATTTTTAAAAGTTTATTAATTAGAGTCTATTTAAATTTAAATTCTAATTTCAAGAATTTTTAAATAAATGTATATGTTATTATAGGTTATAGGAAGAAGGAAGAGCATAACATACACATTGAATGTTATTTTTACTTATTTTCATCATAAAAACATCATTTTGGTTAGCTTAACAATTATAGCTTTAAATAATGATGAATGAGATATCTAATATTTATGATAGAAATTAATAGATCAATTGACTATAAAATTACAAATTATATATACATATATATTATTGAAAAATGATTATTATTGATTATTAAAATTTTATTGCATCATGGACCGCGTCTGTTAAAAACTCCTTGTTGGTTGTATTTCTAACCTTTCCTGGATCATGAGCCATATTCTACTTCCTAGAAATCGCATCTTGCAATACGATTATAGTCCATGTCAGCACTGTCATTGTGATAATATTTTTAATACTAAAGGAGTAAATAAATACTTATTTTTTAAGATAGTATCTTGTAAGCATTTAAAAGACTTTGTAAATCAAGTACCCCGTCAACAAAGACATCAAAATTTCTATGAAAGTTTTTTACTTCTCGCAGCAGCAGTTTACATATTTCTTGTTATATTCATTTCTGAAGGTAAAGTATACATTAATATTGAATGAATGAAGAAATTAATTTTTCTACTTTTTTATAAGGAGTGATTAATTATGCATGTCGAGTCGATAACAGCCCTAATCAACCCATAAGTTTGC
Organism: Leptopilina boulardi; assembly: GCF_019393585.1. NCBI lineage: Eukaryota > Metazoa > Arthropoda > Insecta > Hymenoptera > Figitidae > Leptopilina > Leptopilina boulardi. The sequence continues at coordinate 4,519,372 of NW_026137655.1, read as the reverse complement.
TATATACTTGCATCAAGCTTGCATTACAAGTTTGCTCTAAGTATGCTGTAAGCTTATGCGCTGATTGGGAAGACTCGTTAGTCGTTCTGTATATTATAATTGTCACACTTGAAATTGGAAATTTACTATAGATTAAATGAAATAGATTGTTTCAATATTCATTTAGAACGATCAAGAAAGTTATATGCATGAGTTAACAAAAAAATGCGTTATGTTAAAAACAACACTTGCCTGCTTCAATAGGTTAAATGTACGTCATAATTAAGCATTTGGAGATTACATCTCTAACTAACTCTTTTAAGAGTTAGTCAAAGTTTTCGTTCTCGCAATGCATATAATTATTGTGCATTGTATACAACATTCAGATATATGTAATTATATATATTTATATATACTTGACAATTCATGTCTGTCCTGATATAATATCCACTTTTATCGTTTTCTTATTGCTATATTCTATTAGTCAAAATTTGTGGAATGTAGAGTTTTGAATTAAAACTGTTGCTTTTTCAGCATCTGGAACTATACAAGAAAGTGAAGGAAATTCAAAAAAAACAGCGTTTAATGATTCAACGGAACTTCATGATCTCAAGTCGACGTTTCAAGGTGATCTTAGTAGCATCATAGATTTACTTGAAGCATTACAATTACATAATAGAACTCTACAAGGCGTCACACAAGTTCCCGGTCTTATGCGGTTAAAACCTGCATATTACTTTGAGGGTAAATTTACTAAAACCATTATTACGTTTCTAGAAAAATTTTATAGAACATACCTATATAGTTGTTTAAATTTCTTACATAAAGAAATTAATCATTTATTAATTTGTATAATATATATATCTTTTGCACTCTATGTTAGAAAACTTTACCTGCATATCTTTTTTTCTTTATGCTAATAGATATTTTTTTATGTGTTTGTAGGGAAAATAGTGGTGAACTAGAAATATTTTTAAAGCAACTTCAGAAATTAAAAAAAAATTAATTTTTTAGAAAATTCTCAATTTATATGGTTTTTTTGAGTCCTTTAACGCGACTCAGCTTTGAGGACTATTCTGAATCTTTCTAGGACGCGCAACGTGCCCCAGAAGAGTCCACAGCACACTGTAAAAGGCTCACAGTAGTCCTCAAAGCTGAGACACTCTTCAAGACTCGAAAAAGGAACGCAGTGCGCTCTCTTTTTTATTCCGTTCAAAAGAGTTATATTTGCCGCTCTGAGTTGAATAGAATTTTCCTATTTAAAGACAACCCGGAACCTGTTTATATAGAATATTTAATCGCTTATTTCCTGATCATTCTCTACACCAAACATACAGAACAAATTTTTATTTCAACACTCTCGTAATTATGAATACATCTGAATTAAAATAATAAATTATATATATTTATACAAGTTAAAAATAAGTCGTTTAAGCAATAATTTTTTCTATAATTAAAAAAAGAAATATATATGTGACGCTCCACGAGAAAAGGGACCTATCGCGACAAAAAATTAATTTCCAGTTTTATATGCGAATCGATAGTATTTGAGTTGCTCTTTCATATAGAAATGTCAAAAATAATGTTTTTCTAATTACTTTTTTTGTAATAAAGCTTTAAACATGACCCTGTCAATCGCGTTCCAGCACGGACTACGGAAACCATCCCCACCACCACTACACTAGTATACTTGTTGTATCCGTGAGACGTAGGAACGATGTAGTAGTAAGGTAGTGGGGCTGATTTTCGCTGGCGCGTCTCAGCCAATCAGAACGTTCGACTTTAAACGCCTTTCCTGTATAATTCTGTTTTGTCGCGATAGGTCCCTTTTCTCGTGGAGCGTCACATATAATTATATAAATATATATTATAGGTGAAGATAGGGAGCTTCGAATGAGTGAAAAATATTTCCAACAAGCAACTTCATTGCTTCGACAGTGCACTGAATTTACAATGGTTGCTATTTTACGACAAGAAGAAGCAAATTCGGGAACAATTGTAGCCTTTTCGTATGGTAACAACAGGTATTTTAAAGTTAGATTTTAAAAATAAATATTAAATAAATTTTGAATATTTTCACTCGGCTCAGCTGTTAAGCACCTTGATATCTGAAGTTAGAAGTTTGACGTTGACGTACCTACAACGTTATGCGATAGGCTATATGAACAAATATAAATAAATTAATATTAATTACAACGAAATAATTAATCATCTATTTGTAATAAACTTTTTAAGGTACTTAGAACTGCAGAGTAGTGGTCGCAAAGATGAGTTACGTCTTCACTACGTATCACGTCAAGACGGCACCATTCATGTTGAAAGATTTCCATACCGACTAGCTGATGGTGCATGGCATAAAGTTGCGCTGATTATCAGTGGTTCACAAGTTGAGTTATTAGTTGATTGTCATCCTCTTTACAGGCGTCTTCTAAGACCAGGAGCACCTGACACAAATTTTACGAAACCTTTCCTTCAACTTTGGGTAGGCCAAAGAAGCACGAATCATTTTCTGTTCAAGGTAATATAGGTAGTTCTCGCTCTTAGATACATCCCTGAAAAAATCTTTTAGGAACACGAAATAAAAATGCATATATGAGAACAAAAGATCTCAATGATTTAATTGTCTATTCCCCGTCACAGAATCATTATACTATAAAGTATAATAGAAAGCTTTTTTTTCATTTTCCTTAGACGAATGAAGAAATAAAAGCGTCAACTTGGATTTACCTAAATAAAGAAATTCTAATGTTATTTTTCTTGAGTAGATTAAAGAAAGGAGAGCATTAATTTTTTTGCGTTACATGTCTTGTTTAAGTTAATTTTGGTAAAAGAAATAAGAAATGTCTTAAAATTTTGTTAACCTTACAAAATAATAACAAAAATAGTAATAATAATAATTAAATGTTATAATTATGTCTATTGTAGGGGGCCCTCCAAGATGTAAAGTTAATAGCAGGACCTCATGGTTATCTGTACCAATGTCCTCAGCTCGATTCATCTTGTCCAGTTTGTGGTCATTTTTTACTATTACATAAAACAGTTGAGAGAGTATTATATGACTTAAACGAGCTAACTCTCAGGGTAAGTCTGAAATCATTAAATCCAAGTATACTTAAAGATTTATAAGTTATGCACACTCTGTTTAAGTAAAGAAATTGAATATATAATTTATTTCAGTTAGCGACCGCAGAAAATATAATAAGGAAATTAGAAGATTGTGAATGTGAAAAATCTTGTAGAGTCAATGGCACTATTCATGATGATGGAGCAACATGGGAAAAAGACTGTCATCAGTGTTCTTGTGTACATGGTGAAATAAAATGTAAATTAACACCTTGTGCTCCAGTAGCATGCAAAAATCCGATTGTGCCTATTGGACACTGTTGTCCAGTTTGTTTAAGTAAGTAATATTTTTTTATTTTTTAAATTAATAATCTTAAAGTTAATTAGTAGCTGAACTTGTACCGGGTTCTATTCAAGAAAATGTACAATTTCGACACCAGAATTTGGAACAAGTTCTTTTAGCAGAACTTGTACAAGATCTTGCACAAGTTCTTATACTGAAAAATATAATCGTACAAGACGCAGTGTACATGTTCTTGTGCAAGTTCATGAATATTTTCATGTACCAAATTAAAACAAATGCAATGTGATCAAATTTGCTTATTTGGAACATACAAGTTAAAAGGAAAAAAGAATTATAACTATACAATGTAGATTGTTGTGAGAAAGAAAGAAACAACACTCTCTAAATCTGAATTGAGCGTCCCAATTATATAACTCTTACTATGAAATTTCGCTTGCTTGTGGAACCACTTTGATGAGTCGTTCACTATACTGTCTACAGAATGAGGATCCTAAATTAGCAAATTTTAACTGATTTACTGCGATAAGTGTACCACTAATTCCAATTTGCGTATATGCGCTAATAAATTAGTAAAATTTTACTCATTTGAAGCAATACTAATTGGAATTATTGTTATTTTTATATCTCGTTATCGCTATTTCAGTTTTAGAGAGTAATAAAGAATCATATTATAATAAAGGTGAGTTCAGAGTGCGGAAGTCAATTTTCAAGTAGTATCAGCACATAAGCATGTGGCTAAGTTTGTGCCAAGTAACAAAATGTCAAATTTAATTCTGTTTTTTGAGACACGACTTATTTTTGAATAAATATTGAGGAATATAACTGGGAAGTAATAGAAAATGTACTACGTAAGCGTATGTCCCATAGAATTCGACAACGCATAATTTAAAAATTTTGCAAACCTATTTATAATACATAACAAATCTATTCACACCAGCTTGCAATCAAATGTTGACTTTCGCATTCTGCATTTATCATAAAAATAAAAATGTAATTTATTCATAATTTAAATGAAAAAATATACATTTATAATATATCACAGTGAAATTACCTCATAGTCAAGATCTCACTGCAATACGGTAAGACTTATAAGTTTATATGAATAAGATGTGTCGTATATATAAAAGTTTGTTGCTTTCTTTATTAAAAATTATTTGGTCACGCTTTCTGGTTGCCATATAAAAATATCTCAATATTATTTAAATAATTTTTTACTTACAGAAATGTTAAAAATAATTGGTTACTAAAAATTAAAGTAATTTACTGGTTAATGGTCCGATAAAATATCATTGTACACAATAATAAAAACCCTGACGTAAAAAGGAGTGATTATTATCAATTGATAAAAAAACATCAAAATTAATTTATTATTTTTCTGTACTTTTTTCATACTACTTGCATATAATTTTGTAAAAAAAAATATTCTTATTGAGATTCTAAAATTAATTTTTTATAGTAGTAACTCAAACATTTGCTCAGAGAAAAATGGTTGTATAAGGTATACAATATATTGGACTACTCTAGAGCTCGATCCAATAAAATAATGGGATAAGTTATTCATTTCTTGGATAGAACAACTAACCAGTCAGATATTTTATCCATCACAAAGTTACAACATCTGACAGGTTAATTGTGCTATCCAAAAAATTAATTACTTATCCCATTTATGAAATATTTTTTATAGCGATTTTAAGTACCAACATGTAACCTAAAACTACAGGACAAATTTTTGTGAATTTGGTCCTGAAAGGAATAACTAACTATAATGTATTGAAATTTATTATATAAAAAATCTGAAAGCAATGATGCTAGCGAGTTCCTGCTTCATCAACTGCACAAGCATTTGCAAAATTACTTATTGTCTATAGTAAACATTGGTACAGGTTTGTCATTTATTGACATGAATATATTCTCTTATTGAGCGTTTTTTCAGTGTTTTATTCTTCTGGTTTCTCAGTGGTTATTGAAAAGTGTCAAAGATTTTCAGTTTTATAGTTTGTATGAATCAGAAAAATATTTTTTAATATTTTGTATAGGAATATTATACAAGAGAACCATGTCACATCGTATGTACATGCAAAATAAAATTGGCTATGACTTTTGCATTTTCCAGAATTGTGTTATATAACTCTCGCATCGCAAAGTTTTTTGTGCCACTTCTAGTATATCCTCGAAATTTTTGGGATAACAAAATACTTTGTTGAAAAAGTGTTTTCTACTCGTTACTTCTTATTGTTTAGATGTTTAGATCATGTGTACCAAAATTTTCATTCTTAATAAGATTAAATGAAACAGTGTATAACGATGAACTAAGTTGTTGTCAAATCTGATATTGCTCTTTAAATTTGAATTGGCGAAATTTTACTGATTCATAGCAATAAGTATACCACTAATTCCAATTAGCGTATATGCGGTAATAAATTTGTGAAATTCCACTAATATAGCTGTATAAATACACTAATTAGAAATAGTGTTTACTTATCCTTATTTCAATTTTCGAGAGTGACTGTTTTAAAAGATTTTATAATTATTAACTATATTTCAATATTTTTGATGAAATAGTTTTATATTTATCGCAGGATGAACTTAAAGTCCATATTATTTTTTGGTTATATATTATGGTGTCAAATGTATCTAATATTTTCAACTAGTATTATGTATACTTAATAAAAAGTTAGGCGTTCTTAAATTTTTTTATTATGAATTGATTTGTAGAGATAAAGATTATTTCTATTGTACGTTCTATTTGAAATACTAGATGATAATATTCCATTGAAAACTTTGATAATCGTGTTAGATATATTCTGCTTGAATAATTCAGAGGTGTTTATTATAGTTTTCTTGTTGTGTTTTCATAGCAGTATTACAATTTCATCTTACAATCAATTATTTTGTCTAATCAATAAAATTTCGAACATTAACTTCAATCACGAGACATTGAAAGTTTCGTAGAAATTTGATAGTTTTATTCATTTAACATTCATCCAAACGTGTGTACTCTAACCCTCATGGATGATATAAATTCCCCATTAGGCTTTAAATCAAATAAATTTTTAAAATAAATTTATAACCTTTGTAAAGTTTAAATAATCGTGCGAGTTGCTAGAATTGTGTCACAACCATCGAATTTTATCCTACTTTCGTTAATCAGACCTTTACTTGTTTCAGTTGACAGTTTCCTGTCTGAAGGGATAAATAGTACGAGATTATCGTCCTGCATGAAGAATTTGTCGTTTGATATTTGTATACAAGAGAATTCCATATTGGAAGAAAATAATTCGTCCTGGGTGGTGTTTGTTATTATATGTTGCTGTTCGTCTAAAGATCATGGTTCATCGGATTAACAAGCCTCATTATTTAATGGAAAACAAGGGTGAGTTGCAATATTTCCCATTTAGAAACATCAACTTATTATTTTAGCAGACGTTCTGTACTCTAACCATTAAATTCTATAAATGCGTTTATCTTAAACCCCGAATTCAAACAAGAGTGTTTTATTTCTTACAACATCTTAGTCGTTTTAAATCGTTTGCGGCTTTTGTTATTTGGGAGATTTTGCATCCTGTTACAAATAACCTCAGTTTATTAATAACTGTTGATTCATCTTACCAAATCCAATTGGTTTATTAGTGCAGTGGATTTTTCGAATAAAAAAACCTCATAAAAACTTGAAATTAGCAATATTCTTCATTTGTAATTGCAATTCATCATTTTTGTTATTCTTCTCTTCTTGTTGAACATTTCAAACATGTTTCTATTGTTAGGTTGGATAAATGTACAGTCATGTAGGACGATTCTCAAACAAAAAAGTGATTTTTTCTTTTTTTGCTTAACTGAAAATCAAGAATTTTTAACTATTTATAATCATGTTTGGATCAATTGGATGAATTTGATACATTCAAGTTAACTGTGAGAATATTTTTTGTCAAAATACATCGCGGCTACTCTTGCCCTATCGTAACTAAGCTAGCGTATATTTGCTGCTCCACCCTCCTCCTTAGAGGCATTACCTATTTTTTTAACGGCATCTATTCTAGTGGAGTAGAGTTCAATATTGAAAATAAAATGAAATTGAAATTAAATCTTGTTATACAAAGTAAAGAGACCTAAATTTTATATAAATTTTATTTTACGCTATTATCTTAAAGAATTTCTAAGCCATAGTCGTTAAATATAGGTGTTATATTAGCAGACTATATTTTCTAATACGCTTCCTCTCTAACATTTTCAATAAACTACAATTGAGTTTTCGGATCAAAGAACCTGTTATAACGAAATCGGGAGTTAAAGAATTATAACCGGTTCTTTGATCGGTACCCTCAATTGATGGCGCCCATGCAAGAGTACGGCTGACCCAACCACGCAATATCTATACTTGCGTCGCTAGACTAGATCTGGCCAATAGGTTCCTACTTCCTTCCATGCAATTCGAAGTAGAAATTGCGGTTGGGACAGACAGTCCGAACTCAAATTTTACATGCCATCCTCCGAGCAAATCGAAGTAGATATTGCGTGGTTGGTTTTATCTATAGTACGAGCGCTTAATGCAGTCTTACAAGAACACCCCCAATCTCTTTTATAGTTTATTTTTATAAAAGCAAATTAAAATTGCTTTTCATGCTGACTAATTGTTGATAATCGCCTTTTTTACGATCGTAATAACTATATAAGATTTGCAAAGCGCACGTTAAATAGAAAATAACCTCTAAGACTACCATTTTTAATTAAAAATAAATTCAATTACAGATTATAAGAAAAATATAGCGTCTCTAATTGAACCTCCCAATTTTGTAACTCGTTTAGCACTCGGCCGGACGCTCTATTGGTAGTCGGGTAGCAGCGAGGGAGCCATTGACGCTCGCTGCTACCCGACTACTAATAGAGCGTCCGTCCGAGCGCTAAACAAATTACAGAATTGGAAGGTTCAATTATAATAATATTGCCAGGCAAATCAGAAAGTGTCTCCTTATACTGTGTCCTATATTACTTTCACGACAAAAGAATCAAACGCGAATTACTTTTTCATTGTAATTATTAATTGTCTGTATTTTTTACATTTATTAATTTAAATATTGCTTTTTAGAACAATGTTATTTGCATGGCGTAATATATGATCATGGTGAAAAAGTATCACCAAAACAGTGTGTTGAATGTGATTGCTACGATGGTAGCTTCACTTGCCAAAGATTCAATACTGAAACGAAATGTCCATCATTATCATGCCCATTGAACGAACAAATCAGTGTAGCTGAAGAATGTTGTAAATTCTGTTCAGGTATTGTAAAATAAAAATTATATACTAAAATAGGATTATATACGTAATTAATACACTCAAATAGAATGTAATCCTCTCAGTGCAAGAACTTTTTCTGTATATACAATACTTATTACAATCATCTAATTTAATTAAAAAGAACTATAAGTATAATTTGAGAATCAGAAGAAAAATATTATCTTTGTGAAACATATACATAACGAAAGTGATATTAATTTAATTTCCCATGAAATTGTGCGTTCTAAAATTTTGTGCATTATTTATTAAGTACAATTAAAAATATTATTAATTATTTCAGGTGCCTAAAATGGAATTTTCATTTACTAACAGTGGATAATTTTGAAGTGTATAGAAAATACTGCTAGGCAAAAGAAAGTTAATGAAAAACCAAACAAAATGAAAAGCAATAGACAATAACGTAAAAAAATCAAAAATTGAAATATTGTTGCAAAAGAAAAGGAGGGAAAATTTAATATACATACACATAAATATAACTTGATTTTCTTTTTTAAAATTAAAGAACTAGTCTAATGAAAAAAGCAGGAAATTTAATCGAGCACAACGAACACGAATGATTTCAAGGAACTTTAATTTGGACATTTTTCTGAAATATATAATTTTTTTGAAGAAGATCCTTTATTTTCTTATTGTTCAAGCATCCTAAAAATCTAAAATCAAGACTTGAATTTCTCGAAAACCCCAACTTTTTCTTACATTACGTTTAAAAAAAAATTTCTTCAAGTAATAAAACGAATCATTTTAATGAATAAAAAAAGTAAACAATGGAAAAAAGATGGTCTTGCTCCAATCATCTTCGCGTTCGTTTAGAAATTGCTATCTATCTGACCCACAGTGGGCCGCAAAAAAAGCTTATTTTGACAAAATTGATCATTCTCAATAAATCAAAAATCTGCAACTATTATTTATATACTATTCTTGGGACAGCTGATTATGCATCTGGAATCAGATTTCAAAACTTAAAAATGGCGGACCCAATATGTCGGACACAAAAATTTAAAAATTAATGGATTTACATAAAACTTAATATCCAATGGTTTTTGATGTAGCACTAGGGAGCAACGGGGTGTAAGCACCTTGACAACGCTATAATCAACAACTCCAATCATCTTCGCCATATTTTTTCTCTAATTTACTTTTGAAAATACGTATATTTATCAAATTTTATCCTTCTAGGTCAAATGATGTGACCGCTAAAGGGGGATGGGAGTTTTACACGTATTTGTCGAAAATTTTGAGTTTTTTCTTAACTACGCTATGGCCGTCATCACGTTTACTAAATTGTTCCTGGTAATCTACTCGCAAAAATACATATGTGTACTAAATCATGAAATAATTTATGAGTAAATGAAGAAATTTTTATTGCAAATAATTTTTTTTCTATTTGAAAGCAAAAATTAGTGAGAATTAATTCAAATTAGTAAAAATTTTCACTAATTTTTAGTAAAATATTATACTATTTGATTTAGTAATATTTTTTTACTAAAGTAAAAATTTTTAAAAATGACTTAAAATTAGCAGAAATTTTTACTAATTTAAATTGGGGAACACACATTTCCTATTCTCGCATACTGCTCGTAATGCACACAATTCATTATATACTTTGTGATGCATTTTCCTTATACACACTGTAAAAAAATTGGGGAGTTAATGGCAACCAGAGTTAAGAGTAAAATTTTTTGAGTAAAAAATCAACTTCAAAAGTGAGTTAAAATTAGATCAACTCCAAAAGGGTGGGACTTTTTTAGAGTCCGTTTGGGAGTTAAAATCTAACTCCCTTTTTTTACAGTGTATCAAAAATATATATATATATGAAAAAACGATTACATGTAGCCTAACCGACAAAACAGCATTATTTACTTGGTTTACACCACAAAATTAAGTAATACGTATGATACTTATCTAAGTAAGTATAGAAGTGGAACGTTAACGCCAGAGTGAGGTGAGTTAAAGTGAACGCGAACGACTGAGATTTAATTCTCACTCAATCTTATTTACTTCACTCTGACGCTTACGCCAAGGTTTATGTAAACGTTTATTTATTAAATATTGCCTTTTGACATTATAAGTTGTTATCAGTTCACTGTCGGTAATGAATTAATTACCTTGTTGTCACATAATTACAAACAAAATCCAGATCCAGTTCCAATAGTGAATTATATTTTATTTATTTACTAATTAGTTTTAAAGTTGTCTCTAGAATTAATATTGTTCTTAATATTTCGGAACTGTCTTGGACATTTTTCCGTATTCGATTTGTTAATTATTTTTGTTTTCATAATTAAAATTAAATAATTATTATTAAAAAACACGAAAAAGCGACTAACTTATAGAATAAATTTTAAATAACTGTCGGAAAATGCGACGTTTGGATTTCTTATAAACAATGTAATATGTTTAGTATACTAATAAAAACAAAAGAAACTGATGATGCTAACAAAATAACAAAATTTATTCATACATAATTGCTTTATTGTAGTATTTTTTAATACTACACAAAAATATTTCAATACTTTTTAATTCAACTTTAGAAGTGATACTTTCAGAAAAATGAAATACACGACAAAATAATATAAAAGTTTATTGCACATATCTTAATGGAAGAAGTCTTCTAAGATCTGTACTAAGATAGCTTTTTGTATCTTTAAGGTCATTTATTGTTTTTTGTGCCTGAATTTTTGAATTATCTCTGGTAAGTTCACCACGTTCAAGAGATTTTTCCAAAATTTTCTTCAGCTGAAATCCAATACCAGCTTTAATAGAACTTGATAAAGTTTTAATTACTTCATCTGAGAATCCTGTGTAAATGACAAATCCTTGTCCTCTAGCATCTTTATTCAATGCATCGTAGAGAGACGCCAACTGCTGTAAAGATGCACTTCTTTTTCCAGAGAGGTCAATTCTGTAATAGATATATTTTATGATCGAATGTTTAACAAATTAAAATTGATTATTTAGAACGTACGCTATATATTCTAACAGCATCCGGATATTAAGGATATCCTATACAGACTTCCTAGGGATATCCGGACCAGGTTCTTCTATAACCGCTCCAGGGATGGAGCGTTTATAATAAATGTCTATAGTTATCCTACACTACAGACATCCGATGGATATCCATAGAACGTCCGTAAGATATCCTGAAGTATCCATTTCTGTGAAGATATATACTTTTAATTATTTAGGTATAATTTTTCGTGGTATACAATAAATAAGTATGGCATATGTATATTACCTTATTTCATCACTTTTATGTTCATCAAGATTTTCAAATTCATCAGTAAATTCAGTTACACGCTCTTTTGAAGGTTTAACTATTCCATAGATTTCTTTATTTTTATTGCTTTTAGATTCCATTAGTTCATTTATATTAATAGTCTTGTTATTATTTAATTTATCTAATAATGAAGATGTATTTTCTTTATAATTCGGTGTTATTTTAATCATATCATTTTTCATTTGTTTATGAGAAGATACATTATAGGAAGAAGTCGTCAACTCCATATCATTCCCAATTTTACTGACAATTTGCCATGTTGTCAATCCGGGAGGATGAGGACTCGATGAAATTAAGATATTAGTATTGTACTCACTGCCATCCAAATGTAATTGTTTTAACTGCTCAACGGCATGCAATAGTACCTTAAAAAATTATTTATCATTAATAATTAATAATTTTATTTTTTATTTTTATTATTGTGCAATATTGGTTTTTTACTATTTCTTTTCATTTTCAAATTGCACTAATATTTCCTGAATATCTCATTTTAATTTCACGAAATCTCAATACAATTTTCAGTTATTATTTATATACGTATACCTGCATTGTCGCTGGCAAATATGAATCTGAAAGATTTGGCGTAGCGAATGCCGGAATGTTATTTATCCTGGCTACTGTCAGCTGAAAAATCGTTTTTCTTATTTTAAAAAATAATTGTTAATAATAAATAGTGTGAAAATAGAACAAACTATTGTCATTTTAAAAGTATAATTTACTATGCGATAAATTTTTTTATGTTTTATACACGAATTTTGTTAATTATTTTAAATATGTATAAATACTAGACAATAAACATTTTACACAATAGAAAATAATTATCTTACATACCTTTTTTATTATAAAAATTGTAAAGAAAATGAGTATTTTCATATTAAACTTTATATAACGAACAGGAATATGTGACAATATAAATGATGAAAAAATGGAATTCGTTCTAACAATTTAAAAACCAATTTTTTCTTTCTTAATTTATAATTGCAAAGAATATCAAAAATGTATTACTGGGTATTGTATTATTGAACTTGAATTTATTCTTGTAGTCCAAACTTTCTTGAACGGCAAGTAAGTCAAGACTGAACTTGAAAGGATTATAACGGTTCTTTTAAAATACATTCTAAAACAAAATGTACAGTGTACACTATATTTTCGTAAAGTTACTCAGTAAATTTAAATCTGTAAATTTTGTATTTCCTGCAATCTTAAAGAATAAATTATATTTTTAAGGAAATTAAATTTTCTTTTACTATTCCATTAAACAAATAATAAATTAGAAATTAAGATTTAAAAATTCATTTTTTGATTTGGCAAAAGCAGACCAATTAGTGTTGAGAATACCAACTAATGCGAGCACTAAACTTTGAAAATGATAGGTGAAAAGTAACGTTACTTTATACATATAACGCATTTTAAATGACGTTAATTAATGAAATATAAAACAATAAAAACCTTTTTAAGAGTACTTAATTTGTCTTTATTTTTTTATAAGTGAAATGTAATGTTATTATGAAGAAAATTAATCTTTAATTTGTTAAAATAATAAATTAATACTCTGAAACGAATTCATACTGTATTAGTTATTTTCAAATTCCACCGCTCTGTCGAGCGAACTATGTCTTTGGTGCGAACTAAAAAATAATCACTAATTAACCCATGCAAATGCGAATGTAATATGTGTGATTCGTTATTGTGGCATCGGATATAATTTTTATTTGCGAAGAAAACTTAATATTATCATATGATAGTCCTAATAAATTGATACTAAAAATGAACAGTAACTTTATACGTTTTGAATATGACTACATTTTTCATGTCATGTGATAATAATTTTACCACTGATTTTAAAGATATTTTTTGGGCTATATTTTATTTTTTACTCAATAGAATTTCAACAGATTACTATACTTCACATCTCTTCTGGTCCAAAAACGAAAAAGATTTTTATACTTTTTATTGATTGTACTTGCTAAGTTAAAAATGTTTATATTCTCTGTTTCGAGATGACAGAAAACAGACATGCGCTCATGCATCTATGCGAGTTCAAGTTCGACGTTTTTTTAGTCACCGCGTAACAGTGCAACATTATTTTATGTGGTGTATCATTTTAGGAAACAAATACTTTCCTTTAATTCGAATTTATATTTTTGAAATTTTCGTTGAAAAAATGTTTACATATAGAAATTAATTTTATTCAATGTCTTCATATAATTATTAAAAGATTATATAAATGTCTTTAAAAAGCTTGCAGTTATTATTATAAATGAATTAAACTTAACCGAAAATGTCCACAAATTGCAATTACCATAATTATCGCTACTGTTCTGCTACAAGAATGCACTTAAATGGAATAAGCGGTGAACAAATTTCTGACAGTGATATGGCAGAATTAAGTGAATTAGAAGATGATGAGGGCAATGGAGATGATATTGATGAGGAACATGATGACGATGAAGATGAAGAAGGGAATGTTCTTCCTTATCCTGGTTTTGCTCCAACAGCTCTTTATTACCTTCGACAAAATACAAGGCCCCGTAATTGGTGTCTTGCGTTAATTACAAATCCATATCCTTTTTACTCTAACATAAAATATTATGCAGTTGGAAAATTTATCTTTTTAAGTATTGTATAATATAGAGGAATGTGGTCCACGTGTATTCATAAACATTGAATCATTTCAATAATATACAAGTATTTGCAGTTAAATGAGTACCAGTTCTTATACATATGTCATATAAGTATATATAAATAATTTAAAAAAAAATATGCATATCAATTAGTAAACTTTTATTGATTATAAAATTTTGCTTTTTCAAATTTGTGTATTATAGGATAATAATAACTTTCAAATTATTAATATAATATCTTAATCTTTATTAATATTTTTTTAATAAATATCTAAGTAGGTACATGAATATTTTTCTTAATTTCATTTCACATGGTTCGAAAGAATAAGCATTATGATAATACTTTTAAATTGCCTCACACTTGGAATGTACCAGCCATGTGTGGATGATCAATGTGAGACAAATCGATGTAAGATTTTACAGGTAACTTCATTAATAATATTTTGAAATTTGTAAATAGTACCTAAACCTAAAATTATTTTATTTTCTAGATTATTAATTACCCCAATCTCCTTTAATATTATTTTTCTTAATTCTAAGTGTTTTTTGTTAACACCATTTGACTATATATTCTAATATTTATTTCAGATGTTCGATGACATCATCTTTGCTTTCTTTTCTTTAGAGATGACAATAAAAATGGTAGCAATGGGTTTATATGGTAAAGGGTCATATCTTGCAGATTCTTGGAATAGGCTTGACTTCTTTATCGTAGCTGCCGGGTGTGTATTGAAGCAACAGCTTAACTGACAGAACAAGTTTGATGTAGTAGGGAATTTTTTTTCTGACACAGCAAACTATGGTCGTTAATATAAGCACAGCGAATAAGTTTGCTGAATAATCGCTACCACAGCAAACTTATTAGTTGTTCTAGCAAATATATTATGATTGCTGCAAATTTTCATTACAAAAACGCACATCAGTAGAGTCTTAACCAAAGTTTGACAAAATATAAATAACTCTAAGCAACACACTGAATAAAAGTTTATTTAAATAAACTGTTACTCGACTGTTATGCCTCGAAAGTGCCTCAAAAAAGTTTTATTCAAATAAAAATTTTTTAGTTCAAGTAAATATTTATTTGATAATAATGAATAAGTAACAGATTATTTGAACCAAATAAAGTTGTTTTCAGTGCACGTATAATTATACAGGGTGTTCCAAAAGTATGGAAACTTGCAAATATCTCGAAAAGTACGCATTTTCGTGATACTTTTTTTTCACTGTTGGATCCCGAGACCAATTTTTTGGCTTCAAAAATGTAGATCTTTTTTTTGTAACAACTTTTGTTATGAATATTTTTCACGAAAATGCGTACTTTTTAAGATATTTGCAAGTTTCCATACTTTTTGAACACCCTATATATATTTTGTGAATAACTTATTATTATTATTACGTCAATATTGCGTTGTTCTTGGGAACAGTTAAAATACATTACATATACATATAAAATCTAAATAAAAGTAATAATTATGGTTTCTGATCATCTATTCTAATTGGAATTTAATTTACTTTTTCAGAGTACTAGAGTATTGTTTAAATGTGGAAAACATGAACTTATCTGCGATTCGTACTATAAGAGTCTTGCGACCACTTCGTGCGATTAATAGAATACCAAGTAAGTTTAGAATTTTACTTAAAGTTTGTCAATTCTTTGATTTTTATTTTATTAATATTAATATTTATTTAAGGTATGAGGATTCTAGTAATGCTCTTATTGGATACACTGCCGATGCTTGGTAATGTTTTATTACTCTGCTTTTTTGTTTTCTTCATCTTTGGTATTGTTGGAGTTCAACTTTGGGAAGGAATATTACGACAACGCTGTTTTCTCAAAGCTATACCGACTGTAAGATACCCAGAGTATGTCAATTATATTAAGATTTATTAATTATAAATTAGCTGTGACAAAAAATTTTTTGCTGGTACTATTTCCATGCATGAACATGTAATAAAAACTGAATATCAAAAGCAGAGTAATTATTGGCATAAACTATATTGATTATTTATAAATTTCTGTTTAATTTTTTTCAGTTGGTTGAGAAAATACTTTGAATATCAGGGTCAAGATTATATTTGCTCTAAACCTGAGGACAATGGAATGCATAGCTGTCACAATTTACCTTCTTTAAAATTTGGTAAGATACACTTAAAAGGGGCGCATTTAAAGAGAATTTCTTTCTAGAAAAGGTCACAAAATTCTATACGAATATTTTGCATTTTCTATGACTGTATTAAAGAAATAAATTTTTTCAGACAATATAGAATGCAACCATACAGCTTTATCGAATAGTAATATAACCTTTATCAATGATAATACTTGTGTCAATTGGAATTATTACTATACTGAATGTAAGGGTCAAGGAAATAATCCTTTTCAAGGCACAATATCATTTGATAACATTGGATTAGCATGGGTTGCTATATTTCTCGTGAGTAAATTATTAATAGAGGTTTTTTTTCTAATTTATTGATTACAAAGATTCACTTTTTATACTTACACTTAATTTTTTTGTTTACAGGTAATTAGTTTAGAGGGATGGACAGATATAATGTACTACGTGCAAGATGCTCATTCTTTTTGGGACTGGATATATTTTGTTCTTCTAATAGTAGTTAGTAAATAATTTTTTTTTAATTATTCTCTTACTGCTATATCGAACTGAATTTCTATGATTTTTAGTTGAATTTTAGCACAAATTTATTTAGAAAGCTCACATCAACACTTTCTCAAAAGTAATAACTATCTGTCACTTTAAGAATTGCATTCGTACTGGCTCTTAATATAAAGTCACTATATGTTCTTTATAGATTGGTTCTTTCTTCATGATCAACTTGTGTTTAGTCGTTATAGCTACACAATTTTCTGAAACTAAAAAGCGAGAAATGGAACGAATGAGATTAGAGAGAGCACGGTTTCAATCTACCAGCACGCTTGCATCATCTACGAATGTATCCGAGCCAACTACATGTTATGCTGAAATAGTAAAGTAAGATATAAACCAGGTTTAATATTTTTAAGGAAACTAAATTTTTAATTTAAACATAATGTTATATCTAAATGACAGATATATTGCACATCTATGGAGAAGAGGAAAGAGAAAATTAATGAAACGATATCGATTGTATTTATACAGCAAACAACAAAAACATGATGAAATTTTGTTGAAGGATAAACTTGAACAATGTCAAACGAATGAAAGTGGAATAAAAAAATTAAATAGTATGTATCATTATCCTATTATCTATAGATAGTTATCTAGATTAATGGTACTCTATCATTAATCTTGATCTTTATAATCACATATAATCTTAATAATTAAAGCTTTTAATTATTTATAATTTTATATTTTCTACTTCTTAATGTTGTTTCCTATTATTTGGAATTATAGCTAGCAATATTTTTTGTGGTGCCACATCAAAACTTATTACGGTTTTGGGAAGTAAAGAACAAAATGGGAAAGCATTCGCGGCTCCTCATGCTAGCCCAGAAGTTTCTGAAATTGAGCACTCTGCGATAATGTACCAACGGACTGGTATTTATCGTTTACATTCATTTTCCAATTGTAGTGAGTCCATCAACAGTACAACTCAGGTATTTTTTCTTATTAAATCAAGTAAATAAGTATATTTTATAAAAAAACTTAACTAAAATTTCAATAACCGAACTCTCAAATCTGTATTAACTTTACTGAAAGAAATTTTTCATCATTATTTATATAATTTTGTCCAATTATATCACATCTTATTTCTATATTATGTATTATTATGTATTCAATAATGTTACAGATAAATAATAGTTTGTTAAGTCCTCCTAGTGCTCATTTTCGAAGGAGAAGTAGTGTAATGTTTAGTGATGTAATTTTACTTCATGGAGGAAGTGTTCATACCTTACCAGGGTCTGTTGCTTTAACAGATAATAATGTTTGTTGTAACGAAAAAATGACACAAACTGGTGATGGACATGTATGGTTAATACCACTTTCTAAAAATTTACAGGTATTTATACTATATTCACACTTGTAGAATAATACTTTATTATAATATATTAATATGAAAATACTAAGTGACTATAGCATGATTTTTATCATATATTATGTTAAAAAATTTATATGATTGTTGTAATTTTCATATATTTAAATGGCAATTAAAGACCGTAATAAAACGAAGAGAAGCCATGTCTTGTCAAGAACTACTTGCACTAAGTGGAGCTTTCAGCGCAGCTTTACCGACTGGACAATTGGCATTAGATTCATTTTTGAATACATTTAAAAATGGTAAGTCTGCATACATAGTAATTACAACTTGACACAATAAAATTACTTTTTAAAATAATCTACATATACTATTTTAGGACATAACGGAAACTTTATATCCTGTCTCTAACATATCATAAATAAAATATATTCTTGTAATTTGAATATTTTCGTATTTATAACGTTAAATCGTATTTCAATCATCACTATTCATATTAATTTAATTTGTTTAGGTATAAAAAAGCGTCAAATTGTTAATGATTCACAATGGTTTAATGATGTAAATAACTGTTCGTGCTGTTATGCTTCACGAGGAGAACAACAATGGTCTAATAGAAATTTGAAGTGTCAAATGTTACCTGCTGGACACATACTTAAAGTCATTGGTAACGGATGTATATACATTTTCCGTTTTTTACGACAATGGATTAAAAGATTTGTCGATAACAAAATATTTCAACAGGGAATTCTTCTAGCAATACTTATCAATACACTTAGTATGGGTATTGAATACCACAATCAAGTAAGGTTAAGAAAAGAAGCACTAACTGAAATTGTTACATTAATTTGGGCATATGTACAACTTAATGTGATTATTTCATAAACAGTTTTCTCTCATAAAAATGAAAAATTTTAAATATAAAACTGTAACTGTATAAAAAGTCTGCGATTTTACACAATTTTGATCTTGAAAAACTCAATAACTTAGTGTACTATTAGAAAGTAAAAGATTCTTAAATAGTTTAATTGATTATTTGCTTTACAACTATAATTTAAAAATGTTCATCATCAAATTTTAACGATAAAAATCAATTATTAAAATTTGATATTGAACTATATTTAAAAATTGTAACACCATCAGGGGACAAAAGTTATGACGCAAATTCGTATAATTTAATAATTATAAATATGCTTTATTACAATATTTCCGTTACTGTATGATAATTTTATTACAGCCTGAAGAATTGACTGTTCTAGTAGAAATAAGTAATATTGCATTTTCTGCAGTATTTGCTGCAGAAATGTTACTAAAAATTATAGCAGAAGGACCATTTGGATATATAAGTAATGGCTTTAATGTGTTTGATGGTATTGTTGTTATACTAAGGTAAATGAAGTAATTACTATTCATTTAATTTTAAAACTTAAGTTTATATATTTAAGTATGCCTTAAATACTTTGAATTAATATTATGTCTGTAGATTTAGCTATAATTTTTTAACAAAATGCATTTATAATTTTCATGTTTTATTTTCGTATTTGACTAAATTAATAAATTATAATAGTAAAACCCACTGTAAATTATTATAGAGTGATAGTCATTGATATAAGAAACTGCAATCCATATAATTTTAATATACATCAATAACCAAAAGACGATTTAATGTAATTCATTTTATAGCGTTGTAGAATTATGTCAAACATTTGGCGAAGAACGAGGTGGTGGCTCAGGGCTAAGTGTTCTTCGGACTTTTCGGCTGTTAAGAATCTTAAAGCTTGTTCGTTTTATGCCTAACTTGCGTCGTCAACTTTTTGTAATGTTACGAACAATGGATAATGTTGCAGTTTTTTTCTCACTATTGGTACTTTTCATTTTTATATTCAGGTAAAATAAAACTAAAATTCTATATTCAAAATTATACTATAAAAATTTTTATTATTCTGACTTACAACTACATTGTGAAAGCTCGTTCACAAGGAACAAAATATTATAGCATTTTAGGTATGTATCTTTTTGGAGGAAAGTTCTGCATGTGGATAGATCGCAGTCGGCCTTGTACTTGTGCTGAAGTGGTAGCACGTCATCCAATGTGCCAATGTGATCGTAAACACTTCAACGACATAGTTTGGGCTCTTGTTACAGTTTTTCAGGTAATGATGATGATGATGATGATGATGATGATGATGATGATGATGATAATAATAATAATAAGTTTACATGCACAGTAAAAAAAAATGTAATTGGACCAATCAAAAAGTGCGCCATACATTTTTTGTTCGCAACTCCTAAATTAAGATTTTGGCGGTATGCCGGAGATTCTTTCTCTTAACGTACACTTGGGAAAACTAACTATAGAGATCTTTGAGTCTAAATTTTGCTTTTTAATTAAGAATTCTGCTTCAGAAAATAATGTTATTACAAAATATTATTTTTTTTTAAAGATTCTCACTCAAGAAGATTGGAATGTAGTTCTTTTCAATGGAATGCAAAAGACTTCTCATTGGGCTGCTCTTTACTTTGTCGCTTTGATGACATTTGGAAACTATGTTTTGTTTAATTTATTAGTAGCCATTCTGGTTGAAGGATTTTCATCTGAGGTAAAATAGCAATATTAAATGGCATACTGTTAGGAGGTTACTCTGTTAATTTTAATTGGTGAAATTAGTAAAAATTAAAGAGTTTGCAGTGAAATATTACATAAAGTTTGTTTCACAATATTGTAAAGAATTTACATTTTACTTCCAAGTTCTTCAGCTGCATCCAACATTTAGTAATTTTAGATACTTTTATCAATAATTTTTCATAGTCATTAGTATATATTTTAAGAGAAATGAAAGACGGGAAAGAGAACAAAGGGAGCTTGCAAGACTTGCTGCACAGGAATGTACATTTGATAGTGATGAAAGATTATCTAGAATATCTGGTTTCCACTCTGTTACGGATAGTGACACTTATACTCAGGTAAAAATTTGTTTCGATTACAAGTCTTATGAATATATAATATATTTGTATATAACATAAAAGTTATTCCATTTTTTAAACATAAGTAATATAAATAGAGTATTGTAAACCTATTATTATAATAGGATAGTAAACAAGATATCAGAAAGTACAGAGAAAATTGTGAGCAGGAAAATTATATCAATATACGGAAACAAATAAACAATGTAAAATATAATAGAAATGGTGGTAGAATTTCGATATCTAGACCATCACCACCCATTATAACTCATACTGCTCCTACACCTCAGGATTCTCCAAATACAACTTTTGATACTTCTTACAAAGACTTAATCTCTCAAGACATTTATAATAAAAAATTATCTTTTTCTTCAATTGACAAATTTATTGTAAGTGCTAAATCCTCATTTGTTGTACAAAATAATAATCATAATCCATATTATGTATCCTATTCTAAAAGTATGAAATTAAAATTTTTAGTGGAGAATAATCCTACTTTTCAATCTTAAAAGTAATATACTTTATACTAATTACAGAATCAAAGCATTAACCAGGTTAATGAAATTGAAAGTAAAACGTGCAATCCTCCTGATTGGACATTAAAACTCAATATGATGACCACTGTTATGAAATCTCCCAAAAAAGATATCGACTCAACTAAGTAAGTAGCTGTGAGACATTTTTTACATATATATATATATATCAATAAAACTTATTCCTGTAATTATCGAAAGAGAAAGTTTATTCCTTATTTCTTGTCATAATTTAAATTTTTGTGTAAGTTGTATATTATGGGTTTTATGTATGAGCAATACATATTCAGATTTATTATATAAACTTATCGTTTGATAGAATTTATCCAGCATCTACAACATCTGCTAAAGGATGTATAATTGATTCTATTGGAAATGACACTTTAATTTGTGTTCCAAATAATCGAGCAGTTCGATTAATATCCAATAATGAAAGCTCAAATTTGCATATCAATGGAAATAAGAACCACTGTTCATCAAAGGCTCAGTGCTTTGCTTCCTCAAAACAGGTAATGTTTTCAAGTATTAACTACTTTTTATATGTATATATGTATGTATTGAATTATTAGATCAATAAGTTGTCTTGAATTAGTTTTATTTTTTGATCATGCATTTTTTTTGCTTCCTTCCCATACTTCCCATTTCTCATAGAAAAAATTCATTGTGTCACGTTTGACAAAGACTCAATGCGTGACATCATTTGTGAACTCTCCCTAAGGATATTTTGTTAATTCTCTATCTTTGTATGATTTTAGTGTCATTGGAGCAATTCTTTATCTATAAAAGATTCACTAAAATCATATGAGGCCATGAAAATAAAAAGAACGTTTACTCATCAAGAACACGGAACAACATGCATTCCAAACGATGTGCCCATAAATGTATCTTCACCAAAAAATCAACATTCATCAACTAATAACAATCAACATAATGCGCAATCAGAAGATCTGTATTATGCAAATAAACAGAAGAATTTTTCGAATGTGAAGAAACTTAAAAAAATGGTCATATCGCTGAAATCTAGATATTGTTTAAAAGGAAGAGATGAGTTTTCTTTATATATTTTTTCGAATGACCACAAGTAATTAATCTGCCTTTATTAATAGTGTTTACTAATTCAATTCGATTTATACACCTTCTGTGTAATAAGTCTCAGAATTAACTTAATGGAGCGGGCACGTTATAAAAAGATCATAATCATTTGTTTGAAATTCTACTACATAATAATTATTTCGAACGGTTCTTACATGGGAATCTTTATACTCTCAGCATTTAATATTGTTCGTAATTGCGAATTTCAAATGTTTTGTCTTGTAAATTTACAGTACTTAACATTTTTTCAGATTTAGAATATTATGTAAATGGCTTGTTGACCAAAAATGGTTTGATAACGTAGTTTTACTTTTTATTGGGTTAAACTGTATAACTCTTGCAATGGAAAGACCAAACATACCACCAGATAGTCGTGAAAGAATTTTTCTTTCTAGCGCTAATTATATATTTACAGCAGTTTTTGCAATGGAAATGTTAATCAAGGTATATACAGTGTGTGACAAAAGTATTGTACAGTAGGATGCATATATGCCTTCCTAGTTAGATCGTGTCGCACTCATATGTTTCCATGGAAATATATGAGTGCGACACGATCCAACTGGGAAGGCATATTTGCATCCTACTGTATATATATATATATATATATAATTTTAGAGAAGAAATATTCTGCAAATAACAAATAATTAT
The DNA here is from genome assembly GCF_019393585.1 of Leptopilina boulardi. Lineage (NCBI taxonomy): Eukaryota > Metazoa > Arthropoda > Insecta > Hymenoptera > Figitidae > Leptopilina > Leptopilina boulardi. The sequence goes on along the minus strand of NW_026137655.1, from coordinate 4,495,620 downwards.
ATAACTTTTGTAGGTAATTTCAACAGGTATGCTTTACGGACCATATGCTTATTTTACATCTGGTTGGAATATAATGGATGGATCACTTGTTATAATTTCAATAACTGACTTATTAATGTCACTGATATCTGCAAGCAGTCCAAAAATTTTTGCTATTCTAAGAGTAAGTTAATCCGTATATATTTCTATTTTAGGTAGATCCAAAGAATTTGAAAGTTAATTTTATAAAATCTGATTAGATACATTAATATTCACATATACTTGACGTGTGTCACCCTTGATTTTCCGAAAGTTTAAATTTCTGATTAGCAATTGCAATTGGCCAGATCTAGTCCTCTCCATGTAAGTGGAAGTAGATATTGCGTGGTTGGCTCAGCCGCTAAATTTACAATAATTATTAAAGAAAAGATAGGAAAAAACAATAGTTCATTTTGTTTCTAAATTTAGTGGCATTTAATCTTTCTACTCAAAGTATTTTTATCAATATTAAATATAAAGACATATATATTATGATAAATATAAATTGCTTTCAAAGATACCTAATTAAACATCACACATCGCAGGTAGGATAATCTGTTGAAAGTAGAATTGACTTTCTGTAAGAAAGTTGGTTTGTTTTAATATTTGTAGTGAAACTAGTATAAAATTGAGGGACTGTAAAAGTGATTTCAAGGAAAACGCGCTTTTTGAAAATTTAATTTGTCAGTAAATTATTATCATTCATAAATTTGTTACAGGTATTCAGGCTTTTGCGCTCATTAAGGCCGTTAAGAGTTATAAATAGAGCACCAGGTTTAAAACTCGTTGTGCAAACTCTCCTTTCATCCTTAAGGCCGATTGGAAACATTGTACTAATTTGTTGTACATTTTTCGTTATTTTTGGTATTTTAGGAGTTCAATTGTTCAAAGGTGCATTTTATTACTGTGAAGGACCGGATATTAATAATGTACGCAACAAAACTGATTGTTTATCTGACAAAAGAAATACTTGGTTAAACAGAAAGTATAACTTTGATGATCTTGGAAAAGCCTTGATGTCTTTATTTGTACTGTCATCACGAGATGGCTGGGTGAATATTATGTACACAGGTTTAGATGCTGTAGGAGTCGACCAACAGGTATGACATAATTTTAACTCAGATGCTTGCCTATATGTACTTGGTTAATAAGAGAAATTATATACTTCTCTTCTTTATCAGTAAATATATTATTATATTTATTTCAGCCAATTGAAAATTATTCAGAATGGAGATTGCTGTATTTTATTTCATTTATTTTATTGGTTGGATTCTTCGTTCTAAACATGTTTGTAGGAGTGGTCGTTGAAAATTTTCATAGATGTCGCGAAGAACAAGAAAAAGAAGAACGAGTTAGAAGAGCTGCTAAACGTGCTTTACAAATGGAGAAGAAAAGACGAAGTAAATTTTGAGTTAATGTATTATTTAGCAAAATTTATTTTTAAATTAAACGATATTAATGAATTTCTTTCGGGAGGGAAAAAATAAGACTTGAACTTATTTGTTTTTAGTCTAAAATAATAAAAAAAGGTATAACAGGCATCACTATCTGTATTGCATCTTCAAAGCAAACATTCTCCTACTCACTGCAATATTCATTACTTAAGTCTCAATTATGAGACACTTTTTAGCAAACATACAATAACGTTCCATAAATGGGAACATATTAAGAAGTTGTCTCATAATTGGGACTTTTAATTTATATCAAAAGGTCATTCAAAAGCATTCTAAATTCTTTGTATGTATTATTAACATGTTTTTTTTTTCATTTTCAGGATTACACGAGCCTCCTTACTATAACAATTATTCGAAACTACGACTATTCATTCATAACGTAGTAACATCAAAATATTTCGATTTGGCAATTGCTGCTGTGATTGGTTTAAACGTAGTTACCATGGCTTTAGAATTTTACATGATGCCGAAAGCACTAACATATGCTTTAAAAATTTTCAACTATTTTTTTACAGCTGTTTTCATATTGGAATCAATTATGAAGCTTGTAGCTCTTGGATTACATTTATATTTAAAAGACAAGTAAGTATTAAATCTATAGATGGATTAAAGAGCTATAATACATTTAATAACTTAAACTTTCCATATAATTCAATATTCTTTTGGTTATGCCAAAATAAAATAAAATAAAGTTATGCCTTGTTATATCCTTAAGTGCGCAAACTTTCCACATAAACAAAGATAGTTGGATAATTATAATAAATATACTTTTTAAAACTAATGTATTATGTACTTGTGTTAGTATTTTAGACTTTAGTTGAATTTAATTTCAGGTGGAATCAACTTGATGTGGGCATTGTGATATTATCAGTGGTTGGAATTGTGTTAGAAGAAGTTGAATCGAAAGTAATTCCTATTAATCCTACTATTATTAGAGTCATGCGTGTTTTACGTATTGCAAGAGGTAGTATTATATTTTTTGAACGTATTTATTCATTTACATATCTAACTATAAACCTACTACATACTCGGCTTAAATAAAACTTATTTTTATAGTCTTGAAGCTTCTAAAAATGGCAAAAGGTATTCGAGCACTATTGGACACAGTTATGCAAGCTTTGCCTCAAGTTGGTAATTTAGGATTACTCTTTTTCCTACTGTTCTTCATATTTGCAGCTTTAGGTGTTGAACTCTTTGGACGACTGGGTAATAAAAGCAAAATTTCTAAATTAATTTACATTAGGAAAATTAATAATACTTTCGAAATACCTATACATATAAAATAATAGGTAATTGAAACTGACAATTTTTATTATATTGTTATAAATTTTACTCAGAGGTTCGCAAGCTTGCAGCAAATAGCTTTAATATCCTCACTGTTTATTATAATATGTTTAATTTGCAGAATGTAGTGATGAAATGCCATGTCAAGGATTGGGAGAACATGCACATTTTAGCAACTTTGGAATGGCTTTTCTAACTTTATTTCGAGTAGCAACTGGCGACAATTGGAATGGTATTATGAAAGACACTTTACGAGATAATTGTGATGATTTAGAAGATTGTGTGAAAAATTGTTGCGTTAGCAATATTATTGCACCAATATTTTTTGTTATATTTGTACTGATGGCGCAATTTGTTCTTGTAAACGTGGTTGTTGCAGTTTTAATGAAGCATTTAGAAGAAAGCCATAAACAGGTAAGATTTTATTTAAAAAATTTGAGCGAATTCACCGCATAATTGTAGATGCTATATATTATAGCAATACTGCGTTGTACTGAATATATTAAACTTTCCAGTTTATCAAAAAACTGTTATACACAGACTATTTAGATTTTAAATTCAGTGTTACTTGAATATACCATGTACCTACTGTGTCAATAGTAATAAATAATCAATTTTATTACAGATGGAAGACGAGCTTGACATGGAATCACAACTTGAAAGGGAATTACTCGCTGAACAAGAAGAACTCTTAGTCGGTGAAGGTGAAAATATGGAAGAAACTAGAGTTCAAAATATAATAGATGATAATGAAATATTGACATCACAATGGAAAAGTAATAGTTCTCCTGAATCTTCTCATGGCCTCTCTAAAGTTCGATCTCTACCCTCTAATTTTATTTATAACCATGGAGCAATAAAAAATAAAGGTAATAAATAATAGTAATAATAATAATTTAGTATCCCATGTTATTGAATATTATGCGTAAGCATTTAATGTAGTTTATGCAACGCCAATATTGTAGTAGAAATAATTGATTGAGGAGACAACACTTTGTTTAACTGCTAAAAACTTTATTTTCACTTTTTTAACTCAGCTATAAAAGTTTACACTCTCATCAAGTGCAGGGTTACACATACAACCACACACAGTACTTGAATCAAAATTATTTCCTGAATTCCTTCCCTAACCAATAACAAACTAAACTATATTTGTTTCGGTATCAACAATAAGTATAGAAAACAGGTTTCATTCTCAAACTGTCAATATTGCAAATAGGAATAGATTGCCGCTAGCTTACGTGCTATCTGGAAAGTTTTCTTGGAAAAATAACGAAAAGAAATAAATAACTGTATAACTATATACAATATGTTGTTTGTCAGTTTTAGATACTTCTTCACATGTGCCAAGAAGAAGAAGAAGGAAAAGCACGATACTCCAACTTTCTGCAAAATCATCAAAATTAAAATCTAACCATAAATATAGTAATATGCAACAGCAAAACACCTTGCACTTATCACAATTTGATTGTAACAAAGTAGTTTCCAATTCATCAAATTACCTTATTCCACCCACTATTTCATATACAGCCAGAAGTAGAGACACATCAATCGATTATTCAAAATCAGAAAAAGGGAATAAATTAAAAACTTCACCTATTAAAAACTTTTGTGTTAGTGACAAAAAAGATGTACATAGTAATAATGTAAATCATAGACTTAACAATTTTCATGAAGATTATGATGTGCAATCCATAATCAATGAAAGAAGACCACTTAAATTAAAAGTTAATGTTCCAGAAGTTTCAAATTCTAATAGAAATGACAATTTTCTTATTGCAGAAAATAGATGTAATAATATATCAACTGATGCAACTTTAAAAAATTATTCTGTAAGTTTCAGTAATGATTTCAGTACCACTGGCTTATACTAATATCAGTATACACAATTGTTTAACAAATATTTGTTATTGTCAAAAATTGTAGTCAAATGAATTATAAATAAAATTAATAGACTGTTTTTTTTTTTTTTTGCTTCTGAAAGGGAACGTATAATTTTGAGGCGAAAACTATTATTTTTATTAAGTTATTTTTAAACTTATTTTCAACCTGAGGGACATTCCATACACAGAATATTTAATTTTAGTAACAAATACATAGCGCTAAGTGCTTTTTATTTTGAAAAATCACAATTCTTAATAATATATTTTCAAGTTACTCTTTCTAAATGAAATTTTAACTTTACACTATAATTTTAAAGAAAATATCTGTCATACCTTATAGTTTTGTGTTTTCAAACAAATGTAAAGGCTGCCCGCACAATAAAATACGTTATCGTTTGTAGAATGTCACTCAAATGGTATAAAAAAGGACAAAAGTCATCTTCTTTTTCATTTCATACGTATCCTGCACCTGTCTGCACACTACAATGTCGTTTCTTCTGTAAGCAGTCCAAACACTACTTCTACAATACGGCTGAAATGCTGCGTTGCTATATGTTTTGCGGAACCGAGTAAGGCAAATGACGAAGTAATAGTCTCTATTTTGACACTTTCCATAAAGCAATAGAACCTTGTTAAGCCAAGTAACTATTATTTTTTATATAAGTTACGCCATTTAGAATGAATTTCAAGTGCAAGCTCGATACTATTTCCTGCAAATATAATTTATAATATAGTAGAAATATACTTTTCGTGAAATGATGTTAATTTTAATGTAAAAATGGTCTCATGTATGTTCTACGTAGAACATTTTTTTGAGTCTTAGACAAGATATATGAATAATTTTTACATATATTTATGCATGAAATTATTATTATTATTTTGTTATAAAAAGAACTATTTATAAGTGTTTGGAATTGTTGCATTGGTCTCCGATTTTCATTCACTATAATATATGTTGTATAAGAATAAAAATTAGTTTTGGCGTGGTACAAGACAAGACAAGAATACACTGTTTTTCGTCTTCTCTTGTGCTGAGCTTTCATAATATACCTTTTGGTTCTGAAGAATAGGTCTTATTGGAGAATGTAAAAGGTTGCTCTACTTTGTTAAACATTCTCAAATTGCAATTAGTTTGGTTAAAATTTATTCCTTCATTGAGAGAAGTATAAAGTTCTTGAAGAAACAATTTCCACCTAGGTTTAAAATAGTCTTCGATGATTCCTGACCATTGTTTGTTTGCATAATCAATAATTTCTCCATTCGGCCCCCAAAGTGTTATTTGATTTTTAGCATTGTATTCGTAAATATTCATTTCCATTTTATTTGTAGCAAGAGATTTTGCATCTTTCAGCCAAACACCAAGCAAGAAATTTTTACTAGTTGCTAAAATACGTTCCAAGTCGTCGAATAGATTGAGTAACATCATAGAGTGAAACCTTTAAAACAGTGTCATAACAAATATTATTATTAATATACCTACCAGATTACTTTATATTAATTAAAATATCCTAGCTAAATAATTTAATTTAATATGAATACCCGGATCAAATAACTCGACCGACGCTCGGACGAACGCTCTATTACCAGTCAAGTAGCAGTGACAGCCTGTGGGCGGCTCACTGCTACCCGACTACCATTAGAGCGTGCGTCCGAGCGTCGGTCGAGTTATTTGATCCGAGTATTCATATATTGTGTTGCATCAATATTCATCATATTGTCGTGCAATATTAATGCACATATCAAATCCATTATGAATAACTCATATATAACTGGAAAAATATTAAAATACTAGATAGTATTTAATACGCACTTCAGATCTGATGTATTACGTTTAATAAAAGCATCCAAAATTTTTAAATAAATTTTATCAGCTTTTACTTGAAGAACCTGCCTCGTTACATCAACTAAATCATGCTTATAGAGACTGCTGCTACCTCTGCTATGTCTGCCCATTAAAAGCATATCCCAAGCAGATAAAATGATATCAGAATCATACCAAGTCTACAATTCAAGTTAAATTTCGATAAATATTTGTAATAATAAAAAAATATATTTATTGTATTTTCTTGAAGAAATAATAGAAACTTAAATTTTTTAAAATAATTTCTCCAAATTACTGATGCATTTAAACTTAAAGTGTGAACAAAGTCAAGTGGTATAAATAGGCAAAAAGAAAATGAAGAAAACAACTAAAAGATTAATTACCAAGTCCACTTCTGGGCCGAAAGGCTGAAGCTTAATAAATAAATTATAATAATAACTAAAAGATTAGTTACACTGAAAAAAAATCCTAGTTAGTCTAACCCGAATAGAATGTTAAATATACCCTTACTACTTTTTCTGGTTAGAAATATTAGAAAATCTGGTTGAAAATTTTTTGTTGATTATCCGGTCAATTTAACCATAAATTCTTGTTAAACATACCAGAATTTTTCAAGTAACAATTTTTTGATTATTTATTTACATATTACATTCTAGTTGATCTTACCAGAAATTATCCAGAATGGTTTAATTAGAATTTATAAAAAATTATTATATACAATGCCATGCACGTACCCATACTTTAATTTTAAGACTCGGTTTCCTTGTTATAACATAATGACCTCGAATTCTTTGAGGTCCACTAAAATTGTAAACAGATTTTCCAAGTTTTTTCCAAGCATCTGTGGTATATTCATTCCAAGAACCATATCTTCTAGAAGCATAATTCTCAAACCTATTGAAATTGAAATATGCTTAAAAGTAACAAAATTAAGGATCTGGGGTAGTAATAAAAATGTCCGAACTTATTCCCTGTTAGTTATAAAAAAATTTTGTATTACACGCACATGTGTAAAATATTATTACACTCACGCTATCATTAAGGTCACCCACTTTAATCATAAATAACTATAATTCTAAATATTTTAAGACGTTTTTCGTAACTTGAGTTATAAATTAAATAACATACCACGTTTCTAAATTTACAGGCTTTTGATGATAACCCATTTCAATCATAAATTCATATATCACATAATTTTGATTTATTCCTTCAGGTGTCAAACCTATTCCTATCATAGTACTTCCATTAAAATTTCTGCCTTCAAAAACTCGCTATAAAAATAAATAATCTTCTAAATAAAAGTGTGAAAAGTCCTAATCCATCTGTAATTGGATTGAAATCCAAAAAGAGAACGGAATCATTCCGTATTAATTCGGAATTATCCCGGACATAAATTCAAAGCTGAAATGAGTTGAAAAATAGCCCAAAATCAATTCGGATTTAGTCTACAACTAAATTCGTATTGACCTCGAATTAGTCTACATAAAAATACAAATTCAAGAGGAGTCCGGAATCTCTTCAAAAGTGAATAATATCAATTTGTAATTATCCGAATTTAGTCCGCAAAAAAATACTAAATTACAAATGAGCTCAAAAATAATGTGCATTAATTCGAAATAAGCTCGAAAATAGGTATTCAAAATAAGCACGGAGTATCTTTCGAAATTACTTTCTTAATCAAAGACATTGTACATGGTTGGAGACTAATTTTGGTTGTTAAACTTGATCTAAACTAATCAATATCATAATTCAGAAAAATAAAAAAAAATTTCTTGAAATTTAAAAAATTAAGGTTTAGAAAGAATTTACAAAATGATGACAATCTTAATATAAATAATGGAGTAAATACCTCATTTATTATTTCTGATGAACCAAACATTCCAAGAGTACCTCCAAAATTGTGAAGCATACACCAAATAAATGGCTGCCCAAAGTAGGATTTCAGCCTTTTGTACTGAGGAAATTGTTCAGATTGTAAATCTAGTATTATCATTTTTCCCTAAAATAGAAAATATTCTTAGTTAAAAGTACACCTGGGGCAGATTATAAATTACTTTAACCAATACTTACTGTTGGTACAGATGTTACAAAAGCTTTAACTTTGGACTCTGTCCAAAATTGAAAATCGTGCACAAACATCCATCCTTGCATTAACCTAAAGATAAAAATGAAAATAATATACTTAAGTGGGTTATTTTTTTACTTTGAAACAAATTTGGGGTAGTCAAAGAATATCATTTCTGACTTGTTTTTTTCGACTACCTAATATGTTGATCTACATGTGAGTGATTTTTTTGAATTTGTTCCAATTAAAAATAACAAAATTGATAGATTGGTACTCAAGTCATATGGTTACAGAAATGTAACATATGCATATTACAAACATATTCTTAAAACGTTAACTGCGTTAACTGCTGTGCGTGCACTTACCAAATTGCTTCAGTATCTACGGTAACCATAGCTTTAAATATTGCCTTGCCAACATCCCTTAGATATGACAAATCAGCACTACTTGGTTTGTTTTCATTAAACGCATCGCAGTTATAAATATGATCTGAGCCAAACTCTTCTATATACTAAAATACAATATTAGTTTACATTTTTTCGAAGAAATAAAATATAACTTTTGGAAACATAATTAGCTTCACGATATAACGAAATAATAATATCTAAAGAGTAATGAAACTTAATTATTTTTTTATCATAATATGTCGCACCTTTCTTAAAAATGTTGTCCCAAGTACTTGAAACAGAGTATCTGTAGGCTCTAGCATAAGAGGACTGAAAAATATTATTATTATAAATATGTAGTTGACTGAAAATTGTTTCGTACAGTTACTTACCAACAATATTGATCTTGAAATGTATTCCATACACCAATTTTTGTCATAACTGCATGTGGAAAATATTTAGCAAGTGCTCTTGGTACTTGTCCAGAAAATGCAGGTAAAACAGATTTTATACCAAGATTTCTCATCCTCTTCAAAATCTTATGCTGCAATTCAATTGTGCGATTATGCCACGATGAAGTTAATGGTCCTCCCCATCCTCTAATATTTCCCATTCTAGACCTGTAAGTTATTCATAAACAAGCAACTTTCGATTCCAATTTAGCATCAGACATATAGTGGAAGGAATAGCATGGGACCCTAGCTCTCTTGAAGTACTCTAACTAGATAATTAAAAAATGTTTTATACCATGGTAAAAATGCTGGCCCTCCAAAATGTTCGTTTATCTCACTGAGAGTTAAATTCATATCCAAGTAAACTCTTTGCCAAATGGCTTCTTGACCAAGAAATGCAAGAGATAAGTTTATTCCATTCAGAGCCATCCAATCAATATGTTTCTCCCATTGCTCCCATTGCCACCAAACCGTACTGTATCCTCCTAAACAAACATTTTGGTAGTATCTAAATCTGCAAAAAATTGCATCTTCTCAAACTCTTTACATTCTTATCACATTTCACTTTATAATTATATTATTGCCTGGCTCTTTTTATAAAGAATAAAAGTCAATAAATTCACTTGTCATTCGCTGTTATAGTCAAATTGACTTCCGGAAAAGCGTTTGGCAATTCTAATTGAGATCCTTCCCAAGAAATATGAACATTACAAAATTTCTTTAAATAATAATGTAGTCCCCAAGCTGCTGCAACACCAGAACTTCCAAGAATCGTAAGAATTCCTTCAGAGTTTTTAATAACCTAAGAAATGGAAGAAAACCTTTTTAGTAAGTTATATTAACCTTATGCGTTCGAAAATGACCGTTATCAAACTTTTTCGTGTAAGACAATACAAAAAAAGTCAATGATTACCTTTTTGAGTTGAAAAAATTATTTAATCTCTTAAGCGAATTTGAATAAACAAATAGTCACAAATAAAGAATGAAAGTGAATTCTAAAGAACTACATGTTAATTCGTGAACAAGAATTGAGAGTTAAGTTAATTAATCTTTAATATATTATGTTATATTAAATTTAAAGCCTCCAATTTTATCTCATAAATAATAATGCATTTTAAAATACTTTTAATAACTTTTTGGAAACAATTTAAAAATGACTATCTTATAAGAAGATGCCTTCTATTTAATGAGAATTTTTTTTAAATAATTAATTAAATGACACTCACCTTAAATGTGTCCTTACCGTTACCGAGTTTAAAATCAACAGCTATAGATATACGTTTTGATAATTTACCCAAGAGTCGGGCTGACAATTTTCGTACTTCATTTGTTTGAATTTTTGATGTAGTTTCAACATTTACATTGTCTTTAAAATAAAGTTATAATGAATATATTTTGGTGTAGCAAATATATTAAGGTAGTATCCTTGCAGAAAGAATTCAGTATTAAATTTGAATTGAATAAAATTGAAATTATATTCTTAAAAAATTGTAATTCAGTCATCTCTCTGAATTGTAAGGTTTTGGGTCCTTTTTTCGGTAGGGAAGAAAATTAATTTTATTCCGTTCTAAATAGAATCTTTAATTTCATTGTAGGGAAAACAAATAAATATATATATATATATAGAGAGAGAGAGATTAATCAGTTAATATTTCAGACTTTCAACATCATTATCAATATATCGCAAAGTTACTACCTTAAAAAGAATAAAAATTTATCAAGTAGCACATATCAACAATTAAAAATATTTATCAGTTTAAAGATTCAGATTATCCATATGCGGTACTAAATTTGTGCAAAAAAATTTAAAAAACTTAAATACAAGTTTAAATTCTTAACAGTGGAAATAATAAAGAAGAATTAATAAAAGAAGTAATCTATAGTTCTTTTTTATTACCAAAAAAAGCAAAATTATTATTCTATCTATTTATTTAAGGAAAAAAAAAAATATATATATATATATTTAAGTAAAACTTACTTAATTTTTCTAATGCTGTGCTAGGGAGAAATAAAAGTACAATAAGGCTAAACAGTATAAAAAATGTAAAACATTTCAGGGTAAACATTACGATATTCTATAAACATATATAGTCTTCAACTAATTTGCGTATTCATTACTGACAGTTAGAAACACTCATTCAAGCTTATTTATTGACTGAAGATCACTTAGTATCTTACACTGAGAGAAGTGTAGGATGTCCGGATGTTAGACAACCCAACAGAGCCCTCTGCAGTACTAAATGTGTAACGCAATGAACTTACAAATCAGGAAAACTGACTGATGCTTAGTTTGGGACGTCTGATGTTCAAAAATTGAGATTACTGTTCGACTGTTTGTTCTTATCAAAATTCTCCATTTTCTATAATTCTCAATTTTATTTTTATTCTTTTTCAATTTTTTCTTAAAATTTTCTTTGTTTCAGAATTAAATTTTTTTCTATTTTATTAATTTCTTCGACTTTTTATCATTTTTTCTCAAATTTTTCTGTTTTTAATATTTCCTCAAATTTTCTTTTAATTAAAAAATTCTTAAAATTTATTTATCAGAGAGTCTACTAACTAGAAAAACAAAAAGCCAATGTATTCGCAAACTGCCAAAACGATTGCCTTTATTTATGAGCAGCCTGCAGGATTGAAAAAATAAATTAAAATTTTTTGAAGGTGACAATAAGTTCTTCATCACTATTTCACATGGTACTAAAAATACGTAACTATTAGTAAAAAATAAAAAAAAAGAATCTTTCAGAATTGTAAATTAGTTTTAATATAAGAGTTACTGAATCAGATTTAACAAAAAAAAGAAAATATACATTTACAAAAAGAATTTCCTTCTACTTGTTTCCATTTCATGACGACGTCCCTCAATAATCCATTCAAAATCTCCATGCTTACTATCAAAAGTTCCGTATTGTAAAGACTTAACTTTTAATGTAAATCTTGGTCCCAATTCTCGCAACCTAGGTTTCCCAGTATTTGAATTAAATTCGTATCTAAAAAAATATTTAAAGTAAATCAAATTGAAGACCAGCAGAAATTTGAAGTTTTCATTTTCCTACAAAGTATATTCATTGTAATAGGTGTGACATTTTGAGTAAAAACTGTTAAAATTTTTAATATCATTGATTTAGAATCTTACGGTTATATGTGATTTAAATAAACTCTATTAAGTCTCTATTAGTTAGTTTTAACATTTTTAACACTAATTCAAATCTTATATGCTTATTATTATATATATTCCGTTTATCTGAGCTTATTTAGCTCACGTAATTTTTGAAATACATCTTGTACTTTTATTATTCTCTAATTTAAAATATATGATTATTTCATTATGTTTCAAATAAAATTTTATAAATATGTAGTTGAATTGGTAAAAATCATATTAAAATTTAGTTTTACACTGATTACAATTTACTTTTTAACACAAAAGATAAAATATGATGATTGAAAATTTACCTACTTAATTTCTTTATATAATTTTAAATAACTGTATTATCACCTGTGATGTCTGAAAAAAATATAGTCACGTTGATTATGGAATGTAACAACTCTTCGCCCTTTAAATTCTGGTTGATAATGAAATAAGGCGCCCAACATTCTGCCTACTGAATGTCCTAAACGAGTCGTAAAATTATTCAAAATAACTTCTGGGCGGTGATTAGTAATTTCTTTGTGACTACGTTTTAATTCTGGAGTAATTTTCACATTGCTTAATTTGCACTGTAATGTTGGACCATCCGGTAAATGAATAATCAGCAAGCCATCTTAATAATTCAGGAAATTAATTAAAATTTTTATATTTGTAGAAATAACCATGCAAACAAATTATTCCAATGAAAAATATTTTTTACGATTAGCAATTTTTACCTTTGCTTTTTGTTTTTAAGGTATTTACTTTTTACATAGCATTAAACTACTTAGAAGTTTGATTTTCGTTAAACCACTTACCTAATCATAATAATTTTGAAAAGGCATAATTTTAAGTTATATTGATTTATTATAATTAACTAAACTATAAATTTCCTGAAATTTTTATGTAAAATATAAAACTAGCATAAAAGGATACTTGGTTCTGATCTATTTTCATTCACAATAATAATATCTGTAAAACTTTTGGCTGTAGCACTTTTCACCATCTTTTTAACACCAGATCGATTTCTATACAATGATATTGAGTTTGGAATTATTCTTGTTAATTCGCGGCCAAAAATTCTTGTTTTCTTAGTAGGATTGTCAGAATATGTTATTAAAACTTTAGGTTCATAATCATGTCGATAATATGAAGCAAACTCATCCTGTTCAATGTCTTCTTTAACTTCTACATTTTTTGGATCATCTAAACTTCCATGTATGACTGTTTCATCTTTCTCGCGCAAACTTTCTATAGTATGAGGTACTTGCTTAGCTACGCCAGTCTGCAATCTCAGTTTTCTAGCTTCCCGTTTAGCTTTTGCTTTTTCTCTTTTAAATTTTTCTCTTTTTTGACGTCGAACTATTTTACATTTTATTTGACTAAAATTACCATCAATGGGGAGTTTAGTATCTTTACTATTCACTTCATTGATATTTAACACATTTTCAACCTGGGAGTCATTAATTCCACTCTGCGATATTCGATGCAATGGATTAACGCGTAAACCTTTTACCTTCATATTTAATTAATTATTTAAATTTAATTAAATTGATTTATTATTCAACAATCACTATGGGCAAGCATGGATTTAAGCACGTGTCTTTTTGCCACAAACACTTTACAACTCTAGATAGGAGTCTCCTTCTATTTGTTGTTCTCTTTCTGTTGTAGCCAGGGATGAGTAGGTTTACATACTTCATGCTGAGTTTACATTGGCTGCGCAAACGTTCACATCGACTTCTGCGCAGCCAATGTATACTTATCATCAAATGGGTGACGTCAGCACGGAATGTTGGAACATGGGACGATCTTTTCTCTTTCTGAAATGTAGCCGTTTCTGAATTGGGATTTTTAACACATTTTTGATAAAGTGTATACTCGGAAGTATGCAATGTTTTTGTTTTTCCGTGAGAAAAAAAGGACACTGCATACTTCCTGAGTATACACTTTACCAAAAGTGCGCTAAAAATCCCAATTCGAAAACGGACATGTGATTACACCCTTAAGGTACTCTCTCTTTCCTGCATGCATGCAGGAGTTGTCATGGCAACGTACAGGAGTAATAGAGATAGTAAATTCAAATTTGAATTTTTTTCTCACTAAAGGCGCTCTCACACCTTTTTAGCTGCCTGCAGGTTACCACGGCAACGCATGAGAGTGAGTGCGACAGAAAATTTGAATATTCAAATTTTCTGTCTTACTCACACCCGTGCTTTGCCATGGTAACCTACAGGCAGCTAAAAAGTTGTGATTGCGCCATTACTTTTCAATGTTGCCATGACAACTCCTGCATGCATGCATGCTGGTGTAACACGCAGGAATTTTAAAACTGATTAAAGGTTCGTCTACAATATCAATGTTACAAGAATAGATAGTCTTGAATATGATTTTCGTAGATGGAACTGCACAGGAACAACCGACGTTGATTAAAGGTGTTTTCACAACACTATTAGGATAAATATTATAGAAGTTCACTTAGTTTTTGTTTAATTAAATTGTTAATTATTTATACTTTTCTTTTAACTTCACTTTAGTTCTTTTGAATGATTTCGAATCTCATTAAAATCCTGAAGGATTAACTTGTTGAGAGGATTAAATAAAACATAATTAAGATTAAATATATTAATTGTTTTATTCAACAATTTATTTTAAATCTGAGTTCTTCCCTTTTATCCTTAAACTAATAATAAAATTACACTATTCGCCTCAAATTTTAAACTTGGATTTGAGCTTTATCTATATTTTTAAATTCGTGTCAGAGTCAGAACCAAAATCTCTATCTCTGTATCTTGACTTCTCTATAGTATCAGAATAACCCTTTTATTTCTTCCTGACTTTCTTTCTCTCTGGCTAGCAACCTCGATCATCCTCCTTTTATAGCAGTATTCCCACTTTTCTTCCAATCTGAGTCTAAATGTACCAACGAATCCTGCTTCGCAGTGATGACTCACGCTTAACAATTCCTCCAATTAGAGACATGCATTTAGTAATACTCCGCCCCATTTGACCTTGTTTGCCTCATCCCCATGAGTCATATTCTATTTTGGACGTCACTGTGACCTTGTTATTGTCGCGTAGGAGTATGACTCATGCTTGACCTTGTTATTGTCGCGTAGGAGTATGACTCATGCTTGACCTTGTTATTGTCAAGTAGGAGTATGACTCATGCTTGACCTTGTTATTGTCAAGTAGAAGTATGACTCATGCTTGATTTTATATTATGACTCATTCGTGTCTGCATTACATCCTTGAATTGATAATTATCCCTTTATAATTAAACTTCCCTTCAGCTTATTTTAACCCTTTTTACGCTAATTTATTATACAATAACCCTTTATATTTATATTAATTGCAAAATAATTAATTAGTTACAAAATAACAATGTCTAATTGAAAAAACTCAGATTCATTGCAAAAGGACCTTAATTACATTATTTCTTAAGTCCTTTCGACGTCTGCAGCCGATTTCAAAAATAGGTACTCGCATTTACCTGAAACAATCCTTCAGAGGAAAGGGGAAACTGCAGAAAACCCTTCCTAAGTACCCTTTAATCTAATATCATACCTTTATTTGAAACTCTTTTCACTCTTGCATACTTTTATTACTATTGTTTAATTTCTTATTACTTTTATTCTTAAATTCATCTTTTATATATTTATTAATTCTTCTTATAACTATTTTCTTTTTTACATATCTTTCATTCTTATATCTTATCTTTATCTACTCCTTTCTCTATCTTTATTTTATATCCCTTTTTTTTACACATTGCCTTTACTTATCATACATATTTCTCTTTCTCTTTTACACAATTTTCTTATAATTTACCTGTCTCTAACTCTGTTTTTCTTATTTATGTCAATTCATTATTCTTTGTTTCTCTCTCTTTCTCTCCTTCTTAAAATTAAGACTAGTACTCAGTGCTCTTAAAACAAGATATCAAATTAAATTTAAATATTACGGTACTCTACCCAGCCGTGGGCAGAGGAGCGTTACACTCCTCCCCTTATACAAAAATTTTGAATCATATTCAATAATTTTTACTTTATTCATTAAAAATCAAAAAAAAAAATTAAACTAATTTTAAAATTGGTTAAAGTGTGAAAATTTTTTTTTTTTTTTTTGATATCCATACATATACATACTCACATACACATACTTACGCAAATACACACATATATATACATCTACACATATACATATACACATACCTACATACACATACATATATTCAAACAAATACAATTACATAAATACATATGCGCACCCCAAAAAAAAGCAATTCTCAATCCAGAGGACTCCTCTAAAATAAATGCATATTTTCCTCTCAATTTTAGTATCAAAATTATTATTCTTCATTTAAGAGGATTCTCCTCTTAAATTAAATGTCGACATCCAAACCTCGTAAAATTGTTTTTAATGTCAAAGCCATCAATAAAATAATTATAATTTCAATCAAATAATAAAATCTTTGCAGAAAATATATTTTTAAATTAAAATTAAGTAAAATTATAATAGTTCATTTCAATATAATAATAAAAATTGTTTTTTAATATAACATTAACAATGTCATGTTTTTGGTTAATTATCAACATTTTATATTGATAATTAAAATACAAAAAATAAGTTTTCATTAATCAGTTGTAATGATCAACGAGATTTTCAGCGCAAAAATAATTTTAAAACATGATGATATGTTTAAAAGTTAACATTTTTTATAGGACAGAAAAAAAAATTTCATATATGAAATTATTTAACGTTTTAAAACTTTTTTAAAAAAGTAAATAAAAAGATTTAAAAAATTCGAAAGATTCAAAAATGGGGTTATAGTATTTCTATTTACCTGAGTAGTAAAATTTCACAAGAAATATCCAAATTTTTTTAAATCTAAAAATAGCGTTAAAAATTTTCATTTAATTTGAATTTAACTATATTTTCTGTATTTTTAATAAAGCAAATCCATTTTTTTGTCCTTTTTGTTGACATTTTACCAGAAATATTAAAACTGAAAGGTTAAAAAACAACTTCACAACTATCATACCCAGGGAAAGGGATCAAACGATTACATTATTTTTTTCCGTTTCCTTTTTTTAAATCTTCTAAATTTAAAACGGAAAATCTCAATTAAAGAGGAAAATACAAAAGGAATCCTTTTGTCATTCTTCCATTAAAATGAAGAATAAAAATATTCCACATTTCAACTGAATAATCTTGTTTTAAGAGGAAATACTCATAGGATATTAGAAGAGGAATTTTCCTCCAAGTACAAGATTACCCCTTCCTTTTGGGTGCGAATAATACTGTCCAATTTGTAAAAGAGTAACATAAACATGCATAGGTATACCTGACCCAATTAAGAAAATTTGTTGATATTATAAATTATACTTTTGTAGGAATAAAAAAAATTTGATTTGATAATTAACATACAAACATAAGTCTTTCAACTATTTTTAAAAAATTCCAAAATTATACTGAAATTTTAAGTAAATTGAATTTCCCACAGAAATTAAACTGTTAATTATTTGAAAAGGTTAATAAATTTAAATTTTAGTACCGATTATTTTTTTTTTAAATTAATTAATTAAAAGGGTCATAAAAGGGTCTCATGGAATCGATCATGTCCAAGCTCTTCACTTTGCCAGGACTGCACATTATATTTCAATAGATAGTCTAATTATTATTATACATACATATATACATATACATACATCCCCTCATATATACATATATATACATCCTCTCATATATACACATATATACATCCTCTCATATATACATATATATATACATCCTCTCATATATACATATATATACATCCTCTCATATATACATATATATACATCCTCTCATATATACATATATATACATCCTCTCATATATACATATATATACATCCTCTCATATATACATATATATACATCCTCTCATATATACATATATATACACCCCCTTTTTCTTCTTTTTTTTTTTTTATTCCCTCTTCCCCTTTTTTCTTTTTTTTTAAAAAAGAATGCCTTTGAAAATTTTACTATAGGTCGAGAATGTTTTTTTTTTTTTTTAATTTAGAACAAATGGGTAGATTAAAAATAAAATAATAAATTATTTACAAGAAAATATTATATATTTAAATTAGATACCTCTGATCTACAAAATCGTCATATAATATATATATGCATCAGTACATATGTAGTTTTTGGTTGCTTTGCTCTCTTTTTTTTTTAAAATAAATTATTATTAAACTAGTCAGTCTCACTGATTTTAGTATAATAATACTGTTCCAGTAGCACCTTTATAGACTACATTACTGCAAAATAAAAAAAAAACTGCCCTCTATTTAAAATAATAAAAAAAAATTAAGAAGAAACAAAAAAAAATATTAAATAAGTCCGAACTTAAATTTTTGTTTAACTCGATACAAATGATTAATTAGAAAATATAAAAATAAGAAAATTCTTTTCTCATTTTAAAAAAAAGACACGTTAATATAATAAAAATAATATTAAAGTTGTTTGTAAAAAAAAAAAGGAAATTAAAATCACTTTTAACCTCTTGGAAGAGGTTCGGGTTCTTCAATGAAAATTTCCTGCACTTCGTGTGGACGATGTTGAAAGTGCTCCCAGTTATTTGCATAAATTTTGCGGCAATGGACACAATATTCCGATGACATTGTAGTTTTTTCCAGCTCTTTATGGCAGTTCCCACAAAAAAAGGCTGCCCATGATAACCCTTTATCCCGCATTTCAGGCGTTATCATTTGGTGATATAAATATTGCCTATAGGGAACAAGTGGTTCAGCAGGCAGATTCTCTCTCTCCTGCCAAGCTTTTACTTGTAAAATCATTGCCGAGGAATAGATGGCACAATCTCGACATACTTTATCCGTGACAGATTGATAGTAAGTATAAGATTCGTGATAATAATCACGAAAGCCTCCCCAAAACAAATTATCATAGTGAGGCACAAATGTAAGATTTTCGGCTCTATGAATCTCCTGAGCCGTCCTTTGTATGCTCGGAATCTAATAATAATAATATAAATAATTATATACATGTATATATACACATATGCGATGAAATGCATATTTTAATATTTATACATGCATAGTTAAACTAATTTAAAAGCTTACACCAGGATTTTCTACGCCCTTTTATTTATAACAATACTTACAATGATTAATTTCCTCAGGTGAAAGTCGTGGAGACCGAGCCAAAACATAATTAATTTCAAAATTCTATTAAGGAAAGAAGAGAGAAGAGTCAATTTTTTTTTTTTTTTTTTTGTGTTAGACAATTTTGTCAGGTGAGACAGGAAGCAAAAAAATAAACAATATTTTTTCTTACCCTTTTAAGTGTCCCATCAGGGCGAAAATTATTTTTAATGCTAAAATATGGCATTTAGCCTTTGATAATAATAAATTTGAATATAACTTCGTCAATATAGAAAATGTACGACTTTTGCGTTTTAGATTTCGACAAATAATAATAGACTTAGTAGAAGAGTATTAGATGTGTCTAGGCAATTTAATGAGACCTTCCTCAAGGCGCTATCACATGCACATTCTAGTGACGACATCCCAAATGTGACACATCTAGAAGGATGGGAACGCATAATACGTAAAGCATTACACATGGGTTTGTACAGTAAATTACGCTTACAGCGTACAAGAATATATTTTAAAAATAAGAAGTAGTGGATGGGGGTTATACATGCAACACGCATATTAATAAATATTATAGTATTATATACAGTATTATACAAGATAAAATTCAAAATATGCGGGACTGCGTAACACTGCATATTAAAATCCGTATAACGAAAATACGGTCAGATGACGTCATAAAATGAAAATATATGTTTGTTTTTATTCCTCTCACTACTTGACGCAAATGCAGCGTTGGAACTTAATCATGAGACAACTTAAAGGTGATATCACACACGATTTCAACTAGAATATGCCAAATGTGACACAAAATTATCCCTAAAATGATTTTATGCATTTTTACGATTAAGATAAACTATTCAACTGTATTATTATTCATATTTTGCTATTTTGTATATAAATTCGCACGTATATACACATACATACCAACTTTAAAGGCAAATTAGCTAAAGATCTTTTATTTCTTTACCTTCTGTTCCGCCATATGTAATTTTAAATTTAAAGTGTAAACTAATTATTTATTGTTCTTTTGAATTTATTATAATCTAATAAATGCATGTTTAACACGATTTACATGCACTATTTTCTTTTCTTTAGCATTAATTTCTATTTCTATATTTAAATCATTAATAATTCTAGTTACTTTAAATGGACCAAGGTAATGATCTTCAAATTTATTTTCTCGGGATTCTTTTATTAAATAAACATATTCTCCTTCTTCAAAATTTTGTTCATTTAGTTTTTGGTCATAATATTTCTTACATCTTTGCTTTGCTGCTATTAATCTTGTAACTACTGTTCTTTCCGTTTCAGATATTCGTTTTAATAATTCATTAACAAAACATGCATAAGTCATTGGGATTTGTTTTTCAGAGAATTCAGATGGAATTCTGGCTTTTTTACCAAAAATCATTTCATGCGGTGTAACACCAGTTGATTCATGAACAGAAGTGTTAAAAGAAAATATTGAAGATTGTAACCATAAATCCCAATTATCCTTTTCGCAATAATGTCTAAGATATTCAATAAATGTGTGATGACTTCGTTCCAATGCTCCCAATGATTGTGGATGATAGGCAGTCGATTTATATTGTTTAATCTTAAACAATTTCGCAATATTTTCCATCAATTCACTCATAAACTGACTTCCCTGATCAGTTTGGATAGATTCTGGACAACCAAACACACAAATAAAATTTTCTACAAAAGCAATTGCAATTGAGGGAGTATCTACGCTAGATAGTGGAATTGCTCCTGAATATTTACTCAAACAATCCTGCCAAGTCAAGATATATTTGTTTCCTAATTTTGTTCTTGGTAGGGGTCCAACAATATCCATTTGTATTTTCTCAAAATTTCTAATTGGTGTATCTGTAATTTTCATTGGTTGCTTAGTTTTTACTCTTACTAATTTTTTTCTTTGACAAGATGCACATGTTGTAATATAATTTTGAATATCTTTTCTCATTCCTGTCCAGAAATATCTTTCCTTTATTCGTTCAAGGGTTTTGGTTTCCCCTTTATGTCCTCCTGTAACACTATCATGACATTCCTCTATTATTGAAATTCTGTCTTCTTCTCTAGGAATCTCAATTTCCCCTGTACAAACGGTAATTTTAAAACCCTCATTTTGAAAATGATCTCTTAATACTTTTTCAATATTACTCCATAAAATTTATCAAATCCATTTCCTTCTCTTGATAAACTAAATTTTTTAAGCCCATCGTGAACTAATGCGTTTTTTAAAGTTTTTATTGTGAATTCATATCTTTCCATTGTAAATCTATCATTAAATAACTCTTTAATAAATAAATGAAAAATATAATGATTACCATTATTTGTTCTTACAACCTGGCCCAATTTTGGTTTTAAATTTGACAAATTTTGTGAATCAAACAATCCTAAATTTAACAATTCTATACTTTGCTGATTTTTAACTACACAATCACAACTCATGAAATTTAAAATATGATCCTCACGCATCCATAATCTTTCTTTTGACTTTTGAATTAGTTCATCTGTATCATTAATAACTTCAACTACCCCATCATCATTACCAATTAATATATGCGCTTCTCTCTTGAAACCCTTATTTATCTTGAAAACTTCCTTTTTCTTAGTTTCCAAAATCATACTACCATCCGATTCATCTGAATCATCATAGTCTACAATCTTTGGATTCCTTGTTAAAATTATATTTTCTGTTTTTATGCATAACCATGGATTTTCTTTTTCAACATCAACCTTGTTCTCTTTACGCGAACAAGTACATTCATCATTTGGGTACCCAATATTACCACACAAATTTCCGTGTGCACTACCAAAAACACATATATTGACAAATCCGTCGGAATTCCCAGGGCGAACTTGATCAAGGTTCACCCCGCATTGCCCCCCGCAACATTTGTCAACAAATACACAATCCTCAACGAGTCCGTCGGAATGCCTAGGATGAACCCGATCTAGCGGGTCCAACCCAGTTTGCCCCCCGCAACACTCGTCGAGCTCAAAACTTTTATATCCCATAAAAAGTCTTTCTATAGGATATTCATCATATATCATATATGGAGAATACTCCTCTCCTTGGTTCTCACGAACCTTATCAAATCTTTTTGTTACAAGGACTATATTTTCAGAAATAGGATTTCGAGAGAGAGCATCAGCATTAGCATTAACCCTTCCCGGTCTATAAACAATTTCATAATCAAATTCTTCTAACTTTATTTTCCATCTCGCTAATCTTGAACTGATAGTCGGATCTTTCAACTGATATAACCAAATTAATGCTTTATGATCCGTTACTATTTTAAACTTCATTCCATAAAGATACGGTCGAAAATGTTTTACTGCAAACACAATTGCTAACAGTTCTTTCTCTGTAGTAGTATAATGTAATTCTGCCCCACTTAAGGTTCTGGATGCGTAAGAGATCGGTAAATCTTTCCCAATTTCTCCTTGGCTTAAAACAGCACCAATAGCATAATCTGAAGCGTCGGTAGTCACAATAAACTGTTTACTGAAGTCCGGGTACTGCAATAAAGGTTGCATACACAGCTTCTGCTTCAGTTCATTAAATGCTACTTCTACTTCAGAATCCCAATTAAAATTACTCTTTTTCTTTAATAAATTCGTTAAAGGTTTCGCAATTTTGGAAAAATTCTGAATAAAACGCCTATAATACCCAGCTAATCCAAGAAATTGTTTAACATTCTTTCTGTTCTTTGGTTGTGGAAATTTTTGTACTGCTTCTAATTTTGAAGGATCTGGTTTTACTCCTTCTTCCGAAATTACATGACCCAAATAACCTATTTCTTTACACAAAAACTTACATTTATCTGGTTGTAAAACCAATCCAGCTGTTTTTAATCTACCTAATAATTTTTCAAATTTTTCCTTGTGTTCTTTTAATGAATTTGCATATATCACTATATCGTCCATATAAACAAATAATTCTATCCCTTGCATTCCTGATAATATTCTATCCATTAATCTTTGAAAGGTTGAAGGGCTATTTTTTAACCCAAAGGGCATTCTGTTAAATTCATAGTGTCCGAATGGTGTCGAAAAGGCAGTTTTATGTCTATCCTTAGGTACAACTTCTACTTGATGAAATCCTTGAGCTAGATCCAATATAGTAAAATATTTAGCACCTCCAAGCTGATCTAAAATATCTGTAATGTTAGGTAGTGGATATGAGTCGGATACTGTCTTCTCATTTAATTTTCGATAGTCAATCACCATACGCCAACGTTTATTACCTTGGGAGTCTGCTTTCTTTGGAACTATCCACACTGGTGAGTTGTAACCAGATTTAGATAATGATATTGATTTATTCTTTAGTAAATCATTTGTTTGGTTTTTAATTTCTTCTTTGTGAACAGGTGGGTACCGTGGATATTTACTATTTACAGGATTATCGTCCGTCGTTTCTATAGTATGTTGAATTTCGTTTGTACATCCTAATTTATCACCTGGGATATGAAACTGATGTGAATAGTTTTTTATAGACATGAATAAATATTCTTGTTCCTGCTTATTTAAATGTTTAATTTCTAGCAGTTCTTTTAATTTGTCAATTCTCTCTGCTTCTAAATCGGTTTGCTTTGATATTTTCATTCCTGGTTCTTGTTCCGTATATTCTAATAACTCTACTGGAGGTATTGACAATTCTACTTCCTGATTAGTGGTATTGATGACAAATACTTGTGCCATTCCTTCTTTTACAGAAACTAATGCTTCTCCCAAATATATTCCAGGTCCTGTCGATATTAACGGTAAATATCCGGTTTTTAAGTCATTATTTTTTACAGGTAATTTAATTAATTGTTTTGTTCGTCTTTTTACTTTAAATGTTCTTCCCTTATTTATAGTTAATATTGGGAATTTTCCAACATCATGAATTAAAGTTTTCTCTTTTAAGTCTATAGTAGCATTCTGTAAGAAAGGCATTCCTATTAGTCCATCGCATTTAATAGGAAATACATTTGGTACAACTTGAAAAATCTGGATTTCATTTTTAATTGGTATTTCTACTGAACCGATTGTAATTATTCCGTTACTGCCTATTCCAAATAATTGACATCTATCCTTTTTATTTATTATTAAATGTGGCTTTAAGGCCTTAATTTTTATTAAATTCAGTTCGGCACCTGTATCCACTACTAAAGTTATTTTTTCGTTTTCAAAGTTCTCATTACATATTTCTACTTCTGGCGATTTTACATTATCTTTATGTGGTGCCATTAATATTATTCGCTTATTAGGCGCTTGTTCGTCCCTGATAGACTCAAAATCGCACCCCCATGTTGAGTCTACTATGTGTTTTTTGGATCATCTTCATCCTTAATTTTCTGGCTTCTTTCTACTTCCTTCTGCCGCGCGAAACAATTTTCGTATTTATGCCCTGGTCGTTTACAATAACCACACATTCCCCAACATTTTTCAGCCGTATGCCCCGTCATTTTGCACTTTGTGCATTGTCTCTCCTCGGGTTTATTATTTTGCAATTCTGGACAGTGAATTTTATGATGTCCTTCCTTGCCACAATTAAAACAATTAATTACTTTTCTACAATTTTCTTTAACATGACCCGGTTTATTACAATTAAAACAAAATTTTGAATTCCTACAATCT
Source organism: Leptopilina boulardi (assembly GCF_019393585.1). Taxonomy (NCBI): domain Eukaryota; kingdom Metazoa; phylum Arthropoda; class Insecta; order Hymenoptera; family Figitidae; genus Leptopilina; species Leptopilina boulardi. The sequence goes on along the minus strand of NW_026137655.1, from coordinate 4,470,336 downwards.
TTTCTAACATGACCTTCTTTACCGCATTTATAACACTGAATAGATTTATCATATTCTTTTGGTTCCCTTTTTATAAATTTACTTCGAGAATTCACATTTTTATTACTATCTTGATGGGATCGTTTTTTATTATTTATTGATTCTTTTTCTATAAATCTTACTCGCGGATTTTCCTTAAATCTTTCATTATATTGCATTTTTGAATATTTCGCACCCCTTTTATCATTTGAAAAGATTTCTAAATCTGTCAAATTTTCTCTTCTCAATGATTTAGAAAAATTTAATTCCCACTCGGCTTCCCTAGCTAGTTTTATAGCTTTATGAAGATCTACTGGACACCCTAATCTTACACGTAATGCTAATTCTGCCTTTAATCCTAATACAAAGCTTTCGCGAGCATTTTCTGTAAGAGCACTTTTCATCCCTAATGCAACTTCTGGAGAATTTCTGTCATCAATGGCTTCGATAATTTGATTTAATATGGTATTAACTCTCTTACTATAATCATTTACTGACTCATTTGATTGCTGGGCAATTGTTGCTAATAAAGAATTTAATTGGCCCAAATTTTTATGATCTGTAAAATTTAATTTCAATAATTCTAGTAAATCATTTAAATTGTTAATTTCACGGGTTTCCAAACAATCATTTGCATCGTCTACTACGCGAGATCTAATAACCATAAATAAGTTATGTTGTTCCTCAGGAGAAATAGACCTTTCAACAGACTGACAGATTTTAATAAACCGTGATACTGGCATATTTTGCCCATTAAACTCTTTAGGTAAAATTTCCAAGGCATGTCTAAATGGGATATATTTTATTCGATTATTATTCCCATTACCTCCAATTAATTTATTATCAGCATTTCTAGGAATAGTTACAAAATCACTCACATTCCATTTACTTGAACCGGTACTTATATTACGGTTGTCGATTGAATCATCGACATCACTAATTGAATTTATTTCAATATTCTCCATTTTGCTCAAATATACTTAAACACATACATATATATGTATCCCTTTCAACAAAAAGAATATATATATCCTTTCCAATTGTTAACAACAACAACAACAACAACAACAAAATGACTGAGCACTGAGATTTTTACTAATAATAAAAAAAAATTTTACTATTTATTTATTTTTTTTTTATTGTAGAGAGAGAATCATAGAAATGAATCGACTTACCCTTTTGACTATTTTCACTTTGGTTTTCACACTTTGTTTGTCACTGTCAACTCTTGCCGTTTTTTTTGTGGATTTCCTCTTCCTTGTTCTTGATCTATTTAAGCAATCAATCTTCTATTTTAGATGATCTTCTCTTTTTTTTTTTTTGATGTCCTTGGGGTGTTTTTTTTTTTTTTTTTTTACTTAGCTTCTCGTACAATTCGGATTTTCTTAATTATCAATTTTTGCCAACTTTAAGATGAATAACTTTATACGTATTATTATTATTAGCAAATTCAATGTAGGTTTCTTGGATTCATTTATGGTTTCTTCCTTCCATTTTAAACGACATTCTCTTCATTATTTAATGTATGATATAGTCATTTAGGAACTCTCAACAAGTTGAGATTATCCCACCGCTGTCACCAAAATAATTCCTGTAACACGCAGGAATTTTAAAACTGATTAAAGGTTCGTCTACAATATCAATGTTACAAGAATAGATAGTCTTGAATATGATTTTCGTAGATGGAACTGCACAGGAACAACCGACGTTGATTAAAGGTGTTTTCACAACACTATTAGGATAAATATTATAGAAGTTCACTTAGTTTTTGTTTAATTAAATTGTTAATTATTTATACTTTTCTTTTAACTTCACTTTAGTTCTTTTGAATGATTTCGAATCTCATTAAAATCCTGAAGGATTAACTTGTTGAGAGGATTAAATAAAACATAATTAAGATTAAATATATTAATTGTTTTATTCAACAATTTATTTTAAATCTGAGTTCTTCCCTTTTATCCTTAAACTAATAATAAAATTACACTATTCGCCTCAAATTTTAAACTTGGATTTGAGCTTTATCTATATTTTTAAATTCGTGTCAGAGTCAGAACCAAAATCTCTATCTCTGTATCTTGACTTCTCTATAGTATCAGAATAACCCTTTTATTTCTTCCTGACTTTCTTTCTCTCTGGCTAGCAACCTCGATCATCCTCCTTTTATAGCAGTATTCCCACTTTTCTTCCAATCTGAGTCTAAATGTACCAACGAATCCTGCTTCGCAGTGATGACTCACGCTTAACAATTCCTCCAATTAGAGACATGCATTTAGTAATACTCCGCCCCATTTGACCTTGTTTGCCTCATCCCCATGAGTCATATTCTATTTTGGACGTCACTGTGACCTTGTTATTGTCGCGTAGGAGTATGACTCATGCTTGACCTTGTTATTGTCGCGTAGGAGTATGACTCATGCTTGACCTTGTTATTGTCAAGTAGGAGTATGACTCATGCTTGACCTTGTTATTGTCAAGTAGAAGTATGACTCATGCTTGATTTTATATTATGACTCATTCGTGTCTGCATTACATCCTTGAATTGATAATTATCCCTTTATAATTAAACTTCCCTTCAGCTTATTTTAACCCTTTTTACGCTAATTTATTATACAATAACCCTTTATATTTATATTAATTGCAAAATAATTAATTAGTTACAAAATAACAATGTCTAATTGAAAAAACTCAGATTCATTGCAAAAGGACCTTAATTACATTATTTCTTAAGTCCTTTCGACGTCTGCAGCCGATTTCAAAAATAGGTACTCGCATTTACCTGAAACAATCCTTCAGAGGAAAGGGGAAACTGCAGAAAACCCTTCCTAAGTACCCTTTAATCTAATATCATACCTTTATTTGAAACTCTTTTCACTCTTGCATACTTTTATTACTATTGTTTAATTTCTTATTACTTTTATTCTTAAATTCATCTTTTATATATTTATTAATTCTTCTTATAACTATTTTCTTTTTTACATATCTTTCATTCTTATATCTTATCTTTATCTACTCCTTTCTCTATCTTTATTTTATATCCCTTTTTTTTACACATTGCCTTTACTTATCATACATATTTCTCTTTCTCTTTTACACAATTTTCTTATAATTTACCTGTCTCTAACTCTGTTTTTCTTATTTATGTCAATTCATTATTCTTTGTTTCTCTCTCTTTCTCTCCTTCTTAAAATTAAGACTAGTACTCAGTGCTCTTAAAACAAGATATCAAATTAAATTTAAATATTACGGTACTCTACCCAGCCGTGGGCAGAGGAGCGTTACACTGGCAGACGGTGAGAGAGTACCTTTAAAAATAATGATCATGTTCATTAGTCAAAAGCAATTTTATGGCGGAAAATTTTAAATTTACAAAAATTATAATATTTACTCTAAATGACAAAAAAATCAATATAAGCTGAATATACATTTTAGTTATAATTTACTCTTAATCATTACCTTACATTATTATACATATTAAAATTCAATTTTAATTATTGTTATTGGGTGTCCCGTTGGTTTTAAGAATAGACCAGCTTAATCTAGCAAGTATAGGTTATGTTTTTAATTGTTTTCAATATGATATTAAGAAACCATTTAATTCAATGGATTTTAATTGCTATAGTTTTCTTTACATTACTTTATTTAAAAATGAAAGTAATAAATTTAGAAGAAAAAAACAAATTATTACGTAAGTTATTTATATACATGCATATAATATTTAACTCTTTAAAGCACACATTTTTTGATATGCCGGGAAACAGTTTAATGAAAAATATTATCTTATTATTTTTTATTTTATTTACTTACAGTTATTTTGTTTTTTGTTTTCAGATGAAGCTGTAATTAAAATCAACTCTCAAAATAAACAAGATATTCCTTATACACAAGTATATAATAAGCAATCTCAGTTAGATGACATTATTGTAATATACAATAGAGTACCTAAAACAGGTTCAACAAGCTTCGTTGGTGTAGTTTATGATTTGTGTAAAAAGAACAAATTTCATAGCTTACACATTAATGTTACTAATAATATGCATACTTTGACACTCGCTAATCAGGTATGTAAATTTCTGTTTGTCGTTCTGACAGTTGATATAAATCTTTTAAACATTTACAAAATGCATGTAAGTTTGGTTGCAGATTAAATTTATACATAATATAACAGAATGGAGTGTTCTAAAACCTGCGTTCTATCATGGACATATAGCCTTTTTAAACTTTGAAAAGTAATTATGATAAAAATTATACTTTATTATTTGTTAGTGATTTCTTATACAATGTGACCTGGACAGTTAAAAGGTATACCTTACGTTCGAAAAATTTTATTTGTATTTTTTCATAATGATTTCATATAGAAAAAAGTACATTCTTTTGAATGCAATGAGTTTCAAAAAACCAATTTTCTCGGACGTAAGGTCCCTTTAAACTGTCCAAGTCACATATAGTGTATTATATTAGCTACTATACGCCGAGTTCATAAACTCTTTTTTTAACATTTAAAAAGATGCTTAATTGAGTCGCAGGTGAGTAAAACCTCGCATAAATTCATCCGATCGTGCAATTCAAATGATTGAGAGAATTTGATGAATGGTTTTACTTGCCAGCGTCTTAATTTGAGTATTTAGATGTATGACATGTAGTTGAATAGCTGAGTTATTCACCCTGAATATCTGGATATTATGTTTGAATATCCATTTTTTTCATTAACAAAGTGTGAATCGTAAAAATTTATTCCACTTGAGTGTTAAAGCGTTAAATAATTTTTTTCATGATGCAAAAAGAAATTGATAAAACTATTTTTTCAGATTCGGTGTTCAGCAATTTCCAATTTACGTAAATTTATTGAGAAAACCTTTAGACAGATTTGTTTCTTATTATTATTTTCTAAGATACGGTGACAATTTTAGACCTCATCTTATAAGAAAGAAACATGGTGATACCAAGGTAAATGATGTTAAATTTTTGAAAAAGACAAATCACCCACTCATTAATTTATACCCTTGTCCGATATCATTATTTTTTTCTACTTAATTTTTTTTTTTTTTTAGAGTTTTGACGAATGTGTTCTACTTCAACAAGCAGACTGTGATCCAAATAATATGTGGATTCAAATTCCTTTCTTATGCGGACATGATCCAGCTTGTTGGTAAAAACTAATAATTAGGAATCGTTGCAATAAATGTTAATTTTGTCATTTTAATTTATTTTCGCAACTGTTGATTAATCTTAATATAACTCTTTTTCTATGTGAATGTATGTAATTAATATTTGATATAAATATTACAGGGAAGTTGGCAATAAATGGGCTTTAGATGAAGCGAAACGTAATCTACAAAAGCATTATTTATTAGTTGGAGTAACTGAAGAATTAGGCGATTTTATACAAATACTTGAATTTATATTGCCACGCTTTTTTAAAGGAGGACATGATCTATTTTTGCATAGTATGATATACTTAATATTTCATTTGACATTTTTTTATTTAATAAGTGTCTGTAATGTTATTTTATTTTTAGACAACAAATCTCATTTGCGACAAACTACACAAAAAATTGATCCTCAACCAGAGACTGTGGAGAAAATAAAAAAATCTGTAGTATGGAAGATGGAAAACGAATTATATAACTACGCTCTGGCTTACTTTCATAATATAAAAAGAAGACTTTTAAGTGCTTCCATCCAAGATACAAACCAACGTTTTATGTATGAAAAAATTCGACCAAAATAAATTAAAATTTTAATTTTTACACTCACATACTAGTACATTTATTTATATTATGAGGATGTAAATTGCAGTTGTTTTTCAGTCAATTAACGAATATTTCATTATTTAAAAAGTTTGTTTTATTTGTTGTAAAATAGAGCTACCTATACGAGTTACATTCTATATAAAGCAAGTTTTACCATTGCTTTAGTGAGGCCTCAACGCGAACATATAAATTGGATATAGGCCACGTGGCATGCCATTCTGTTTTACTTCCTTAATACAAATTAAACCAGCTTTTTTAAATATGTTCTGCAATTCCATATATGGCCGTGTAACAGAAGAATCTTCAGTATCAATGTCTATTTTATTCATGCTAGTTACATTTTCCTTAACTACAATTACGCCATTCTTGCTTAAACCATTCCTGCAATAAAGAGAAAATACAAATGAAACAGTTAGAATATTTTATTTACTAGTGAAATAACTAAAAAAAATTTCATATTTCACTAGTATTTCCTGATTTATTTTGTAAATTTTCTTCTACTTCCCTACACTGGCTCAATATATAAAATAAACTTTGGCATTCTATTTAAATGAATTATTACAAAAAGTTTTTAAATATAAAAAAAACTTACACACAATTCTTCAGAAACATAATCAAATCTTCATCACAAAGGTGACTCAGAACCCACTGTGTCCATATTACATCGTACAAATTCAGTGAAGGACAAAATACTTGTAACCCTAAATTGAAATATATATAAAAATATACATATATACGGGTAAATTTGGTTAATTTTCCTTATAATTATCTATAATTCAATTCAATGATTACCAGAAGGATAAAATTCACCAATTTTTTCAGGATAGGCCTCGAGATCTTTTTTAGCTACATCTAAAAATTTTGGATTTTGTTCAACAAGATCTACTTTTTTAAAATAATTTACAAGTAAGTTCTTTGTTACTCTTCCAATACCGGCTCCACAATCCAAACAGTACGTATTCTTAGGAGGGTTCGATAACTGAAATTGTTACAAACAAATGTTGTATAAAAAGTAATCCAATTGTATTAAAATGAAAATTATTATTTTCTTCACAAACCTTAAAAAGACAATTTAAAAAAGCTTTTGATCCCTGAATATCAGTTTGTGAAGTAAATCCAAAACCTCCGAGCATACCATCAACCGTTGGAGGAATTTTATCCCAGTATTTTACTGCTTCTGTATAAAACGTTTCTTTTTCTATTTCATAAGAATCTTCTTCCATCTTGTCTTTTAAAAATTAACTTGATTAATTATAATTTCCCGTATAAAAATTTTAGTGTTTACGTTTGGTTGGAAACTTAAGCATATAGAAACATCCATGGAAAACAAACTATATATAATAGCTATTTCTGTCCTTTACTTTCTCATTCATACATTTACGATAACACTGGCTTTATCTATCTCACACATGCTTGCGCGTTCGAACGCTGCGTTTTGCGTAGAACAATAAGTGTAACAAGGATCGAACGATGTAAACACCGCCTTATGCTTTAGCCTAGAGGTGAAGTTGGAAAATTGAGATTAATAAATACAAATAGTCAATAACTAATTAAATAATTATATTTATTTTTAAATTAAAATTATGAAGCATTCACTTGTTGTTGATGAAATGTTTCCGGATGGTCCTGGACCATTCATGGATCTTGAAATGGTAAATATATTTTATAACAGTACCTATACAATTTTGAGGTTACTTTAAAAAACAAATTGAACATTACATTTGTCAAGTCTTATTGTATTCGTCTCTTGAAATTTTTGTTAAAGTCTAAGAATACTCTTTATTATTGTTTTTAAAAAGAAGTGACGTTCACTTATTGATTTTCTCTGACTTACATGGAAATTATCTTCTTCTTCCCTTTGAATGACTTCTTGTTAAATTACATGTAATTTATAATTTAAATTTTGTATGATTAGCCTGGAGGATCCAATAGATTATTCGTTGACGTCAGTTTTGATGATAAGGCCGTTCATGCTGATTTTTTTAATGGTGAGTTTTTATGTTTATTAAATTAAAATATGCTTTCACTTTGAGAGAAATTTTAATTCTTTTATTTTAAACCTCTTTTAAATTAATCGAAATTGTTGCATTATCTGTTTGTATTATTTTATATTAAACCTCAAAGATCACTTTAGGTCAAATGGAGATATATGTATATTTTTTTCATCAAACTCTATTTTTTATAAAATATATAGAAGAAAATTACAAAAAATTCTGTACCTTTAACCACTAAATTAAAATAGTTTTTTGGTCTTAGAGAGTAATATATTAAAGACATATTTAAAATTAATTTTATTTATATTACACTTCGAAAATATTTTTTTTATGAAAATAATATGTTCCAGATTTTTACGATCTTTACGATGATGATGATTTAGAATAAGATTGTGTATTACACCAAAGAACTGATGGATGTGAAATACTGACAGCTTTCTCATCTTCACCGTAAATGGAATAACTGATTTGCAAAAAAAAAAATTTATACAAATAATGTATTGTTCAATTAATCTATTTTTAACGCAGTCAATTCCATAAAAAAACTATGTATAAAAAATACTCTTCAAAAAAAAAAAATTTTTTAAATTCATTATCATGTTTTATAATTATTTAATACAGAAATATTAAATTGTAGTCCTTATCTTGAAAAGTATCCAAATCCAAAAGATCATGAAAATTTATTTGTTAAAATATGTAGTAATAATATGACTAAAATTAAACATTACAAATTACAACAATACAAGTAGTGAAATTTGTATTTTTGATTTTATAATTTATTCGTTTACAGAATATGTCAGATGTATTTATGATCTGATACATTGTGTTCTGCTATTTTTTATGTGTATAATTGATGTGTAACATAGGAAAATCATAAGTAAATATATGTGTATTTTAAACGCTACCGTAAGATTACATAATATCATACATTATTACATTAGTACTAATCACACAAGTTTCGTGGTGCGATGCAAAATTTAAATTGTTCAAAGTTTATAAATTTGACACTTTGACGTCACTAATTACCCTACACGTAGTAAGGTGTATTGGGTAGTTTCGTATTATTTTATTTCAAATTATTATTTGAAAAATTTGTATCCTTCCATCTTGAGGTGAATGTATGAATTCTGATTTTTGTAGATTTTCATTGGCCCCAATCGACTTTTGATAATTCTTATATTTCCTTTTTGTAGTAGATAGCATATTTAAATGTAAATAGGTTTAAATCGGATTTGTGTACCTATAATTATATTTTGTCTATTACAATGAGTTAAAAAGGCTTTATGTAGAAACTTAAATAAATGTCTTACCTTTACCAATACTTGATTTTTCTTAAGATTAAAATATATATTTCATACATTAATAGTTTCGCCTCAGTTTACACATAAGTAACTTTTGCCTCAATCTTCAAAATCAGTTACTATATTAATAATAATAATAATAATAATAATAATAATAATAATAATAATAATAATAATAGTAATAATAATAATAATAGTAATGATAATAAGAAAAATAATTATTGTTTTAAAATAAAAGCTTTTGTTCTTATTTATTTGTGTATTTAAAACAAATCCGATTCACTAACACCCTGAAATATTAGGAGGTTCAATTTAACTTTTCTTAAAATAAAAGTTTGAAATATGAAGTAAGAAAAATCATAATTAATTGTTACAAAGATCGATTGAGGTGCTAGTTAATTTCAAGATCACTGTCAGCTTGTTCATCTTGTTCACTCTCATCTTCTTCATCTTCTTCTTCTGAATAAAAGTGTGACGGTGGTGATAAAGGATCCTCAGATATTGATGTTTGAGAGGATGAAGGAGGCCGGGAAGCTCCCTCTAATTTGATTTCAAGATCGTCAATTGAAGTACTTGGTCCAGGGATTGTCACAGGAATAAATTGATCTAGATCTCCACATGCCATTTCTGTGAATATGTAAAATTTGTTTATTTTAATATAAAGTAAAAATAATGCATCATCTATAGTTAAGTGATCCATCATCATAAAAGATTGTACGTTTTGTATAGGGATTCTGGACTAAAAGTGGATAAAATAATAATTATTACGAAAAAATTTTAATTCATAAAATTAATTTCCAATTAGCATTGGTGTGAAATATGACGTTACTTAATCGGTCGTCCAGAGTAAAGAAAACAATTCATGAGGTAACGATTGATGGAGTAGATTCTCAAATGAGAGTTGTTATACGGTTTAATATATGCAAAGACACTTTAGTCGATTTCTAATAGCAAAAATTATATAATTTAATTTTGTAAATTATATTTTCAGAAGATAAATTTTTGAGAATGCTAAGTATGTCTGAGAAAATTATGTTAGAAAGATTGGAATTGAAATTCAATACATACGCTCGACATATTTTTCTAAGGATTTAGGAACCATTGATTTAGCATTTTGAATATCTTCTGGTGAACACTCTCCTTTATCTAAACCTAAAACAAAAAGTTAACACATTATGTGACCCAAATGAAATCAAATTTCCATAATCAACTATCTTGTACGAGAAAATCGGAAAGTTAGTTAAATGTATATTCCTTCTCATTGAAAACAAACTGAGTCAACAATCAAATATTTAAAAAAAAGTTATATATAAAGTTTTGCACGATACATGCTATGAAAGTATAACTATTTTTTTCTTAATATAGTGCCCTAATTGTAACAGAAACACAAATATACCTACCCTGGTAAATGTTTTAAAAAACTCTACTTAATGAGATCAAAAGTAACTAAGATATACTTTCTTTCATTCCTAGCTTTAAAAAACTTTTAGTATCCGTGTCAGAAATAATTTTTTTAAAAAATCATCTAGAAGTTAATTAAGTAAGTATTACTTACCAAAGGCTAAGCCCATTCGTTTGAGAACTTCAATATCATCATGAATTTCAAATTTATCATTAAAGTTAAACAGGTACTCAGTTCTGCAATTCATAACATTTAAAATTAAACAAATAAACCTTTAATAAATGTAATAAATTGATGAGAAATGAATAATTGACTCACTTTTCATCATTAATGCAGCAATCTATTACAGTTTTTTTACTTGTATTTACTATGATAAATGGCAACTGAATAGCAGAATTAGGTTTGGGTGGTCCATTAAGATGCTGTTGCAAACGATTTCGTTCAACTAGATTTTTGAAAGAAATATGTTGCAAAATAAGTTGATGCAACTGTTGTGTTTTAGCCTTAATTCGTTCAATTTTCTTTTTTTTATCTTTTTCTAAAGACACACATTCTTGTAGTGAATTTGTGGGTAATCCTAACCACCTAATTTCTTTCTTTTCTTTAGAAATAATATTCATAGCCATCAAAACATTTAAAGCATCATAAACCCTTCTTCTGATATTTTTTTGATCATATTGCTGTTTATAATAAATATAAACATTATATTACACATTACTATCTTTTTTTAAAAGAAAAATTAGGAATATGAATTTATTTGTAAATAAAATTCAAATAAAAGACTAACCTGATCCGTTAATGAATTTACGTGGGCAGGATTAGTGAATTCTCCAACTAATTCGTCTGCCACCTCATTATAAGATGTAGTTCCCTTTTTCTTTACTTTTTCGCACACTTTCATAGAAAAGTGCCTTAAGCCTTTTCCAACCTTCTCCGTTTTTCGTCTTTTACTGAAATGCAATAAATAAATTATTTAATAAATAAAAAAATAAATATACTCGAGCACTGGTTTAGCGGACTTTTTGGGTTGTGATTTTCTTTGTCCTGCCTCATCAAAGGTCCTGTTTGTTTTAGCGGACGACTCCTTCGGATAGTTCGCTAAACCGGTGTTCCAGTGTAAATTCAATATCAGATAAAAATATTACTCTGGCACGTAGTCTGCACTATCGATATCGTGTCGTTTTCTTGTTCCACTGTGGTCCAAAATGGGACTTATAAATGTTTTTCCTGATGAATCTTTAACAACCTGTTGTTGGCTACTTTGTTGCTGTTGCTGAGTTGCTATTGCATGTTTTATATCGCTCTGTTTAAAAAAATCTTACATTAAAATTAAGATAGACTTATAATGATAAATAGGTTTAATTCGGTTATTTGATATTACATTGTCATATATTTCCAACTATAGACTACTATTGTTTCTAATAGGTGTTGTTAATTAAATTTATTATGATATTAATATAAATATTTAAATTAATTAAATAATAGTTAATTAAAATTAGGCGAACAGTTCTGACGTGCAAAGTAAAAAGATGCATATGTGTTATCGGAATTAAGTTTTTCATATCATTGGATTCGTAAAGCAAACCTATATTTAACATTATAAAAAATAATTAAAAATCTGAATTATTTATTGCAAAATTAGTTTGTTTAATAGTAAAAAAGTCGGAAAAAATTAATGGGGTGATGGTTTTTCCCATGAAAACAATGTTTACGGGTATGTATTATCATAATGAAACAATTTTTCATTTAAGATAAATTTTACCCATAAAATTTATGAATGTATAAATCATGCGAAGGGATCTCTTACCAATACATAAATATTTATTAAATACAAAGGTTGCAAAGAAATATTAAAAGTTTAGGCTATTTGGAACTTTACCTAAAATTTTAAGTTTTATTTGATTGCCTTAAAATTCTCTATTATGGATATTCCATAAAATTAAATGTAAAAAGTTTTTACCATTTGAGCTGAAGTAAGCTGTATAGTTTTCGTCATCACTGAATCGCCTGGCTTGACAGATGAAACTTTTGCATTTTGTAATGGTATGGTGACAAGACCTAAATAAAAATATATTAGAAATGTATAAACAGAATAGAAAGATTGAAACAAATTTGAATTGTTTATTTTATTTTGTTTTGAAATTACATGTGTGATATTTCTATCGCAGTAACTTCAATTATAAAATTATGCACAATTTTAATATAAAGGTCATTCGCTCAAAAAGGTCTAATGACTTATTTAAGAAGAATATTAAAATATATATGAAACATTTTACGTGAAATGATGGAAAAAATGTTATTTACCAATTGCACTCTAAGAGATATTTATTTGTAGTTCTATTAGACAGTAATTACAAAAGAAACAAATTTTTTTTTAAATTTTTCTTATACTTACGTTGACCTGCTGCCTGTGGGCTCTGTAAACTAATAGTTCTTAAAACTTGTGTTCCTGAAGACAATACCTATAAAAAAAAATTAAATTCTTTTGTTATATTTGATGCATTTATCCTAATTATTAATAGTATATGTATTATGCACACAGTGTCGTAAGTGCATTTTTACAATTGAGCCGAACAATTCGCAATTCGACTCCAGGTTGATCTTTACTAGAAATGTCTACATAGGAAACTGTAATAAATCTAAAGGTAATATCTGTAAGAAATAACCATGGCGCGCTTACAGGTTACTTATATTTATATAAAACATGTTGAAAAAAATTAAATATTTATTTTTCATACACGTGATTCTTGTCCAGGTGTCTTAAACACTTTGAGACTTCCAGTATTTGTTGTTCCAACAAAATTACTCAGTGGTTTATTCGGAGTGCTCTGCACAACCTTGATTACCTGTGGATGACCTATAACAAAATAAAAATGAAAATTTATAGAATTGCGTGAAACTTTCTTCAAGTTTTATTTATGCTTAGTTCTAAATTATAAAACTTTAAATTGACTGCGTATTTTAAACAGTTCTTTTTCTTTTTATACATATAATAAAAAAAAGTTTGTTCTACTGTAACATAACAGTTTTCTAAAAGAAAGTAAAAATTTGACCATAAATTATGAAATTAAATGTTGCGACTAATCAAACAATAAAAGTGAAGTTGAATTTTCAGGAAAATGTTATTTGATACAATTGTTATTAAATATTATTGGGACATTTTTAAGCTCATTTAGTATAATTAGTTCCAAATTTGTTTCCTCAAATCTTACAATTAGTCAAATTATGATTTTTTTGAGAAGCTTTTTATATCAGAGTAAGTTTAGTACAATTTTCAATAAAAAAAAAAATTTTTAATCTTAATAAATAAAAAACAAATGCAGTATGAAGGGTCATGTGGAAAATAAAAATTTATTTTTTAATTAAAAACTGATCTAAGTGAATAGATTATTTATATAGTTTAAAGAAAAAAGTTAACTCCCGCCAATGTGAACAAAATTTTTATATTTAAGGTTATGTTAGAAGTAAGTTTTTAATTAGCTGATCAAATGATTGCTTTCAGTTATGTAGTCCTTTCCCTCCCCCCAAGTATTTTTTAATATAAACGAATTCATGTAGGTACTTATTAATTTTACTTGAACTTATATACTATTTATTTTCTCAGGCGGGAGAAATAAGAGAAAAGTATATTGTTAAGCTAGTTCTTTTAATATATAATTATTTATGACAGGCAACAATATATTTTTTACCAACTTTTTTTATATTTTAGGGGCGAAATTAAAATTTTTTTATTTCGACCGTTGACTAGAATTATGTTAACAACATAATTAATAATTAAAATGATTTTAAGATAATATAAGAGAATTTAAGTAAAAATAAAATTATATGCAATAAAAATGGTAAAATTTGATATTCAAAATATTACATGTATATCTACGTTGTATAACAATTGACTAATAAGTATGTATAAAATTTTCAATATATTAAAAGAAATGATCTATAATAAGTAAATAATTAAATGGAAGATAATATTCAGAAAATTTGTCAAATGTTGGCGCGCAGTTATTACTTACCATTCGCATCATGAATTAAAAAATTCATTGTTTTATTTTGCTGAGTCATAACCAACGTTAAACAGTAAATAAAATCCTAGAAGCTATCCTTGTATTTCAGTAAAACTTGTAAATAAGTAGCGTATAATAGAAACAGAAGTTATTGCAATCTGAATGTATTACTAAAATGGCGACTTCGGCACGTTAGCATTTACACAAACTTTTAGTAATCTGACATAATCGTAATGCACAATACAAATTATTAAAATTAAGAAGCTAATTCCATTAATATATCTTTTTCAGTGTATAATACAAATAAAGACGAATAATTTGTCACAAAAAAATGTATGTATATCATTTAGTACCCATGGGTCCCTAATAAGCTTAAAGCTTTTGGCGGCACTGGTCACCACCATGATCGCTTTACAAAAAAATATTTCGGTGGTGGCCTTTAAGGTATGTTCATATTGAATATTAAACATGTTAAGGTCAACGCACAATAACTTCTTAAAGCTGTCTCTGCATTGGAAAGACAATGCGAAATGTAGACTCAAAATTGACGAAAATGTACACAGATATATACCTACACTTTTTTTGTTCTTTTCTAACGCACGTGTAGCCATATGCAATTTCATCTGTTCATGTCTAACTTATGGAAAAAGAATGAGAGGAAGTTAACGATCTTCCGCCTTTCTTGGCTCGCATTCTACAATGAAATAAAAAAAAACCTTCCAGATGTAAGGCTGTGTACACAATTAGTTCCTTATATTAACATAAAATAGCATAATATAAGAAACTAATGGTGATATAGTAAAAATTTAGTGATTTTTAATTTTAAGAATAAATTCACTAAATTTTTACTAGAGCAGGGTGCGGTAGTTGACGAGAATTATAACACAAATGCCGAGTGGGGACAATGGAAACCAACCGTATAGTAATGACCTTGATAGTGACATAAGATTTACTATCTCATTGTCAGTACACTGTCAGTGTCAGGAACCTCCGAAAACACTCACGATAAGTATCACTGAACTCTATATATCTGGAATGCTGTCTGCCATTGAAAGTCGCGAACCGAGAGAGAGGGCTGATTCTTGTATTCCCCTCTTTGTCGGTACAGGTCCATTAGAAAATATTTAACAGTATGTATACGTGAATATGACATAACACAGTTAACAGTAAACTTTTGGAACGTATTGTACTACGCCTGCGCAGTTTAGCAAGAGAAGGAGAGGGATACAAGAATGAGACCTCTCTCTCGGTTCGCGACCATCAATGTCAGACATCATTCCAGATATATTGGGAACGGTGGTCTAGTAACAATCTAGTAACTTTGACCCATTCTCTCCCGCCATTTTGTTTTTTCTACTCTTTCTAACCTATTAATTGAAGAGAGACAAAGAAAGAAAATGGAGGGAGAGAATGGGTCCCCACCAGATGGCGTATTGCAGTTTAGCCGATCCCAATAGAGTTCAGTGATAAGTATACGCTTCTGGGTGCTTAAGGCCTGAGCAGAATAGAAACGTAACCGGAAGAATGAGTTAGAGAAGGATATACATATTGTTCGTCTTTCTCTAACTCATTCTTCTGGTTGCATTTACAATTACGATTTCGGTTAAGTTTCTACTCTGCTCAGGCCTTTATGTTATCATATTTGGAGCTCACTTCGATTATTGTAGACGCTGCTTTAAAGTTTCCTTAAATAAGGATATAAAAATCAGTCTGTCCTTTTTTAACATAATATGCTTCACGCTCGCGAACAAAGGATTTACAAAATATTTACTTTAAGAAAAATTTCACGTGGGAATGTTAAAGTAATGTTTCAAAAAATGTTTTTAAATGAAAAAATTTAATAAATGGCAATCAATGGACAATAATTATTAATTCGTTTTGTATTTATTTTATTTAACTATTGTATTATATCAAACTATATATATATATTCTAATGTAGTTACAGTAAAACATGCGTAAACTTTTAATTAATTTATACTTGCAATAAATAACCTAATATTTAAGTATACATATTTCGATAATAGGATTATTCAGTTAAAAAATTGTTATTTGATAGTGCTTAAAATTTTCGAGTAAATTCTGAAAGTCTTTAAAATACCTAAAAAAAATCGATAAAAACTGATTAAAACTAATTGATCCATCTCATAGAAACATTATTGGAACCGATTCATTCTGTTGAATATAATTATGTTTCTGAAATGGGTTGAATATAATTTTAAATCAGATTCTATAAGGTTTCTTTATCATTCTATCGATTAATTTTATTGGGTACAGAAATAATCGATTGAACATGATTTAAACCACTTGACTCGATTCAACAAGATTAATTAAAAAATATTGGATCTCATTGAATAAATCTGTATCAATCGTATTATTTCAAAATCGTGTATTTTTCCTCTTCTTCTGAATTAAAAAAGTTACACTGTTTCACTTTAATGTTACTTCAAAGGATCATTTAGGTTACGTAGACAAAAATGAAATTTAAACAGGTATAGTAAGAAAAGAATAAAAATTATTATTTTTATACTAAAAAAATTTTACTTGAGAAAAATAGTATAATTAAAGTGAGTGGCTTCTTAGAAAAGAGTATTAATTCTGAGAAATGATAGAAAAATAGGCCTAAGATTATTTGAATCTCACTGTGACATACTGACAGAATAGTATATTCAGAGCAAAATTAATCCTTTAACTATAATCAGAATTTCCTCTTGATATTTTTCCTAAAGTAATTCCTTTATTTGCGATAAAAAAAAGTTTTATCATGAACAAATTCTCATGTCATTAGATGATTTCATTTTTAAAAAAACACTTGTTAAATCGACAATAGTCAAAAATAAAAATTAACAAACCGAATAACGCACTGTCAAATATTTAGAAAATTTTTGAATTGAGATTATTTCTTTTGACATTGAAAGTAATTTTTTCTTATGAATGAATTAAGGCAATTTTTATAGTTAAACAATGCATTTTACGATTAAGAAAATTATTCTAATCATTGAAGGGACTGTTTTTAAGAAGACAGTCGTTTTACGATTGAAAGAATTTTTCTCTCAGTGTTATTTATTATTATCAGATCAAATGAAATTTTCTATTGTAATTACAAGACAGTCATCATTAAATAATTTATTCCAATGTGATCGCTGTGTAATAACAAATGAAATATTATCGTAATTGAAAAATAACTAGGTATAAAGAGTTTTAGCCTTACAAATATTAATTTTCCATTTTCATATTAAAAATTCGTAACATTCCACTCTCTTAATAAATTATAAATATTAAAATAAAATAAAACGATTTTTTCAAATTATTTTTTCGCTCTGTACATTTATTTTATTCAATAAAAAGTTCCATTAATTTCTTGAATTTATTAAAAATTTGTTATTTATACTGGACTTTGTAAGCGAACAGTAATATTAATTTTTTAAAAATAATTTACACATACGACGTAAAATGTCGAAAATGCAAAGAAATTTTCAAATCAGTCGCAGTCATAGTATTAACTACCACAGATAATTTTAACCGTTATGGTATTGTTGAAAACATACTTTCGCTATATCATATATTTTTAATTTGAAAGCACCCTCACTGTATATTTTTCTTTACAAAACATAAGAGTAATCGCAGCTATTATTGTTAATATACTCTCGCATACTGTACACAATCAGCTTATATGTTGATTTTTTTGTAAGATTGTAAAAATAATTAATTAAAAAGTAACAAGTCATAATCGTTAATAAATGCTAAAAAGAAAAACTTTCTGCATTCTAAACAGTTTTTTTTTGTTTTTTTTTTGTTTTTTTTTTTGTTTTTTTTTTTTTATTTTGGCTTATTATAACGCACCACTCTATACATACCTCTCTTTATATTATTAATTTTGTTAAAAGTCAATAAATGTTTGTTAGTTGTGCGTCTCATTATCGACTGTTTCTATGAAAGTAAAATAATTATTAGCCTGTGAAAATATATGTGTATATAATATATAAATTTTGAAAAAAACTCAAAGAATTACTTTCAACTGAAAAGTTTTACATCAAATAAAAAGAAGGTTAATATTATAGGAGGCAACATTTGCGTTTCGACTTTACTTGGAGAACGGGACAAAGGACTGCTCGAATTGCCTCGTCAAAAACTGTTTTCAATCCTTTTTGCGTTAAAGCTGAGCATTCCAAATATTTCACCGCACTAATTTCTTTTGCCATGGCCAAACCCTACAGATGTTTTGTAATATTACAGGTAAGTATAATAGATTCTGTATGTATTATCTTACAATACTTGTACATTTAATAAATCATAAATTACCTGAGGATATGTTATAGGTGCAAGTTTTTTATCCTTTAATCGTTCAATAGTTTCTTTATCTTCACGCAAATCTAATTTAGTTCCAACCAATATTATAGGAGTAGCTGGGCAATGATGACGAACCTCCGGATACCATTTGGCTCGAACGTTTTCAAAACTTGCGGGATTCACCAATGAAAAACAAATTAAGAAAACATCAGTTTGAGGATACGACAGTGGTCGTAATCTGTCGTAATCTTCCTGACCAGCCGTATCCCATAGACCAAGATTTATTGGTTTACCATCTACCATTACATTAGCAGAATAATTGTCAAATACTGTAGGTATGTATTCGCCTGGAAAAGCATTTGTTGTGTAGCTGATCAATAAACACGTTTTACCCACAGCTCTGTACAAAAAAGAAAAATTTTTCTTTTGTATTTTTAGACGTAACTTAAAATAACAACTCCTCTCTCTGCCTTTTAGTGAAAAAAGACCGTTTCCGAAATGATGGTTTTTCATAGTAGCAAGTATGTACTTGGAAAAAATGATAATGATGTATAATAAGGACCGAATGCATATATATATATCAAGTAGATACTTGCAAATATGCAAAATCTACCAATTTGGAATCGGCAAATAGTGCACTTAATGCATTAAGTTAATCATTTGTTGTTGCATTTAACGGTATGAAATTGTACAAAATAGATTCAATATCAGAATGCATTTTATGAATTGAAACATCCAAGTCTTATTATGTCGATTTTGCAAATACAGTACTACATATTTACAAATCATATTCAAGTGCCTGCTCGACAATGTATTATAAACAAATGTGCGTATAAAAAATAAATCTTCTTTACAACAGCAAAGACTCTTGTACAAAAACAAGATAAATGTTTTAGGGTAAAGGAACCAATTGTCGAGGGAGTAGGTACAATTTCATAAAATGTATTGTGATAATAAACAAATTGAGTAATTTCATATCATTACACAATGTGGATGATTTGCTATTGCATTTCATGAAATATATAGTCATTCTATAAAACACTATTAAACCAAAATTCAAATTTAATGAAAAACAAAACCATAATTTGTGAAAATTATTCAAATTTTTATAATTTTCTTCATACTTATGTATTTTTTTTATTTAACATTTTGTAGAAGAAATTGAAAAAATATGAATATATTTTAATAATAAAGCAGAAAGAATTTAAAAATAAATAAGTAATATTTGATGAAAAAATAATTAATAAACAAGATTAAACTAGTGTTCTAATGAAAAAAACTTAAATAATCATAAATCAAAAATTAATTTAATCATTAACGAACAGTAGATACATTAATATCTAATATGTATCACATCTACAATAAATCAATAGAAAATTATTAGAACTTTGAAAAATATTCTTTTCATATTTTATATCATTTTGTACTTGTCGTTGCTTTAAAAAACTAAAACAGTGGAATGACTGACATTTATGTGATTTGACTATAAACTGAAAAAAGTTTTTCAACTTACCCATCACCTACAACCACGCACTTAATTGCCTGCATGGTCCAGGTCCTCTAATTAGAACAACTGCACAAGATCAATAAAATTGTTAAACATTTCGATTCACTTTGTACTTGCGAAAATTACTATAAAAGCAAAGGGGGCAGAGAATTAGGTGGAGTATGTAACATAGGTAATAACTATTAAGTTCATTGTATAATTTAATCTTATTTAGAAGAAATAATATGTACACGAATAAACTTACATTAAAATATATTTTGTTTAAACTTTGACCAATGATAATAATAAAAGGAGTATGTATGTTGAAATTCACAAAACTTATTATACGACTGCCACAAACTTTTTTATCCTTCGCCTTTCTGTGACTAAGTAGTAGGTAGTGTGGTCGTAGTCAATTACTCAACTTGAACAAAATTCACAACCAATGTAAAGTGACATGGCGCATTCCAACCGTATAACAATGAGGGCGCAGTCAGTCAAATGAAGCGATTCTACAAGAACCACTGAACTATGTATATGTACATATATCTGGAATGTGAACTCCCATTTAAACTTGTCTCTCTCTTTTTTTATAAGTTAGACAAAGATATCAAGTCATATCTGATTTATGGAAAGAAAGAAGCTTTAAGCCAATGAGATCTCTTTATTAGAATGATTTCCATTGGACCGATTTTCGTATTGGTTTCAGTTTTCCGCATGTTTTGGCCTATATTGTAGACACCATCTAAAGCTCCTTCTACAACAACTTTTTTTTCTTGAACATGAACAAAATGCACTGTCAGTGCATTTTTATTTTGTTTAAGGCCTGAGTAGAATAGAAACATAACCGGAATCGTAAACGCAACCGGAAGAATAAGTTAAAGAAGGACAAACAATCTATCTATCCTTCTCTAACTCAATCTTCCGGTTGCGTTTGCGATTACGATTACGGTTAAGTTTCTATTCTGCCCAGGCCTTTACGTCGACAAATCGATAAGGCCAATGCAGAATAATTTAGCGAAAGTCGTTCACGAACTTGATTTATAAGATAGAAAAGGAAACAAATATATATCTTTGTCCTTTTTTAACTCATGCATCTAGTTCGCGAAACTATTGTTCGTTGACCTATACAAAGAGATAAAAAAAATTGTTGTAGAAGCAGCTTAAAGCAAAAAAGCGTGAGTGACCTTTGGTTGGTTTCAATTGGGTGTTTTCGGGAGTTGCTGTGACTATACTGTAAGTATGTTGTGATTGGCTGATCCATCAGCATGTTTATTCTGATTGGGTAATTTTTTACTGTCAGTATACTGTCAGCAACTCCCAAAAACACCCATTGTCTCCGTCTTTCGTCTTTCCGCAGGAAAGCAGACAGCCGAATCAAGAAGACTAGAATAAGGAGGTCTAACTCAGGTAGTGGGGGTACGTAAAGAATTGGTTTTCGTGGTAGGCCGAAAGGAAGAGTGTGCGGTAGACTTCTGCGCACACCAATACATATACATTTTTGTTGCCTCGTCAAGAATTATTGAAACTTGTATGTATTGGTATGCGCAGAAGTCTACCGCACACTCTGCCTTTCTCGAAAATCCGCCTACTGCAACTACCAATTTCATACGTATACATACCATACCCCCACTACCTGAGTTAGACCTCCTTATTCTAGTCTTCTTGAGCCGAACTGTGATCGTACCATAAAGGCGCTTGTACACCTCACCAATCCCGAGTTCTGTCATGTACCATTGGAGTAAAAGAGATAAAAGATATTTCTGTCCCTTTTACTCCAATGGTACACAACGCAAGTATACTCGAGATCGATGAGGTATACAAGCGCCTTAAGGCCTTTCTCCAATAGGATCCTAAACTCTTGCGTTGCGTATGCATTGCGTCGGTTGCTATTGGCAACAAATGCTAAAATCAACGCGTCAGTCACGCAACGCAAAAGTTTAGGTTCCTATTGGAGAAAGGCCTTCAAAGTTGGTTCTATACAATAAGCGCGTCGGACGTGGACGTGAACGTGTACCTAATGAGAGAGAGGGGTATAGATGTATATCTTCGTACCCCTCTCTCTCATTAAGTACACGTTCACGTCCACGTCCGTCGCGCTTATTGTAGAACAAACTAAAGGTGATTTTATACCTCCAGTATTTTAGTCAAGCAATCGACTGGATTGAATTTTCACGAAGAATCACTAAAATCATAAATTTTACATAATTTCAACTGTTTGTTATGTCAATAATCACAGAAGAAAAAGAAAATATATAAATATTTAAAATGTCATTACATACAATTTTACGAACAGTAAGTTAAAATTATATATCTAATATTTGTATTAAAAAAAAATAAATAAAACTAGAGAATTTAAAGAAGGAATCATTTATTTTATAGAAGAATTTCATTATAAATTTAATTTAATTTTTTAAATTTATTATAAATTTAATTATAAATTATATTATTTTTTTAAAAGTAATTAATAAATTGTTTACAGACATCTCAGAAGTCATGTACTGCTTTTTTTCAAACATCAGCAATAATTAATAAATCACATGCCGGTCGCTATAGAGTAACACCTAAAAAAAATAAACCGCTCACGTATGAAATGGCTTTTCCACCTCATGAGATTGCTCACAAAAAAGGCTGGAATTCTTGGAATACTTGTAAGTATTATCAAATTGCCAGATAATATAATTTTAACGTAAATATTACTCACACTTTAATGCATTTTAGTAAAGAAGGATTAACAGTATTCCAAAGTGACAGCCTTGCTAATGTCCAGTCACTAATTATGTTTTATTTTTAATAGAGAAATTTTTCGTACAATTCGGATAGTCAACGTAAAATTGAAAAGACAACTGATGTTCCTTTCAATTTGTCCATTAATTGTTAGAAATGCAGGAGAAAATACTTTGAAACAAAGTAAATAGATTAGTCGTCATTTTTGACATTGTAACACTCTGAAATACTGTTAAATTTAGTTAGTAATCAACCTCTTCGTACCTGATAGATACTAGTAAATTGCTATTTACAGGAAACTTATTTTAATTAATTTATCAATGAGACAATAATAATTATTCTCAAGTCTATTTCATGGTTTTTAAGTTGAAAATTATATTTCTAGCTAATTTAATTAATGGAAACAGATCTTCTGAAACAGCGGTGGAAGATATGTTTATACGACGATTCATAACAGGTACATGGCCTTCACTTTTGTTGAGTGAAATAATCATAAAACGACAATTTAACATTATTAGAATAGCTGGAATTTTAAAGTTATCAGCGAATCCAAGACAAATATACTTTTTAACAGGATACAGCGAAGAATTTTTAAGTTATTGGCTACAATGTCCTGTCAAGTTAGAGATTCAAGTTACAAAACGTAAAGACGTTATTTTCAAATATATTTAAAAAAATGTTTTTTTTTTTTTTCTCTCATATTTTCGCATTGTGCTCAAGTGAATTTATTTAAATTTTATAAACATAAAGTTTTGTGTTTATCATTTGTAATAAAATCAACAACTTTTAAATAGAACTATTCTTAGTTTTATGTAAATGATGTATAGACAACAATTAATATAAAAATTTATTATTAAGAAATTTATACAATTTTATACAAATTCAAATCCTTCAAATTTCTCTGATGTTATCTTTAGTTCAGGCATAACAATGTCTCCATCAACTGTAAAACCCATAATATAAGTAGCCATTCGATTCTGATATTCCTCAGATTTTAAAGATATAATAATATTTTCATGAGATCCAGGTAAAAATTTGAAACTCGAAAATCCTTTGGTTGGTGTCACTGCTCCAATATTGATTACCTGAAATTTATTTCAGATTCATATTTGTATTTCTTATACTTAGAATGAAATACTGCTAATAGAAAATAATTACATATATTTAAAAATGTTCATAGTTTTAATTATTACACCCTGGGTGTGACAGAGGAAGTAAAGGTTTTTCCGCATATTTAAAAAATTATAAATTCGGAGGTGTATTTTATTTTATTGACTTTATCTTATGCTTACCCTAATATTGGAAAAATTTTCATCAGCTCTAAGTAATACATTACAACTTCTTATTTCATCTAATGTTTCGTTATATTTATGAGTTGAGCATCTGCGTGGTAGAAAAAACCAAGAATTATGCACATCACTCCATAAACCTGACTCATGAATCATGTAGCCTACAAACAAAAATTGTGAATGAAGAAAAAGAAACAAATAAATTTTAACAATTTACAAATTAACTTTTTTTAATAAGAAAAGAGAGTACAATTATTACACATGACAATATGATAAATCAATTCATAAAATATTTATTTTATTTATGTTTCTAAGAAACCGTTATCCTAAGATAATTTAATTGATCTGGATATGAACAATGTTCTTTAAAATATTAGTGATTAATATATTAGATAAATAAAAACTTATTATTGCAATTTAAGTAATGGATTTTAGTCATAATATCTCCGAGATAGAAATAAATAGCATTTTATCTCCCCGTCTACTCCATTTATCGTTTTAAATTCCTTCCTTAATCAACATAAACGAATACTGCTTTCAAACATTATTGCTCTACAACTCTTTATTCCTATCCTACACCTTTCTATTTATTTTTATTTCAGACTATAATCAACATGACAAACTATCTTGGCTGTCTCTCTTAATTTAACATTAGATGTACGCATCCTGTCTTGCTCTTTATATACTTCATTAAAGAAATTAAATTATTGTACATATAAATGTGTAAACTAATTTACCTGGAAAATCAATGTTGATCGCATGTCTTAATTTTTTGTAATTATTACTCCAGTTAATAGATCGAACTTCTCCTTGAGGTGAAATTACTTTTATCCAAAAAGGATTATTATTTTCCCATTCACCTGAACTCGTTGTCCATTCTTTACCCATGCTGCCAACATAAAGTTGATCATTTTTGACAGCTGCCCACTCACTTTTAAAACCTATATAATATAAAATAAATCTTTTCAATCTAGTTTATTGTACAATTTTATTTGTAAATAAAAATCCAAACTTAACGAATGATGATAATTCAATTTGCACATCTCTAATTAATAGATTAAAAAAGGGCATTAGATAATTTCAATTTGACATTGAGGATATATAAAAGGGTACAAAAAGTCCAGAAATTCAGTGAAATTCCCTTACATTTCCTGGTGTGTTGTTTTATGTAGGGTAATAACCTATAAAGGTGTATTTATAAAAAGCTTTAAAGCTATCAAAATAAAAAATTCCTGAATTGTGCAAGAAATTTTCATACTAACTTATTTTAAAATTAAATTTATAACTTAAAAATCAATACGTGCCCTATACCTTTGACGTTTTTTCCATTGCCATCCATGAGAATAACCCAAGGATATATTTGATCTTTGTCAATTGAATAAACTATTCCAGTTCGGTCATCAAATGTTAAAAGACGTCCATCAAAGGTCACCAATTCTGAAAATTCCATTCCACGTCCCTGCATTGACAAAGATGAAGAAAGAATAATGTCTTGCTCATCCCATGTCACAAGTATTTCATTTGACTCATGTACCCACAAAAGGTGTCCTGTCTTCATAATACTATACCAAAGATTTGTGTTTCGAGAATCTTTTGATCGTTTATCAAGATCACTAATAATTGCTATTTTATAAGAAATACCATTAGCCAATCTGACAGGATTCGTTATAGGATAAGTTCTATTGTAAATGTAGAAATGGCATAATGATTTAGAGGAATTGAAAGGATAGAAACATATTGAATTATATATCGAAGGACACGTATACACAAATATTATCACAAAACTTATTATAATAAAAATTAGATAATGTTTATGAATTACAAAACTTTCCGCTTTGAAAAAAGGTCGTACTTTTAAAGATTTAATCAAATGATATTTTTTCATTTTAAGTTTTCTCAATGAAAAATTATACTTATCATCCATACCGGGTCCGGATAAACTTAATTAAAAGAGTTTTTCTCCATTGTTTTGGTTCGATCCCTATAAGCTGCTTCTACACATCTTTCTTTTTGTTGGTTGTTCAGGATTGAGCAGTTATGCGTAATTCGAGATTACTATGTATTAAGGCTCGTTCCACAATGAGCTCGACGCAATGCAAACGTAGCGTAGACGCGACGCATTCCCATTTGATTAGCATTGAAGGTGGTTCCAGAATAGGTGCAAAAGCCAAGTACAAGTCCAAGTCCAAGTGGCAATCTCATGAGTGCGAAGGGGATAGGTAGTCTATCTATCTCTCTTGCACTCATGGGATTTGCATTTTGTACTTGGCTTTTGCACCTATTGTGACTGGCGCGTTGGTTCGCAAGCGCAGTGACGTCATCAAAGCATTAATACCAATCGCGAACAAAAAGTTTGGTTTACGATTTTAAGACACCCAATTATTTAATTATAAATATTAAATAATTAAAATTATTAAAAGCCGCCGAGAAACATTTGCATTAAAAATTGTAAACTTGGAAATTAGAGATGAGAGGAACATAAACCAAACTTTTTGTTCGCGGATTGGCATTAATGTTTTGATGACGTCACTGCGCTTGCGAACCAACGCGTCAATCACGCAACGCAAACATTTAGGAACATATTGGAGAAAAAGGCCTTTGGAAAGCGATTTTGACGCATTTCGGCGTAAAAGCATTGGCGGAAAGCGTAAACTATGTTAGTGAAAGAGACAAAAAGCTATCACTATCTCTGTCACTTTTATTGTAAATGCTTTATTCCAACATGGGATGGCACCTTTATTAAGCTTAGTCTACATTAGGTGCATAGAAGTCGACGTTAACGTGCTGATTATGATGCTTCCGCATGGTTCAACAAAAGACATTTTTTAGGACGAAATATGGCGTGCGGATACATTTTCTATTATTGCGAATTGTTTTGCCGCAAAAATCGTTTTGACAGCGATAGCACGTGCAAATATCTTATATCTTTTTCTACCTCATGTTAAAGTTTATGATTTCAATTTGTGTTGGCCCAATGACGAGAATCGTTTTCAAGACGATACATTCTTCCCATTGTGGAACCAGCCTTATGAGAAAATGAGACATTTGTACAGTATGAATAGGCCATTAGCATTTGTAATGCACTAACCTCTAAAAATTTTCGCTTCATCCTCTGTGTTTCTGCATCGTTATCAATTTATTCAGGTAGTGAATAGTGGTTGCTTTTAATTCTTACTGAAAAGTTTGTAATACCATTTAAAAAGAGGATATAAAAAATATATTTTTATCTCTTTTTAAGTTCGCTTTAATTACAAAACTCTTTTTTTCTCAGGTTTGTGAAATAAAACTTTAATTGTGTACAAAAACATACCGGAATGCAATACCGGTCAGTTAAGCTGGTCACTGTTTATGATTTTTTAGTAATAATTATTACTACATTTTAATATAACGAAAATTACGATCACTTAATGTTTTTGAAACATTTTTTTTTTTTAATTAAAAAATAATTACATACCAAAAGCTTCTTATGAACGGTCAAACATTAACTTGAATACTTTATACTTTGCAGTAAAATGTTAAAAAGTTAAATTCAATAATAAATAACGATTTTCAATTTTTATTTTGCAAATTTATATAGAATTTGTTTTCAACAAATTTAATTTTGTATCTTCAAATTAAGCCGCTTTCATTTTTAGAGATTTTTTACCCAAAATTTAGAAAATTCATTATGTCTGTAATGACTGTACAGGTTAATCGACTGCTATAGACGCTCTGTGTTCAAGCTTCTGATGCACAATATTTAAACTGCAAATATACATTTTATACCCTATAAAGTAAGAAAACATTTTAGTCTTAAATAAATATATACGCCTAAAGAAATAAATTAAAATTTCCAGTGAAGATTTTAAATATATTTTGAAAAGGCGGGTTCCTCAATTTTTAAAAATGCTTCATTATTTTGAGACTTCATTTAAATAATTTTTTTTTTAATATTTAAAGTCATTTTTAGTATAAAAGAATTATTTATATTTTCCCGTTATAACTTTTAATAGAAAATTTTTAAAATAATAAAATTAGTTAATTTATAATGTTACATACAGCCATGTATGTATATATTTTTATATAAAAAAATTAATTAATTTAATTAAAATTAAAGTTTCAAAAAGTAAATATTATAAAGATAAATATTTTAAAAATTATTTCTTGACAATTGGTTTATTCAACGAGCAGCATTCTAATAATTGTTAAAGTTAAAACTGTCAAATACATCGTCTTTTAAAACAGCATGAATTGTAACACTAAAGAAATAAGCAGTTTTCCGTAGTATTGATAAACGACGCTGTTTTTTAAATTACAATAAATTATTAAATGGCAAATGTTTCAGTTTTTATACATATTTATTGACCCCCAAACTATGTACTCGATAAGAATAGTTAATTTTTAAAATAAGCAAATACATATATTGCTACCTCTTAATTGTATAAGTATTTTGATTTCAACAAAAATAATATGTAAATTTTTATAAGACAATTTAAAATTAATATTTTACATTCGTTGGATTATTATTGTGGTTTTTATTAATTTTTTTCAGAAATGTCTGAATCGGATTTATTATCTCATGAACAAATTGATGGCCTCGATGGTCTTGAAAATGGACAAGATGGTGATGCTTTAATGCATAATGATAACATAAGACGTGACTTCACTGAAGCTAATATTGATGATCCAGTAAGCAGTAACATTTACTTTAAATTATTTGAATATAAAAATAATATATATCGTATAATAGCAACCGATGATATAGATTGGTTCATCAAGATTGAACAATATCCTTCCTGAGTGCTTTCACTTTAATTAAAAAATATTAAGCGGAAGGTTTGATGTCGAGGATATGTTAATGCATTTGCGATGAATATCCAAATGTACATATTCACAACTTGACTGTTAATAAATTTGTTGTAGTTGATGAAAAATATTCTGTAATTTCGCACTCCACTGGTGAAAATTTTAGACAAATCATGAAATTAGTATTCGTATTCAATTTTTGACTGAGAGTTTTCATTTGATCGAGTATCTAATATCTTTAACTTTATACTTAAAATATATTTTTCTATATTAGGAATTAGAAGCTATCAAAGCTAGAGTAAGAGAAATGGAAGAAGAGGCTGAAAAATTAAAACAACTACAATCGGAAGTTGATAAACAAATGAACATGGGTAGTCCTCCTGGAATTAGTAAGTATTTTATTCAAGTACATTTTCTGTAAATTATAATTTTTCTTAATACTACGCAGCATCATATTTCTGATTCTATAAGATAAATTGTATTGCAATTATTTTAGCCAGTCCGTTAAATATGTCAGTAGAGGATAAAATGGAAGTAGATAACAGATCTATCTACGTAGGAAATGTGAGTACTTGATTGTGAAAAACATAAATATTCAGTTGAATTCAATAATTTTATGAAAATACTACTATAGCTGTCGTACCCATATTATTTTTGATAATAAATTTAAAACTGATATGTTACTTTACACATAGGTGGATTACGGCGCAACTGCTGAAGAATTGGAACAACATTTTCATGGATGTGGTAGTGTTAATAGAGTAACAATTTTGTGTAATAAATTTGATGGTCATCCTAAAGGTTTTGCTTATATTGAATTTGCTGATCGAGATTCTGTACAAACAGCAATGGCAATGGATGATTCCATGTTTAGAGGGCGTCAAATAAAAGTAATGCCTAAACGAACAAATAGGCCTGGCATGTCAATGACTAATAGGTGCGTGTTAATTTTTTAATTAGAAGTTAGAAGGCATTTTTTTCCTGTCTTTTTAATAGTTTTTAAAAAATAAAATGATGATTGAATTTTTTATGGACTTGGTTCTAATTTCTGAGTGAGTCTAGATTTAAAAAAATTGTTAACATTTATGGTCATATGGAGTAATTTTAAAGTTTAAAAATAATTTGAATATTTTTCTGTTTTTAAAGGGGTCCAAGAGGAGTGCGTGTTTATCGGGGAATAACTCGTGCGCTTAGTCGTGGAAGTGCATATTTTGTAGGTTACAGGCCCACAAGACGACCTAGGTAAATAATTTTCATTTGATTAATATTAAAATTATTAATACTTTTGTGTTATAATTGTACTAACATTATGATCGTTTTTCTTTGTGAGCAGAAATGGGGATTTACTAATCTGATTTTGTCACAAACTGTAATAATTATAAATTAATGAAATTATTCTTATATATTTTTCAAAAATTAATCTATAAGGATGATTTGCCTAAAAATGAACCATTTTAGTTTGAGTTTTAAAAAAGTAAATTATTTTGAAAAATACAGATTCCAATGTTGCAATCCGTTCTAGAAGAAAAAAATGTAATTCAAAATTATTGATTCTTCACAAAATTGAAAATCAGTTTTTGACTTTCGCGAATATCTTACAAGATAACTGTTTAGAATCACATTTATCGATAACTTTCTTATTAACACTATGTGTATCATTAGGAGTGATAAAAGCTTCTTTATTACGATCTTCATTTGTTATAGCAACTTACAAGTAACCGTTAGCTAAGTCTAGTATGAACAATAGTGTTTTCCCATTTAATTTTCTTGTGTCAATTAGCACATACCGCTTGTTCTTATAACCAGTAACATCGGACTCGCGTTCTTTGAACATATATTTAAAAGAATACCTGCTTTTTTATAGTCTGTGACTGTTTGTATATAAACTTCTCTCTCAGTATCACTAGCTGGGTAGAGTTACAACTTATTAGCATACTATTGGGTTTTAAGTTAACGCTCTTCTCGATGATATCTAAACTTCATTTATTTTCATTTGAATCATCTCAACTTTACACAATCCGCTAACTATTCAATAAGTCATATATTACAGCCTCTTTTATATATCGTCTGGAATATTTAAATCTTCTTTGACAATTTTATTGTTGCAGAAGTTACAGACGTGGATACTATATGCCCTACTGACCATTTTAGACGACTCTGCCGTCTGATGCCAAGGTAATTAAGTAATTGAAAGATTTAATTTTATTTTCTTCAATAAAAAAAATATTTTTTTTTTAAGTCTAGGGTGACGGTCTCTGTAAAAACCAATGATCTATGCCAAGATTTATTCAATTCAACAAGACTTTGCTTTTAACATATTGTTATTATTACACAAGTTTCAAAAAAGTAGGGTGTATTATTTGAATTCATATATACCGTACTATTATAAAAGTAGGATAGTAATAATAATAAAATATGTATCACTATCATTGTCTGAAAATACAGTTTAATTATTTCAAATTATATAAAAAATATTTTATTTATGAAATTTAATATAGAAAATCTCGAGTTCGAGGGACAGAAGGGAGATTCGCCACCTCTTATTGATATACATATTCCAATGCCAGGTCAATAAGATGCTAATTTAAAGAAAGTGCATATCAGCCTATGTATATAATATAATTTTCCCTAAAAATATATTGTTATACATTTTCGATGAGATATATCTAGGATGAACTTGTGCCATATACATATTGTATCTCTCCATAGAAACATATGAGTGCGACAAGCTCATCCTAGGTATATATCTCAACAGAAGTGCATGTATGTACATTAGGGTGGTTCACGTTCCTCTAGTTAACTGAAATTGTAAACCGCAAATACACTTAATTTTTCCTGACAATTATTCAAAGTTATTAAAAATTCTAATCTTTAGAAATTTTTTCGACAATATTTTCTTCACTTGAACGCCTGATGAATATGCCTTAATCACAGGAGACAGCACTTGTATATTGGTTTTGCTATTCCCAATAATCTTCAGTATTCACATAAAAATTAATTATGGCATAAAAGAATTTGATTCTTAGTCTAAATGAAATTGAACAATATAAATTTGTCTCTACAGCCGCACGCTTTAATATTGTTTATTTAAACGCTAAATTAATATAATTTTATATTGAGTTTGAAAATAACACATGTTGGGAATTTTTAACACAAATGAAAACTTTTATGCAACTGACCGTGTGTAGTTCGTTTGATATGTTATTAATTTTTAATGTAAACAATAACAAAGGTTAATTTAATAATCAATTGAAAGTTTATAACTCCAATTACATACTTTCCACCCAACTTTGTAATAATTCATAAAGGAGAGGAATTTGTTCAGATAGACAGATAGGTTCAATTTTTTAAATATGCATTTTATTTAATTAGCATCTTTTATTATTGCTCATTTTGTATTCTAATATTTTTTATTTTATTAAATAAATAGTGTACCTTTTTCAGTTTTACAAAGTTAATTAACTTGATATTATATTTTTCAAAAACTTGAATCATTTGATATACAAACGTAATAAATTATTTTACATATTAGATTCTCATAAGTATATGTGTAGTATTTTTAAACGAAATTTCTGATTCTAAACAAACATTTGTTATAGGTCAAAGTAACATTGTGGCAGATGTAATATAGGTGAATGTATTCTTTTCGCTCAGAAATAGATGGTCCGACAAGATATATTAACCGTCTGAAGTGTTTTACAGAACAGTAGTTCGAAAAGTGTTACTACATGTGTCATTAATTCTAAAATGTATCTGTATCTTTCTTTTTTTTTTACAAAGTATTGTATAAAAGAATCTGTACTACAATTGTTTTACAGACATCTTGATACCATTTTTATAATTATACATGTTTAAATATGTGGATTTTCTTATTTTTAAGATACACAATAAAAGTATATTATATTAATGAATAATACCAAGCAAAGTATCGCATACTGCGATATAATTTCTCTATGCATACAAAAAGAGATTGTGTAATGCAAATTTATAAAATAAGACAGAAATAAAAAACAAGTAATCATGTATGATTTTTTCATTTATTACTTTAGACAAAGAGTGTCATTTGACCAGCAAACAATTTTGAAGTTTATTGATAAATTTTTTTAAAATACTTTCTGTGGACGGAAGGATAATCTTAAAGAGGTAGGAAGAAAAATGTTTAAAATATCAAATCTGAATTATGAAAAAATAATATTATTAATATTTAATTTATAACAAATTTAAACTTGAAAATGTACAGTAATTTTTATTATGATATTCATCAAAAATCATATAAATTAGAATTAATATTTTTTTATTGATTTACGAATAAGTGCTAATCGCTGTTTGTGTGCTTCAGTTACAGTAGCTCTTTTGTAAGGTCGCACTTCATCTGTCCCAAATCCAGGAATCCACATATTCCAGTTTCTTTCTAAAAAAAATAATTTTTTTAAAATTATTTACTATATGAAGAATCTGTTTTCGATGATTTAATGAATTTCTATGGTAACTTGGGATATGTATGTATTGTCGCTTGATGGTTAGTAAAGAGATAGTAATTTAATTAAATCATCAACTTCTACGTTCTACGCACTTGAGTATCTTAAATATTAAGATCTATAATTGATTGAAATAATTTACAGTTTTTAGAGTTGAATCCTTTTTGAAATTCACGATTCAATTAGTAATTTTACAATTTCCAAATTAGTGTTTACAATTAATTTTAGAACTAAACTATATTTGTAACTATTTTAACTTTAATTTTTACTAATTTATATTGGGTAGAAATTAGCATCACTTTTTTTTGTAATGTTTAATTTAATACAGGAAATTAATAAATTAAATCTTTGTGAAATGTAAACTTGAAAAGAAAAATAAAAGCCTTTAAAATGCCTTAATACCTAAATGCAGTTGAACGTCTTTTACTTCAACAGTATTAGCATGTCGATGTTTAGCTAGTAAACATGCTGCATTAACTGTTGTTTCCACAAAATCATCTGCTAATTGCAGGAGCATTTCTTCAACATCTTCATCCAGTTGCTCAGATGGATCTACTTCTCTTACTAAATCTTGTAACCGCGTTTTTGTCAGAAACTGAAAAAGATGGTATTAGCCACATTTAAAAAACTAAGGAAAGTTATTTGAAAAAAATTTAATATACTGTATTAAAATTTTTAGAACGATACAAAAATCTATCAAATTGCACGTTATACAAAATTAATACTTTTAAATCATTCTATAATACTTTTAAAAAATCAATTTTACTATATTCAAGCGTGTAATTTTAGATTACTGTAAATAATAGTCGTTAATTATTAATGAATATTCACAAGAAAAAATGTCTGACAAATGAAAACAGTCTAAATGAAAGAACCTGTGGAAATTCATTGGATGTTCCAGAAACAGAAGATTGCATTTGTGGAATTTTTACTGATTGTGTAGAATACTGAGATGGGATTTGGTTTTGCATTACAGATGCTGAGGAACTGTTTTGTAATGCTGTTATAGCTAGAGGATTTTGATTATTAGAACCAACAGACTGCAAATTTCCAAGAGCAGAATTATGATCAGAAGTTGTTTGTGTCACAGGCAATGGTTGAGACATCTGAAACAACGCATTTATAAATAACAAATAGGAATTCAAATATGTAATAAAAAAACGAAAATTATTTTTCTAAGAATGCCTTCAGGCCAACAAAATGCTTGTATAATTAATTAATACATTTAAAGTTACCTAGACAGTAATACATAATTTAACGAGTAAAGTATGTTTATTTTCTCTCACAATTTGATTTATCTCGATAAATTGCTTTAAAAATTAAGAAAAACTTTGCATACATTTTAATTAGTTAATTAATAAAATATTTTTAGAAATCTAACATGGCTGATCTTTAGTAAAACAAAATAAGATTACTTCTAACCTAACTGTCACAATAATCATTTGCATTGTCTTTCTGTAGAAAAATATAATTAATTTAATTACCTTTAAAAAGCACAGAAATTATAAATAAATAATAATAATACATGCAAATTTTAAGGTTATATATCCTTGTTGTTGTTATTTCCACGTCTTACTGAAAGCAACGTCCCTGTCCCATATTGACGTGAAGCGTCAGAGAAAAGTGAAAAGAGATACTTTCATTTGCATGAAATTCGCTATCATGTGGAGGCCTAATGTGAGCGTCATATTTTGTAACAGGACTATATGTGTGAGAAGGACAAACGTATATCTTTATCTCTTTCATACTCATGATTTAGTTACAAAATTTGACACTTTACAGCTCCATGTGATTTCACCCTAAGGGAGCGGTCACAGCTCAGCCTGCAAAGCTTGTGCATGCAGGTTTCCATGGTAACTTAGAAGAGTGAAAGAGATAGCCAATAGAACTTTTCATGCTGATCGTTCTGTCCTTATCTAACGCATACAATAACGCATGAGTTGGAAGAGGACAGAATGATCTGCATGAAAAGGTTTATTGTTTTCTCTCTCACCCCAATAGATTTTTAAAGAATCTTATTGTATTTGTTATGTTGTATTAAAAGTCAACGTACAACAGATCACGAATGTAGTTGGCGAATGTGAAACATGGGTTAGAAAAGGACAGAGAGAGATATTTTTTAAGGAGCTTCTACAACAACTTGCAATCTGTATTGCTTTGCAACTTGCTTTGCATTTTGCTCAGCATTTTGCTTTATGCGCGCGCAACGACTCGAAAATTTCACGTTCCATTCACATTCCGGTCATTCCTCAAATTCAATAACATTCACTGTCTGCAATCAGAACTAATCTCTGCTGCAATGTTATAAATTAATTATTAATTAACAATTGATTAATTTATAAACAATTGTAATTAATGAATTTGAGTCACCGCAGTAATTAGGATTGATTATTAATTTGCGACGTCTTCCTATTGTATGTCGAGGTAAGATTAACACTGATATAAAAATATAGTGTATACTTTGGAAAGTTATAACATATAAGTTAACAGTGCTGTTTCTTTTATTGTAAAATTTTTTATGAGGGTTAATTGTCAGGCGATAAGTACGTACGTGTATGTACGTGTATATCCATCCGTATACAGTATATTATTGTAAACAATTATCGCACAATGTGTTATATTGTTTATTTGACAGAAAACAGCAAAGTGTCCGGTTACCGGTAAGTTGACCGATTTATAATTTAATTTATATTAAATAAATTCCATTCCAATTGATATATATATATATATATATATATATATATATATAACAAAAATTTTGTTCATTAAAAGTTAAATTTATGTAGTATTTTTTTTAATTTAATACATGGTTATATAATATGTATATTTGCTTTATGAAAACAGTTAAATAGCCTAAATTTTTTATAGGTTAGGAATTTATTAAAATAAGGCGGAAAAATGTTGCTTCCTCTTTACACCGCTTTATTATATCTGCAATGGCTAAAATTGATTGTTTATTGCCTCGAATTTATTTATCATATTTATAAATATTTATTTTAAAAGAACTAAAAACGAATATAAATTATAATCTTTATTTTTCTTTAACTTAATTTGTTATAATTTATGCCATTATTTTAATCAACTAAATAATTATGGCCACGAAACTGTATGATTAACAAATTTCTATTTACTTTGAATAAATACTTTCAGACAATATATTTAGACACTTTCCGGCCCGGGATAATGCAAGGAACGATATCCTTTTACAGCGCCAGGAGGAGGTTCTGTGGGACGCATGGGTGAAGATTCCCGAAAAAAAAGGAAACTCTGCTATTTTGAATTAAGAGATTTGTTCCAAAATAAAAAATAACATTTAAAGTTCTTTGCAGTTCTTAAATTTAAATAATAAATAAATAACAACATTACACAAATTTAAAAGTTTCTTTATTTATTCCCCCACGCACTATATTCATTATTTATTTCAGAGTATATAAAGTATTAACCACAAAAGATCTTAGTTTTACATTTTTATATCATTTTTTTCATTTTTTTTAATTCTGATCAACTTTATACATCAATATAAATAAATGTATATAATAAATAATATTAATAAATGAAATATAACACATAGTGACATATTTACAACTAATTACCTTAAAATGACGCATAAAAGGAAAAAAATAAAACTTATGTCATTAAATCACAAACACTTTTATTCATTTCACGCACATTAATTAATTAATCAAACTATTTTTTTATCACTGCTCATCTCATCAAAAAACACAAATGTTTATTTTTTTTTTTTTAAACATCAAATGATAATATGTATAAATTTCAGGAATGAGCGGAACGTGAAATTTTCGAGTCGTTGCGCGCGCATAAAGCAAAATGCTGAG
Organism: Leptopilina boulardi; assembly: GCF_019393585.1. Taxonomy (NCBI): domain Eukaryota; kingdom Metazoa; phylum Arthropoda; class Insecta; order Hymenoptera; family Figitidae; genus Leptopilina; species Leptopilina boulardi. The sequence goes on along the minus strand of NW_026137655.1, from coordinate 4,432,979 downwards.
CAAAATGCAAAGCAAGTTGCAAAGCAATACAGATTGCAAGTTGTTGTAGAAGCTCCTTTATACTCTTCTATTACATGCATCTTGTTGGAGAAACTATTGTGCATTGACCTTATAGGAGCTTGGACTCGGCTTTAAGAAGCTATTGTAGAAACTGCTTAACATAAGGAGCTTTGTGACCGCACCTTTAGCACTTTAGTGCCTCTACAGTAAGATACGTGAACATCACTGAAAATATAGGTTCTAGTGTCAAGTTTTAATTAAAACATTTAAATAAAATGGTAAAAAAATCTTTATTTTTGCTTTTTTTCATTCTTTTGTGGATTGTATGAAACTTTGCATGATTTATTTATATATATATATATGATTGTGTGAGTGTCTAAACTTAATTACTCCGTCTTATAATCTGCAAATAAAAAGGCACATAAAGTTTTAAATAAAAACAGTGTCAAAAATTAACAAGTGTCGAAATCTTGCTTTTAAATTGAAATTGAAGGATTAATAGCATATAGTATTTTGGATACCATTTAGATGCGGAAAATGAATAAATGCTATTTGAATTATTATTTCATTTTAATATAGGATTCATGGAAAATTTTATTAGTAACATTTCTAAAAATTAGTTTACAATGTAATTTGAATTTTCTCTGCAGCTTAAAGCTAGATGAGTTCTGATAATGTTATGTCTGTTTTTATCTGACATTTTAATCAAAGGTATAATAATCAGGGATGTAAGATGACGTGACATTATTTATTTCTGACGTAAATTATGTAAAAAACTAAAGACATAAATTACTTAGAACTATACGTTTAAAGAACAATGAAGACTATATAGGGTAAAATATTTAAAATTTTGATGAAATAGTAAAAAAAGAAATAATAATTTCTCTGTAATAGTCGTTGTCCACTGATTTCTCAAACATTTTTCAAAAATAATTTTTTTATAATTACTATTAAGGTGATCAGATTTTCAACTTTGAAAAGATATGTCCTTTTTTTAATGTATGTCTTCCTTTTTCATGTGAAATTTGAAGAAGTAGAGGTAAAAAAATAAAAAATTGGGGGTAATATCCTGTTTTGAGGTTTAAGACTAATAAAGACTTCACCCTAATAACTATCTCGTAGAAAATTTTTATTTATATTAATTTATATATTTTTTCTATTTTATACTGTTTTTGGAAAAAATACAAAAAATCTGTAATAACGATAGTATAGAATAGTTGTAAAGTAGATAAATAAATAATCTATATAAACAAAATATAATTGTTTACTTTTAATATAAATTATGTTTTTTACTAGTTAATTTTCTAAATAATTTTATATTTCAGCATGGACGGATAAAGGTTTTTACGTCTGCAGAACAAGAAGAAATAAAGAAAAAGGAACAGGCAAAAAAAGTTGTAGAGTACAGAACTGCAATTAACTTTATTTTTCATAAGGTAAAATTCTATGTCCTTTAAGAAATGAATAAAAATTGTTAACACATTTTTACATTAATTTTTTTAACTGTATTTGCCAAAGCTTTGCCGATGTGATGATCGGGCCAACGTTCATACATAGTTTGACCGAGAAAAATTTTTTTATAATATATAATTTAATTAATAAATTAATATAATAATATTTTTAAGTACTTTTTCGATTCTTATACTTAATAAAATAAGTCTATGTTATAGAGAAAAGAAAAAGTCTGGAATGATGAATTGTTGGTAGCAACTGAAAAAGTACTTGTTCGTAATTCAGATATTTACACTCTTTGGAATATTCGAAGAGAAGTACTTCTAAACAATAATTGGTGAGTTGCAATTACACATGTATTAATTTTTTTGAAATTGAATTCAGCTTTTATGTTAAATTAAATGCAGGTCTAAAATAAAAAATGAAGAACAATTAGATAAAGAGTTAATGTTGACTGAAAACTGTTTACGGGAAAATCCCAAGTCTTATAGTGTTTGGCACCATCGATGTTGGGTTATTGATCATATATCAGAACCAAATTATAGGAAAGAATTACTTTTATGTACCAAGTGCTTAAACATTGACGAGAGAAATTGTAAGTGTCATTAAAAATAAGAATAAATGCTTATAAAAATATTAAATAGTTAAGTTAAGACATGTATTTTTCTACAATAAATACTTATTGTTAGGGAAACAACACTTTGACAACTACAGTATATATTAATTATATATAAAAGTACAAATTTTAGTTAAATTCAATATCCTATACAGCAGATTTTCGAGTCATAATGTATGATTATTATTATATGAATTTCAGTTCACTGTTGGGATTATAGAAACTTTATTGTACAAAAAGCAGGAGTAGCTGACAATGAAGAATTTGAATTTTCCATGACGAAAATATTAAATAATTTTTCTAATTATTCTTCATGGCATTATAGAAGTAAAATTTTATCAAAAATGTTTCCCGATGATACTTATAAGTTACCAATCGAAGTTAACAAGCACAAAGAAGGTAATAAAGATATGATTTTATATAAAATACAATGTATTGTAAATAATATTCAACTTTTAATTAGTTATTTCGAAAATGATTAAAATTATTTTAAATGCATTTAACTTATTTTGCGTAGAATTGGATTTAGTAATGCAAGCAACTTTCACTGATCCAAACGATACCAGTGCTTGGTTTTACCAAAGATGGTTACTTGAATGTTGCAAATTTTTAACAAGTAAAGTTTGGAAAGCCAAACTGACTAAGACTGAAGCGTTGGTTGTCTTCCATGACAACGTATCAATCAAATCATCGAATATTAGTTTATGCATAGATGGGCATGTTTTAGATTGTCAATGGAAATCTGTAAATAATGACAAGTTTTCAAAACTATGGAGTACCACATTTGATTATCCATTAAATATTTCTGATAATAGTATAATTCTTTTAAAGTATGGAAATGATAATTATCCCTTTTTTCTTTCAAATTCTTCATGGATTTGTGAAACTGAAATGCCTCAAAAAGAAAAATCCAATGAAATACAACTACGAGAACAATTACTAAACTATAAACAGTTATCTAAAATGGAACCACAGAATAAATGGGCATTATTAACTGGAATATTTCTTATGAAAAATATTAACGTAGTTGAATTTCGTTCAAGTATTCTTTGTGATATAGACTTGTTACTGAAAGTGGATAAAATGCGATGCGACTATTATAAAGATTTAAGTAAGTATATACCTATGTACTAGAGTATTATCATGTCAATTCGTTGGATTCTGAAGCGCGATCTGATATATCGATTGGGTTATTTATTTCTTAGACAGCGCAACTAATCTGTCAAATTCTCTAACTCTGTGATAGTTAGTATGCCTTTTCGTTTAAATAAAGCCTATGGTTACCTGGTTTATCATGGCTGACATGATTCAGATTCCTATTTTTTCCAATTTGGCAAATATAAACCTTAATTTTATAAATTTTTTTCTTTACAGGAAGTAAGTGTTTAGTAAACTACTATTTATATAATGTTTCGCAAGATAAAAATGAAAATCGTTGCACTTATCAAGCAAATATTTCTGGTCTGGAATTAACAACCTTATATAAAGAGAATTACTTTTCTTTTCTTCAAGAAATCAATTTAGATTCTAATAATTTGGGAAACTTTTTAGAACGTCTGTCTTCATTAGTAGAATGTAAAAAATTATCTTTATCAAACAATGGTGTAAGTTCTACAGAGAATTTTCCTATTTTACCTAAACTTGAAATATTAACACTCAGAAGTAACGATATATCTAACATAGAAGATGTTTTAAATTTATTAAGGCGAAACAATTTATCAGAACTGGATATTCGAGAGAATCCCATGTCTAAATCAGACGTTACACAAATTGAAAATATGATTTTGTCAGCGAATGTAATAATAAAATAATTTCTCACTTTATTTCTTAGGTCAAATATGTATATCTCTTACTGTTAATGTTTAATTTCAGATTCGAATTCACCGACTATTAGAACCCCAAAGTATATTAATTAAGATTACAAAATAAATATATACATACTTTTTTTAATAAGTTTAAAATTCATTAATTAACCAACTTCTGTATTTGCATCATAGATAATTCGTTATTGTGATTAAATCATTTAAACCTATTTTTATAAACATACATATATTACATATTATTTTAATGTTTTTTATTATTTAGGAAATAATGAGGCTTCAGAAATGTTCACTCGTAGTAATATTTGAATTAAATTTTTTATTATAAAAAGGTTTTTCATTTTATGTAGTTAAACAAAATTATATGTATATGATCAGAAAATGAAATACTAAAAGGTTTTAATCTGACAATAAATCTAAGGTTAAGTTTCTTATAAACGAAAAAAAAAAATTCTATAAACGTTTCTTTTATAAAATCTACAGAAATATAATTATGTGATTCTCAATGTATAGCGCACAACTTAATTTTTCCCACATTTGGAAAGAAAATAAAACAATCAAGTTTTATATAATACAACGTGTAACAAGTAATTTCTGTACTTACAAAGTAAAACAAATAGTTACTTTTGTTTTCAACATTATAATTAAGTATTAATAGCAGTTTATAGAGCCAAAAACGTCATTGTTTGACCTATTTCTACTAAGAGTTAGAAAATAAGTTAATATTTTTAGTAATATTGTTTTCGATATTTATGACATTGATAACATTTTTTTAAATAACCAAATTGTACCTTACATGGAGAATTACCCTTTTATAATTTCAGATCTTTTCTAATTTTTCTAGTTGAAATTTTCTTAAAATTCCAGTTAAATTTAAAAATAATATAAATTTAGTAGGGAACTGTTGATTTAAATAAAATATTTGGGGCATTCTATTTCAAACTGTTCCATTTTCAAAAGACGATCGCAATTCTTTAAGTAAATTTTATTTTATAAACATGTGAATATTCATAATATATTATACATTATTTCGAAATAGAATGTAATATTCTTTTAATTGGTATTTGCATTTCTTAAAGAAATTCAAGTTTGAAATATAAAACTCTTAATATTAATGTCTCAAAACACACCCCACTTATTAAATTTTCTTGAAACTTATATGAAAAGAAAGCGTATAGTTTTTGTTACATAAATTTTATTATTCACATGTTATAGTGGATTCGAAGAAAAAATGATATAACGTATGAGTTTTTAAAAAATTTAACATGAAGATGAATACTATTCCATCTTAAAAGACGCCCTCGTTGCGATCGTCTCTTGTAGGTGGGAAATTAACCAGCTTCCATTTACACTTTACAGAGTGCAGTTCAGAATACCAATTCTATGTAGAAAAAATTGTAAGGTCTTAAAATAAGATGCAGCGCTAGAATTTTAAAACTAAATTAGATTAAAGGTAGTGCATTGCATCTTACATGCATCTTACTTTAATACATCTCATTTTTCTGTGGGAGGATCCAGCTTAAGAAAAAATGCTTTTGTTATTCATACATAATATTTAGTTTGTTAACAAAGTGATCAATTCTAAAGGACAGTTGATATGATTTTCTGAGGAACAATTGAAACGTTTTTAATTAAAATTGAAATTAGTTGTTACAAAATCCTTTTGTAGGTACTGAAAATTAGAAATAATAAATAAAAATGATTATCTTTAAATTATTAATATTACATTCCCTATAATAAAGAAAAATCAAATTCTAGTTACTGTAAAATTTTCTTAAAATCGTATCAACTGTCTCCAATCTTTTCTATTATGTATAACTTATTATCTAAAATTTTCCTATTCATATAATAGTAATTTAGATGAGATTAACTTAAAAAATATTGCGTTATTTTCTTACAATTAAATATGTTTATCAAAAATTTAAAAAATTTCATGTCTTTTCCTGGCATTTGAATTTTGTAGAGTCCCTAGGAACCTTATTTTCATACCTGAAGAGAATTTTCTTGAAATTTATATAAGAACATTTTTATTCTTACTGCTTTTGAGTGTGATTATTTATGTAGCTATTTAGTGTCTTTGGTCGTTCACTCGCGGAATACTGTTCCTCTGTTCTCTTATGACCTCCATTACTACGTCAGTCTAAAAGTAAAAAAACATTTTAGTGATAATTTAAAGTTATATTATTGTAGTTTGAAACAAGAGAGTTAATATTTAATAGTTTCAAAACAAAAAACATCCACACTCTTTTACAATTCTAAATAAGTATGTTAATAAAAATTTCGTATTTATTTATTCATTCATGTTTGAAATATGTGTCAAAGTATATTACCTTATATTTAAAAAAAAAGTAGAACCATAGATGCGAATAATGTTATCCTGTTAATCACATAAATGTTTTTAACACCAACAGCATTTGAGCTTTTATTGAGAATATTGTTAGTACTAGTGTCATCGCTTATTTTTTTTTCATCCTGGTAAATATGATGGGATTTTTTATAACATAATAAATTCATGTTACGATGAATTGATTTACAGTCATAATCTTCAGCACCATCACAAAAACACGTATTTAACTTATCAGCCTTCTCTTGGCGTCTCAAAATATTTATAGAATTTCGGCAACTAAATGTAAATATAAAAGAAATTAATTTAGGGAACTTTTAAACGAGAAGTACCTATTGCGGTAAAAAATAAGAAATTCTACATGAGTTGTGCTTTTTTCGTTTGGGTCATTGCATGCAGTAGAAAATAAAATCGTTTCTTACCGATGAGTGCACTTTTTACCATGAAACATGCTTTTACAGTATCCGTTATAATATACTAATGCTGTGGAACATATAGCATCGGCATTACATATCCATGTTGCTATTCTGCAGGATACTCTTGTTTTATTCATGGCCGCTATAACTGACGATCGACAGACTTCTACCTTTTGTTTTGATTGCAAGCATAGATGATCTTCTTGAGTGCAATCACACTGCAATGTCATATGAATACATTTATTTCCATGATACGTTTTTTCTTTAAGCGAAATGTATGTATAATAGAATTATCATTCAACTGAGTTGTCACTTAACAAAAATTCTTTTTCAAATCATTTTCCCATGGCATTTCGGTTGAATGGTAATTTTGTAACATGCATTTCGGTTGCATATATAGTTTTTCAGCGATTTTTGGTTCAGTAATTAGCAAACATATATCATCTTACTCTCATTAGTTCTTTTCCTTCATCCGTACTTGTAAGAGCAATAAGAGCATGTTGACAGGTCTCTGGACATTTGTTCATTTCTCCATGGAGAACTGATGTACAACGTGTAAGGTACTGTTGTAAAGCCATTCCACACCCTGTTCTGTAGGCACATCGCAATCTTGCATCGTCACACCTCATTGAATTATTTGTTGCTAACAAATCTGAACATTTTGTTAAACTAGACATCGAGATAACAAGTGTAATTAGGACAATGTCCATCCACGCAATATTCAAAGACATTCTCCTGAAAAATTATAATTCATGTTTTTTAAAAATATATTTTTATTCTTTTTTCTGTACTCTCTAAATTTGAATTAGTAAAAATTTTAACTAATTTTAATTGATGACTCACTTTTTGCTAGTTGAAATTTTTAATGATTGAGATTCAGAGAATATCAGACGGTATAACTATATTATCTATTATTATTGCATTGTAAAACCAATAAAAAATAATTACAGATTCATTATTTTATACAAACATAACAAAATTAAATTCAAAATTTTTGACATTATTTTTTGAAATGTAATGAATTGTAATTATTGCAGCTATATCAACTGTTAATAATTTGATTTTATTATTTCTGCACGTAGTTGTAGGAGCTTCTATACATGTTTTTATTAATCCAGGAAACTTGAACTATTTTTTGACGTTTTTGAGAATGCATTTAATGAATTTAATTATCAAAATTTCATTAAAAAATGAAACAATGAAATATGAATAATTTGCTGGCTTAAAATGAGATGTGCTTATGTATCTAATATTTAAAAGTCCGCAGTACTCTAATCCTATTTATAAAACTGAATATTGATAATTTTTAATACAAATAATCTGATAGAAAAGATGTAGCAAGATATGAATGTGCATGTGTAAGATTTGAACATTGTAAACCAAGTCCACTTTTGGACCAATAGGCTAAAGTTAAATAAATTATTATTATTATGTAATACAAGAAAACAATTACAATTACATAATTTACAAGAAACAATATAATTTATGTTTGTTTGCATGTTATAACAAATGTGACAGAATGACATTGCCTTTCTTTTTCTTAAACAAGTATGCCCGAATAATTAAAATATGATCATGCGCACAGGATACTTCCGAATTGAAATGAAGAGGCGTCTATTAACATTATAAAATCTGTAACGGTTACAGGTTTTCAGTAAACTTAATAGATTTTTTCGTCGTCAATTGAAAACAGCTTATTAACGGGATACATTTCTTACACACAGATCTAAAGAACCTTTCACATACATATATATGTATATATATACATATAATGCTACAAATTAAGTTGTCTCCACGAATAGACACGACCTTGATATATTATTCTGGTTAAGTACATTTTTTTAAGAATTTAATTTAAAAAAAACAATTGAAATAATTATCAAGTAGACCCTCACCTGATAGACGTAATATAATTTGATTAAAAGTAAACTTTTGCTAATAATAACAAAATACATATAATACTATACAATATTATTATATATTGCATATAGTTTATACAATAATAATAATAATGTAGTTAAAATTAAATAAATTTAAAAACAGCACATACCTTTAATTATTTTAATAAATCCTCTGCTGTCATATTGTTCAGTAACAATAAACATATAATGTCATAATATGGTGTGAAATATATTTTAAACACACACACACACACACACACATACACAAAATCTGTTTCAAAATATTATGTATATTGTATGTGAAGGAAACCAGGATAAATTTACTATTATAATGAGTATACGGATGTTTTAATAAAAAGTTATTACTCGGAAGAAAAATGCTTAAATTATTTAAAAATAAAAAAATATATATAAATAAAAGCAACAGTTACTTTGGACGAATGCATGAATAAGAGCGCGCTTTTTATAACGATATATATATGTAATCGTCAACTACTGCAGACACAAGTTCTGCTCGTAGAGAGCCACAAACACTAACCGCCATCCAGGGGTCCAGAACACCCCAACCTGTGCTCAGTCCATGCCTGATTGAGATACTACCTTCTTTCTTTGACCATCCTCCAGATGAGTCCCCCTTCACGTGAGGGGTCCCATGGTTCTCAACTTTACTTTATTTTACATTCCTAGTGCAACACAAGAAAATTTTTTTTACATTATCACTATTCCAACATAGTTTTATTGAATTTAAAAATAATTTAGCATAGTTTTCAATACCTATATTCATCTTAAAAATGATATAAATGATATTTTTGTAATTGCGCTTAACAATATGCATAATATGAATACATTATAAATAAAATTTTGACAACAACGCAATTATACATACTTTCATGTAATTCTAAATAAATAATTATCATTATCGGGTATTTGATTAGGCTGTTTAAATTAAAAATATGAATAAAATTAATATAATATTAAATATTTATATTACATATTTTGACAGTATTTGAGCTGTAAAAAGTTGTCAAATTAGGTATAATTGACACACATAAAATGGTTATAACAGAATAGACTGACTTCAAATGGATATTTATTCATTTATGTATTTAAATATATTTTCCTATTGTTATTTACAATTTTACATATAAAGAATCATTTTTTCAATATGATGGTATGTACCTAATTCAAATAAGACTTTGAAGGGATGAATGGAATGTTAATATTTTTATAAAATATTAATTTAACAATGTAGAACAGTAACAGCCCTCTCTTGCAGAATCCTTTGGACTCATATGCCTGTTTAAAAATAGAACTGTTCTCAGTATTGTTGAAACAAATTAATTATTATAGATGAAATATAGAAATAATATAATATATAGGATATTTGAAAATTCTAAATGAATAATTTATTTTAATGATATAAAGTAAAGGTGTTCGAAAAGTACGCATTTTCGTGAAAAATATTCAACACAAAAGTTATTCCCAACAAAAAGATGTACATTTTTAAACCCAAAAAATTGGGCACGGGATCCAACAGTGAAAAAACAAGTATCACGAAAATGCGTACTTTTCGAGATATTTTCAAGTTTCCATACTTCTTGAACACCATGTATAAACCTAGATTATGGAAAACTTTCTGGATGTACATTGAGAAAAAACATATATACTATTGAATCTATAGGAAAGCATATAGAAGCGTATTCAATAACATCCAAGGATCGAAGGCAGTTTTTGTTTCAATAGCAATCAATTACTTATTATATTATACGAATTACTTTACTTTTGAATGTATGTGAATTTATCCGTATAGTGTAGGTTTAATAGCATTTTTTTCTCAGTTTACGGTCCATTCTACAATGAACTTAACGCAAAGACAACGCAACGCTTCTTGGGTCGAAATGTAGATTAGGGTTGTTCCAGAATAAGTTTGACGCAACAATAATAATCTGATGAATGAATGCGACACGTCTGCGTTGCGTTATGCATAAGAAATTTATACCAAAAACGAGATTTATGTCAAGTAAATTTCATGTTAAATGCAAGAATTATGGAAAATAAGTTGAAATTAAGGTCTAAATGTACTCTGAATGAAAATAAACCTGCGATTTTCTACACACAACTTGTTGCGTATGAACGCTAAACGTAAAAGTGATATATGTACACAAATTTTTAAATTTATTAAATGATCTCCAGAATGGATATAGAGTTGATGTCGACATGAACGATAATTATACATACGATGGAATGCGACACTAAATAGGTTTCTTTGTCACGGAAAAGTACGACGAATTTCCATGGAGAAAATGTCGATACAATGAAACTGTCGTTTAAAAAGGCATTCATATTGTAGACATAACGGCACTTTACCTCATGGTCACCGCATTTTCTCCCTGGAAATTTGTCATATTTCTTATGATCGCACGTAACAAACTGTAAAGTTTGTCTAAAACCACAAATCGCGAAATTATAATTTTTTTTTAACAATTCTTATTTCATGAAATTTTGTTGTAAAGAATGATATTTTGGGCTATTCTACCTTTTTTTGGAATATAAATGTGAAATTGCAATTATTTGGTGATCGCCTCGAATAATTTAAAAAGTGCCTGGCAACCACTGACAAATTCCCACTTTCCAACACCCCTTCGATGTTATAATCTAGTGATGCCGCAAGACTTGAGACTTTTCGAGACGAGACGAAACAATCGGTGTCAAGAACAAGACAAAAAAAGTATCTTTTTGTCTTGATTTAGTAATTAGAAACGGAATAAAACAACTATTGTCAAGGCCTAGACAAGATTCAAGACTGTTGAATCACTATATATTAAATAGTGATTTGCGAAATATAACAAATAACCTATTACTTTTATAATATAGTATAACTTACTAATATTTTCATGTTAAATATTTAAATTAAATAAAGTTAAAATTTTTTTTAGATTCTTTTAAAATTTCTGAAGAAAGAGAATCTCCTTCTTTCTCATGGTGGAAGTCGATTTTTCAGAAATTCTAACAGAATTTATTTGTAAGAAAAAGTTAAACTTAATTTAATTATGTTACATGAAAATATCGGTAATTATATTAAAGTTACCAACGTTGATTCGACGATTTTATAAATCATATACATCTATAATAAAACGACTTGTAAAATTCTTGATTATCGACATAATCAAGAATTAAAATTATTTTAAGATTTACTACATTAAATTGCTTTGTATTTTAAAGAAATTCCCAATGCAATGTATGTGTATTATGTACAAAATTTTAAAATGACCGTAATGAAAGTGATGCATCCTCTAAAAAAGTCAAATAAAAGTATGTATGTCAAAATGACTTGCTTTTATTATACATATTCTAAAGTTAAAGATTTTAGGTAAGCTTTTATGTGAAATTTTTCACGTTAAAATAAGAGAAATTAATAAAATGGTTTGTATTATAATAGTTTGATGGTTAAAAACATAAAAAACTAGAAAGTATGTAAATTTACCAACTAGACAGTTTGTAAAATTTACTAGAAAATTAAGTTGTACAAATATTTGCTAAACTACCTTATTTTAACATTTCTTTTTTCTCTGTATGAAATATTTTATATCTTAAATGACTGAAAAGTTGTACTTACATTTCGCCATTATCTTGTGTCTGATTTTTCCATCGTGAATCACATGTACAGGGGATTTCTCTGAAAATTAATTATCATCGTATCATTGTATTAGTAACTATCCGTTTAGTTATTTATAAACAATTTAAAGATTATTTGTTCTAGCATCTAAAAATAATATTTTTTTATTAATAAATTTCGTGACGTTAAATTGGCCATCAATTTTTCTTTATCAACATATATTATTAATTATCTATTTTTAAAAGAATTTTACACCCTTACTTTTCGTTAGGAAATCCACCGTAAAGAATGATTATCCCAGAAAAACAAACAATAAATTTTATAAAATACAAACACCAATTGTAATTTGTCGTGCAAGGTTGCATTTTTAAGAAATATTTACTTTTAAACTTTTGTGTAAGTCTTATTTATAAAAACCATAATTAATTAACTTCACATCTATGGTGCGACAATTCAATTAGTTTATCTTATCAACAGATTTTCTTTTTTTTCACATCTTTTTCAACACGTATAAATGACAAATCTGCTGGTGCAAGAGAAACCTACAGTGTTTAAATGTTATAAAACAATGAAGAAAATTATAAATTGCTTTTCCGGTTGTATGTATAGATTAATCAAAATGTATCATGGTAAATTGAGGTTTTGTATTAAACATCATATACGCAATGTTTTAAAGATATAATACTTTCCAAATAAAATTTAGTATTTTAATACGTAATATATAAAAAGTAAATATAGAAAATAATTGAAAAATTCATTAGATTATAAATTAATTATTACTAAATTTGTTAAGAAATCAACAATGCAACTATTACTTTTCTTCGGTTTAATCCTTTGTGCTTCCGTTGCTCATCAAAATATAACCTATAATATATGTATTTACCTATATTCCGTTATCCTCGAAAGTTAGGAGCTACACAATAAAATTTTAATGTTCACGATAATAATTCTAGAGACACATTTTTCTTCAATGTCCTCTTGTAAAAATTATAGTATAAAATACCAAAGTATACAACTGTAGAAAAACACATGTTTTAATTTTAGACTAAATATTACGGGTCGTCATGAACAAATCAAACAGACACTGCTGGACACTGCTGGTCGAATGCAGGATACAACATACAAATTTTTGAAGAGATTGTGTTATTATGGGTCTGCTTACAATAACTTCCAAAGCACAGCCAATCAGATTGATATTTGGAAATCCATGGAGAATGAACAACAGGAGGCGCGATAGTTGAATACATATAATCATTATAATTTTCAATGCTTCTGTAAAGGCGCTTGCACACCGAGTACAAGCGCCTTAACTATTGCCAAAAATAGCCAACGAAAATTGAAAAATATCTAAAAATGCCATGTTATGGGGGAAGGGTCTGCTCGTGAAATTTCACGGATTTTTAATAAAATATTTCTGACTGTAATTATAACCAGTAGATGTATACTGTATTATTATGCAAAACATATATGAAAAATGTTATGTAAAGTATATTCTGAAATGTAGTTTTTATGCATTCAGTTAAATGTTTAAAAACAATTTTCAAGTTTATAAAAGTGTTTCATGATACTGACAATTATTTATGATCTAAAACTGGTTCAATCGTTTCTCCTCCACGAATTTGTCCCCATCCTATTAGACGCCAATGCTTTTCCACGCGTCTTGATAGAGCTATTTTTTCATCAACTTCAGTACATACTGGATTGGTCAAGCTTATTTTAGCAAGATCAGCTCTAGTTGCTAGAACACGTCCACCCGTGCTTAATGATCCAATATTGACTAAAAGTACTTCATTCCTTGACAATTTTGGTACCTGTAATTAAATTTAAGCGCTTTGTACACCTCACTGGCCTGAGAAGATTTTTTGATGCATACAACTTATTAAATAATAAAAAAGTATGTGTTTTTAAAATGTAAGTTGGTCTTTCAGTCATACCTTAGCTCCTTTTTTGTCACCTTCAGTTCTTACACCTAGCAATCGTTTTAAAAGATAATAGGAAATTTCTAGTTCAATGAAAATTTTAGGCAAAGCTCCGACAGCTCCTAATATTTGACCAACCAAACGATCTGCACGGCAAAGGGTAGGTTCAATTTTAGTTCCAACACCTGTAAAATAAGAAAAATTTTCTTTAAAATGCATGTGTGCTCTTATACTCTTAAAAATTTTGCATTTTCTATAACACATCCTATTTTAATTTTCACGAAATGAGACAACGTTTTAGCGACTTCATCAACACGAGTAAACATTTTTTAAAAATGCTAAAGAAAAAAACCACTAGGGCTTCTTAGTTAAATTTGTATACCATTCATCTCGCTCTTAAGTTTTACAATTCGATGAAACAAAAATAATTTAAGTTAGTTGCATATGTTACCAATTAATCCTCCTGGTACAGCAAACTGTAACTCATTTTGTTCAGCAAATAGAGAAACAATTCGAGAAAAGATTGGACGACAAGTTAATTTTCCTTCACTATCTTTAGATACTAAACCAGGTCTTACTTCTATTTCCATTCCAACCTACAAACATAACATGCGCTATTTAGTTTGATATTTCAGAATGTAAAAGAACATGCTTATTTTGGCTTCTTTATATAAGTATTTATATAACCATTATCTTAATAATGAAACTAGCAATAAATAAGCTCTCAAAAAGAATTTTATAGAGTAAAGATAATTATGCTAGATAAATTTCTTTTTGAATCAAAATGAACATGTGTGTCACCGGAAGGTTCTTCTAAACCATACTACCTAACTATTGCAGGTTTTTGAATATATTTTTTTAATTACCTTCAATACTCCCTTCAAAATACTGCCACCAGCAACTCCACCTTTAAGATCGTCAACTTCACAACCGGGTTTGTTTACGTCAAATGATCGAATAACAATTAATCTTGGCTCTGAAGTGAAATCACGTAAAGGTACTGGGATTTTCTTTGTAATATATTCACATAATACTTCGATATTGTACTTCAATTGAGCTGATATAGGAATTACTGGTGCTGCTTCAGCTACAGTTCCTGTTAAAAATTTAAATTATATAATATACATGCTATTGAATTTTTATATTCACCTAAGTTTTTAAGTGTTATAATTGTTTAATTAAATTTTACTAATTTAGTTTAATAAATTAGGGGCCATTCATTAATTACGTAAGGGTCCTTAGGGGGAGGGGGGGTTTATAAAATCTCTACATGGTCTTACGTGGGGGGGTGGGGGGTAGAAGCTAATCTTACGTAAGATTTTGCCAAGTATTTTCCATTTGTATTGATGTAATTAATTTTTTAATTACATTAATATTGTTAAAAACTTACGTAAGAAGGGGGAGGGGGGGTCCGAAAAATCTTATGTATCCTTACATGGGGGTAGGGGGGGTCAAAATTAGCCAAAATCGTCCTTACGAAATTAATGAATGGCCCCTTACAATAAAATTAAATACAAAAATTTACCTTGAACAAATTTCTGAATCTGATCATATTGCTCTTTTGCTTGACCCTCCTTTACTAAATCAATTTTATTTTGTAAGATGACAATATGTTTCAACTTCATAATTTCAATGGCTGCCAAATGCTCTGACGTTTGTGGCTGAGGGCAAGATTCGTTTCCAGCTAAGAAGAAGAACATTGTTATTATTTAAAGAAACAGTACAATCTGAAATTACGAGATATATGTGTATAGAGGAGGAATCATTTTTCAGAGCAAACAATTTGCGACATCTAAAGCTTTAACATTTACTGTCCGAAACGATACTTATAAAAGAAAAGAAATAACTTATTAAAATTTTAAGTTTAAAAAAAGCAATGAACCGTGGAAATACTCTACCTATTAACAATAATGCTGCATCCATAACTGCTGCTCCGTTAAGCATTGTTGCCATAAGAATATCATGACCGGGACAATCCACAAAGGATACATGGCGAATTAATTGAAATCGGCCAGGACATGCAGAACGTAAGCATGGAAATGAATCATCTTTACTTGAACCTCCTGAGATATAACATCCAGGTCTAGGACACTTTTCATTATCGCACTTGTATATTTTCGCATTTGCATATCCTGAAAAATGTTTAATTATTAGTCTAAACGAACCATTTAACGATAAAGCCGAATGGGACAATATATAGTAAAAAAACAAAAATCTACTACAAAATAATGGTTCATTTATTCTACAACAAAAATTAAGTCCAACTAAAAGTTTACTTAGTAACAGATGTCATTAAAGCCTGTCGAATAACGGAAAATAATAAAATCTATTTAAATCTTAGTCCGATCTATAACTCACGTGTTGTTTTCCATATAACTGTATAATTAAATTATGCGTTAGTTTAATAATATATTTATCATTATTTATGCATAAGAGAAGTAAAATCAACAATCAGGGAGCCACATCACCACATTTTTGTTTAAAAATTTCCTGACAAACAAAATTTTTTCCTTGAATGGTGGACACCAGTTAGGACAACTCAAACTGTATTATACTAATTAAAAAAGTATATTTCTCTTTACTACTTTTCCTATACAACTGACAAACTCATCATTTTCTACTAATGAGAAGCTGAATAGACTATTTGTTGTTGTTATTACTATCTTACTATAGTTAGTTCTACAACTTACCTGTTGTTGCAATCAATTAAAATTAACCTAATTTTTATTGGTTCAAAACTTTAAAAAATAAATAGTGGAGAATAGATTACAATAATAATGAAGAAAGAAATAATTTACTATTTTTATTTTAAGTAGAAAAGATCTTGTACAATTTTTAATATACTTTTTTAAAAATTAATCTGAGCACTTGATAGATACTGTGCAAAATTTTTTTAAAATTTATGAGGTTAAAAATTGAATTTCTTAATAAAATAGTTTAAATTAAAATAGATATATTCTCTTTTTTTGACTATCTACATCGTGGATTTAAAAGTAGATGGAAAAACTGATTCGAAGAATAAAAATTGAATTTAATATACTTAAATTGAAAATTTGTCACAATAAAGATTATTATAAAACCTAAAAACTATAACAGCAGTTTTTTATACATATTATCGTTAATCTTTGGGGCAAGGAGCACCAAATTTTCATATATTTTTACATGGGAAAAATATTCTTGTTGTTGAAAAGAATTGTTAATTCCGAATCTAAATCAATTGAAAATAACAATATTCTACATTTTTAAAATTTTTATCTTGAAAATTATGTGCTATTGTTTCTTTATAAAGAACCCAGAGTAGAAAATCATAATACACTTATAAAAATCCTATAAAATGGCTACATTCTTTTGTCATATTAAGTATAATATAATTTATTATATAAGGAAACGATAAAGAATAAAGATGGGATATTCAAATTCCTTTGTGCTTGAATATTTTTAGTTGTAAGGTATAACGTGCAAACACTTGATCTTCTTTTTAAGGGGTTGTCCATAAACTACGTAGCCAACTTTTTTTTGGAAACATTAAATTCCCCATCCCTCCATGTAGCACACTGTTAGATGGGGCATTAGCTACGTGGTTTATAAAGGACCCCTAAGAAGATCTTTACAAAAAAGTCTTTTTTTTTTTTTTTTTTTTTTTTTTTTTTGATAAAAATAAATTGGATTTTTATTGACGTCAATATGTTTATAAAAGTTCATTTTAATGTGATTACTTGAATGTAAAAAAGTAAAAAATTGAATAGTAATTATTAACGTTGCATAAGAAGTGTAATATGAAATATGTTGTATCAAAAGCTACATGTATAGATTGCCTTTCCGAAAGTACATATAAATATATATGAGTGATTTTTGTGTTAATCAATAATTGCTTCGTTTCTGCACACATGATCAGTATGACACTCATTTAAAGTTTATACATGAGCTAAAGAACAAAATAATGATAGATATGCGAAATATTTTACTTTTTCTTTTTGTTAAAAATTTCACTAAAACATGAACTTATTAATTCATTAAACATTCGAAAAACCCTATTAAAATAAATACTGTCTACAGACCTTTGAACCGCAACGGCATCTAGTCCGATTTTCTAAAGTTATATCATTAGACAAGGTCAATGGTAGCTCTAATCTTTTTCGCGATTCTGATGGAACATTTAGAGTCCCATTCAGGGTTTGAGATGTAGAAATTTTATTTTTTTCATGCATTCTAATTGATTGACACATATAATCAAATGTAAGTTCTTCGTTTTGTTCAATATCCTTTGTAGCAAATAAAGCCAGTTTCGGAAGATTTGGATCTAAGCAATCAATCCAGACGCCGTAAACTGCTAAATTCGGTTCGCAAGAATGATTAATGAAATGCGAAACATTTCCGTAGACAGCTGCATCAACAGTGTAGGGACACTGGTCTTCTGTGTCATTATAGTCTAAATCAAATAAATAAGTTCGCCCAGCAGCATCGTATTCTTTACCACGTTTCTCAGCCTCTTCATTAGTGATGACTTCTCCAACATACTGAGTAACAAATTGTCCCCTCTTGATTTTTCTCAATGTTTTTACACCCCAACCCCTATCATTTGACGTTCTGAAGACGCAAATTTTCACTTGAGAACCTCGCTGAACAATTCTGTTTTGGCAGTCTGGAGGGCAGCGACAACGTTTATTACACTCATATATTGGTGTACCGGGAGGCAAACGAATTTTACCCGTTGACGTATAAGGAAATGAACTCTCACATTGAGCAAAACAACATCTAGTTTTTGAATCGCAAGTCAAACACTCACAGCCAATTGGTGGATCTTCTGGAATAGTTACGTTTGAACCTGGCAAATAATCTTCAATATACAAGAAATCTTGTGGAGCACATTCCAAATCTACCATATTTTCAACGCGTATCGTAGGTTTACCTTGCGTTATGCTGTTGATTTCGTTTTCCCAATCTTTCAAAGAGTTGGCCTGCTCTCTTCTTGCCTTAGTGAGCATCAATCGTAAGATACCTTCCTTAATCTTTTCTAAACAACTGTCACGCTTGCTCTGAGACGTTCTATTGTATTGCTTTATCTTCTTGAATAAATTATCTTCTGCCGTCATTTGAGAGTCATCAAATTCTTCACCATTATTGACTAATTTCTTCATGAATCGTTCTACATCTCGTTTTTTTGGGTAAAATTGAATTTTCATTTGAAACTCTTCTAATGATTTAAATCTATTTTTCTCAAAATCATTCAGTGCCTCTGCACAATCATTTAAATGTTTAATTGGTTCCCACGTAGTATTGTCCATATTCCAACTCTTCCATTTAACTAAATAAAAAATTGCTCCATTCATAATTCTTTTATCTAATATTCTTTCGACTTCATATATATTCCCAGACTTGACTTTTTTTTTATTATTTTTTAAATTCATCTTTGTTTTACTAATGTCTTCTAAAACTATTCTGACTTCTTTCAATTTCTCAAGTTTTAGCAAGTTTGATATTGGAACAAAATACTTAACTGAAGTATTGCTCGAAGAAAATTCATCATAATTCTCAACGGTGTTACATTCTTTTATAATACAATTATTACTGTCATGTACTTCTGTTTCTTTTTTTTCTTCTAAGTACGTCAATGTTTGAGAATTGCATAACTGATCCTCAATTTTTGGCTGCTTCGCTGTCGGTTGAAAGCATCCAAGAGTTATGGGCCGTTTTTGACAGGCGTTGATCGTTTTGCCTGGCTCATCTGGTAGTCCTGCCTTTTCTCCACTGCTAGTATCTGCTGCACAAGCACGAGCCTCTGCAATGCCAAACATTTAAACGTCGTCATTTTCTTTATTCAGAAGCCTTTGTTTCAAAATTATTTGCAAAACACTTTCTTAGCTTAAAATTTTCCCTTTCAACCCTCTAAGCTTATCAACCTCTTCAAACACAATATATTAAAATTATTATCCATTCTGTGCTAAATTGGTATAGGCCACACCCTCATATCAGGCGCTATTACGCAGTATTAATCAGAGTTTTCTTTAATTTTCTTTTTTTTGGTTCCTGCAAGTCTAGACAAACGAATATACTAGTCTAACATTCTTTGGTTACAATAGCACGCGCTTATTTTAAATAATTCATTTCTAACAAATACTTGATTTAAAACCAATTCGGCATCTAAGGGAAGACCCTACGTAAAACAGTCAAAGTTGACAAATAATAAAAGTAAGTTCTGAACTCAATTTAAGACGGAAAGCAAGCACGTCACGCAATTACTTCTCGCTCATTGTTAAAACTTAATTCGCTCAATTAAAGCATCTTTAGAAGCGGATAGAATTATACCGAAGACACTCAATTTTGTAATTGGTTAAAGTTAGCTCAAGGTACCAATCAACGACATAAACATGTTTAGACATTTTTCAAATTATTTCTTTAAGGCTACAGTAAAAAACTGATAAACATTACAGATTTCTGCGGCTTTATTTAGTTTAAAATTATGATGATGTTTAATATAACATATGACATAAAATTCATTTTACACAAATCTCATTTGCCACACATTTCATTTGACATAAATACAATAAAATTAATTTAAATTTGGTGGACGAATGCTGCGCAGTCAGGTTGGTACTGGAGTCGACCAAATTTTATCGAGAGAACAGAATTATAGTCCAACTTTGCTTTTTTCCTATCATTTCATAATAATCAAAGAACCGAAAAGCAATTTAAATCGTTTTATTTCAAGTCTTTTTCAGCAGTAGTATCGTTGATTCAAACTTGTCTTTTTACAACTTTTAAATTTCTTAATACTCACTGAGAGATTTCACTATTACCCATCACTGATTGGGTGTACATATTATCAAGGGGAAGGTGTTTGATGTTTTGGTAATGCAGTGACGATAGATTATCTGCTGAATACCGCTGGCACTCGACTGTCGATCAAATGGACATGTTCCCATTTTCCATCTTTTATGACAAAAGATTAGTAAATCGAAAAGGAAAAGCAGAAAATGATGGACACTTGATAAGCAGATGGATGCATTAACTACACACACACACACACACACATCTAACCAAAACGCTCTGCTTAATAAGTTGTTGCATCATGAAAATTTAGGTCGTCAGCTCAGTTTGATCAGAAATCATAAACAATTCCTGACACTTGACACTCAATATAATGAAAGTAATACAACTAAAAAACCTAACACTCGGTTTCATACACAAATGAAAATTTCTGTGAAAGGTGCTAGAGTTATGGAATTTTAATTTTTTGTATTTTAAGAAAAATTATTTAATAAATAAACTGCCCCTTGCGATTTGCTCGGTATGCAAGTAATAGAGGGTAAATTAAAATTGCGATACTTTTTGTAGTTTACTTTTCTAAACAACAATTTATAATTAAATTCATTGGAGTTTTAAGAAAAATGTAGGTTTGAGGCAATAATTTTTATATTATATAAATTATTGCGACAAACTTGAGATTGTTATTTGTTATATGAAACAATGTTTTTCTGGCTTGAAAAAAGGTTGTTTGTCATATAATATAAATAAAGGCAGAATAGTGAATCGTTTTTATACATGGGAACTGACACGTGTTCAAAATAAAATATTAATTCGAGAAACGAAATAAATAGGTCATGTAAGCAAATTAAACTAGCCTGTAATAATTTTTATTTTCAGAATCATGAGATTAAAAAAAAAAAAACTATTTTTTTTAAATTCACGTTCTGAGAGTAGACAGTATTTAATTTAATAAATTGATTATAAAGAAAATATAGAATAACAGTATTTAAATTTAGTATACATTCACATTAAACTTAATATATTTTATAATAAATTAAATAAAACTGTTTATGTATTAAATTTCATTACTGGTATTGCATATTTGCTTCATACACACTTTGTATTGTTTTACCAAGTGACAAATATTCAACTATTACAATTTTAAAAACACTTTAAGTGCTTTTTTAATTATCCTATCAATAATTGAGACGTATGTGGACATATGCATAGAAAAGTCACACTTTGGCAGAATTGGGATGACAAATCAACAAAGTGTCTCAAATAACACTATTTAAATAGTTTTATTCAGCTGTCACTTTAAGTAATGTTGTTTTTCAAGTAAAATTCGAACGGCGAAGTGGTCCTTTTCATTCTGACATCCACATATATTAATATGTTGACATATTAATAAAAGTAATATGACTTTTGAATATATGCATATAGATTACTAGTATAAGTCTTTCAAGAGTTGTTATAGCGTTTTTACTATCGTTTGACGTTACTTATCACATCTGGCCGCCATATTAAACTAGTCAAGTGTGGCCACTGAGGGTTAATAATTAAGATTTCAATTATGTAATTAATTAATTAATTATTATTATTATTCTTTAATCTTGTCAAAAATCCTCTATTTTAGTTTCATTTCCTACCTTAAATGAAAATTTACTATAAATTCAAATTAATATCTAGTGATTATTAATGCAAGGTGCATTTCTTACTAAAGATTTCTAAACTTGTAAGAAAATATGACTTTTTTAAATGTGTGACATAAATTTACTCACCTAATTTGATGGTTATGTTTCGTTCCAGTTCATTTTTAAAACGAACAGTTTGCACACCAGAAATAGCTTTGACAATTGTTGATTTACCATGTGCTACATGACCGATTGTGCCTAAACAAAAAAGGTGTTTATTTGCGGTTAGTTAGTTCTAATTATGTTATTAATATATTAAACAATATGCATAAACTAAGAATGAAAATTTAAAAATACCAATATTGATAGTTGCTTGACGACTGATGACTTCCGGTGATAAAGGAGAAAGCTGATGCACATCCTATAAAAAAATTTATTTATAAGAAATTTTAAATTTAACCACAAGTAACTCATTTAATATAAAGGTTTTTAAAAATATTTTTAAAAAAATAAAAGAATATTCCTTTAAAAATTGTATTGTTGTTTATTACAATGAAAAAAAGAGGACTTTAAAAATGCATCAGAAAACATTGTCGTGACTAAAAAAAATATTATTTATAATCATTGCGTTAATAATAAGCATATTTATAATTTTTATTGAAAACGGCTATTATTAGAAATATTATTTATTAATAATGATCCTCCAAATAACACGTATTTAATTGTTTATATTGCTTGACTTTTGTTTCTGTCTGGATTTCCTCTCGAAAAATAATCGATAGAAACCCATTAAAGGTAATTGACTTTATTCAACCCATTCAAAATCGTCATTATATCCGATTCATGCAATTTGTTTCAATGATTACGTATTGTCTCAAGTATTTCCTTATATATACATTTTAGTAGTCAATATTTAAAAATGCAAAATAAAGATAAATGAAGATGTCGTTTTATCTATACAAATATGTCATTGTTTTAACATTATTAATTTTAAAATCTACTCAAAATAATAAATATAGGTATACACTGACTTTTTAAAAATCCTATTTATTTGAGATCAAGAAATGAAAAAAACAAAATGAGAATCTGAATTTATCACTAAATAACGCATGAGAATATAACCGTTAGGAAACTTAATTTCAACAATTTATTTAAAATTGTCAAATTTTATTATTTATAATAAATAAATTATAAAAAATATATTACAGAAGAGAAATTTATAAACAACATATTCTAGATTATTCGTTAATTTTAAAAATTCTATGGTATGAGCTAAGAGTGTAGTAAAATTATCATAAATTAAGAGTATATATGTACCAAACCATATGCCGCGCCAAAATGTTAACAGTATAAATTACATTTTATCACTGACATTTTATATTTTATATTAAGTAAAATTTCTAAGAATACTAATAATAAAAGTAACAATAATAATAACAATAATAATATTGATTTAAATAATTGAATAGTTTACATCAGCAACATACCTTTAAAAAAAAGTATGTAGAAATAAAAAAACCAAAAGTTGTGGAAACGTGATTAGAGTTATTGTAAAAACGGTATAAACGTTATACATACGAGTTTTGATAACTCTTGTTTCAATAAATTAGGTTGTCCAGTTGTTACACCAAGAATATCATCACCACCCATTATTAATTATTCAATAATTAAAATCACAAGAAACACAAAATTTTCTTGTTTTTAAATTTACTTTTCACTCAACATGTGCAAGAATGGAAAGCAGCAAACGGACCAGCAACAGAAAAGTAATGGGAAGTGACGCATCCAGGGATGGCAACGTATGAGTAGCCTAAACGTAGGATTAAGCCGTTTCTATAATAAACTGGGTTTCCTTAAGGAGCTGTCACAGCTTTGCAGCCTGCCTGCTAGTTTTCATTGTAACGACACCTTAAGAAAGTCAGAAATTTCAAGTGTGAACTTCTCTCTTACTCTAAACTGCTGTTTCAACAAATTTTTTTTCATTGACATGAATAAAATTGACTGTCGAAATCATTCGCGCGCATATTTTTAAGAGTACGGTCACACCTCGATAGATAGCGCGGCTTCCTACATATAATATAATATAACGTATAAGAGTGAGAGAAATAAGAACATTTTTTATTTATCTCACTCTTATACGTTATATTATATTAGAAAGATAGTCTCGCTATTTATCGAGATGTGACGACCGCTCATATCGACCCACTCGTGCGTGCTTCGTAGTGTGCTCCGTCTCCGTATCACACGGAAGCTTTGACGATGCTTATTTGTTTTGATTGCAAACCCAGTATAATTATTTTATTATTGTTATTACCGTGTTTTAATAAATGAAATAACATCAAATATAACAAAACAATTTAATAAAAATTAATTTATAAGCATAAATAGATTTTTATAGGTACTGGTTAACATTATCGATAGAATATTATTTATAGTGATTAAATAATAATAACTAATAAGTACAAAAATTTTTACGTTTATCCATTTGTTTAAATCTTAAAATTTAAATTCGTTTCTACATAAATTACAAGTTAAAATCGGAAAATAATTTCATTTCTTTATGTTTAAATATTGTTAAATATACAATATATTGTTATTATTTAAAAATTGATAAATATTGATATTTTTTATTTAACGTATTAAAAGTCAACTTTATCTTGAAACCTTTTTATCAGTAACATATTTCTCTATTTTTTAATATTTTCTTTGTAAATAATTTATATCAGCAGATATATGTATATAATATGAAAAAAATAAATATAAAATTTTCAGAAATAATTTTTTTATTTTGTTTTTAACAAAACGATCATACATTAACCTTAAACTAATAAAACTAAAGCACATTTAAAATCCAATTGTTTTATAAAATCTATCAAGAATATGAATATTGTTTGATTAAGTATATCAGATAATTTTACATACACGGTAATAACAATAAAATAAGAAAGCTTCCGTAAGACACGGATACGGAGCACGCTACGAAGCACACTACGAGGCACGCACGAGTGGGTCGATTCAATCGTGCCTTGTAAAGGTACGGTCATACGACTTTTGGAAAAACCATTCTTGTCTTTCTCTCTCCTAAGACAGAGGCATAAGATTGTCTCACTCTGCATTTTCTTACATTTCCCAAAGACGGAAAATGCAGAGTGAGACAAACTGATGCGTCTGTAATAGGAGAGAGAAAGACAAGAATGGTTTTTCCAAAAGTCGTGTGACCGTACCCTAACGCGAGTGATGATTGCTTAGTGGTGGCGCATAGAAGCTTCTATGGGTGTTTTCGGGAGTTGCTGCTGACAGTATACTGACAGTAAAAAATTACCCAATCAGAATAAACATGCTGATGGATCAGCCACTCACAACATACTGAGAGTATACTCACAGCAACTCCCGAAAACACCTCTTGAGCAATGTATATTCTTGTGAGACTTGCGAGCCAATAACAAAAACCAAACCAACCTAGAAACAAAAAGGGCCAAGACCCAAGACGAACGAACATTCTGAACGGAAGCAGGCGTTATATAGTCTGTTATTTTTTAATACATATTTATATATTGTACACATGAAACAAGAATAAACTTTTGAAATTTTTGTTCATATTTAAAGATGTCAAAAGGAGGAACAAGATTAGATACTAAAAAAGTGGTATGCACTGTATTATGATGTACTTATCCAGCAGATGATTATTTATATTTGAATGTATTGAACAAAAGATTCTATTACGATTTTATAAGTTTATTAGATCATTTGATATATGTAGTTTTATTTTATCTTTCAGAATTCTGAATTATTTACGTTAACGTATGGTGCTCTTGTTGCTCAGTTACTAAAGGATTATGAAAATGTTGAAGATGTAAATAAACAACTAGAGAGAATGGGTTATAATATGGGAATAAGATTAATAGAAGACTTTCTGGCTCGTACAGGTTCTGGTCGATGTTACGACTTTAGGGATACTGCAGAAAAAATTCAAACGGCTTTTAAAATATATCTTGGCATAACACCTACTATTACTAATTGGAATGCTGCCGGAGATGAATTTTCTTTATGTTTTGAATCCAATCCTTTAACAGAATTCGTTGAACTTCCAGATAACTGTTTGCATTTAAAGTATTGTAATTTATTAACTGGAGTATTACGTGGTGCTTGTGAAATGGTACAAATGGAAATTGCTGCATGGTTTGTTCAAGATCAGTTAAAAAACGACAATGTTACTGAGGTACGAATAAAATTTGTAAAAAGACTGGAAGATGCTATTCCTGCTGGTGAAGATTGAAACTGTTAGTTTGAAATAAAATTTAAAACACTAATAGTTTCTATAATGTATCTTTTCTAATAAGTAATAAAGTTATTTGGCATGTAACCAAATACAGTAATATATATAAAAAAATCCATTAATATGTCATGAAATGTTTGTTCATAAAACAATTGATCCGTTTTAAATATGTCTATAATAAAATTTCTTGACAACAGTACTTTCACAACAAGGAATCAATATAAATTAAAACCCCTAATAACACCCTGATATCCTATGGGCACCTTAGGTATGTCCAGAGGCTTTTGGTGGTTCAGTTATCCGAACCTCTGGATGTCCTCAAGATATCCTGAATATTCGAGTGTTATAAGAGACTTTACTGCAAATTATAATGTAATTCAGTATTTGACAAATAGATACTAAATGTGGTGTAAATTGTTTTTAAATAGTATAATGAATAAATAATATAAAACTATTATGCCGAAATATCTTCTCAATTACTTCAACGTCTTGATACAAAATTAACAACTGTTTTTTACTCGTCACACGAATTATGTTGTAATTTAAGAATTAAAATAAATTTTAATTTGACAGTTTGCTGTAGCGGTCTTGCATTTTTTCTAAAAGTTTTTGCTTTTTTTTTGTCAATGAGTTCTCATCTACTGAAATAAAGTTTGAATCTTTATATCCGAAGCCAGATTTACTAGAGTTTTGCATAAACGGTACCTGAAACAACAACAATTAAAGAGATGTATATAAATATAAATGTTAAATACATGTTTCATAAGACATAAGAAATGTTTAAGCTTACAGGTTCTACTATACCATCGCCTTCTTTGCCAAGTGATTGTCCTTCCGACCAGCCCATTCTAGACAATAGTTTGAAACCTTTATTGTCCTTTGCAATGAAACTAAAACGTTAATTAATTTAGTTTTTTAATTTTTATGGTTTAGAAATATGCTTATACTTACGTTTCTAAAGAACTTTGTTCCGTTTTAGCATATTGATCAGAAGAACCATTGCATTGTCTTCTTGCTTGTGCTCTGTCTTGATAACCCAATGCCACATTACTAGCGGCAACGTCATTATTACTTTTTACGCCGAATTTTGTTTTTAACCTTCGTAGTTCAGATTTATGTTGTTGTATTTTTGAAATGTACGTATCATTAATAGTAGAATTTTCAAGTAAAAGGCCAGGTTCGCAATTTTCACATGTCTCATATCCTTTGTGAATATGGCACAATAGTTTTGTGCTGCCAATTTGCAAAATAGAGCCGTGTATTACTTCATGTGGAACTGATTCTTGTTTCGCTACAGACAATCTTATGTCATTAAGAATTGTACCGTTCCGAGAACCCAAGTCTATTATTTCATATAACTTTTTGTCTTCGTTGTATTGAAATTTAGCATGATGCTGTAAAGAAAGAAAGAAAAAGATTAGAAGGGGAGAGTCTGTCACACCACCCCCCATCAGTTTCATTGAATTGGCTAAACTGTCATTTATATCACTTATTGTTAGGAATTTCAAATAACCATATTTAACATGTCTTATTTCCTCTGATATTTTTTATTTCTACTTCTACAGTGCTACGAGCAAAAGTTTCTTTTTGTCTTATCTCGATTATGTTGATAAAGAAATTTTGGAAAATTCTCTAAAATTTTAAAAATTTCTGCTGTGTGTTTGAAAAGTGCATACCTCAGCTAAAAATACCAGTACGAAGCATTCTTATTACGCAGGATAAATTGTCAAAATGTACCTGTGGGGCAAACCGGTTTTTTGGTTTTCAAATTTAATTCCCTAATTACATGCATCAATGCTTCAACACACCTTACTAATATTTATATCTTGAATTAAAACATTGTGATTTCCTTCTCGTCCAATTGTTCCTCCAGTATAAGGAATAAAAAACAGAGTTCCCAGTTTCAATTTTGAAAGATTTGTCTCTTTGACGACAATTCGCATACACGGTGGATAAGTTTTCGCCAAATCTGGAAAAAAAAATGTTATTCAAATAGGTATATTCACGTACAGTTAGTACTATTAACTAATCTTGATGCAATATTTTTTAGTCACTCTAGTTTTTATCTGTTTATCTAATCTTCATATGAAAATAAAGTAATGTATTACTTTCGAATACTTTTTATACTATACTAAATAATAATAATACTAATAAAAATGAATAAATGCCTCTTTCATCATCGTCATTGCTTTCGTCACTTGTCGATTGAGTGGAACCAAGATCTTGGCTACTGCAACTAGTATTACTCTCTGAGCATTCTCCTTCCTCAGGTTCGTTACATGGACAATTTTCACAAATCATTCTATGTTTATTTCCTTTATGCTATAATTACAGAAAAACAAATAAATTGCTTTAGATGACTACATTTTAAAACTTCTTACAAAAATATTATTCAAATCGAATGAATCAAAGTTTTATAACAGATTGTCAATCATTACATAAAATATAAACAATTTACATTAAGAATATATTCAAGTTTCATACCCTATTTACTTTGCTTGATTTCCGCTTTGCTTTTACTTTAAATTCTTTATTCTGTTCAACTTTTTCTTCGACATATGTTTGGCTGTGGAATTTATAAGTATTACTTTGTTCATCGTAGTAATAGTATATCCCAGAGTTTCCATCGTAATATAAACCCAGTTTCTAAAATTATATACAGTTAGTTTCTAGTAGAATGTATGGAATAAAAAGTTTTTAATTAAAAATACATTTGTTTTGATGCAAGGAATATATTACAATTTTATTGCATGTACGATTTAGTTTATACTTACTGCATCATAATAATATCCGGTATTATAATCGTAGTATAATCCCGAAGTTTCCTCATAAACAAATCCAGTTTGTTGAACTGCAAGTTCAGCCACTTCCTTAACTTGTTCAATGAAATTGGAACTACTTTCTTCTGTAGCTGAATTCCATGTTTTAATAATTTCAGTCTCAGATGCATCTCCATCACAAAAATTGGTTTGTGTTTCAGAATTTGTAAAACTTTTTCGTAATTTGCAAAACTGTTGATCTTGCTAACATGAAAGATATCAAACTAATATAATTGTACTTTAAAAACTTAACTCAATTATACAAATGATATTTACCAATTTCAAAATTTTTTCCTCCAATTTTGCAATTAATGCACTTTGATGTCTTATATGAAATTGACATTTATGTATGAATTGCAAAATATGTGGAAACTGTTTTAATTCTAAGATAACATCTTCTTTCAGTTCTAAATCTTCTTCGTAATTTTCATTATATTTATTATTCTCTGTAACATTATCGTTGACAATCTGCAAAGCAATGAAAAGATAAAATCATTATTTTCATTAATTAAATTATATTAACTAATTTATTTTATTTTACATTTAAAGACTTGTTATAATATTAAACCTGGTTTACTGTTGTCATATCCTTTTTAAAAAATAATTTATCGCACTTTTTTTTTTTTAATTTCCGTGATCAACACGATTCAAGATGATTTTAAATAAATAGTTTTATATTTTCTTCATTTATTATTATTATTATTATTATTATTATTATTATTATTATTATTATTATTATTATTATTATTATTTATTTCACTTTAAAATTTTTGCTAATTGATATAATTACAATATTTTTAACTTCTTTTTCTTAAATGATATTTTTGTATACTATCGTATTTTTCAATAAAGTTATTAAATTATTAAACTGCAATATTTACAAAATCAAGTAGATTCAGTCACTGAAAGAGCATTATGGTGAGTCCATAACGGGCATATAAACATTTAAGTACCACACATTGGTCTAAATAAAGTAGAACGTCCGAAATGTTAAAATTCTATCATGTACGCCGGTCTAAAATTGCTTTTATTATGCATTTTGATTAGCTTTGATAAATATTCCAGTTCCTGTATTTTGAAAGATTCAGATTATGAAAATTAATAATAATAATAATTAATTAATTAATTAAAGTTAAACTTTACAAATGCAAGTTGCAAAGCAATACTAATTGCAAGTGTTGTACAAGCACCTTTACGCCTCTATGTAATTTCATCCTAATGACAATGTCAAATATGAAAAGTCAATTTATTGTAGAAATACCTTCAAAAATCGCATCTGTACTCACCTTTAAAACCCAACCTAACTTCTGACCTAACTTTGCTGACACTGGCGCCATCATTCTTTAACGGCACAGGAGAGAACATAAGCAATTCTTTTTTTCTCTTTTACCGTCCAGTGAGACAAGATGGTGAGCTTTTCTTTCATTTTCGTTTTAAAATCTACATACATCTTAAGAATAAAAAAAGTTTTAAAATTTTAGAAAATTAAGAACAAAAGTGAAATAATTAATATGTCTTATACAATATTTATTTTTTATGGGAATTTAAATTTTCTTGTGTTGATTTGAGTGTAAAGTCGTGCGTGGTCAATTCTGATTTTCGTAATACATTTTTTGTATTTTTTCAGTTTAAAAAACGAATTACAGAAACTTGTTATAGATTTTATTTTTAAAAACTAAACTCTAATGGAATCTTGAGATTTAAATTTATTAATAGTTGGAAAAAATTGAAAATTCATTTCTAACCTTACTTTTTTGTTACAGTGAAATTTTAACGTGATAAGTGCATTTGAGTGTATCTTATTGTGCCTAAAATTGTTTTTCATTTATTTACAGTAATGATCAATTTCAAATTTAAGAATCTGAAAATATTTGATTTGAACTCTTTTAAATAAAACTCTGATTAAAATCTATTCTTTGTATTAGTTTCAAGTGAAATTTATTTAAGGAATTAATATTAAATCATTATTTTAGGCTCGTGGACCAAAGAAACATTTGAAGCGTCTAAATGCCCCAAAAGCATGGATGTTAGATAAGTTGGGTGGTGTTTATGCTCCACGACCATCAACTGGACCCCACAAATTACGAGAATCTTTACCTTTGGTAATTTTTCTTCGTAACAGGCTAAAGTACGCCTTAACAAATTGCGAAGTAAAAAAGATCTGTATTCAAAGACTTATTAAAGTCGACGGCAAAGTTCGCACCGATGCTAATTACCCAACTGGTTTTATGGGTAAGATGAACAAACTTTTTAAATATCAATTATAAACTCGAATTTAATATATACATATGTATAAGTGATTTTTTATTCAAATGTTCACAAAATAGAATTCTACAAGATACAATTCCAAATAACGAATATTGACTTATTCACAAAACTTTAAATTGGATTAAAGTATTTCATTTTTGACATGTATGATATAGTATGTTTATAAAATGCTTTGTGAACTGTGGCAGTAAAGTAAAATTTTATTCTTTATCTTTATTTTTATTTTTTAGGGTCAAATACTTAAATTGTTTTTAAAAATCTCATTGAAAAAGCTTATCATTACCATAGTTTACAATTTTTTTTTTTTTTTTTTTTTTTATAAGGAATACAGATTGTTAAAATACGTCGTGTAAAACGAAAACTCAAATTTTTGTTCTCTTTCATCTTAGTTTTGTAAATAAATTAATAAAATTTGATACATATTTTAAATGGGCCTTAATCGAAGCCAAAAAACTTTGATTTTAAGTTTTCTGGTCAAATAAAGCCCGACAGTAATGAAATTGCCTTTTCATATGGTCACTGACTGAGTAATTATATTCTTTTCGTATCACCCAGGAAAGGTACATTAGTTTTTTAAAAACTTTGAAATAGTCCACAATGTATAGTTAAACTACAATAAACTTGAAAATTTCTAAAAGCTGCAAATAATTTAATTTTATATTCATTTTCTTTATAGATGTTGTGACTATTGAAAAGACCGGTGAATTTTTCCGATTGATATATGACGTGAAAGGGCGATTCACAATTCATCGCATTACGGCTGAAGAAGCTAAAGTACGTCCTTCGTTATGTTATAGTCTGACAAATTATTCTTCCTTAACATTTAATTTCAAGCCTATTAATTTATGAATGTGCTTTTAGTATAAATTGTGCAAAGTGAAACGTGTTCAGACTGGGCCTAAGGGAATTCCTTTCTTGGTGACACACGATGGTAGAACTATCCGTTACCCTGATCCTTTGATTAAAGTCAATGACACCGTTCAACTGGATATTGCTACTTCCAAGATTCTTGATTCTATCAGATTTGACTCTGGTACTGTATTATACTTTTAAATAAAATAACTTTGAAAAATGTTTAATCAAGTTTTTATTTTGTTTTTGTTCGTTTATAGGTAATTTATGTATGATTACTGGAGGAAGGAATTTGGGTCGTGTTGGAACAGTTGTTAGCCGAGAACGTCATCCTGGTTCATTTGATATTTGCCACATTAAAGATTCACAGGGTCACACATTTGCCACAAGGTAAAATCTTTTAATTCTTAGAAAATTTTAATACAAATAATAAAAATGAGGTCTTATCGAAGCTTTAACGTCTTTTTTCCATGACGTTATTGGTCAATAAAGACCAAAAGTAAATTCCTCAAAATTGGTCGCTGATTGATTTATTCATTCAATAATCTTTCTGTATTACCCAAAGAGGTAACAATTTTTATAAAATTTTCATTTTTATTATATAAGTTGATAATTTTTACTGTCTGTTTGAATCTTTGTTTGTTTTATAGGTTGAATAATGTGTTTATCATTGGTAAAGGGTCGAAACCGTATGTGAGTCTTCCAAGAGGAAAGGGAGTGAAGCTCACGATTGCCGAAGAAAGAGACAAGAGGTTGGCGTCTAAGCGAGAGTAATGTATGTTTCAGGAGAAAATTTTCTAAATAAACGAGAGTTTTCGATGAAAGATTAAGATTTTCATTTGTTCTAAGTGAATAGTTTCAACTGATCAATATATAATATTCCTGTTTGAGTAGATAATTTGGAATATTACGTTATAGTTTCTCACTGATTTCCTATCAAATTAGAAGCACTTTTGAGTGTGTATAAAGAATTTATTCTGGTTTTTATAGGAAAAACTTACTTTTCTGACAATTCTAATTATTCTGATTGAATAGATTTACAAACTAAATTATTTTAGAACTCATTGTCACTTTTCTTTGAGAATAATGTACTTGTATAAGAGCGCGAGGTGACAGATGAAGATTTTGTGGAGAGTTTTGCTTGAAATGATTCTTCTTGCTTACATTCGCAAACTGTTTGAGGAAATTTCATTTGATGACATTTATTATGCACTACAATATTATCACCTATAAAAAAAAAATATAAAAAATTAAAAATTCACATATTTTTGAAATAAATTGAATGATAATTATATCCAATGCAATGTTAACCGTTATGAAATGCTTTAATGCTTGTTGCAGTATCTAAACGTGAGGTAAATGGTGAAACACTTTCCTCGTCATCTTTCAATTCTTTTAAACGTAATTTATTAAACTCTTCTTCTCGGATGCTGCAGGTCGAACTCGATCTGCTGCTTTCTTTCACTTCTTCATTTATATTGAATTGGAAAGGGCATTTCCAAATTATTATTGCTCCATCAGCACTGACAGACACAATATACTTGGCATCTGGACTAAATTTAATTCCAGTAATTATAGCAGCATGACCAAGGCCAATATGAGAGATTTCACCATTTTGATAGTGCCATAATTTGACAATGCTGTCATTTGAACCAGTGACAAAATGTCGACAATCTCCACTGATATCTATGCAATTGAGGGCTCCAATTCCAGAACCTTCAACTTCTCGAATGAGAGAAGCATTCAAAGTTTCCCAGTAGCCAATTAGACGATCAGTTCCACAAGTTAAAACTTGAACATTGTTTGGACTAAAACATGCTGCCATGTACATTGTGTTACCCATTAAAACTTTCTTTCTTGTACATTGTCTGCAATAAGTAGTTAATTTTTTTTTTTTTTTTTTTTATAGAGTTATATATAAATTATGTTCAGAAACTTACACAATATCCCATATAACGCAGGTTCCATCCACACTTGAACTAATGACCTGTTCATCGTTTTCAGAAATGTGCAAAGATGTCACTGGCCCTCTGTGCTCTTTTAAAATACAAACAAGTCTTTGAACGTCCGGTTTTATATCCCAAATTCTTATCTGCAACGTATTATTTAAAAATACTAAGCCTCTTGACAGAATATATTTGACCAGTAAGAATGCTAATATGTAAAATAATATCTTAGAATAAAAATGAAACTTGCTTGTCCATCACATCCAGCACTGACAATCTTCTTTCCGTTTTTCGTAATAACAACCGCTGATACGGATTTGAGGTGAGCATTGTGAATTGCAAATAATAATTTTCCTGTCTGTGGAGCAAAAGCTCTTATGATTCCATCATTCCACGCTAAAATTTAATTTTAAAAAATATATAATAATAAAAGAGAATTAAGTGCTATATATAAGTGAAAAATTTTTTTTATCCAACCAGATATTATCATTTTTCCATCGTAGCTAAAACAAAGATTCGAGCATACAAAATTCGAAATTGTGATTCTGAGTAATTCCTTTTGTGTTTCAACTCTCCACAACCTGATATCATCTTTACTACTTGTAGCAAAAATTTCAGAGTAGTTACTGCAAAAAAAGTTATAAATGAAAATTAGGTTCAACCATGTACATATCTAGAATAAGTTAAAGTAAATTTTTTTCTGGTACATATTTAAAAATAGACGCGTTTATCTGAATTATTAACTAGTATTATTATCAGTACTAAATAACATACGGAGGAAAAGCAATACTATATATTGTATTTGTATGGCAAGAAATAAGAAGACGCATATTGAAATCATTCAATTTTATCTGGTAAATCTCACATAAGGTAGTTCCAATAAGTACATAATCGTTTTTATATAAAACCATTGAAGACACTGCACTACCAACGTTTTCGGCTTGAAGCTGAAATTCAAAGGAAAGTAAAGTTATAATATAAATTTAAACAAAAGTTGAGATTTATAATAAAAAAATGTTTGTGTCACGAAACACAGGCAAGCAGTTATTAACATTAAAACATGTCTCAAAAGAAAAATAATGACTTATGAATAAAATGATTTACTATTTGAATCTGAGGTGTACTTGGTAGTTTAACACATTTTCTAAAATTTAAAGTAGTATCTAGAATTTTAATAGTTTCAACATTTCCTCCTCCAGAGCCAACTAATATTTTTTCTTCATTCAAAAGCAAAAGGGCTGTTACTCCACCAGGATAAAGATCTCCTATTCCATCTTTCAATTTTTTTGAATCTTTAGGGATTTTCGAGTAACATCCAATCATAATAGGAGTTTGCACTGGTTCCATGTGTTCCATATTGTGATAATAATTTAATCTATAAATTAACAAGAGCATAAGCTTGGAAATATTTTCACAACCAAATATTTTATATTAACCTTGTCTTAATGATATCGCCCGATGCAGTTCCACAATAAGCAATTTCATCTCTATCATCAATTACAATACAATTTATGCTGCGTTTTATTTTGCCAACTTTAACGTTTATTCCATTAAGTTTGCGAGTTTCTGGATTAATTCTCCATACTTTAATAGTATTTTCACCAGCACTCATGAAACATTGATCACGCATATTTGTCCGTTTTATGGTCCAAACACTGCCAGCTATTTCAGTACTTGCATATGATCCTAAATTAGTAGATACTTATTTAATTACATAGCAATATTTAATGTTTTTAATTTAAAGAAAATAATAAAAATTTCTCCAGAGCAAAAGAACAAAATGTTTATTTTAACCAAACCAAATATGTATACCACAAATTGCCTCGTTCTTATGAACATTCCAAATGACAACGTTCCCGTCGTCACGACCTCCAAGACTGATCAAATAATTACTTTCAGATGAAAAGCATAAGTCTTCAACTCTGACTTTATGAATCTCGTAACTACTTTTCATCAGTTTCTTCTCATAGTCCCATACAATAACCATCGCCTACAATGTAATTGTCCTCTCAAAATATAATTGAAATATAATATACACATGTAAAATAATTAAGAGGTTAAATATTATAATTAAATAGTACAAAACCTATTTTAAAAAACGAAGTTAAAGTTTGTCAAAAGATATAATTATTATTACTTTGAATCCCAAATGATTTATTTGCCCGGAGGCTACGAATTTTCCACAGGGAGATATACATAAAGCTGATATTAAATTGGAATGTCCAGACAAAAAAGATTGATGGCCTGAAGATATGTTTTTAATAGTAACTTTATTACCCATTGGAAATAAAATGTACTCTTCATCTGGATGCACGTGTAAACTGTTTTTGGTAATTCCTTTCATGTATTTAAAAAAAAGTGTTTAATTATTCATCAAAAAATATGTAAAGAAAAAAAGAATAATATATAAATGTATATGTATAAGATTTAATATTAATATATAGTTACCATCGAATGAAATTATACCGACGAGATCTAAGTCTTGAAGATTACAATTTTCATTATTTACATTTCTACTCATGTTAGAAAGATACGTAGAGATTGTTCTTTTTTATTTTATTTTATTAATAAATGTAGTAAAAAACAGTAAAAATATCTAACATTTAGGACAGGTTTTAGAGTATTTTTTAAACAAAATAGAGGGGATAAGTTTCCTTGACAACGTAAGTAAATGAACATGCGCTATACCTTGGAAAAATTATTTACAAAATCTGACAAGTTTTCTTCGTCTGACTCGAATTTGATCTATTATATAATGTTTTAAAATGATAATTTTTTTACTTATAATTATACAAATTATTTATTATTTTTTATAAATATAAACATAAGTTTAATATTGTCTAGTTATCTCACGCATGCGCAGTACTAGATTTGGAAGGATATATAACCTATATAAAATTCAATAACGGTTTTTAAATTTAAACCAGCTCTTTGTTGTTGACAGTTGTTGATTATCAACTGTTAAAGAGTAATTCGTGTTATTTTTTTTCTTTGTGACTTTTAAGCAATTTAACAGTGTAAATAATTCTAGTTATGGATATACTAAAGTAAGTGTATATAAATTTTTCCAAAATTTATCTACAGTTAGAGAGAAATAACAACTTGTTGCGGTTTGAAAAAAAACTAACCTCATTTTTTTACTTCTTAAATTGTTTTTTCGTTGTATATAATTAGTTTCTTGTATAAATTTGAATAATTAAAACATTTTTACTAGCTGTATAGTATGATAATTAAAATATTTTTTATTAAAAAATTAATCTTGATTATTTATAATTAAGAAAATTTTGATTTAATATATTTTTCTCTTATACTTGAATAGTAAAATTGTTGAAAGCGCTCCGTCTACATTTTGGAAAAAAGGTAGATTGGAAACATTCGAAAATTGGCCTTATCAATCAGCTAATATGTGTAACCCAGAGAAAATGGCAGCTGCAGGATTTTATTTTGTTGGAAATAAGAACGAGCCTGATCTGGTCGAATGTTTTATTTGCTCTAAACAACTCGATGGATGGGAACCAAACGATGATCCTTGGTATTTCATATTTGTAAAAAATTTATACTTTATTAGTTAATATTTCAACAAAAAAACAATAATTTTTTAGGGCAGAACATAAAAACCATAAATCATCTTGTGCTTTTGTCAAGTTGAATAAACAAGAAGAAATGTCATGGACAATAGAAGATTTATACCTTCTAGTTTGGGAAAGTGGTAA
Organism: Leptopilina boulardi; assembly: GCF_019393585.1. Lineage (NCBI taxonomy): Eukaryota > Metazoa > Arthropoda > Insecta > Hymenoptera > Figitidae > Leptopilina > Leptopilina boulardi. The sequence goes on along the minus strand of NW_026137655.1, from coordinate 4,394,640 downwards.
AAAAGATTTGGTAAGAGTTGTTTTTTTATGCTCTACATTCAAATAACCATCAAAGTTGTTTGAGTATAAGTATAAGCTTGTAAATATAATGTCCTAAATTTATCATTAATACTTATTTTAATAAAAGTTTAGCAGTTTCCTTAAAGAAGATAATTTATAACTGAGACTTATATTTCAGGAAAAAGAATTCAATGTTGCAAAGAATAAACTCGATAATCATATCAAAGATTTATCGCATCAAATCCCTAATATTTACAATGGATCAACAAAAAGTCGAAAGATATAGTGAGTAGATAAATATTCCTCTATTTTGCAATGATTATTATTGCAATTAAGCTTTATCCAGATAAGTTACTTTAGTACTGTTATCTTCTTATACCTTAATAATGGATACTTATAATACATTAAATTAATTCAAATTAAATTACGTATCAAGAATTAGAAATCTTACTTTATAGTTTATTATTAATTATTTTATTAAGATAGAAATAAAAATAGTTTTAAAATGGTGAATGATGATTTTTGACATAATAATGTGAAGTTAATTTAATGTTCAATTAGATTGGTTACCTTTATTATCTCTCCCACTATCATTAATATTTCCAATTTCAAAAGCTACCACAAGAAGGATAATATCGCAGATACACTATCTCATAGTTTGCTAATAATTTTATAAAGGTATTTATCGTTTTATTTTAATATTTCATTTTTTAAATTTGTATACTTGTTTTTGGCAAATAATTTGTTTCTCATATAAAATTAATGTAACCAAAATAATAATAACAACTAATTCTATTGTCAAATTGCCATTATACAAGAATGACTATAATTTCGTTAATTCAAAAATGAAATAAATATTTTTATTTATTCTTAAAATTAGAAAACTGTAGGAATAGTGCTTCAAAAATTTAGATAATAATAATGGTATAGTATATGCGATCTATTACATTTGAATTTATAAATATATCAGTGTATATGAACACAATTGTTCATTCAAAAATCGAAATAATACTGAGAAAGATTAGTTTTATTAGACTCGAAGAAAAAAAGTCTAACGATATAAAGCTATCAGTTTGTTTGTTACACATAGTCTACAAGTTCACGAAGCAACTTGTATATACATATAAATACATAAAATATACTAATGAAATAAAACTTGTACAAACATAATTATATTATGTTTTTTGTAAATACTGCTATTTTAGTATAACATTAGCAATATGGAACTTTAATTTTTAACATTATACATATAATTGTAATTTAATAAGATTCTTTGTCTGTTAATTTGTATTAATTTTTTAGAAACTGAAATTTCACTGTCACTTTGAGAAGTAATTACACGAATATTTGTTGCAGCCACTTAACGAGAATTTATTCCCAATACTGTTTTCTATTGTTAGTAATGCTGCCACATTAAATAAGTCTTCCTGAGTGTCTCGCTTTGTCACTTTTTACGATAAAACTCTGATTATAAAAGAGACTGAATTGTTTGATTTAAATCATTGTGAAATTGAACATTAATGAAGGAAGAAAATATTCCCCTTATTAAAAAATGGACAAAGTCAGTAGACAAAAGAAGAAGAAACAAATTTCAAAAAGGTAAGCTGATGTTCTGTTCATTAATAAATACAAAAATAGATTCATCAAATACTCCTAAGCTGTTAATGTCTGTGCACTTCTTTATCGGTATCAGAACAGTTGCCACAAGTGTTAATAATAATAATTTAGTAAAATTCCATCAATTTCAAATTATATTTTTCTTGTAATTCTGTCAAGAAAAATTGAAAAAAACTAATATTATAAATAGTTTTTAATTATTATAATTACCTTTTAAATTAAATATACACTGAAAAAAATAAATCATCTTTTTCAAAAATAATATAAATATTTACGAAAATGAATTTATTTTAATACTGTGCATACTTGTATATGTATTATGATTTTGCTTAATTAGGTTATCGACAGGAATGATAATCTTAATAGCTTAAAAAATACTCGAATAGCACAATATATTATTGGCGCGCAAAGTTTTGAATATTTAATTGTTATAATCAAGGGATACTATCCCAAAAATATATTATTTATATGTATATGTATACTAGGCGAATATTTAATGAATATAAAATATTTGGTAGGGGGGACATTTGAATAGCTATAGATACTTATATTACTTTAAGAGCAACAAGGTTTATTTTATTTGTTTTTATTGCAGACTGAGAATTTGTTTCCAAGAAATTTTCTTAATCAATTAATTGATGCTTAGTAAAAAATTGTATTCTTTAACTAGAATATTTTCTTCTCCGTCGCAGACCTCTGTTCACAAGTCAGTAACAATAAAAAAGTAAAAAGATAACCATTAATGTACTATATATATATATATATACGTATATCTTAAATATTCTTTCAATGAATCTCAATTTGTACTTATATGTATAAGTATGTTTACACAATAAACTAAAAAGCTTCATTTTTAATTTTTTAAAAATATTTTTGGAAAAAGTAAAATTAGTTCCTATCAATTATCATTTTAATTTAAAAAATTGCATTTCAACAAGTTTGTCGTGTCAAATTTAAATTTATTTTCAAATTCTCTGTGCCTCTGTACATTTTTCATGGTTTTCAATAAACTTAAATTTTTTTATTAAAATTCGTAAAAGCATTCTTATAAGCTAAAATTTGACTGTAAAGCTTATAGCTTTATTTTTCATTAAATTTCTTTTAATTTAGTTCTTCTTATTTCATTTAAGTACTTGTTATTATAAAATGAATAAAAGATTTGAATAAATAATTAGATCGCGACTGTTTGCCAAGTAACTAATTAATTAATTTATAAATATTCTGTTTTGAAAGATAAAGTTTCTACAATTTAAGAATCCTTCATCATTTTCAGTTGTATAATTAATTAAAATTATCAAAGTTAATAATTATAATTCTCATAATTTTTGATTTTTAATTAATAATAATTAGAAAAATAATATAGACATATATACATATATTTACCGTTTTTCTCATTCAAGGAAATATGAAAACTGGACTCTTTCATATTAATATCTTTTTTCGTAACTTTTCAGTGAACCATGACAGATAAAGTCGAAGGACCTTCGATCCTTGTCCTCGATTTTATATTATCATTTAACTTGCAGAAGCAGTGTGATAGATATTATTTAGCTACTTTTTTCAATTGTTACTTTTCTAAATATAATTCATGAATAAGTGCTAATAATACATAACTTTATGCTTTATTTAAATATATTTAATCCTATTGTGTGTGTTCTAAAGAATTGATTAAAATATATATGATAAATTTTTCAATTAGAAATAGTATTTTAAAAACGATATATTTTATGTAAAAATAGGTAGGTCTATGAGTTCTAATTCTTTCTCACAATCAGTGTCATTTTCAAAAGAATGACTTAAACCTATTACATATTTGATTTATTTCCATTCGCATGTTTTTCTAAAAACTTTATGTGCATTTGTTCCGCTTATGAAATAGATTCTTAATGAATTTTGATTCATAATCTAAATCAATTGCAAACAATTTTATTTCGATTTAAACAGAACTGATTTTTTGCTTTGTTTTATCTTAAGAAAAATACGATGCCATTAGAACAGGATCTTGATAGAAAAATACAATTTTCTCTGAAAATTATTCTACTGACATGTATGTACATATGCTTTTAGTTGAGCTGTAAAAATAAATTTTCTATATGTGAGACGCATTTAATAGTTGCATATAACTTATATCCGGTGTATATTCATTGTACATAAGGTAATAATAATAATATACATATACATATGTAGGTACATAAAATAAAACTATCCATATAATTTAAAGAAAATAAAAGTTTATGCTTTCAATACATAAAAAGCGATACGTGACCTATAGCGACTACGATACAAATCATGTGCTGATGGTGAGTCAAATATACGAATTTTTTGAAAAAAAAAAAAAAATTCAACACAGAATTTAATAAACTAATTTAATTTAATTTAATAAACTAATTTCCCGCGGGCATAATTCTAAAAAGAAATGCATTAATAGTATAAGAGTTCGTATAAGGTTCTTTATACCGGCATCAATTTATTTATTTCTCGTAAGATTACATAATCGTTTAACTATAAAAATAACTGCGGTTTATTTAAAGGGAAAAATAGTTTAAAGTGTCAAAAGAAACGTCAAGAGAATTTGTCTTAAAAATATTACTGCGTAGTGACTAAAGGGATTCCTCTTGAAACAATATTAACAGAGAAATCTAGTTATGCTGCTGTATAGAATTCCTCTTGCAGAAACTGTGCATATGTAAACACATTTTCTCATACTTGTGGTAAATTAAATGGTAATTAAAATATTGATAAAGTTTTCCGAAAACTTAATGTTCGATAAAAGCAATCATTCGTTTTCTTGAATAGGATGTTATCTCAATTATCATTCATGTCTTTTAGATCAAAAAGTGGGGTTCTAAAGATGAGGTAATGACGGTCTTATCGTAACACGTCGATATAAGGTGATGGTGATCACTCAAATGGTGGTCACTCAGTCGAAGGATTTGGTGTGTACAGATCTTTCCGGTAGTGAACGGTCATAGAAAATTGTGCGGCCTCTTTTTAATTAATTTATTTATAAAAGCGTTATATATTTTATTTAAAAACTGCAAATTTTATTTCTTATTCATTGTTTCACACTGTCAATAATTAAAAGAAAAAAATGACTTTATCTGCTTGGAAAACCTGCTGTAAGTATTAGAATTATTAAAAAAAGAATCTATTGTTTCAATTGCGATAAAGAAAAGTAACAAAACACATCTAAAAACTATACCGTTAGATAAGTATGGAGAGCAAAGTTATACTATAAATCCTTACAATAAACTATCAAAAATTAAAAGTTGTTAATTACTTTTTGATAAATCATATTTTGATACAGAAATTTTTAAATTTATCTATGTACTTACTTTGCGCTTCTTCTGCTGTAAGATCAGTTCCCTTATTTTCTCGCCACGAGTTGATAGATACTTATATATAAAATATAATTATTTTTCTTTATTAAAACTGTGATTTCTTTACAAATTGTACGTTAAATTTGTCAGTTCTTCAGTGTGTAAATTATTTTCCATTGTTTTTAATATCTAGAAGCAACCACATTTTTCATTACATAGATTGATGATAATTTGAAGATAATAAATAATTAATTTGAAAATTAAATGTGTTAAACGTAATTGCATGTTTACAATATTATCCTTATTAAAATTACATACATATTTTACAATCCCTGAAATAGAGAGTAAATGTAAATAACACATAGAAAAGTTTTTATTGCTTTAAAGAAAATCTCTTCTTTAACTGCAACTATTTAATTCAAAGGAATTGAAAAAGAGTTTTTTAAAAGAAGAAACATTTTTTCTGTACAAGACAAAAGTATATAATACAGTCGTAGTAATTGTAAATGTGGGAATATTAATTGATAAAAAAAACTTTAGTCTGTTCAAATCATTCAAAGGAAAAAAGCATAAACTGAAATTTTGCAATATTGTATAAATAACTAATACAAATAAATAGTAAAAACGATTTACTTCTATAGTTTGTATGTAAATTCGACAACAAGAATAAATGCTAAGCGTTTTCTTTGATTTGCAAAGTTGTTGCATTTGATCTGAATTTATTGATCTCGTCACGCTATATATTATATTATACCAAACTTGTTGTATACATACTTGAGAAAACGAATAAGTATAATTGTTCAAATTTCATAAAATATTTGATAAAATTATTAAATTTTTCTTAAAATAAAAATTTGTCATATATGAAAAATAAAAGATTAATGTAAAAATGGTGATTAAATGGCAAAATCTGTTACAAGATCCAAGTGTCCTTGGGGTAGGTATAACGGTAATTTTTTCAATCGTCTCATTGGTAAAAACGTTTAAAAATATCTTTTCTTAGTAGACTAATGAGAACTAGATTTTTAAGTAAGTAATAATAAGTACTGTAAAAAATAATATTTTTGAAGAAAACAGAATTTGTAAAATAGGTATCTTATAATTAAGTTTTGCTTTTGCTTAGCACATTTATAGTATAAACTTTTAAAAATGAAAATCATCTAATGCCATTTTGGGAAATATTTTTACAAAAAGCTTTCTTTTTGAAAAAAAAGAAAGAGCCTTTCTTCCTAACAAATTAATTTGTTTTTTTATACAAAAAGAATCTTCAATGCCTATAATATTTTGACATTGTATTACTCTTGACATTCAAGTATAAAAGCTAATATTGAAATAGTTTTGTTTCTATTTACTGTTTCTGACCTTGTTAAAAAAAATTCTAAGAGCTATTGTATTTTAATTTATGGATTTCGTTCCAAACGATTGCAATAAAGTCAATAAGTGATGTTACGTCACTTATTCTAATGACACTAGCTTATTATATTTAAGTAAAATATAGTTTTTATTATATTTCTATTGTATTCTATTTATTTAGTAAAAGAAAATGTTTTTTAAAGTGGTATTTTTTGATTTTCATTTCCAAATTTGTCACACCGACTCTAAGGATGATAGAAAGGAAATTTGTTGGAAATATTTATGAAAATAAACTGAAACGAAATATGAAACAAGTATTAAATATGTATACCGCAAGACATGAACTATTTAATCCAATAATAAATCATTGACCGTGCTCATAAAGAGTACTATATGATTTCAGACGAGTATTGCACTGATAAGATTAATAATTTATCAACATAATTTGTATGTGCAGTTGTCATAAATAATACTGGATTAGTTACTTGAGATTGTGCAAGTTAGTTTAATAAAATTTAACTTTTCGGTCGACTAAATTTATTTGAAACTGGCATTTAATTTAAATTGCATTAGTCTTAAAAATGTAGATTTAGCAGAACAGAAGAAATAAGGAAAATATTTGTCCTTAGGCTTCAACATTCCACAGCGATGGGTCTTCGCGGTTATGGGTTTTTTAGCTCTATTTATTGCTTACGCAATGAGAGTATGTTTATCGATAGCCATAACAGAGATGGTAATACCACAAACGGATAATGGTACAAAAACGGAAGAAGGAACATGCCCCATTGACAAAAATGACCCTCCTAAAGAGAGTACAGTTGGAGGAACCTATGCGTGGGATGAAGAAACACAGGCAAGATAAACATTTTGAATAATTATAGTATTAATTCAAATTTAAATGATGCTCATCAATGACCTGATGAAATATTAATTAAGATTGTTAAAAATGAAAAATCCTGCTCACTGATATGACGCTTGATTGACGTTGTAATGTATATTTGCAAACATCGTAGTTAAATAACTTAAAGTATTTGAATTAATCAGAAATTTTAGATAATCGTATCTCCCAATCGCATATCATCGGTGGCAATGAAAGATAAACAACGTTGATACTTGTATTAAACACACTTATAATAGCGGAATAAATAGTCAAATGAAACGCGAATTAAAAATTGTTATGTAGGTATTGAACATTATTCTTTTTTACAGGGAATAATTCTGTCCTCCTTCTACTGGGGCTACGTGGTGACCCACCTTCCAGGAGGCATGCTAGCTGAAAGTTTTGGGGGGAAGTACTCTTTAGGACTTGGAATACTTTCTACAGCCATTTTCACTCTAGTCACTCCTGTTGCTGTAGAATGGAAAGGTTCAACAGCATTAATAGTTTTACGGATCTTGATGGGTCTTGGAGAAGGCACTACGTTTCCTGCACTAAATGCGATGCTTGCTCAATGGACTCCACCGGAGGAGCGCTCAAAGATTGGATCCATGGTTTTCGCTGGAGCCCAACTCGGAACTGTTTTTGCAACCACATTATCGGGACTGATTCTTCATTATTCTACTATGGGATGGCCGGCAGTTTTTTATGTGTTTGGCGCAATAGGAATTCTGTGGTTTCTTATTTGGATTTTCATTTGTTACAATAATCCAAGTGAGCATCCTTTCATAAGCGAGGGAGAACTGAAATATCTTCAAGATCGTCTAAGTGCACATACCCATAAGAAACCACCACCAGTACCGTGGAAACATCTTCTCACCAGTGTGCCTGTTTGGGCTTTAATAGCTGCGCAAATTGGGCATGATTGGGGCTTTTTTACCATGGTTACGGACCTTCCAAAATATATGAGCGATGTCATGAAGTATCCTATAAAAAGCAATGGATATCTCTCCTCTTTGCCTTATCTGTGCATGTGGTTTTGCAGCATTGTCACTTCCTGGCTAGCCGACTGGATGATCACTTCTAATATGATGTCAAGAACTAATGTTCGTAAACTAGGAACTACGATCGCATCTATAGGTCCGGGACTTTTTATCATTGGAGCCTCTTATTCAGGATGTGATAGGACGAATGTTGTTGTCTTATTCACTCTTGGCATGACACTAATGGGAACCTTCTATCCCGGCATGAAAGTAAACGCTCTTGATTTAAGTCCAAATTATTCTGGAACTCTAATGGCACTCGTTAATGGAATTGGCGCACTCACGGGAATCATTACACCACTTATTGTTGGAGCTCTCACGCATAATAAATCTTTAACTGAATGGCGTACTGTTTTTTGGATTGTTCTCGTCGTCTTTATTATCACAAATATTATTTTCATTGTCTACGCTAGTGGCGAAGTTCAAGACTGGAATGATCCAGAGTTTTTATGGAGGGAAAAAGAGGAAAAAATAAAGAAGGCAGCAGGCGAATCGATGAATGACAAATTTGAACTTAGGGGGGAAAAATCTTAAAACTCTAAATATTACATGTAAATGCGAATCAAAGAGATTTGACATCTTGTCCTAAGAGCTTATTTACGTCTATTTTAGAACAAATTAATATGCTTGTTATTTAAATTAGAAAGTAAATACTTCTGCGTGTCGCATCCCAAAAGACGCAAGGAAACAGTTGGAAAGAAATTATTAGAAAGTTTTCAGACATTTACACTAAAAATTTTTCAATATTAAATTATGCTGCTATAAATAAGAAAATATCCTGCAAAATTTCAAAGGTTTTTTAATTTATATGTTGCAACTTGCACTAAGTAACTTGTGCATCAGAGTGGATAAATGATGATTTCAACAATTCATGCGATAGTCGCATAAATATAATATAATTATATGTACAACCAGTTCCCGTTTGTATACCTAATACTTATTTAAACAGCAATGCAAAATAATTCTCATTAAAACTACTGGTGCAATAAAATTCTTATAGAAATTTCAGTGCAATTGAAATTTCCTACGCAATGAGATTCCTATTCAACAAGAAATTTAAATTACGAAAAGAAATGATATTGCACCGAAAGTTAAATAAATTTTTTATATTCATTATTTATATGAACGGGAGTGTCGCACCTAAATTATATGGAGAGACTGAGTTTAAAAGTATACATACATATACATATATAGGTATGCTGCTATGAATGTTTAAAGAAAAAAATGTTAACATATTAAGAAGATTATAATCTTTCTTACAATTCTATTGATTGAAAACAATTTGAGTATTTTAAAATTCGTTATGAAAGAATGTTAATTGCTACATCATTTAATATTACGTATTACAAATGCAAGCTACACGTTGATTAAAGGCTTTCAAGAATTTTAGAATTTCAAATAGATGATTACATATAGTAAATTTCAATTTTATAATTATATTTCTGCATAATTTTACTGTGGTTTTAAAATCTACAAATACGAGAATGGAAATTTTTAGGCCCTGTCCACTTTTTTAAGAGGACAAAAGTTAATGCAAATAATATATTTACAACATTAATGAGCTTTTTGTAGAGGCAGCGCAACAGCTTCAGAGTTGATATTAAATTAAGTAAGCTATATATAGTGATGAAAAATCATAACTTATTATTATACAATTTATACACATTTTTAATGTTATATTTATGCACACAAGTCTTTCTTGTTATCCCTGTGCTTTTGAATTGGTTGTTTGAGTCACGAAAATGATACATTATGACCAATGATAGCAACAAAAAATTAAGATAAAATTCGAATATCTTTTAATTTCAAGTCATTTTATAAATTTAAGGATAAATTCACTGGTTTTTTGCACTTGTCTAAATTAAATAATAAGTGAAGCTATCATTTCAATTTAAGGATAAAAAATTTTTTTTTATATGAATATAAAAAAAAATTATAATAAGACTTGTCTACTAGAAAGAACAGGGTTTCTTGTAAATAGTACATTTTTCATAAAGATGTAAATAAAGATATAATTTTACTTATATGTAATGTATGTATGTATATATATATATATTATTAAGAAGATTGTAAAATATTAAATACTCTTTTACAGTTTATATTAAAAAAATTTTTATTATATTCCAATAAAGCAAATTACATCAGAAATTTATTAAAGGATATTAAAAAACCTCAGATTGAAAATATAAAAGCATATAGAAAAGGTGAAAAACTTGAAAAAAATGTGTTTAAATATATATATTTAGATATAACTAGTTTCTGAAGTTCAACTGTAGGTACATGCGGTATTGCGCACATCGTTCAGTATCGATTTGCGAGGGATGCTGGAGGATGTTGAGCATAGTTTCAAATGAAAACTGACTAGGATAGTTCTGTTGTTCCACTCATACAAGAATTTTGATAGATACTGTCAACAATAAATAATAGTGTTTTTATACATTTTACATATATTTGTTAATAATTCCTGTTTATCATTCATTAATATGAATGTAGGACTGTTACTTGTTCTTCTCGGATTTTTCAGCCTAGTTAATGGTACGAGTCAAATAATTTCTTTTAGTATATTTTCAAAGTATTCAGGAAATTGAAATATCCAAAAATTATTACAGGAGTTGTTTATATGAATTATTACTTTTTTAATAAAGAAGAAGATAGAAGAAGAAAATAAATAAATTTTAATTTTTTAAAGGATCCTACCATTTTGCAGAAAAACAGAAACTTTTTGAGAAATTAGTTTCATATAAAAAGCCATACGCTGCTATTAATAATATAGTTTTATTATTATTTTTAAGTCCATCACTTTTTGTTTCTTAATATTTTAAGATAATATATTATAATGTTGGAAAATTATTATAGTTAAATTAAAATTTGTTTGTTTTTATTTAACTCGGAGAAATATTCAAAACTAATAATAATAGACGAAACAAAATATAATTATTTATTGTTTCAATTAGGTATTAAAAGAAGAATAAAATTATTTTCAGGTGGCAAATACGAAGTAAATCCAGATGCTAAAAGACTATACGATGATTTATTGTCAAATTACAACAGACTTATTCGTCCTGTTATTAATAATACTGAAACGCTTACTGTGTGGTTACGACTAAAACTATCTCAGTTAATTGAAATGGTAATTTGAAAAATGTTATCTAATTGTATGTATATAGGTAATTGTAAAATTTTTAAGGTAATACATTATATTTTTAGCACAAGTATCAATATTTTGTAACAGTGCATAAATAAAGATTTATGTATAAAATTTAATTTTTAGAATCTGAAAAATCAAGTTATGACAACAAACGTGTGGGTGGAACAGGTGAGAAAATTAAGACTTTATTAGTATTAGACATCCGCCTTTAATTATTTTATTACTTGGATTTTTCTATAAACAGAAATGGTTTGATTACAAATTGAGTTGGGACCCATTAGAGTATGGCGGTGTTGAAATGTTATATGTGCCATCAGAAAATATTTGGCTTCCGGATATCGTATTGTATAACAAGTAAGTTTTAAATTTTGATATAGAAACGCGTGTAACCATCAGATAAAGCGTTGTTTGTAATTAAAGAAAATTTGGTATTGAAAATTAGCGCAGACGGAAATTATGAAGTTACGCTTATGACAAAGGCAACTTTAAAACATACAGGAGAAGTATCCTGGAAACCACCTGCCATTTATAAATCTTCCTGCGAAATAAACGTCGAATATTTCCCCTTTGATGAACAGTCTTGCATCATGAAATTTGGTTCTTGGACTTACAATGGAGCTCAAGTTGATCTTAAACATATGGAACAACAATCTGGCAGTAACTTAGTAGCAATAGGAATCGACTTGAGTGACTTTTATTTATCTGTAGAGTGGGATATTTTGGAAGTACCAGCTTCACGAAATGAAGAATACTATCCGTGCTGTTCAGAGCCTTATTCTGGTAAGCCTTATTCTGATACGTTTAAAAATAATAAAAAAGCAACAACAATAATAAATATTGGTTCTTACAGATATTACATTTAATATTACAATGAGAAGAAAAACATTGTTTTATACTGTCAACTTGATAATACCATGTGTTGGAATCACATTTTTGACAGTTCTAGTATTTTACTTGCCAAGTGATTCTGGTGAAAAGGTAAATACATCATTATATTCTTCACTCGTCAAAAAATGACAATTAGTATTGTTTGCTGTTTACAGGTATCGCTGTGTTCTTCAATTCTCTTGTCACTTACTGTGTTTTTCTTATTACTGGCAGAAATTATTCCACCTACTTCTTTAGCAATTCCATTATTAGGAAAATACTTACTATTTACCATGATTCTTGTAACATTATCCATTTTGATAACGGTATGCGTTCTCAACGTTCATTTTAGGTATGTTTAAAATAATTATAATATTGTTGAGTCCAGAAACAAGTCCAAATATAGATTTCTATCAATAAATGCTCTTTAAAAGGTCTCCATCAACTCATAAAATGTCACCATGGGTCAAAGAGGTTTTTCTTAATTGGATGCCTCGGGTATTAATGATGCGCCGTACACCATATTCTACACCTGACTATGATGATAATTACCTAGATAGTGGCTGTACAAATGAAATTGATTTTAGGTATGTTTTTTAAAAGCACTAAGGTTAAATTTATTACTGTTAAATGGTTAGTTTATTACCTACATGAGGTAATTTTTTTCATGTTTGAAAAAGTGTTATTTTTTTAGCTTTCGGGATAGCATAAGTGATTATCCCCTTGACTTAAAAGAAAGTCCTGATGGCTTTGAAAGCGTCACTTCACCATATAAACCAATAAGAGGAGACGATGGACGACACATTCCTCATGCATCAGGTAAATTATCTTTTATTATTAACGATAAACTTTGACTCAGTAGAATTTAAAAAGAAAAAAAATTAAATAAAAACGAATTTATTTATGTGAAAAAAGTTGATTTTAATTACAGTAACCGACAGTGAAAATACAATACCAAGACATTTATCAGCAGATGTAATAGCCGCTCTAAAAGGTGTCCGCTTTATTGCACAACACATTAAAGATGCTGATAAAGATAATGAGGTAGGAACTTTTTTATTCATTTTACATCTACTTTAGGTCGAAAAATTTGTGGGTTTAACTGATTTTATTAAAACATTAATTATGTTTAAAATTTTAATAATTTGGGTGATATTCATTTGTTTTATTTTATATTAATTAATATTTAAATATAGAATTTGTTTTTAAACTATACTATTGAATGATATATTTTATTTTTATTTGCAACTTGAAATAACCGTTATTAAAATTTATGGTTTATTACATTTGTTTTTAGGTAATAGAAGACTGGAAATTTGTAGCAATGGTACTTGATAGACTTTTTTTATGGATTTTCACTTTGGCATGTATTGGTGGAACCTTAGGAATTATATTCCAAGCACCAAGTTTGTATGATACACGCGAGCCTGTTGACCAGAAGCTTTCATCGATTCCATTAAGAAATTATATGCTTCCACCTACTGTTGTTCCACCCCAAACAGTTTTCGAAGAAGCATAAAGAAAAAACAAGTCGCGTGAAAAGAAGAAAACAATAATTTCAATCCAGTACGCAATATGCGTATTGTACACGAGCAACAATTTTAAATAATTCTGGTATACCAAATACTAGAAGATTTCAAATACGAGATTTTAAATCAATCAACTATCAACTAACGAACATATTAATAGTTAATTACTCGACTACAAAAACTATCCATTTTCAAACGCTCATAATATTATTTAATTTTTTTAATGAAAATTAAAATTCGTTTCCTGTTTCAAGAAGCACGCGGTACGCTACATACTGTCTAGTAATTGAGGGCTAATTCCATAGGATAAGATTTTGTTTTTAGTAATGTCATGTTTTAAAGTCCTTTTTACAAATATTAAAAGTCTGTTAAATATTTCATGGTTTTATCAATTGCAAAATTTGTTGAATGGTTCACTAAACTTTTTATATTCTACACTAAAAAAGTAAATATTCAATTTATGTACTTTTTTTCTAAAACATTGCAAAATTTTTTAATCGAAAATCTAAATATTTTATATTTATAGAAAAATGTAACTAAAAAAACGATGAATATTAATATTTTGTTCTCCTAATAAAACCTTTTTTATAACATTAAAAAATTTATTTATTTAATATTAACCATGACTTGTTATTTAATTATTTAATTTATTTATTGTCATTTATTTACCCTTTCCAGTTTGAATCTGCTGACTGGTTTTTTCTTACTTACAGAATCCAAAATGTCAGTTTGAATCGACTCCTGTTTTTTTTCTTTAACTGTTTGTGTGACCTATAAAAAAAAGATAAATACTTAACAAATACTGATACAAAAAATGTTTATACAGTCAAATACAATTATATATAAACTATAAAATTATATTACCAAATTTTCAAATGCTGACACTTTTTTTGTATCACATTCGACATATTTATCTGTCGAGTGTTCTTCTAATGAAAAATCTTTACTATTTAAGTTGTCTCGTGGTCGTTTTAAAATGGACTTAGGTTGAAAACATACATTGTAAATATCTGCTGGATTATTGATCACCTTTTTGTCAATGTCAAGCAATTGTGGAGGAACATTTGAATGCTCAAAATTAATTTTTGAAATAAGATTAGAGCCCTGATTATATTTTACTTCTGTATTGGGAACGCTTGATTTGTTATAGTTCTTTTTAGTTTCAATATTAAATTTTTTCTTATCACAGTTATTTACATCACTAGTACCTTGAAAGGACACTTTTCTGACATTATTAAATAATCTATCTTCATCTTCCGTATTTACCATATAATTACATTTTAAGCTCTCTTCTTCTTTGCTTAGTGGTTTTTGCGAACCTATTAAATCTTTTTTTTTCGGTTCCATTTCTTGATTATCATCTTCATCATCATCATCATTGTCATAATCATCATCATCATCATCATCATCATCATCATCATCATCATCATCACCATCAAGTTGATTAATATGTAACCTAAAATGCATATTATATATATAATAAAAGATAATTCATCTTACTATATACGTGTGCATAATAGGTTTTAAAATACTAATATTGTAGTACAAAAATTGAATGGTAAAACTTATGAATATTGAAATCAAAAAATTGATATTAGAATTTATGAAAAACTTGAACCAGATTTAAAAAAAATGTTTTTGAAAATTACAAAAATGTATCGACCTGTTATATTCATCAATTAGTTCCTCTTCAAGTTCTAATTCATCTAATCTTTGAAATATTTGTTCCTCTGTAATAAGGTAATTTTGATTTGAGTTTTTCTGTTTCGATTTTTGCTCATGATACTCTTTTTCTCTTTGTCTATGTTGAACTAAAACAAAAAATCATATAATATTATATATTTAATTATTATGTCAATTAATTTCATAACTGATTGGAATATTTAAAGTAAAAAGAAATATTTTTCGATAATTTCAGAAAATGTAGTTTTTAATTGAGGGTTTCGATCAAATAACTCGAGCGACGCGCTGTTACCAGTCAAGTATCAGTGACGGATCATTGCTATCTGACTAACATTAAAGCGTTCGTTCGAGTTATTTAATCAGGACTCTCAATTATACCTCTCCAGTTTTGTAAATCTTGGTCATTCCAGTGTTCTACAAGATCATCTTTTACAATATCTTCAAATACTCCATAACTTAAAAGACAATTTTTCCTTGATTCAAATAAATTCCTCTCGGATTTCAAAAATGTTAACATGTCATGAGTACCTTGTTAAAAATAGAACGATTAAATGTTAATTACTTTCGATAAATTACAATCTTTTAATTTTACCGAACAATAATTACGTTTTATTCTGCGTTTAGTTAATTCAATAGCTTGTGCTGCAGAGTATTTAACAAAGTATCCTTCTCCAAGACATACTAAAATTTCATTGGTATGTTTTAATTTACCTTCTATCAAAGCCTGCTTACCAATAGGTATCATACAATTCATGGATAATTCTAATGGTAAAGTTTGAAGGCCTTCTAAAACTACTTGACATTCTTTTTGAAAATTAGTCCATTTTTTTATCTCTTCTTCATTTCTTTCTATAGCCTATAATAACAAATAAAAATCAATATTATTTAAAATCTAAAGAGAAATTTTAATCAGGTAGATAAATTATAAAATTAGACATGATATATCAATCACTTGCAATTTGGAAAAATTTTAAAAACTTCTACCAGTAATTATTTTATGGCTATTGTCCCCAAATTGAAAACTAATCAACTAGATATCTGGATACTGATTATCAAATTTAATGTGAAATAAACAAAAATCTCAATTCGGTTTCTACCTTAAAATAACAAAGAAAAAACTCATATGTTAAAGCGTTAAATAAATACAAGAAACCAAAACCTATATAGTAAACCTAATTTGCAAACAAAAAATATGTGGTCAATATACCTCACAAATGGTTTGTAAATGAATATTTTGCTTTAAAGTAAATAATTCCGTATACTCCATTGCTTAAAACACTATTTTGTTTATTAAAAATTTTGGCCGAAACACATGGATCACAAGTCTTAAATCGTAAGGCTGTGTCCACAATGGACAATGGAAAGAGACGATCCCATCTCTCTCTACATGTAGCTTAAGGCATAAGCACAACTAGTCGGATACGTAAGACGTTAAGCCAATAAAAACTCTACATTATACTGATTTCCATTGAATCGAAAGTTCTTATTGACTTACACTTTCCGACTTCCACTTTTTTCGAAACTATGGAACCAGCCCAGCCGTAACGAAAACAATTTATGCTGTTATGTTAGCTCTTAAACTTTACAGATATATCAGTGTCATATTTCAGACGTTCCACCTTTTGTCGAAATGTTGGATTACTCCTCCGTGTGATTTCTCCCTTAAACAACCACTGACGTATAAGGTAATTGTTCCAACCCCTGAGAATACAGTGCACTACAAGTAACAGTGTTGAATTGTATTTAATTGTATCGTATTAATATTTGTGGTGTGAAAGGTATAATCAAGGAAAGATAATTTAATATATAAAACAGCGAATTTGCAACCTTAGAGGCAGGTATATGCATAAATATTTTGATTTATGATGTAGTTTCTAAGAAGTATCTGCGAAATGAGCTGTGAACCAAATAGTACTACATATAATTCCTTTCTTGACCATTTGTTGTGTATGTTGTGTTTTTGACATCATATTTAGTTTTTTATAATTTCTGTTTTATTGTGTTACAAACACGAGTTTGTATTGGGAAATAACCTTAACAGAAAAAACGGTTCTTTAAAAAATTTACAATTAATATCTAATTATTCTGTTGGAGTACATTCACTGTCTAATAGTTTACTTATTTTATTCTGATTATTCGATGGAATAAATTTTTTGGTCGAAAATACTGTTAGGATACTATATCCAAATAATGCTATTAAAAGGTGTATTAACCTAAATTAATTATTGTTGTTCTGTTGTATGTATATTATTTTTATTTGGATTTCAACTAGAGAATTTATTACTTTTAAACTACATTTAGCGCGATTAAAGGTTTTCTTAGCTTAATAACAATTGACATTTATTACTTGAATTTGACAGTTTTCGACTGAAAAACGTTTTTTACACATTTTCACTTTATTAATTTTTTATTATATTAATGTATAATAGGATTCAAAGCCCTAGAAGGATGGAAATTTCTTTAATATTTTTATTTTGGTTCAAGTAACCAGGACTTACTGTCGTTACCTTTGTTTACCTTATTGAATGATGCAGTGACCTTAGCGAAACGTTCTTTGAAATGTTAGTGACATTTCATAAATTTACAGTAATGTTAGTAACTTTTTAATTTAGTTATGTATTATGACTAAAAAAAATTTAGTGTTATAATTATTTAACAACATAGAAAATATTATTTTCGAAAACAAGGCACGTAAAAGTTATAAATAGGAATTAAAAAGTGAAAGTCGTCTGCTCTCATGTCAAACATAACCTTCAACATTTTTTTGTGTACGATACATATAGGTATGAATACTTCAATGAAGTTTCTTCCTTGTTATCTTTATCAGGCTTGAATTAAATTTTTCCTTTAAAAAAAATTTAATATTTTAAACCTTATATTAACAAATTTATTATATAAGATATAAATTTTAAAAGTATATCTCAGTTTATCTAATCAAGTATTTGTAAAAAGAAGAATAAAAGAATTTACAAGTTAATGATTTAATTAAAATTGAAGTTTAAATTATATACATCAATTTATTTTAAAGTCAGATAGTCTTTTGCAAGTGAAATTTTAAAAATTCACGTTTTTATTTTAATTTGAAATACAAATAATAATTAATAACTGTAAATAGAATAGAATATGATTTTAAAATTCGCGCAAAAATAAATTACCATCAGTTGCACAATTGACTTGAAAATCTACTGTACATATATTGTATAGCAGGACACTGACGGCGCGGCGCACCGTTGTGGCTATACAACAGCTGTTACAAGTGTTCTGACAGTTCATGTCGCAATATCTTTGTCGTTTTATTCATTACATATATAGTTTTAATTAAAGTTGCTGTAGGATGAAAACTTTCCCATAACAAGAAATTACAATAAATGCACTTTAAGAAATATACAACTTACAGTTACTAAGGTTCGTATTTATAAAAATCTAGAGTTCTTTGTTCTTTTATTTAATGACAGATCATCTTCCTCCTGTCAGATATAACCGTTCTCTCCTCCAACTTGTTTACCTATATGCTTTTTAGTTTAATTATTTATCAGAGTATCTTTAGTAACTCTTTATTTTTAACATTAATACTTTAATAATTTAGCTACATAATAAAAACCTCATTAACAAAAACACAATATTTTTAAATCAATGCACTCCATATTATTATCCTCAATTCTTCAATCAGAAGTCTTTTAGAATTTCAAATATTTCTTTGTGTTTATTTAATTTAAGATTGAATTAGTTAAAATTACATTTTACATTATGTTATCGACTAAAGTATATGAAGATTCAGCCTTAACGATACAACCTAACAAATTTCATCCTTAAAAAAGTATGACATAAGACATTAAATCATTCACATATTTTAATATATTTTATTTTCATTTTCACCTTTTTTACAACACTCTTTTTAATGTTATAAGCTCATAATCATTTTTAAGGTTAGGATAAACTGTTAACTATTAAGTTCTATTTTACTTGGTTTTATTAAAAATTTTGTTTTGTCCACAACTAGTGTACAATTAATTTTTTTTAAGATTTTATTTTTTATGACGGAATTGAACAGATAATTAAGCTATATAATCGATAATAATTTTTTTTTTACTTTTTAGTAAAGTATATTGTATAAGTATAATTACTTTCTAATATTTTATTGATTTTGATTAATTTCTTTTAAAAATTGATATTTTCATTTTATAAAAATTTATCGTGCAATAGTAGCAATAATGCTTATTAACATCGTAAATGAAAAGAAGTGAAAAATAAAATCCTATATTTTGCAGCTTATGTTTCTTGTTTTTAGTGTCACCTTTAGGTAAATATATATTAGCATAATTTTGTAGCTGCATCTCCCACTTCTAAGATTTAAAATACACAAATTTTGTAGATATTCTTTTATAGGTATATAGTTATTTTTTAAGATTTTATATATTTTCCTTTATTCAGCGATTACTACTTATGTCATAATAATCGACTTTTATTTACAAATTTTTTATGTCTAGATAATGAATATGCTCAAAATAGAATTGTCTATTCAAGTTGTATTGTAAAAGCTTCGTTTTTAGTTATTTTTTTTATTTATAAATCTACTGATTGAGAGAAAGGTAATTGAGAATTTATAACCTGTTTTATTATACACTGAATTTTTAAAGTGGTTCAATGATTTTATGTTTAATTTTTTTAATTTAATTTAATTGTTAATTTTAAACCATTTGATATATTTCAGGTGGCTAAAAAAGATTCATTGAAAAAAGAATTGAAAATTAAAATTTATTGGGTGAAGATTACAAAAGATTTCCTACATAAGTAAGTGTTTATTTAAAATCCTAAGTTTTAAATTATCAATAAAAGTATATATATATGTTATTCATTTACATCAATATAAAAATATATATATGTCTTATATATTAATCGTGAATTAAAAAAATATTTAATACAAGTTTTTTTTTTCTCTAAAAGACTTTGAGAGAAGGAAACTTTGCTGTAAATTGTGAAGAAAAAAAAGTTAACACAATCAGTGTCAAGATATGTCAGTTTTGAATCAAGGCAGTGAAGATGCAGTGGAGTGTCCACTATGCATGGAACCATTAGAAGTTGATGATTTGAATTTCTTTCCGTGTACTTGCGGCTACCAAATTTGCCGTTTTTGTTGGCATAGAATTAGGACTGATGAAAATGGTTTATGTCCTGCTTGTCGCAAGGCCTATTCTGAAAATCCTGCTGATTTTAAACCCCTAAGCAAAGAAGAAATAGCAAAGTGAGTAAAACTTTTAATAAATTTTCAGTTTAATTTAAAAAATGACAGCTTTTGAAAACTTTTCTTCTCAGCAACTAAAGCTGACATACGTGAATGTATATAAAATGTATGTGTTTAATAAAAATAGGCTAAAAGCAGAAAAAAGATTGAAGGATCAACAACGAAAACAACGAGTCACAGAAAATCGCAAGCATTTAGCGAATGTACGAGTGGTTCAGAAAAATCTGGTTTTCGTAGTTGGATTACCAATGCGGCTGGCAGATCCAGATGTGAGTCTGTTTTTTTTTATTTTTTATTAAAATTAAAATTTTTTTTATTTACAGAAGCTCTTAATGCTTTATTAGATATAGATAAACTTTTGTCATTTGTATTTACCTGTATTTTCTTTTCTTTAATGTCATGCTTTAGGTTTTGAAGAAACATGAATATTTTGGAAAATTCGGGAAAATTCACAAAGTTGTAATAAATCAAAGTACTTCATATGCTGGATCACAAGGTCCCAGTGCTTCAGCATACGTAACTTATCAGGTTTGTTGATTGCCTTGCATTTAAAAAATAACTGATCCATTTATACACAGTTTTTGATAATATTTATGGAAATGCATTTTATTTTAGCGCCAGGAAGATGCATTACGCGCTATAGAAGCTGTAAATAATATAGTTGTGGATGGAAGGACAATAAAAACGTCACTTGGTACGACAAAATATTGCTCACATTTCATGCGCAATCAAAGTTGTCCAAAACCTGATTGTATGTACTTGCATGATCTCGGTGATCAAGAAGCATCATTCACCAAGGAGGAAATGCATCAAGGAAAACACCAAGAATATGAAAGGAAATTAGTGCAATCTTTACATGCCAATACATCCATACAAAGGTAAGTTCGTATTGTATAAAAAAATAATAAATCAACCATTCGATTTTATTAGATAAGAAATAAGACTCTTAATCAGTTAGAAACATTGAGACGCAATTACAAATAACTTTGTAATATTTTTAGAAAACCTACTCCTTCTCCACCTGTGTCAGGCAACGTTGTTCGAGATGGTGGAATGTCTAATTCACAAACCAAAGAAGCATGGCCCTCGTTGCAGTCAGGTCAAACCAACTGTAAGTTAATTTCTCAAAAACCTTAAAAATTTTCAATACTATCATCTAGTCTATGATGTCTCCGGTTATATTGCATTGATTTCTTTGACATAAATGTTATTGTTGTTTCAGGTTCGCAGATAAATTTTAAGGATCCATCTCTTCCTGTTGAAATTGCAAGTCAAAACAACGTTATTAATGAGAACACTACGAATATACAACAAAATCTTTCATCACCAACAGTGCCAACAAAAAAACAAAGCAATAATAATAAAGGGGAAAGTGGAATTGGATTTCGACGAGGCAAAAGTAATAGTGAAAGCAAAGTACAAGCTGCTCGTAACAAGCATAAAAATTGTCAAAATAAAGAAAAGCACAATGTACGAGGTTCCACACAGTCAGATTCAAATCATGCAAGTGCTCAGTTAAGCATGCAAAATAAAACACAATCTCAGGTTAATGGTTCAAAAGAAGTACGAAATTGTTCAGCTGAATCAATTATAGAAACAGAACAAACATCTGCTAATAAACAAAAAGTAGACAATGCACAATCTCATCGAATTCAAGATCCGGAATTAAAAATAAAACAGCAATTTAACGATCTTAAAATAAATGGGGTTGTACAAAATGTAGAATATAGTCATTTAGACAGAGAAGGAGAATCACAAGGCGAGAGAGGTACACCAACTAGTACAATTTCCAGTTCAGATGATTCAAATGCAATTCACCAAATAGAAGTTCTAGCTAAATTGAAAGAAGATAATGATCGTTCGGCACTTTTAGGTATTTATCTTTATTGTTTATATTTTGGCAAATTAGTTTCTAGCTATTTTAGCTTTTTCTAGTTTTTTTTAACATAGTCCACATTTTTGCCTTAAAAACTAACTACTCAGTGTATTAATTCTAAAGAAATAAAAGGAGAGGCCACATGTCAAACTATAAAAAGTATAAGATAAGTCCTCATTGACTTTTTTAACTCCATTAAAAACCGAGAGCTGATGTCAGTTTATTTTCTGACTTCTCTAAACAAAGTGAATTTTGATGGATTAAAATTTTATTTTTTTTTGAAAAAGAAAATAGATTACAACAGCAAATTAATTTGTGTACGTATTTACAGGTTCTTCTCCAATTAGATGCAATTCATCCCAGAATATATGTCAACAGTCTTCTTCAGGATCATCCACAGACAATACTAATAATTTTCAGTCTCAATTAAATCATCGAACTATTTTTCAAACAGATAATAATAGTTTCTTTAGCTCAAATAATTTCCATAAAGTTTCTACTTCTGTGCCAATACCATCCACAGCTCAAGCGGGTATATAAAATTAATTGCTTTACTGTCTATTTTTTTTTGTTTTTTTTTCCATTCTTTCTTGTATGAATATGAATGTGCCATGCAACGGAAATAAATAATAAGTTTGAGTTTATTTTTTTTACAGCAAATTCAAGCGTCGACTGGATGAATTTAGGGCATATATCTATACCTGACTCTTTACCAACTGTGTATTCAAGCGAAGACTGGCAAGCAGCTTTTGGATTTCAGAATGAATCGTCACAAACTGCTCGATTTCTAAGTAAACCTAATAGAATCAACACGCCAAGAGTACCATTCCACTCTGAAGATTTTATAGTTGAAGATACATATACGAATTCACAGTATCCTTCGAATCCATCAAATATTGTATCAAATCTACTTGTCAACTCATCAGCTACAAAATTTATGGCAGATTTTCAACAAAATTCATTGCAACAAAGACTTGTTATGCAGGTAACTACAACCTATAATATTCACGTTGTTCTAAATGTTTCATCAATTATTCGGTTAGATATTGGATTAGAAACTATATAATTATAATCTTCCTGGTATAAAGTTGTAGTCTGATTTCTAACAGTTTATTTAATACTAATTTCAATGTAAAATCCATTATTATAGGCTCAACAGAATTACGAGAATAGTGAGTATTTGAAACAAAATGGTTACACTTCTTTAAACAAAGTTCAAACACTTCATGAGGTAGTACCTAGTGTAAAAGCAGATGATGAACTTGGTTTTGATCCATTCCACGAAACACAAAAAGCTTTGGCTGAGCTTATGGAGAATGAAATTCAAATTCAACAGCAAAGACTTTTTCAACAGCAGCAACAGCAACTAAAGGAGAGAGAAGATAGCCGAGTACAACTTCAATGTACTTTAGGTTCTCAACATTTTTCTCAGGTATATTATTTATATTTTTTGCATTGACAGCTGTTTATAATATATTGGTTAGTACACATTATACCTATATACACGCACACACGTATAATGTGCTGCATTACATTATTGTTTTATTAGGTTGCACACCTGGCACATCTTCAGCAACAAGCACAACAATTGCAAAGTTTACATGCTTTGCAGCAATCGCATTCCTTATTATCGCGATTACCTCAGGATTTTATTCAACAAAATTCTGGTCAAGGGTCAATTTCAGTGGCTAATTTAGGTCAACGAAGTCGCTTACCGCCTCCGGGCTTTCCTGGTTCATCACCAAATCACATGAATTCATTTGGCCTTGGAATACCCCGCCCAGCACCTTCAAATAATACATTTTCTGGTAAAAAATAATATTAAACATTTCTCCTCAAAATACTAAATAATATTTGATAGATTGCTTTCGAAAATCTCTATAATTATGAACATAATGTGAAAAACAAGCAGTGCTTGTAACGACATTGCAAATAATATTTTACAACTATGAATTTACATGGAACTTATGTGATACGAAACAAACAAACTGAGTTACATAATTTTCGATTTGTTTTTTAAATATTAAACAAAATTATATATATATATTTACATTTAAGTAAATAAATGTGATAACACTGTATAGTTCCGAGTCAAAAAAGTTGACAAATTAGATATTTTTTACACAATAAAATTCTTAAAATTACATTATACCGAATAATTATTTCAACATTTTTCAGATTTACTCATGTCTACTGGTAATAAAATTCTACCATTTGTAAGTCATTCATCTGGTGGATTATCATCAGGACAAGCACCTCACCACGCTCCCTATCTTTTAAATCAGAATTCAGTTCTCAATTCACAAGGTAATTTTTTCATTATATATGTTTAACGTTTAATATATAAATATATTCTATTTTAATTTAAAGACAAATAAAATGTACACTTTTTAATAATTAATTTTTATATTTCAGGGACCGAAACATCACAGACATAGTGTTAAAATATTTGCCAGCATTTTGTGCTATATTTTACAGTCTAGTAAAGTTAATTGCAAACATAAAATATTTAATTTTGAATAAAAGTGTGATGAGAATATAAAAGAAATCACTATGTACAATTGAAGACTGCTATTTAAAAACTCGCTAAGTGCTATTTCAAATGTTGTCACTTCATAAATTTTCTTTATATGCTACATTGTATTTAGATACTTGAATTGTTTATTATTATAATTATTATTAGATATTATTGACATTTTTTTCAAAAACAATCGTTATTTAATTAAAAATGAATCTTTGTTTTAATAATATACTTTTCAAAATCAGATTATTACACATAATATAAAACGCGAATAATGCTTTAAAATATGTTTTAATTAGTAACGTTTTATGGGCACTTTATGAAAAAGGAATAACACTAAAGCATTTTCACAAGTAACATAGTAAAAATTGAATACACACTTAAGATTGTTAAATAATTTTTAACGGTATACAATATTATTGAATCTTCTTATCCAGTTGTACCTGATAAGAAGACTTTCATGAAAGTCAATCAGAATTGTCCCATTCTATTATGAATCAATCATTTTGCAATGCATAAGTGATTATAAAGTTTTTATTTTACCGCTCTGTTTCAAAATTATAAATAAAAAATTTTAAAACACTGTAATAAGCAGTTGATAGTATTAGGATTTATTTAAATAAATAGTTGTGACCAAAACTAATTGTTATAATATTTTTTTAATCACTATTTCATTAAGTGTTTGCGTTATGTATATATAATTCAACTGCTGTTTGTTTTCGCATCTTTCTTCACACGTCATTTTGAACAATGGAATCTTTGTTTTTTAATATTTTTATTCCTAAAAATTGTAAAAAAAAACTTTAGTTTTTAATTTATCTCAACATAAGTCTTCTTACCAGGTAGTTCAAAATTTTTAAGTAACATCACGCACAGCTTTATATTTGTTTTAGTTGATTGCACTTCTCTTCTTTATTATCTATATGTATATGAATACATTTTGTATTTTTTTTAAATTGCACAAGTAAGAAGAATTTTATTATTTTCTAAATAGTTAAAGAAATTAAACTTTCATAATGACACATCACTGAAAGAGTAAGAGAAAACAAATTTATTAAAAATAATTATTCTTTACTCGTTTAGAATGGTTAACTAGTTATCATGAAATTATTGCAAATAAGAAAAGTTCCAATTACGGTGTCAAGTTTACCAGGTAATATTTTTTATAATATAACATTTTTATGTAGGTATAGGTATTAAATTCAATATGCAGCATTAAACAATAAGGTTACTTTAAATATAATCCCAGTGCTTTTTTATATAAAGAGATAACATCATTAAAATACCAAGTTAATACATACATTTTTATCAATATTATTATTTCGATTTTATTTAAATTTCATGTCAAAGTTTAACTACACATGAACTGTTTGAAAAAATGGGTCTTTCAATTAGCTAGACCATAATATTGGGACAATGACGGAGGGAGACATGTATGATAATAAATAAAATTTTTTTAATAAATACACTGACGTATTCGTTCATATACATTTTCTAACGACTGAAAACTCCACTTTATAAAAATCATAAAATGAATGACATTTATAATTCCAGCTACTTGTTTATTGTTTTATATAACACCAACTCGACAAACATTTCATGGGCATCATTAATTTTACCTGATTCTATCACACATGTAGAGCATTCTAATAAGCCTCATTATATTACATACTTATAACTATATGGTATATATAAGGGAAATTTATATAATATAATAAAACTTCGTATTATGTTCATTATTCTATGAATACCTTATTTTCTGATAGTGCCTTCATTACGGAAAGAAAAATAAATATAATTGAGAGTAATTCATCTTCTACAACTTTACTAGAATATTATGGTTTTAAAACCAAACTGTAAGGGGCTTTTTTATAGAAAACCATTTTTATCATTTGTAATTGTACAGAAATCTGTAAAATTACAAATACGAAATTTCTACCTGCAAAATGGCCTTTATTTGCGCACACGTTAAAATTTTTTACATTCTTTCTTCATATATGTATGTGAATGAATTTTCAACTTGCTGTGCGCATATAAAAATGAACAAAAAAGTAGAACATTGTTAATTAATAAAAATTAATTGGATTACCTACTCACAATAATTTTTTTACAGGACACGAGCATTTATTTATGTACATAAAATACGATAAAATTAATTTAATTTTCCTTTTTCATGCGATTTGATGTCATTCTGTATATTATAGAATCACGTCCAGGATCCATACTGGCAATAGCAACTGGAAAAAAATCATAGCTCTCAATTTCTTTTACAAAGTTTTGCATAATAACATAGGCATTCAAAATTCTTCACATAAATGTAAATAATATTATCGCATTATAAATTTGTAACTACTTACTACATATAGCTAGAAGTGAGAAAAAGAAAGTTACGCCAAACCATAGAATGATGTTGAAAATAACCGGATAGTTATCATTGTATTTTTTCGCAAGATTTCTATCATCAGTCTGAAATTATTGAAATTTTTTTTTAAAAAAAACTCTCGTGCAAAGTTTCTAGTACAAAAATCTGATATATACTGACCACCTTCTGTGCATCATTTTCACTAATATCTCGATTTACGATTGTCGATCTGGTACGACGAACTTGACTCTGATCATTGGTAAACGTAGCAGTTAATACCTAAAAATATAATGTAAAGATTTATTTTAAAAAATGCTCATAATTTGCGAGTGAAATTTCCAATTAAAAATGTATAAATATAATTCTAACTTACTTTACCGTTGTACACATTTACAAATGATTCGCTGACATCATTAAGAGCATCATTTAAAAGTGCGAGAGCTTCGTTTGAAGAGGGTGAACCTTTTCCATGTAATTCAATTACGCGACTTAAACCAGATACTACAAACCAATAAACGTCTGGATTTGAATCCTTGGTAGTTATGGTAGAAGTAATTTTGTTTGCTATTTCACGCAAAAGTTGAACTTCCTCGAGAAACTTTTTATCTTCTTCACATTCTAAATTCAAGAATTGCAGAGATGATGGATCTATAGGCATTGGTTTCAATTCACCAAGAGAAGATTGTCCAAGCTGTAAAAATATAAAATCTTTGTATAATTATGATGTTTTCTAATGAAAAAAAATTTAGCATTTTAGAATCCTTACAGCATCAAGTCCATCACCAAGGTAAATTCTCACTAGCGTATTATTATCATCTTTTTTTCCTAAACGTCCAGTTAATGCTTGCCATGTAGTTTCTTCATTTTCGTCTGCGTTAAGAGGAAATATTATTCCTCTTGTTGAATTTAATGAATCCTTTCCTTCAACAGCCGTGACTACGACAGCTTCTGGCAAATTTAATAAATTATGGATGGACATGCCATTCCAATTTCCTCTCTATAAATATCAAAATTACAATAAAATATTAAACAGGAAAATTACAACATTTCGATACTAATGACAGAAATTAATGTAGACTTGATGCAATATTCATTTAAAATAAATTTTGTTTATTACTTATTGATAATAAATGTTAAGTACTTGTTTTACAGTAAGTCCGAGGGCTGCGGAAAAAATTTCTTTTAAAAGGCTTTGATCGACTTCTTCATTGCCGCTGAATTGTACACTTTTTGGATTGTGCAAAATTATAAAATTTCCTTCGGCTTTAACTAAAAAATGTGATTTTCAATTAATATTAATGGTGAGATTATTTAATGTGGTATATTAGTTATACTGTAACTGTCAAATTACAGTATTCAGATGTTAAAAAATGTCTTAAATTATATATTAATTTTTAAGTTAAAAATTAAATCATTACCTGCTCCAAGAAAAAAAGAGATCAATGCGAAATTAAGTAACATTGTTTGAAAAATAAAACACTATTTGGTAAATGAATCTATATATTTACAAATCTTTGAAATCTTTCTTTCCATTCAAGTGACAGAATCATGTGACTATGTGTGACTACAATATGATAGTTGCATACTACCACACCTAGCATGAAAGATTTAAGGTGATTTATACAATAGAAATGTCTGCAATTAAGGTGCTTAGGGTGAAATCACATGGGGGCGTAGCGGAAAGAGTAAAATAGAAAAAAATTCAGTTAGAGGAATAGTGATAGATATATATATATATATATATATATATATATATATATCTGATGACGTCGCTAACTCATTATTTTCAGTTTTAAAATTCGCTTCTTCTGCGTGTGATTTCACCTTAAATCGTATCACGTAAGAATGAGAGAGAAAAAGACAGAAATATCTTGAACGCTTTGCGAGAGATAAACAAAGACATACATATACTATCTTTATCTTTGTTTGTCTCACGCAAAGCGTCACGGAATAGCGGAGCAACTCGGTAAGTGTGGAATCAGCATAATGGTATCACAAAACGGAACGAAAAATGACACTAAACGTAAACGGATACGTGTAAATGTACTCGTATCCAGGGTTAGGAATGTCAAAAGGTATAATAATCATCAGAGATTATTCACAAATTATATCAATGTTGAAGTAAAAAAAAAAAATTTGCTCAGAGAAATTTTGTTACTAAGTTACAAAATAATAAGATCGTTTTTTTTTATAAAATGATAATATTATAATCGATTTGTACACGATATGACGTAATAACATGTATATACTGATATCTCTATATAGAAATTAGTGATTTAAATTGATAAATCAGCACTGTTTAAAGTTACAAATATTTTTAAAATAAAAGAATATTGTAATACTTTTGTCATTTCTTCTTCTTTTCATATTTCAACCCCAAGCTTGACTTTTACAATAATGAATAATTAGTTTTCCATCGGTCCCATAACAATCAAAGAGGTTTTGGACTGTTTGATCTGGAGCGGGAGCGAACGTTTGATTTATGTAGAGAAACTAAAATAAGTTGATATACTTAGAAAAAAATGATATACTAAGTCATTAGAGTAAACTTAAATGCCTTACTAATTTTTCGTTCTGTTCTAATTTGATGTATTTTTTAATAAATTCTCCGACAGATCCAATATGCTTATCTGGATTTACTGCCCATTTCTTCTTCTTCATTATTGGTGCATCACCAGCGGCTTTTAGTAAAATGTCAACTAAATAAACAAATTTTTAAGAGCATTTATTGAATGTGAGATAAACTGCAAAGAAAGTATTAATATATTAAAGAGTGATAACTATGAATAATTAAATTTGACTAAAAATTACTTTTTGATTTATCTTTAGCAGATATTTGTGGATTTCCATTTGCTGACAAATTTGTTTCAACGCAAGCAGTATCTTGAGGTTCATCAAAGTTTGAGGTCTCTGATATTACTGGATTATTTTTTGAAACGTCCTCATTCATTGAGTAACTTTCCTCATCCGCCATAATTTAAAAAGATAATCTAAAAAATATCACTATTACAAACTTGAATATTAGTAACATGTTAATAAGACTTAATAACTTTTCCTTTCGACATATTTCAATGGTAAATTAAGTATAATATAATATAATATAATAATACGTTCAATATTATAAATTAGATAAAACGTTATTATGAAATATCATTCAAATTATTCTCAACAACAATTGACTAATAATAATAAATTGTAAGTTTAATAAAATATTTATTATATTATAGACTTACAATAACGATAACTGAATAAGATGAATCTCAATTCATTTTTTGCAAATAATTGAATAATACAACAACGGTCTCCACAGATCCACTGCGATAGATATTTTACAAAGGGTATGTTTTTTTTGTAAAATATAGTTATCTAATAATTTGCTAAATATTTATTCCTTTTTTCAAAGTAAACAAACAAACTGACAGTTCGAGGAGAATATTGAGTGTACACAAGCAGACATATAACACACGCGTTGGTGTTTGAGGGAATGTCTGTCCGTTAGGGGCGCTAAAGTAGTCCTAAAACCGCGTAACTTTAAAATGTTAATGTTTTTAATGTTGTTTTTCTTTCTATATTAAAATTCCTTTTAGAAATAATAATTCAACATGAAAAAAATTTAATAAGTGCAGAGAAATAAACATTTATCTAAATGCGATTAGACATATATAACAATCAGAAATACTACACACTAAAATACGACGATAATAATATTATACGACGAGAAAAATCTTAATTGGACTTATCAATTTGTATCTTGTGACTTTTTTTATCTTTTTCAAAGTAGTGTAAATTATTACTGACAGTTTTTTCAACGGATAATAATAAACCTGCTAAAAATAATCCACCTCCTAATAATAAAATTAAAGGTAGAATATCAATCATTTCTACTGAAGTCCAACCATCTTTATTCTGAAATTAATAATTTTTATTAATTTAAATTTATTTATAGAAAGGAATTTAAATAAAAATCAAAACACAGCACAATAAACAAGTTGTTTTGCAATATTCGCAATATGTATATTGAAGGTGCGTTCAATGCTTTGGTTGGGTCAGACATAGTCTAATATCAAATACATATGAGTATTTTTTGAGATTTTCGAAGACTGCAGATCAACTTTGAAAAATAATAAATAAATCTGAAAAAATGAACTTTGCCTTTGCAGGTTGCACAACCCATTCGATACTAAATAATCGCTGAAGAATTCCACTGTCCCTCATCATGAGAAGACTATAAAGAATGAAAATATTTGAGTGTGAATAATTATGAATAAAATTTTGTTATAAACATGCGTACTTGCTGTTAATTATTCCTTTGTATGGGCTCCATTTTCGAACAGCCATTCCAATAGTTGTTTGCATCATGACATCCAAAGGTTCAAGGATACAATTTACTTTTGGTTGCAAAACAGCAACCATATTATCCATTGCCATGAAAGCATAATTTTCTTCTTCACAAACTTTTTTTAAACCCTCATAATAATTAGGTGGTAATTCGTCATGATCAAGTATTTCTTCAAACATTACTTGGAGAATCTTATCTGATGTGTTCTATTTGAAATTAAAAAAAAAAATAAATGAGATTCTACTCCATTTCTTGCATGTGTGAGTAAATATTGAACTCAAGGGAATATTGCAATGAATCAAACTTGGCCGCGTATTATTATAGTTTAAACTTTTTAATGTTTTTAATGTTATAGATACTTCCTGTTGAGCTAATTCATAGGGGAATATTTCCAAGTTTTCAAATGAATTTTGCAGGAAATGTCTAGAAAATTTCTTGGAATATCCACAATAATACAATTAGCTTGATGCACTAATATGCAATGTCAAAATTGAGAGCAATATTCTCACAAAGTGCGAAGATATTGACAACAATGGTTTTACTTGAAAAAAGCTAAAATCAGCTGAATTAGCAATGACTCCAAATTTGTATGTTCCATCTTTTAATAGTCCTTCCATTGTGGTAAATGGCATTATAAAAACTTTTACTGCTAAGAAACTAATTAATGCAGCAGAATAAGCGGCAAGAATAACAACAGCTGTCACATGAACAACTAATTGTATAATCATCACTGTATCCAATGCGCTGGGGTCCATTCCTGCATGTATATCATGACAATAAGTCAAGTAAAATACATCTCTTACAATATGTTTTCTAAATCAAGGGCTTTTCGCTGATTCAAATTTAGAGATTTGACGAACCTTGACTACAGAAAGCTCCAAAAACAAGGAATGTTGTCTCCGAAAATGTTAATCGATTCTTCATTTGTTTATCAATTTTATTTTTTGTAACGGCTTTCACAAAGGAAATCGAAGCACTTGAAACTATAATGAGAATTCCAAGTGAATACCAAATACCAGATTGAAATGGAGCTGTATAGGCCTTCCATTTAACAACAGTAAAGGAAGGTCTCTTTATATAAGTTCGACACCTAAAATTGTTTATAAAATGAAAAGCAGGAAATGAGGAAAATGCTAAGTTTCTAACTTTTAAGTTAACAAACTTTGTTGTATATACAGGAGTTGTATACTCAACGTCCTCTAGTCTATCTGTGGCCATCATTAATTCAGCTGCTATTAAATCAACTTCATTTCTTGTTAACATTCCAATTGCACCTATCCAAGATCCATTGTTCATGCGTAGTCCCCAATTGTGAGCTTCTTTATAGGTAAATCTGTAAGTGCATTTAAAAAATCAAACCTTGCTGAAATAGAAACAAATGCTAAATTTCATTCAATTCATTCGCGAACAAAAGCCAAACTGCCAACTGTTAATCAACAGACGTCAATAGCTATCAAAATGTCTGTCCTTGTATCCTCAAAATTTTAAAACAACTTTTCATTGTTCAAGATGAAACATTTAGTTTTTATAAATGATATTTGAAAATTCTTAAATCTTAATTACAAGTTTTTTCCAAACGAAATCACTAAAATTAAACATGAAAATCTTGAATGAATGTGTTTGAAAATGGCTGGGGGAACAGTGCGGAGAATGTTCAACATAACATGTAATCGAGTTTCAATATATCAAAATAAAAGATATTATGAAAGAAGAAGAAGAAAAGGAGACGGTACAAAAACGGATATTTTTCAAGAAAAAGCTTCAGCTAGTGAAGAAGAGTATTTTCGAAAAGAAACTGTTAGACAATTCAAAAAAATAAGGTTAAATTTAGAAAAAGAGAACAAGTTAAAAAAAGAGGAAAAGGATAAAAAAGAAACGGACAAGTTAAAATCGAAAAAGAAAACGGATAAATAATTAAATGTGTCAACTTGAGGATTGAATTCATTGTTTTCTTTTAGAAAATAAAAAAGAAGCTTACGTGCAATTCATACCATGTTCCAAAAGAGAAACAACTTTTCCAAAAAATCCATTTAATCCTACCATTTGTCCAAACTGATTACGAATAATCAAAGATACAGGAGGATCCTTTTAATATTAAAGTGAAAGTAATTTTTTAAAATTATTATTAATTGATATGTATCTAATTATTTATTTATAACTAAAACGTTTTACTTTACTAGAATAATGTTTACAAAAACGCAATATAGGAACCTCAATTGACGACACACGAATATTATGTCCGAATAAATCACCCCTTCGTTGGTACAACCCGAGGTTTGGTGTTGTCACTCCAAATTGCAAATTCCAATATCCAAAGACAGATATTCTCAATTCTCTTTCTTTATCGATTTGATAAATTTCTGATAATGTTGCTTCATTATCACTATCACCTTTTTTTTCAACTACCAAAAATATGCAGTCAAAAGGTATATAGATGTTTTTAAAAAAAAAATCAATTGTTGTATTTTCTCGAAAGAAAATTATCCAAGTGGGATAAGCCATTGATATCCAAGGTGAAATTTCCTGTTTTTTATAAAATTCTAAATAAATAGTATTCTAGTTTTTAATTAAAAACCTAGATTTTGCAACATTTTTAATATTTACATGAGCAAATTCAATCTTGAGTTCATCAGAATCATTCAACAGAACAAAAAGAGGCCGTTTCAAATTGAAGTAACCAATTCCTATCTGTAATAAAATTTGGAGAATAAAAATAAACAATCTGATAAGAATTATTTTTACTTAGGTAATTAATAATAAATTATAATAAATTTATTTGCTTGCATCAGTTTTTAATGTATGTAGATTCATTGTAGCTGTACGTATGTAAAGTTGACTGAGATAAAGTTGAAGATCTTTTAGATAACCAGCTTCGTGTAAAGCTATTTGAAATGAAATTAAAAAAAATTTATTATAGTTAATTTTTGTATTCCTTTTTTATTAAAAATTTTCACTCACCTTGTGTTTCCATTGGATGTTGGATAGTGTGTAATAAAATAATGCATGTATTGTTAAAATATAAATGTATTCCTTCTATAATGTTTTTATAAACATTTAAAGGTCTTATTAACTGGGCAGATGTGTTGCATGTAATTATCAATAAAATTAAAGTTGATTTGCATAAAACTTGCACCATGTTTATTTAATTTTTATATTTCAACTGCTCTCTCATAAAATCATATGGATCGCGCTTAGAAATGACAATAACAATAATATAATAATTTTCTCTTACTATTAATATTCCCCCATCACTGTAGAAATATTTTTCTTTTAGAATAAAAGCTGACAATGAGTGACAATAAAAACTGCGCATTTACCTCAGTTATAAAAAATTAACAAGGCGAAAAAATTATTCCTAATAAAATTGTTTAGTATGACGATTTGCTTCGTTGGTTTGATTTATCTTTAATGATATCAATCAAATTGTCCCCTTTACAATTTTTATATACGTTGTAATTTAACAACATTTAACGCGTGCACTTTCAGATAGATAGTATAGATACTTCATAGGTGTATTATGCAATAAGGTCATATAAAAAACAATGAATGTTTGTACAAGCCAATTTATAAGTATTGAAATTTCTTCAAAAATCGATTACTATTCGCGATTGATTTTATTGACAAATATTTATTCGTTTAACTTTTTATAGTGCAATCAGAACTATGTTTGCTTTACATTTAAGAGGCCGACCCTATTTAAGATAATAAATATTAACTTTTTAGACTTAAATATTACTATACTAGCTAAATATTATATTGTCAAATGAAATCGCACGTAAGTGCGTAAGGAAATTGAAATGCGCTTGCGCTGTATTTTGCAAAGAAAAAAAAAAATAAACCAAGCCCAAGAACTTGGTTCGGACTATATATGTATAACTGTACGAAAGACAAACTTTGAGTCTAAGGTTTATAACAAAGCTTGTTATAGATTTCAAGTTTGAAAAATCAAATTTACTTCAAAAGTCGCATTTAGATTCACATCATCATGCCCCAACAATTAAGTTGCAGAATTCTTCTGTTTTTTATATTTGCATGCTTTATTGTCACTTCCAAGGGTAAATATTTTTTTGATTTATACTAAACAAACATTTTTAAAACTCGACATGGACACAATTTTTAGTACTTAGACACAGATACAAAAAGAAGTATCTTATTTTAAGATGTTTTTGTAGCATTTAAACATCTTAATGTCTTAAAAACGCTACCAAAACACCTTAAAATAAGATAATTCTTTTTGCAATGTAATTTCTTTATTTTTACAAATTAAAATTCTTTTATTTTAAACATTATAGTTTTGATAATTAAGAATTTTTATTAAAAATATTATTTTTAAACCTTGCATTGCAATACTTATACGCCATGTGAAGATGATTTTTTCAAAGCTAATTTTAAAAAAATAAAAGGTGAGGATTCTCAAGTTGCTATATCTATCAAGACTCCAGACTCCATCAATCAACCCAAGACCAATGGAATAGTTGGCACTTTAAGGACAGCATTCTGGCCACTGACTCAAATTCTCTTACAACTAATTCAAAGTTATATGGAAAATATGTATGGTGAAACATTCCCTTGCAATCTTAAGTCTATCACGCCATGGGTAATAGAATGTACTCAGTTGAAAAAGAATTAAAATCTATAGATATAATACAATTGGAAAAATACTTTTACTAACCCATCTTTGATGAAAAAATTGTCTTTTTATGTTTTAAAATTTTTTACTGAAAATAGCTCAATATTTATAATATTAATAGCTTATAATATTTTAATAAATTACTACCAAAACATCTCAGAAAAAGGCAGTATACTATTCATTATACTAAATAAGTTTCTTCATTTCTTCTATATCTATATGCGAATAAACATATTTATTTCAATTAAATTGAGTTTAATCAACTTCTTTTAATCCATATTCCTGCATACTACAATTATAATAACATATGCAAAGTATAAGCAATAATAAATTATAGATATTTTTTGTACTTTATAAGATTTATTAAAACAGGTCATTGTCGATGTTAAATAATTAATTGCCAAGGTACCTAAAAAATGATAATTGCACCAGCAACTTTTAAAAAACATTCTTGAGTTAGTTTTACCTCATTAAGAATAATTTATTTAAAAAGTTTTTATCTTCAAATTAGGTAAAATATCGTAATAATTAACCATTCAAATAGTAAAAAACTAAAATAAAATTTTGAAATTATGCACATAAGTTACTTAATTTATAACATAACGCTTTGGTTGAAAATATTAGGTGTATAATATTAATAATTAAATAAAATTGAGACGCATGTCAACTTTATTATCTAAAGGCACGCTTCTAGAAAGCCTTGATTGAACAATAATAAGTCCATATATTTTCTTTTGCTTCTTCTTTCATCGAAAAAACTGTAGAAGCTCAGGACTCCTGAACCTTATTAATTATTATCCATATCAGTCTACAAACAATACCAAATTCATCCAAGGTTATCGTACTAGTTTTCCAAGTGCAACTCGCTCTACTGATAAAACTAGAATTTTGACGTCACGCATTGCGATGTACATTTAACTACACCCACTTAGCATTTTCTCTAATAAATTGTGTTCCCCAGGAAACATTTCTATCGTTTAACCCACACTTAAAGTTTAAAGCTTCCGCCGTAATCAACCAAATGTAAATTAATTTTTTTCAACCCTAAGTTTATGTAGAAAAAATTGATTTTCAGTGTGTCAAAAATGATTGGTTTCATATAATATTATTGTTTTTATAAATATTCAAGTTGACTGTAAAAACGCTAAGGATTTGAAATTTACTAAAAATATAAGAAAGAAAAAGGCAATTAACAAAAGATAAGGTATGTATGGCTTGTTTAAAACTGTGGGGAAGTATCAGTGGGGAAGTGTAGTGTTACAAGACATTTTAAAGAGTTGCTCATTAGACTTTTGTTTGTCAACAGGAATGAAGATGATGTTGAAGAAATTATTGGTCCTAGTCCTCTGGGCTTGCTTTCTCAGCATCTCCACTGCTGACAACACCGTTGTTCCCGTGACTAATCAAGTCACCAAACCTGGTGGTCAAACTACCAACAAAATTAACAATTCTATTCCATCAAGTGCGTGAATTTCAGAGATTTTTCCTTTTCAAAACTCGTACTATTTTCTACTGACAGTGCTTCTTTTTTGTTATAGTAAAAGACATGGAGAAAGCCGCTGATCCAAGTTTCGATGCATCAGAGTTGGAAACTCCAGTTAGGTTGGCATTAAATATAATCAAGTACGGAATCAAGTATGGAATCTATACGCCCATATCACTTTCAATTAGAGTCATATTGGAACCTATCATTTTATCGTACTACGTAATAGCCGAACCAATAAAATTTTTGTTTGGACCAATCATTAATCCAGTGACTGGATTCGTTGGGAGACAAGTTACCAAAACGGAAAATCTCGCCCTCTGGCTGGCTCTGGAATCAATTAGTTTCGGCTCGGGTGCTACAGCTCAAGCCATTTCAGAAGCAATGCAGCTAACCACCAATGGAATTGCCCAGTTTTTCACGGACATTGGATTACCAGCTGCAAACACTGCAGAAAACTTATCAAAACTAACGGACCAAATGGCAAAATCGAGATCCAAAAGATCTATTTCCAATGCTGTCGGAACCTTGGGCAGTGGGGTTACTCAAATAATTAAATTTCCATTTCTTCTTTTAAAGGGAATCATAACGTTGCCGTTCAAGATAATCTACTACATAATTCGTTGGCCATTTTCCTTTATATTTGGGGGTGACAGCTCTACCTACACCCTTCTTTTGACCGACATGAGTACAGAAAAGATTACGCATATGGTATTGACTGCCGTCTGGAAATTCATGAGAGACACTGGCTTCTCCAAACTGAATACATTTGCAAATAAACTCAAAGATAATGAAGGAGTGCCCAAGCAATTCAGAATCCTGCTGTCAGAATATGCCGCTATTTATAAAGTAATGAAGATGTTGAATTATGTTAACTAACTTATTTATACCTAATTCATTTCATATTTTATTCAGATTTCAGAAAAAACATCTATTGCAAAATGTTATCAAAAAATAAAGATGCACAAAAAGTAATGCCTTATTCTTTTCGCAATATATTTTATCCCTGCTTGAACGAGAGAGGTGGGGAATATTAATTTTTGTCCATATAAAATTTCATTATTCTTTTATTACTAGAACAAAAAATAAGTTTTCTTTTTTCAAACTTATTGATTTAAAAAACTAAATTTAAGAAGGCTTGAATTCTCTTTGTCCTCCAAATGTAACATCTATAATTGGATTCAAAACACCTTTGATGATAAATTTTAAGATTTCTTTCCCAAGTACAGGCACTAGTAAATTTGGCAACCAGTCAATGTCATTGATAATAAGCTGTGTGATTCCGCCATTTTGACTAATTCCACTGCAACGAATACCATTAGAAAGGCTAATTACGCAGGGCAGTGCACCTCCCAGTAATCGAGCAACTGATCCATTTGTTATAAGTTCTATCTGGATAATGACAAAGACCACCTTCTGCAAAATAATCTTTAGCCCTCCACCAATGACTGGAATTTTTTCACATATTTCTATGAGACCTTGCAATGTTTTTTGCAAAGCGGTTGTTTGAGGTCCTCCTGTTCCTGGAGGTCTGTTTGCACTAGTATCATTAATATCTCGTCTGACAACTGAAATTATATTTTTACAAGAAATTCAAAATTTATTCAAGTTTATTCATTTAAATTGATTAAAATTTATTGCGCAACCCTATTGCGCACTGCTAATTTTTATTACATCATGATAAACTCGCTTGCAAGCTTAAACATAAATATGATATTTACCACCAGTTTGAACTTGATAAAAGGAGAGAAATATTAATAGGCACGACAAAAACCTCATAGTTGTAAGAGCGAAACACTGAAAAATTGACGACAACTTTCGCCAACCCCTTTATAGGAATATCGTCAACAGTGGATATGAAAAGACTTTTTAGTTGTAAAGAACATATGTCTATGCGGAAGAGTGGGATATAATTGCTTCTTACTTCTCTTATCGGTCACCTCGTTATAATTTATTTTCACAACGTTTTATGTTTCTGTAAAATAATTACTAAACCATTTACAAATTGATGTGTAATAAATTCTCTATATTCTCCTTCCCAAATAAACTAGCAGGTATCTTATAAAAGAACATCAACTTAAATGATATAATTTTAAAGTAATCGAGTGTATTGCAGGTAGTTTTCATTATGAATGCGGGTTTGTTAGAAAGTTAAGAATGGAATTAAAAAATTCGTACGCAACATTTACATCATAAACTGACATAATTTATGTCAAATATACTTATGTTTAATATACATATATAGGACAAAACGCAAAAAGACATTGAATAATAATTGGTGTATCTTGAATGTATAGTTTATGAAGATAAAAAGACACCAAAAATGACACACACATTGTGCAGTGTTTTCTATAAAAGTCCCACGTTCCTAATGCGAGATATGACAAAAAGAAGAATTGTGTACATTGTTGTATAATGCAAAGCAACTGACATTCTCACGAAGATTTATAGGCCCGGCAGGAAATTGAGCCTAAACGAGTTTTGCAATTCATTAATCTCATCACTTTATGGCTATTAGAATAATATAATAAATTTTTGCCCATGAAAAATCCCCAGCGGCTTGTAGACCGACATAGAAGCATTTTTAATTTTCCAACTTAAAAATTTCAAGTTAAAATCCTACTGACTTTTGGCCTATTAACTAAAGAAAATACATATAGTAATATTAATAATTAAATCATATTTCAATTTTAGAGGTCGTTTACGTGACACGGTTTCGAGATGTACTATTATTGTCAGGTCGCATGTGCATTTCAGTGTGCACTGATTTAAAAGATACGTTATTATGATGCATCAGAATGTCAAGGTAGAGAATGGGAATTAGCAAACCATGAACCGTTTTTTGCAAGGCTCATCCTCGGTTTGTCCTTGCATCTTTTACTTTTTTATGTTAATTAATTTTTATGCACTAAATCGTTTAATTTGCCCTGCAAATATATTTATAATATTTAGCAAAAAGCAAACTTTGTTTCATTATCAAAAGAATGAGGTCATGCTTATTGTTATTTATATTTGAAAGAAAAAATTCCTTTTTATTTAAAGAAATTTTTTTATTTCATCTAAACACAATGCCGAAGAAAATGTTTTCTGGATATATGTTACATTTGACCGATTTAGTGTCGCAGTACATGTGTCCACTTTTCAGCTATAAGAAAAATTCCCTTCAGTCATTTTCAGATCAATTTCATCAATGTCTGATGGTGGATATTTTAAAGAACATATACTTATAATTTAAGTGACCATACAAATAAATAGATATTTTTAAAATTTTAGTTGAATTGTTACAAAACTCTTTTTACGAAATTAACAATTTACGCGAGAAACCAACCGCAACCAACGCAATGGGTAATTGAGAATTGGTAAAATTGCTCTTTAACAACCTTCAAATACTGATATGCTAAATTAATTTTTACCTTTCATTAATGAAGCTGCTCATTATAAATATACATATAATCGATCGAAGCACGAGTATTCGGGGCCCAGTGAGGATTGATACAAATATTTTCCAATATGTAAAATTACATAATTTTACTTATGAACATGTAAATCTATCATTTTTTGCATCAACATAATGACATCAAATTTTATCGTTCAAGTTACATAAAAATAAATATGACGACTTTGTTTTTCACTGAATATGTGTTTAACAATCAATAATTAATTGATTATCCTTTGGAATGCAGAAATGATGACTTTGATGTTCCTGTGCACCTTCAATAAATAATTAATTTAATTAGTTATTCCTCTTCCTGATTATAAATTGCTTGTTTCTTAATAAGAGAACCATCCAAGAAGTCTAATTCAATTTTTTGTCTCATATTATTTGTCAAAATAAAATATTGCAAAATATAAGCGTATAGAAAAAAAAACATGTAAGTATATTTAATGTGTTATGCCACAATGATTATGTATATACAAGATTTGTGTCACACGTGAAATGACCTGTCAATGTGTTGCCTCTTCTTTAATATTATATATATATTTATAGGCGTTTACTCGTACAAATAATTGTATGCATTAATTTTCATAATATAAGATACCTATATTCAAACATATGTACAGTTACAAACTCGGGATATGTAAAAAATTATATTTGAAGTAGTATTATACATACTCTTCAGTTGTGCGATACATACATACATATAGACTTTTGTTCACATAACCGACAGTGCGAGTCTGATCGTTGGGCCCATTTGCTACTCTATCCTGCTGCTTCAAACACTTTCGGTTTCGTTCGGTTTTCGATTTCTTCTCGTATTTTTCTGCACCTTTTTATTCAAACCAAAAGCAGTGTATCTCTTCATTAAAATAACAAATAATGACACTTTAATCAATAATAAAATAAAATTATTAAAAATATATAAAAGATAATTATGCATTAAAATGTGATGTTGTTATGTGTGTTGGCTGGCTATTTCAAAGAGGAAATGTAATTTTCAAGATAGGTATATTTTTAAATATATTTTAATTTATACTTTTTTTAAAAATGAATTGACACTATGTAATTTTGTGAAATATTCTATAAGAAAAATATTTTTCCGCTAATATTATTATTATTCAATACAACCAATATACTTGTAGAAATTTTACAATATATCCTAAATGAAATAAAAAAAATAAAAAATGAATATATTCAAAGCAAATTCAAATTGCGTTTTAGTTAATAATAAGTGAACTTTGAACGAAAAGTTTTATTTAAAAATATAGATTTTAAAAGAAAATTTATCAATTTTGGTGATTTTGTGTGTATACTCAGATGAAAAGAAAAGTTGGAAAAATGACCTACTTTAAATTCGATAAGACAGTTTTACATAAAAAAACACGCACGCACACATCCGATGAGTCGTATTCAGTTAATCGTGCACCTTTATGTCTGCGTTCGATAATTTTAATGTTCCGAATGATTTCACCTTTTTGTGATAGTTGAATTTTTAAATATGGATACAAATTGTATATCTTTTTATATATTTTTAATATAAATAAGAGAGTGTAAATATCATTAAATTTGTATTACACACATTAAAATTTTGATGAAGCCAAAAGCTACGTCATAGCAATAAAAAAAAAAGAATTTATTAATATCATAATTATATTTTTTTCGTATTAATATGAAAATAATTTAAAATTAACTGTTAGAAAATTTTCAAAAAAAAAAAACTATATTTGTATGTTTGTCAGTGTGCAATTAATTTGCCATTATATTTTTACTGCGTAAAAAGATTAAGCTTTTACATATACCATAATATATTGTATATAATTTCTTTATATTTTACAGTCCTTGTTGACGAGTTAATGCAAAATCGATCAAGATTTGAGTTGCTATTGCACGAATATTCTGCCAGTAGAAAACTATAGAATATAAGGTTGCCTGTGTATATCATAGATTAAAAGTTCAAATAGACAAATATGAATATCCACGTGTGCCGGGTTGTGATGTAACACGAGATTTGCGGATGACGTCGAGCAATGGTAATGGACAGTGAGATGTTTCGAGGATGATGAGCAACCTTAGAATCACTTCGAGTCAAACGTGTGATTGATACGGAAATTTATTTTTAAAACCTTTTCAAAAATTATTAAACAAGTATTAGAAAATGTCAAAAATTCTCAAATTTGTTGGCATTATTTTTTTTTTCAGAATTATCAGGATAGGTAAGCATATAAATTCTGTAAATTTTAAT
This sequence comes from Leptopilina boulardi, assembly GCF_019393585.1. Taxonomy (NCBI): domain Eukaryota; kingdom Metazoa; phylum Arthropoda; class Insecta; order Hymenoptera; family Figitidae; genus Leptopilina; species Leptopilina boulardi. Next base: position 4,351,069 of record NW_026137655.1, on the reverse strand, counting down.
ATATGATTAGATTTGAAAATTATTACCACCACTTAAGCAGACTGATTATAATCAGTGAATTTTAACTGATTCATCAGCGCGAATATATGAAAAGATTCGTCTCTTGCGTTTGCAGTGATAAAAGTCAATATTCAAGTCAGACGCAGGCAGACTACAGTCATCTCAGTTATTTTGCAGTGCAACTTGACTAATTTATTCATTTTTCTCATTCATTGAATTGAATCATTCATCTCTTGACTTTTTGAAAGAAATTCAATTTCTTCAACAATATACTTAAATACCAAAATAAAGAGAATATTATTAATATTTTAGGATGTTCTCAAGATTGTTTGGATACAGGATGGGAAAAAATTATCAACATGAAACCAGAAAGTATTAACAATAAGTCAACGTTATTTGTTGGTGCGAATTCTCAAGGACTTGTAAATACATGCTTTGAAAGGTGCTAATTATTTGTTAAATAAAAAAAAACGATTCAGTAAATCTGAAAAAATACTAGATAAATGTTTATTATATATTTTAAACTTTCGATAAAACTTATGGTTCATGGTCTCATATAATTATACATTTTTACATATTCATACGCACGAATATATACTAAACATTTTTATAATATTCTTTTGTCTTCGTAAAACTGTTTAAAGTGTTTTTCTTTCTTTAACATTTGAGCAATCCAAAATCTTATTACATAGAAATCTATGCAATTTATTATTTTTATACCACAAAGTGAGAAAAACATGTTGACGCATAAAATCAAGTATATTTAACAATTTTTAAAATAAAAATTATACAAATGATAAGGTAAGTTAAAAGTAGTTAAAAATATACAATTATTTACTTATTATGGTAATCATTTGATCACCATCAGCTTAAAGTGTCGACGCCTGGGCCACTTACCTTATACCAATTAATTGTTAAGATTATAGTTTAGTTTTTTTATTTCAGATGTAAAAAAACTAATTGTAAAGCATTTCTTATTGACGTGAGCAAAAGTGTATGTTTAAGTGTCCAATCAGATGGTGATGATTTTGTTCCGGAACCCAATGTCACTTTTTATCACAAAATTTGTATAAAAGGTATTATTTCACTCTCGTTCACTCTCTAATGCGTAATTTCAACCTGCACTCTTTTTTCTTCATTATTTTATTTAACGTATACTTCTGGTTATCTGATATCAAAAAAATCCGCCTGGACAACAATGGTAAGCTAATTGCCAATCAACGGAAGAAACAAACAAAGAATTGCTACTCTTTCGACCGAAGCCAGGTTCCTCAGCGTATTGTCATTTTAAAAATAAAATTTCTAATTATAATTTTAAATTTTAGCTTTTGCAAAAATTCAACTTCCGTTGATGACGAAATTAGTATATACATGCAGTAAAGTTACTGTTATAGCCATAAAATTGTTTTGCTTTTAAAGATCTTTGTTAATAAATTTTCCATATTTAAGATAAATCCTCAACTAATAGATTTTGTATATTTACTCTTTTACTAAAATTAATTATACTATCTGCACGATGAATTGTATATGCTCAAAAATATAAATTATTTAATTTAATTATTAATTCAAATTTGTTTTAGTTCCATCAGCATGTAAAAAAATGACACTGTGGCAAGTGGATCGAACGATAGGAGCAATTTTTATTGATACAAGCACTGATTGGCAGCCAAAGTTAATGACTAGGCGAGAATGCTATGAAAAATGTTTTCGAAAAGGTAAACATTTATTTTAAATATATAGTACGTTAAATTGCATCTCAACGTTTGATTTACATCACAAAGCTTAGGAAAACTTTTGGAAAGATTGCAATGAAAAGTTCAAATTTTTTTAAAATTTTTTACATGTCTTTTTTTGTAATGTAGTCATGGCACAAATTGAGAAAGTGGTTGTCCTTTATAAGATCTCATGCAAGATAGAAATTAATAAAAAAAATAACTCACTATTTGCATCATTTCCGAAAAAAAATGATTTATCTTTAAGAATTGTGCTACAATTATTGCGAGTATTTTGCGTATTTGAAAATTATAATATAATAATAATAATATTAATGTCAACTTAAAGGAGAACAGTGTAAATCAGCCCAGTTTCGAACTAGTCGTGATCTCACAATAGGAGATACAGTAGGAAAATGTGCTCTTTCAAAATATGAAAGAGGAATAAGACCTCAAGCTTATCGAGCTTCGTGGTACAGAGATGAATACCTTCAAAGTCAGTGCCATAAAATATGTAAGCAAATATAATTATATTATATTAAATATTATAATTCGTTTTGACAAGAAAATTAAAATATTGTTTCATTTTATCCACAGCAAAGGATGAATATTGTTCGTATGCAGAATATCGAAATTCATCCTTAACACTTTCAGACTTAAAAATACCAAATCTCAGCATGGAAGAAGTAAGATGATATACTTATTTTAAACTTAGCAAAATTGCAGAAATCATTTGATGAGGTGAAATTGAAATAATTTTTCAGTGTGAAAAAAGATGTGATGAGAGCAAAGATGGTTTCGTTTGCAGAAGTTATACTATAATTCCTAATTCAAGAAATAGTCAACCTACATGTTTTTTAAATTCTGAAGATACAATAAGTGCAGGAGCTAGTGGCCTAGTTCCCATGGCTGGTGCAGTTTATAAAGAAAGAGAACCATGTCTTGATTGTATGTTTAAACAATTACTATAGATAATAATTATTTAATTTATTTATAAACTTATTTATTGTTTAGTGAAAGTTAAATGTAGCAATTCGAGTTTAATAGTGGAATTGGAAACATCAGAGCCATTTCATGGGCGAATGTACGCCAGTGGATTCAGTGACAGTTGTGGAATTCAAGGAAATGGAAATAATTTGACTATACTTAATTTGTCAATACCAAAAGTAAATGAACTTATGTCTAGCAACATGAATTGTGGAATCACTCCAGCGTTCTCCATCAATAATGAAAACCTGTATAATACCTACGCAATCAATATTTCTCTTAGCATTAGTTTTTTTCATGTTGTTTAAAATTGTCTTTCAAATTATTTATGTAGAACCCATATAATGGTCTGGTCCACTATTATTGTACAATTCAATCCTATTATACAAAGACAAGGTGATCAAGCTGTAAGAGTTGGATGTTCATTGGATGATGGTACAATGCCGGAACCTAGAAATATTTCCGTTCATTCTAGTTTCACATTTCTAAACCCAGAGTCAGTTTTCAAAAGCTTATTAAATTAATTGAAAAATCAACATCGAAATTACATTCTACAAATATTGCTTATCAATTTTAGTGCTGGAATTCCGCCAATAATATCAACGGTAGTAAATACATCATCACAAGTGCCTACTGTGCACATGAAAATATTGGATGAATTCTTCAAAGAAGCAAAAGTCACTAAATTAGGACAAAAACTTATTCTTAAAATTCAACTTGAGCCTCTCAATGGTAAATAATGGTAAAGCCTTGATTTTAGGAACCCAAGAAATAAAAAAATTACTTTATTTTTAGGGACGTACGATATTAAAGCAGGTCATTTAGTGTCAAGTAGTAATCTCGGAGATGCATCTATTCTTCTTCTCGATGAAACAGGATGCCCGATTGATTCAAATGTATTTCCTGCTCTTATGAAAGATCCAGCCGATAATCGATCGTTAATTGGAGAATTCAATGCATTTAGATTTCCAGATAGTCATGGAGTAAGATTTACTGTTGTAGTCAAATTCTGCTTAGAGAAATGTGAACCGGTAAGTGATTAGTTGAAGCAGATTCCTAATGTAAAATGTTTTAAATATAAGATAAGCGGCGCACGAACACTGACAAAGATTTTGTACAGTTTTCATATAATAAATTGTTATATTAATTATTTTTCAGACCATATGTAAAAGCAGACAGATTTCTTATGGTAGAAAACGTCGTGAAATCAACAGAAATTCGACTGATGCAAATGTATATGAAATAAATAAAAATTCTGAATCCAGTGCTCTCGACGAACTTTCCTTGCAATTTTTAATTCTTGTTGAAGATGACAATATTAATCCAGATTTTCTTCTATCCGGTCTTCATTCCAAACCTGACACTTGTCTGAATAATAACGGAAATATCTGCATGAATTCAGTAGTCGCTTTTAGTCTTATCATTTTGTGGCTCATAATTCAAATAATCTTAATTGCTGGCTGTTTCATTACAATTACAAGATATCGAAAAGAAGCAAAACAGGCTGAAGAAGATAGGGCTGATATTTTGGCAAGACACCTTTATGGAATTCATGGTGGAAATTTTGAAATTTCACGAAGAGTTAGATGGGCGGATCATAATAGCTCAACAGTTAGTTAAAATTTATAAATGCACACAAAAGTCAAACAAGATGGATTTTAATTTACAATTTTTTATTTCTAGTTTTATGAAAAAGAAGGAATGTTTACAAATTCTAAACATAAATAAATTAAATAGGCTTAATTTTTATTTTTAGTATGTCAAAAACTAGCGCTATAAAGTGGCCAAAAACATTACCTCTTTTTACATCACAAAGTCTTATTTTAAATATATGTTAAATTTTCTTGTTATTTGTTTACATATTGTGTATAATAATTATATAGGAGTTTACATATATAGAAATTTATATTTTGAAATTTACATAAGAATTTATAAGCGATAATAATATATTTAATTGTCAATTGTTAATACCTACATATGTTTACAACTTATTATAATTATATTTTTATTTATTTTTCATTTTGAAAGGCTTTGTATTATATATATATATATATATATATGTATTTTTTAATTTTAAAAAATATAATATCTTCATCATATAAAAAAGTTGACTGTTATGAAATAAAAAAAAGTGTCTTAAACTCTAAAAGTACATATTCCATGAGATGCAATTTTTATTTCTGAAAAAAAATTTATCATTAAAATATTTTAATCCGTTTTTAAAAATATTACCTTTACATGTAAAGTTAGTTATAAAACTCACGTTTTCCACAAGTTTGAGCACATGCAATAATCTCTGAATTGTCATATGTAGTTCCGTCGCTTCCACAAACTGGATTGTATTCAAGTGATTTCTATAGTAAGTAATAAATCAATTAAATCAACTCTAAGATATAATAAGATTAATTAACACTTACCGAGCAACTACTCATACAATCAGAAAATAATTGCAATGGCTGACTAGAAGTGCCACTATCAGAATTTGTAGATTCATTACAGGGTTTTATTTGGACATCTAAAAATATATAAGTATATGTATATAATATATTTATTGTATATGAATGAGTAATAAATAATACTCACATTTACCGCAAATTCGCGCACAATGTACTTGTTTTACATTATCATAAATAAGGCCATCATTTCCACATACTGGTTTTTTTTCTTCACCTGACTGAAAAAAAAATATAAATTTTTTTTATTTGAATATTGTGCGTTGACCCGATTTCCGTCCATTTTTATATTAATGATAAGACTAAAATTTTATTTTTTTACTTGAATTAATTTTGGTACATTGTATAAAAAAATTAATTCTTTTTGCAATTGCAAAGTGAATATATATACAGGAAATTTTCAAAATAGACGGAATAATAATAATAATATTTTTATATAGTACTTACAGGGCAATTTTTAAAGCAATGTTCAAAGGTGCTTATATGGCTTATTTTACGACGACCGAAAATTGTTCCAGGAGCAGATGTACTTATAGCGGAAAGCTTAAAACCACTAAAATTCTCATTAATATTAGTGGAAGATTTCTCTGCGGGACCATCGAAAATAAATCCATCCGCTTGAGTAAAATCTTGTATTATTTTGAGAGGAGTCTGTCCCTCAATTGATAGTACAGAAGTAAATTGTAAAATTCCATAATAAACTATAAATAAAAAATCCAAGTATTTGCAAAGATTTAAAAAAATTTAATTAATAATTTAATAATATATGCACTTACCTGAAATAATTATTAATTTATTCATTTTAACTTTGATATATTTATGTTCAAATGATTCAACGAAGGGACTTTCTAACACACGTATAAAAAGTGAGTGTATTCAAATATTTTCTAAAAAGAAACTTGATTAAAAGTTTAGGTGGTCAACCTTGGAAAGTGAAGAAGTAAAGATATGTACATATATAATTAAATAATGTGAATTTGTGAAATATATTTCGATTTTATATATGTATGTACCTATTCTACAAATTTAACTTTTATGTCCCTCTAATATATTTTATTATAATTTCAATTTTTTACTTGACTTTTGTTCTATATATAAATTTTTAATGCGAGCTATCGTTTACAAAAGATTTTATATAAATTTATTATTTAGATACAGAATTATTCTACTTTTCATATGTAATTTTGTAATGAATTATAAGATTATTAGTTCTACGATACTTTTATTTAAAGTTAATTAAATGGAGAACACATTTACTGAGCATCGAAAAAAAAATTATTTTTTTATTCAAAGTTAAACGTATGCTCACGAATCATAATTTTGAATTTGAATTATTGATTTGTTTATAATACATATATAGGTACACAAATGTATATACACATATATGCAATCTACACATGGCTATAGTGGAATTTCCAGTTAATTGAGATGCATATAGCAGAGTACAAGTTATCCTCGATCTTTGAACGTCGCAATTTTGTCTCATTGTTAAAGAAGAGAAAATGTTTTCTGCTCGAATTTTTATATTTTTTCTTGGTGAGTGAATATTTTTGAGAACATAAAATTTTCTGTAAAATATAGATCTTTGATTGTGGCATACGACTAAGTAAATTAATTTAAAAATACAGTTTTTGTTGCTTTGGTGCAATGTCAAAGAACAACAACAACTACTGAAGAACCTTGGATTTGGAGCGACAAACCAGATAATCAAAATCCATCAATTGGAACTACACAAGCAACTATAAGAAGGACAACACCTTTTCGAAGAGACCAACCTACTCCAAGGACTTGCCCAGGATGTCCAAAAACACCCCAATTTAATCCTGTTTGTGCGAGTGACATGGCTACATATGACAATCCTAGTGCTGTTGATTGTGCCAACACATGTGGACCAAGTAAGAAAAAATGGTCAAAAAGTATATAATTATGTTAAATTCCTTACCACATACAAATTTCATATAAAATCTTTTTTACAGAAATTGAAATACTATTCTACGCAGCTTGCCAACCAACAGCATAATATTTTTTCAAAAATCTCTAAAATAATTTAATTTTATTCTAAACGAATAGAAAATACAAAAAAAATTGTAATGTTGATGACAAATAATAATCCAAGGCAAATTCATTTTTCTTTAGTTAAGAAGAAATTGTTTATTCAAATAATAATAATAATTATTATTATTATTAAATATAGTTGATTTAAAATAAAATTTTCTTAAATTTATGTACACTAACTTCAATTTTATTGTAAATTAAAAACATAAATTAAAACTTTACACTTTTAAACGTGTTTTAATTTGCAAAAGAGAATAAATGATGGCAGTTTTAAAGGAATGATAAATAATTATTATTGTCGACCTTAAATTCAAAATCCTAATGAACTCGGGTCATATTTATATACGCGAACGAGTTTTTGCTTTTTTTTTGTTAGTTTAAATTCTAACGAAATAACATCAAAAGACTTTAAATATTTGTTGCTAATAATTCGTACTTTCTTGCTTTTGCTACAGTCATTTGAAAATATGATTATACAAATATTTATGACTGATAAAATTGACTCGATTTCTGTTTCGCTAAGTTGGTTGCTTTTTTGGCTGCACCTTTCATTTTCTCGGCTTTATCATGCAGAGTGTTCTGTAAATCTTCCGCGGCGTGAGTTACCTTTGAAATAACTGGTTGCTCAATCTGAAATAACATTAATTTAAATAGAAAATGACTATAAGAAATGCAGTTAAATTTTTATGATGAAATAATTACCCTATCAGCAAAATTCATGTGGGCAAGAGTTGGTTTCATGCAGTGAGCAGTATAAGGAAACATGTGTTCTAGAACATAATTGAATCCACTGGACATTTTAACACAATTTTTCTTAAACCTATCGAGTCCAAAAGCTTGAATCGCTCTACTGAATCCAAAAACTTGACTATCTATCCAAGCTGATCTCTGCGCCACTGTCCAATCAGGGTTGTCTTCTGATACTCTGTACACAACCTTTTCAACTACACTCTACAAGAAATAAAATGTTTCTTTCTTTATTCTGATATTAAAATATTTATTTAGCCTTTGAGAAATGGCTTTACTTATCAATTATCCAAAAGCAATCATTTAACGTACTGTTTTTATAGCACACTCCTCTTTTAAAATTTTTTTAATTTAAACAAATATTGTCAACAAAATATTCTGTTAACTATACACCAATGCCTCTATTTAGTTTATATAATAAAGTTTGAATTGAATCAAACAATTATGAGTCTAGTAAGGAGTTCTGTTGAAAACATTTTCTTCCCGTTAAAATATTATTTAAAAAAAAAGTTTCTTGAAGAATTGTAATTTTGATTTCAATTTATACCGGGCACTGTAGGTATATGTATCTATATTACTATTCATAATGTCTTTAAGTGAGTGTCTTTAATAAACCTTTAATTTCTGCATATGTATATATGTGTATATAATTCAGGAATAAGTCACTTAAAATTTCTGTAGTCTTAATTTTTCCAAATACTTTGCAAAGGTAACTTGAGACATCAAACATATGTATAAATAATTAACTTACCATTACTTTTGTAAATCCTAAATTTCTTGTGTAGGTTGTTAATGTTTTTGAATTTAGATCAACAATACTTTCTTCCACGATTTTAACAACATTTTTGCTCATGAATCTTTCTCCCCATTTTGGTAATCTGTTTGTCTTCGTTAAAAGTCGTTTCGAGTATAATTTACCATCCTTTACTTCTCTGAACACTGTGTCTTCTGATAGAACATGCTTACTATGAAAACAAAATTTGAATTATTTGCAAGAACTTTGTTATTATTTATTTTATTTTGTTAAAAATTAATTTTTAAATATGTACCTATTTGGATTTGGATATCTTTTCCAGAATCCTTGAACCACTTGATTCCAATTGAATTGAAAAATAATATTATTTTCGAAATATTTTACCATTATTCTAATAGGCTATTATTTTATTATAAAACGAGGAAAGTTCTATAAAGCACTTTCAGGTGGGTGACCCATAGACAAGTTTTACTTCTTTTTTAATGTTTTTCTCCTGTAAATCAATTTAAATATCTTTCATTAATAAATACAAATTTTTTATTGTATTATTAAACAAATCATGATCTGGATCAGTAAGTGGTGCTCAATTCAGTTTAATTAATTTTTTCTTAATATTATGATAAAAAAAATCAAACTGAATTGAGCACGACATGGTCTGGATAATGATCCATGGGCTTGTTGAAAACACCCATACATTAATTTAATGCAATTTAGTCAATTTAGAAATAATAAAGCATTGCAAGTTTTTCTTTAATGATATTTGAAATATCAAATAGAAAAGAATCAAAATTAAATTTCCTCTTAAAATTAGTTAATGCTTGACACTGATTATTTGTATATGCTTCTTATGTAATTTGACCATGTGCCACAAAATTTCTAATCATCTTTATATTGCATATAAGAATATAAGTAAATAATGTTATACTATAGACAATAATAGTATAATTATGTCACTATTAGGGTTTTAAATATATGATATTTGTATACATATTTAAATAAAAATAAATTACAGTCATAGCGTGTAATATAGGTTATGAATTTTCAGATATTTCAGTAGCAACATGAATACCCTTATAATCTTGATATTATTAAAACACTAAGTACATGAATAAAATTTTTAAATAAAGTATAACAGAACTTACCAAAAATAATGTAAATAATTTTTAAGAAATTTTTTTAAGTATGTAAACACAAAGCAATTGCAGTGAACACTCATAAAATTCATCTGCATTTCATCTGATCTGAACAATCTGAACATAGTTCAATTGGTTCAACGTTGAATTAGTTGGCGCCATCTTTAAATATCTGAGAGAAATAAAAAAGAAGTAAAAAAAGATAAAATGTCTAAAATCGAAATTACATATTTATTATAATGAATTTCTTTTTTTAAAGAAAGTAACATATACAACTATATGATAAATAATAATACATTAATATACATATATATATATATATATATATATATATATAAGTATAGTTTCAACAGCTTACTTTATTTTGATTCATAATATGAAAAGTTTTGTAATAAATTTATTGCATTATTGTGGGTAGTTTTGTCGATCAATCTCTAAAATTATTCTTATCTTTATAGTGGTATCTAGATTATTGTTTACAATCGGTCTAATTAAAGGTGAATCCAAAATAGAAATTTTAAGGTAAGTTCAGAATGGGCAATTAAATGTATTGTAAACAAAACTTACTCAAGTAAAAGTTAGTTGACATTTCTAATTTATAATTTCACATCATTTATTATCAATCATTTATTTCATAAGACGGCAGAAATGGGGCTAAAAACGAAAAGAATGCAAAAACTATTTGAGCCCGTTATGGAAAAGGTATGGAAATTTATATTTGACTGTAAAACTTATTTTTTTATTCCATAGAACAAAATATATGTGCATGTACTTTTTTTATTTTATTGTCTTTTTATATTATACTAATTAAAACGTATATAAACATTTTGTATAACATACTTCCGAATTTATTTTGGTAAAGTTATAAAATAATGTAGGTATATATATCGAATCCATAATTAAAAGGTTAAAAGTACGTTGTTACAGGTTAGAAATAAATTATTTCAGAATAAAACACTATCATTGTTTAGCTTTCTAATTTTCTTTATAAGTTAATATTTTAGTTACTTGTCAATGAAAATTAATTTTTAATCATCATTTTTAGGTGAAAAAGTTAGGAGAAATGTCAGAAAATGAAAATTCTCATTCTGCTGATGTTTCTGCTATAAAATTCATATTGCATGAACAGCTTCAGGATTTAACTGAAAAATTTGTATCTCTTTGTAGAGAAGATGCAAATGATTATAAAGAAATGAAAGGACAAATTGTTACATTAATTGAGGAATTTTGTACTTCAGTTGACGTTAACAAGCTCATTGTAAGTTTGTGTTTTAATTCCAAAATATAAAAAATTATTGTCTTGAAATTAAATTTATAAACAGATAATTTATCTTCAGATGAAAGTTGACAATAAAAACAACAAAGAAGAAATTGGAGATCTAATTCTAAAACAATTTGTTTCTTCTCTCGAAAATTTAGAAAGCTTGGAATATCTTCCTTTAAAACAGAATCTTCAACATTGTCACGATTATGTAAAAGTCATGAGTACAATTAATGAGATTGAGGACTTTCAAAATATAAAGGTTTAATTTTAAAATTATTTTTATACATTTAATTTTCCATTGTCATTTTTTATTATTTTTATTAAATTAAAATTTATTTTCTAGGAACTCGGTACTTCTATTATTGATTTTTTTCAAGTTTTACAGTTTTATAAGAAAAATTTAGTATCACAATTTTTAAAAGAAAAACTTTCGCTTTATTTATGTCAGCTTTGCGCCGCTTTTAAAATTCTTGTTCATTTAATTCAACAACAACACAAGTTAAAGGCACCAATATTTGTAAGAAATAAAAATCACTTTAAAACAAAAATTCCATAATTATATAATACTTTATTTGTGAAACATATTTTTTTTAGAGTTGCAAGAAATATGTTTGTGATCGTTTGTGCTATTGTTTTAAAATGATAATTGAGATATTGGATTCCCCAAATCCTTTACCTGAAGATGAAGTTTCAGAAAAGGAAAATCATTTTGTTTATAGGTTTTTCATGATTTATTTTTCTTATTATTATGTTCTTAATTAAATTATTGCAAGTATGAATATATAATTTGAAAAATATTTTCAGAATGGATTTGGTATTAGATATAGTCACTGAAATGATAGGAAAATCATTGAAGGAACAAGTGGATGATTTAAAAGATTTGTTGTTAGGGATAGAAGACGTATTTTCACATGCTATGGCAATCGCACAAGTTTGTCTGCCACAGGATTTTAAAGCAATAAGCGGAGTTTGCCAATCAGTTATGTCAGAATATGAAAACCTCAAAACTCAAATGAACAATGAAACGTCTGAACTAACTATGATAAATTTATTCTTAAATTCTCTTATCGACTCTTTATATCGTTTGGAACGAAAAGTAAACATTTCTGTTCTTACTTTGATTATGGAAGTTTTCAGCGATTCGTTAAGTCCTTTGCGAAAACTGATAAACATTTGTGGAACCGGCCTACTTGTTGAAAAAAAATCAAAGAGTGATTTAAATGAGTCAATTGAAGATTTTGATCAACTCTCAGATAAAGCTTTACAAATAGGATCTTTTGCAATTGCTTGTTGTCGAAATGCGAACCGTGAGTATATTTATCAATATGTATTGTATGTAGTTTATGTCATTTAATAAGTTCTTAAAACGGAAAAATGTAATTTTTTAAAATGTTAGGTGCTAATAATATCAAGAATTCCTTAGCGAGTTTAGAGTCGCTAGGAATGGAATTGATTCCCGCAATCACAGATTTTTATCTTCATCTTGATAATAAAGAAAAACAAACGAGTGTTAAACTTTTAACTGATGAATGGCAGACAGAAATTAGAAAATTTCATAATACAGTTTTTCTAATCATCGACTCATCTGCCTACTGTCAAGTAAGATAATAACAATATTTCATAGAAATTATTATATGAAATCTGAAATCTATAATTAAATTAAAGGATTTATGTATGATTCATTTATGATCCCTAATTTATTGCTTACAGGTAGTTTTAGATGATATTCAGGAACGCGTGAAAATAATGTCGGATTGCTTAGATAATAGAGAAGGAGTAACTCAGCAACAAGTTCAAGGAATCGTTCAGAGATCATTGACTCTCGTGAATCAAGTTACAATCACTGTAGATGATCTTGGAAATGAACATTTTGACAGACATACTATAATGAAGATTCGAGAGCTGAAAGCTTGTAATGATATATGTATATAATGTCTTGAATAATTTTCAATATAAAATGTTGTGCTAAATAAAAAATGTTTCAGCAATTTATGAAGCTGATCATGCAGCAAAAACTCTGCTTACTGAAAATGTGACGGAACCTCAACAATTACGTGTGATAAAACGCTGCGAAATGATTTTGAATGTTGTGAAAACTCTTCAGCCTATTTTACAAACGATAGTAAACAATTCAATATTAATGAATACTACATGTGAAAATGCTCGTATGGGACAAGGAGATACTCTTCATTCAAGTAGTATGTTTCTTGAAGAAATATTCATTAATATTAGTTGCGGTAAAATAAGACTAATGCTTTCAATTACTTCTAGGCACTCCTTTATGTTTTCCTTCAAATGTTCTAAGTTTACCTTTCGATCAAAGGTCTCTGACCTATATTCGAACACCCTACACAGTTAGCAGTTTTAAGCAACCATTATCTGTTCCACCTGCAAATAGTGTTTCAAAAAGTTCGCCGGATTTGAATTCCTTGATTCCTTACATAAAAAGGGGTCGAAATATGCGATCGGAACAATCAGTTATGTATAAAACTCCAAAAAGAAATGATCATAAAGATGAATTGCAAATAAGAAATTTATCTAGTGTCAGACAACATTTATTCAGCAGAGACAGTTTTATACGCAGTGATTCTATTGATTTATCTGCTGAAAGTTTGGATCTTACAGGTAAAAATAAACTCAATTTATTCTTAACACATTTATAGGTAAATAATAGTGACAAATATTTTATTGAATTTGGTACTTTTTTTTCTTAGGAATTCTAGATAAAATTTCTGGCCTTGCAGATACATTTGACAATTCTCAAAATTCTTCATCCTTAAACAATAAAAATGTATTACACGAAAATGAAAAGGAAACAATGGATTTAAATTGCCAGACAAAGAATTTTCCAGAAAATATTGTTATTGACGTTAACAATCAATTGGATTCATTAAAAGATTCTCTTATCAATCAAAAAGTATGTTCAATAGTTGATGGTGGAGGAGACGCCCCGTCAACAATTGAAACACCAGTACGCCTTAAGGATTTACAAATATTGGATAAAAAAATCGAAGCCCTTCAGAAACATACGTTCTAAGTAATAGCTTTAAAATCATCTATTTCTTATTTACAATCATGTTAAACATTAAGTTTTATGAGTATTTTTAATTCCTGTTAGATAAGGAATTCACTAATTAATTTAGTTGATTCAACATGAAGAGTAAACTATATTTTTTTATTATGAAAAATAAAAAAGAAAACAATTAATACGTTTTATTATTTTTCATTTATAAAAAATGTTTATTTGAATTTAAATGCGTACGCACTACCTCTATAACCTATATTTAATTTTTGAATCAATAATATAATATTAGAAAATAAAGAAATTTTATAAACGATATAAGTATAAAATTATGCAAAAAAATATTTACTTTCAATTCTAAATGATTAAAGTTGAAATGTTTTTTTGAATTTAAACAATTTAAAAATTTTTTTTCGAAAGTGTCATTTCAAAAATATCGCGCTCAAACTTATCGCAAGTATCGAAATAGTCGAAATACACACACACACACACACAGACGGCTAAACCTGTCTGTGCTCATCGTACTCATGTGACGACTTGTCGTCAATATCTACTTTGTTGGTTGTCTGAACTGTCAGAAAAAAACGAATTTTAAATTAATTAGATTGGTATTATTTTCTTAAAAATGGGAGCTTCATCTGCACCTATATTAATTTTTACATTATTTTGGGGAGCAATTGGAATTGCATTACCTATTTTTGTTCCCAAAGGACCTAATCGTGGGTAAGTTTCAACGAAATTTATTAACCCAACCCATATATTTTAAAACTTCTTTCAACATCTTCTACAATTATTGATGAAATATTCGATTTTTAATAATATCAGAGTAAGATCTTTAAATTCTTATCTGTCAGTGATTTATTCATTAAACTTTCGATGACATTATTTTTGCTCATCTATAACCTACATATATTTGATTCATTTCACGAATTGTACATACAGGTATGATGCATACATACTGCATAATATGCTTCTAACCAATATATAAAAGAGAAATATTAATTTCTTATTCAAGTCAATTTTTTATTATAATTTACATATTTTTGTTTCTTATTTCAGAATCTTGCAAGTGATCTTAATGCTAACAGCTTTCACATGTTGGTTATTGTGAGTCAATTTTATCAATAATATTAGCAATAATATGCGACAAAATTTTATAAAATAAATTCTTACTATATTTGTTACAATTTCAGCTGGTTATGCTGTTACATGGCCCAAATGAATCCTTTAATTGGGCCAAAAATAAAAAACACGACACTTTTATTGATGGCAACAGAATGGGTAAGCGGTTAATCTTTTTTATATAAATAGTAGAATATTTTTAAATTTAAAAAAAAAATATAATATGTTGATAGAAAGAAATACATTCGAGTTTTATTAATGAAATCATTTCTTTTAGAATGACTACACTCCCAAATAAGACCAATTTCTTCATGTATATATATATAATTGTAAATAAATAAAGTTTATAAATATTGCCATGTATTACATTGTTACAATGAGATGAGGCAAGATAATATAACAATATTAATCACTTGTAGAATCAACTTTTGAAATGTGTTAGTTGGCTTGATATAAAACCTTCCATAAAATATAAAAATAATTTTTCAGACTTATTTTATTGTTTTTCTTAACAAAGTGTTCAATAATTGATGATTGTATATTTAATTTAAAAATTGTACTGTCTTATTCTTGCTTATATATAGTTTGTCAAGAATGTTATAATAATTATATGTATGTCAATATGTATGTATAAATACGTGTTATTGAATCACAGAATAAATGAAAAATAAATACATTCCTCTCAATTATACTTATACAATTTTCTTAGTTTACCTTACATTTTTCTCATTTTCACAAAAATATAATATAATAATGTATATAAATATAACTTTTATAAAAAAATCTAATAAAAAAAGTTGTTATACCTGAATTATAACATGAATAAACGATTAAAACAAATATTAAATAAGCTGCTATGCGTTTCGTCTTTCGTTTTTTAACAAATTTAGTTGAAAAAAATAATTTTTAAAAGATTTATGGCAGTGCCCCCTTGGATTCAATTTAGAAAGGTCGGCAGTGACGCGACATGAATAAGGAAAACAATAATGGAGGCTTGCAATGCTGTAGAACGCGAAGTTGATCGAGTTTTATTAAAATTTGGAGCAATAAATGAACATGCCGTTAATGTTCTTCGTGATTTGATATCAGAAATTGAAACTTTAAAGAAAGATCTTGAGGAATGTAAGTACTTCTTATCTGCTTTGCGTATATTCAACTTTTCTTTACAAAGCTTAGTCTCCCTATATGTAGACGTCAATTGCTTTTATTCACTGGCGATGAACAGTCTGCTGCGACATAAAGATTATTTTATAGATTTTTATTTTGGTTGACACAATTTACTTCTTTCTTTTTCATAACTTGTTTTATTAAGGTTAAAAGTTACACAATTTCTCTAGTAATCTATTTAGAACTAATATTATACAAATATGTAGGTACATGTCAGTTAAATAACCTAACTTTTGTTATTGTTTTTAATACATTATATATGTATATATATAAAAGGTTTCTAACTATTTTATTAAAATACTAATAGTTATTTGTAAAAAGAAAAGAATACCTACTTTATTCAATCATAATAATATATTCAATAAATTTTGAAACAATTATTTTTTGATTAAACGAAATATTTTTAGATCCACCTGATCATGAATCTACATCTATACAACATCAAGGATTGAAATTAGCAATGACTAAAGTCCGAGATACAGTTCATCGTTTAGCAACGGAACATAGAGAATTACATAGTACCGTTTCCAAAGTTGGTAAAGCGATAGATCGGAATTTCATTGCAGATTTTGCCAGCACGAGTAGAGAAGATGTATTCTCTGGGACAGAAAAAACACATCTTCTTAATCAAGTTATTTGCCAACATTTTTATCGTCAAGGAATGCTGGACATCGCTGATGAACTTGCAGCAGTACCTATCTTTAAAATAATTTTTACTAGAAAATAATACATTCCATTTGGAGAATTTGCTAATTGCATTATTTATTTCCGAAAATTTTATTATAGGAAGCTGGAATTAAGACTGAGGAAGGACGAAAAGAACCATTTACAGAATTAAATTATATTCTTGATTGCCTGAAACAGAAAAATCTTGAGCCCGCATTGGAATGGGCTACAAAACACAAGGAAGCTCTTCTTGCACAAGTATATAAATAAAGAAATGTATCACTAATGATATTATTTTGTGATATATTCAATTTAACATTATATTTATTTACAGAGTTCGTCACTTGAATTTAAATTACATAGGCTTAAATTTATAAGACTAGTGCAACAAGGTCCAAGAAAACAAACGGAAGCTATTATGTATGCGCGTAAACATCTTCCACAGTTTGTTACTAGATACGAGAAAGAAGTACAGTCTTTAATGGGAACTCTACTGTATTTGCCAAATGGTATCCAATCGTCGCCCTATAGTCATTTACTCGATCCAACTTTGTGGCTTGAAATTCATGACGTCTTTACGAAAGAAGCTTGCACTCTCCTAGGTTTAAGTGTGGATAGCCCTTTATCTGTTTGGTAAAATTTTAACTCTAAAACTCCTTTATAATATATAAAGGAAACAATTAATGATATACGGAATAAGTTTCTAATGGGAATTTCATTTCAGTATAAATGCAGGAATTACAGCACTACCTGCTCTTCTTAACATTAAGCAAGTAATGCAACAGAGACAAGTCACTGGAATCTGGAATGGAAAAGATGAACTTCCCGTGCGTGGACTTTTTTCAAAAGCTTGAATCATTTCATTATTGATTACTTAATTAATGATAAATTTTTATTTTTTAGATTGAAATAGACTTAGGAAAACAGAGTCGATACCATTCAGTGTTTGCTTGCCCAATTCTTCGTCAACAGAGTACGGAAAATAATCCACCAATGAAATTAGTATGTGGACACGTGATTTCTCGCGATGCTCTAAATAAACTGACGAGCGCGAATAAGTAAGTCGTTCAAATTAAGTGCATAGCATAGTACAATGATATCGAAATCACTTTTTAAAGAAACCAATTTCATTCCAGATTGAAGTGTCCATATTGTCCAATGGATCAAAACCCAGAAGATGCGAGACTCATATACTTTTAGAGTGCTGTGATAATATGTATGTAAATTTTTCATTAGTATTTTTTTTATTTTTTGGCTTCAATTTATCTGGAAATTAATATTCTACAGATATATAAACATATTTTAAGTTCATTGAAAAAATATATAATTTATTGATGGTTTGTCGATTGAAAAGGCAAGTTTCTTTTACATTTTGAAAGGAAAAAATTGAATTCATAGAAGAACAAAAAACGAACATAAAATTAAAGCTATCCGTTACTTTAATGATTAATTATATAAAAATAATTTTTATTAATTATCAAATAATTTTGTACATTTTAAATTATTTTTTTATAATTAGCAATAATTAAAGTAACGGTTAACTATAAAAAAATTAATAAATTGATAGAAAGTTTTGTATTAAACATTTCATGTTTTAGATCTGAAATGAAATTCGTACTCATTGTAGACAATGAAAAAAATATGGTATTAATTAAGCAAAATTTTTGATAAAAGCATGAAAATTATTGATTAAAAAAATTTACTATAGAATTTAACAAAATATTATTTATAA
The DNA here is from genome assembly GCF_019393585.1 of Leptopilina boulardi. Classification (NCBI taxonomy): domain Eukaryota; kingdom Metazoa; phylum Arthropoda; class Insecta; order Hymenoptera; family Figitidae; genus Leptopilina; species Leptopilina boulardi. The sequence continues at coordinate 4,332,255 of NW_026137655.1, read as the reverse complement.
ATTTTTAAGTCAATAATTTTCTTGCTATTCATATAAATTTTGTTAATTCAATAACATATTTATTTCATTGCAAGTAAGTGAAATAGTTTAATTTATACTTGCACCTGATTTATTAGTCATTAACAAACATATTAAAAGTTTATCACTTTCACTCAAGAAAATGATTTTCAATCGTATTATGTTACTCTTTTAAATTAACAAATCATAATTATTTATAAATAGTTGAAATAGATTTTTAATTTTTTCTTATTTACTAAAGGCTTATAAATAAAATAATTACAAAGATAGTAATTTTGAAAAAAATAGATAAATTTTTAAGTGGTATATGAAGAACTTGATTTTTTGACTACACGTACTGGAATAAATGATTCTTGTAGATCTTTTATCTTGAAAAGTTTTCGTTAGAGTTGTTGTATAAAAAGTCGGTTCTGATTCAGTTAAAAAATTTGTCATATCACTTTTTCAATTTCGGAATTGGCAAAATCGCCCTCTTTGTAATAGTTGGTTATTTGTAGACCCACAGTATAAGTACTATTTTTAATGTGTCGGAAGTGAATACAATGTAATAATAAAACTCAACTGCCAAGCTTTCTATAACAGTTGACGCTAAAGACGATTCGCGAAAGAATTTTTTTTGTTTTATAAAATTGTAAAAAAAATTATGTACTTCGAGTCGCGCAACTGAATGAATAATAAGTATTTATTTACAGAAACAATGCTTATTCAAGTGACTTACGATTATTACTTGATGACACCGTGTCATTATTAACAATAAGTATAACAACATTATAAATAGTCACTAGGTAATAAACGTTTAAACGTGATTAATTTTATTAGATTGTTTTATATATAATATAATATCCTGAAATAAATGTTGCTTACTATAAAATCTCTTAAATTAATATTTAATTGGAATTAATTACCATTTTTTCACATTATTATTTAATTTTTAAAGTTAATAAATCTTTTAAGAGTGCTGCAGGTCAGGCAAAGACAGTTAGAAAAAAGTAAGTCAGTGGAATATCAAGAAATAGTTTGAAAAGGAAATTTTGCGCCTTTCAATTTATTTTAAAATAGAGTTCCACATATTTCTTATAAATGGAATAAACAATTAATTAAATAGCAAAATTTTTCAGTGAGAATTTAAATAATCTATTTTAAATTTTCCTGACAGAGAAAATGAAAAAGAAATGAGAAAAAAATTAATAAAAACAGAAATCTTAATAAATAGTAACAAATTTTGTTTTAGAAAAATATTTAAAAATTAAAATCATTATCTAAAGCCTTTTTCCATGAACCATACATATTTCAACTATACTATACTATCTAATATGTTGCTATAACAACAGCATTCCTTGTTTATGCTTGTTTATTTTAACCAAAGACTTAAGTTTTACTATTCTTTATCCTTTCTTCCAACTCTCGATTTAATATGCAGAAAAATGATAAATGTTGTAAAGAATTTCATGAGTTATTGCATCGAGTGAAAAAAAATCCAATAGAGCCTCTTCAATTCTTGAGCCATGTTTTAGATGAAGTTAATGATGATGATGATAATAATCAAAGTTCCATAAGTCGTACAACACATACAGATATTGATGTAATAAAGTTTCTACCCTTTTTATTGAATGTTTTAACAATATTTTAAAAACACAATTACAATTTTTACCAAAGTTTTGACTCAATTGTATTAAATTGTATTAAATTTTACTAATCTGTTATGTTGCATTTAATAAGATTATAAAAAATTTTCAGTTTCAATTAGCTTCTTTGATAAAACGAATTGAAACGAATGTATCAATATTGGAAAGGACTAATCAGCGTGTAAAAGATATAAATTTCATTACAGAGAAGAATAAAATCCTTTCTTCAAGAGAATTAAATAATTACAGTAAGAGTAAAAACAATAATGTATTGTTAAATTTTTAATATAGTAACCAGAAAATTGGTTTTACAGATAAGGAAACTTTATCACAGATAAATGAAGATGAATTAAAAACCGAATTAAATATTGAGCATCCTGAAATTGGTATTTAATTAATGAAAATTAAATAATAATAATAATAGCCATATAATGATTGATTTAATTTTGCAGATGCAGTTCAACATATGATGAATAGTACTTTGCAAATTCTGAAACGCATAAAGAAAATTACTATTGATGATGTAGATTCTAAAACATCTTTGGGATAAAAATAATAATTAGTTTGAAATGGTAGAGATTAGACAAAATCATTTTCACTTAGCGGGTGATCCTTTGATAAATTGAAAATAACTATTTACACGTATTTAATTTGAAGTGAAAAGGTAAATTACAAAAGGATAATAATAGATAAAAGCTCTATTAACGTCAATTTTATTTATATGGTATACATACAGTATAATTGTTTATACAAGTTGACATAAATTCGATACAGGTACACATTTGATACGTATGAACTACGAGAAATTTTTATGTTTATTTAAAACATTGCTATTTTTTAAAATTATGTTTTAATTATGCCAGTCGAATAAGCATTTAAGCCTTTAAGCAAAATTTATGCCGTTTTTGTCCCTTTCGGTATGAGCATCCAAAATCATTTTCAAAGTCCTTGTCTTTTTCAAACAAATAACTGCCTGGCGTATACCATTAGCATTCTTTGACAAAGTCCAATACGCAATTCGAAGCCGAATATTTTTATAATGTTCTTTTTTGTATATATTTTCAATTGCTTTATAATATTTGACAAGTTTGAAGCTATGTATATAAAAGGAATTAATATTTTTTTAAAATAATAACACAGAATAACAGATATAGTATTCTGCGTAAATCAAGCCATTTGTATAAATTTTTTCTACAAAGGCTTTAAATCGGACCCATTTACCAGCTGGCTAAATATAGAAATAGACGATAAAATAACGCATACACCTTACATTAATTGATATTCAATGTAATTTTGAGATTAGAATATGAGAGAGACATTTTCATTTTCCTCCTGCCTTGCTTTGATAGACGTAATTTTATTTTTCAAAAATCAAATGATACCTATATAACTTATTCAAAGTTTAAAAGAGACGACACATAGTCGGGAAAGACTGAAATTTTAGATTCTTTGAAATTTTGTTCAATCATTTTTATGTTTGCTTTGATTGGTTGGCTTATTTAAATAAATATAGTCAACAATTTATCCCTATTCATCAATTACTGGGAGATGCGTTTGATTGCTTATTGTCTGTTCACAATAGCAGCCCTCGACGAGTCACTAAAATTATTTATTAAAAATTAAAGTAATAGTCTTAAGTTGCCCTTCAATCGATATTCACTTATAATCAATTATTCATATTTATAATTTATTATCACAACCTTTTTCAATCATATTGATGATAGAAATAAAATATTATAATTTATATTTGTCATATATATTTGAGTTGAATACGTAATACTTTTTTTTCAATCTTTACAATGACATTCATTTCGTTGCATTGAAATTTCGTTCAATCATTAAATTAAATAGAACGACAAAGTATATAATTACTAAATTTATCATTTGTCGTGTCAGTTAATGTTTTTATAAATAAATAAATTTAGTTTATTTAAAAAAAAAACTTAATATTTCGTTGTATTTATTTAGACAATACACCTACATATTTTATAAGCTGTACGTGACCCGTTTACACAGCTTTTTAAACCATTTTGATTGCATCGCAATTCGGACGTAGAATAGTATTATATGTAGTAATAGTGTAGCAGTTAGAAGTAATATAGATGTTGTTGTTGCTGTTGTTGTTGTTGTTGTTTAACTATATTATTTATATATATTATAATTTCTCTCATACACGTAAATGTACAGACGAGATTTTTCGAGACACTTGTTATTCTTAAGATAAAAACTCTAAAAGTATAATATACATATTATAAAATTCAAATTAAAAAAAAGTTGTGTGTATTACTAAAACGAAATTAAAAAACTAAGTAAAATTTAAAATGATAAACACAATTATTTATTCTAAAAAGATGATGAGTGTCTCGTAGGGTTTTCTTTCAACAGGCGCATATAATATTATTTACATAAATATAATTCGAATTAGCGTTTTGTATAATGACCTACGATTTACAATAATTGAGAACAGTGTAAGACACGTACTAAATAATTTATAGAACATTTATTTCAAAGTTTTATATATGTATAATTTTTTCAGATACATAAAATCATGAAACTACATAATAATATAACTTTTATTAATCTCTTAAATCATTTTCCAATTGTTATATAGGTATATATGTGTTTATAATTAAACAATAATATATTTTTTCCAATATATATATATATATATATATATATACCTTACTTTGTGTAGTTTTTTTAGTTATCAAATATTTCGACTTCGAATTTCGTTTATTATATTTTCATGATAGAAGTGTATATAGATAGAAAAATGCTTATCCAATCCCCAAACAACGAATTGACTCGCGTTTCGTACCGGGAGTAGGTTTGCAGATTGCATATACCTATTGTTTTCTGAATTAGCAGCAGAAGACTATAGACATGATTGAAGAAAAGATTTTTGGATCGATATCTTTTGATTTTTTAAAAATTATTTGTTTGATTCCATGGTTATATTACTGTTGTTTCTGTCGAAATACATGCATATATATATTATGTATACATACCTATGTACATACATAGGTAAAGTATATAGTGAATATCGAATCTTTGCAAGTTTACAGACGAATAAAATTTACTTTTTATTATTACTTTTGGCTTTCATCATTATATATTTTTCAAATTTAAAAGTTGACTTTAATAATCTACTTGACTCTAAAATCACTAACGTTTAAATTAGTACAATAAATATTTTAAAAATTTGTGAAGATCAAATTAATTCTTCCAATTTCACGAGAAATGTCTAAATTTTTTTTGCGGTACGCAGAGTAGCTTGTTTACCTATAATATGTCATACAATAATTTTCTTTTAATACAGTTCTAATAAAAAAGACAAAAACATTTCATTACATCATTTACAACACTAACGTTTTTTAGAATTATTTATATAATAAGAAGAATATTTTATTTAGTTTATTATTTAATTATTTGAAAGAAAAAATCTTTTCTATTATGCAACTTTATGCAATTATTATTATACATGCAGATAATTGAATAATTTTTTATTTGCGCTTATGTATTATGTATAAGTGTAGGACCATAACAGTGAAATATATTATATTACTGTAAGATTACATCGTAAACTGTTATGATTTATAATAATCTCACAGTAATAGGTATTTTGTAATGTTATAGTGCACCAATACATAAAATATGGTATTGAGTCAACTATATATTTTTGTCAAAAGCTTCAAAATTACTCTCTAAATTCGAATGAGCGATAAGTATAACATTTATTTCAATGAACGTATATGCACTGGAAAATCAGTGAAATTCATCAGTGTATGTAGGCTGATTAGAAAAAGTGGGATACTTATTATTAATTTATAGAGTAAGTAAGCTTTTAAAAAATAAACACTTCTTCTCCAGAGTTTTCAACTGCAAATTCTCTCACATAAGATTCTTGTGTTGTCTGGGAATTCAACAAACATCTTTCACTTATATATTTTATCTAAATTTCGTTCACAATATTGAAGGACACGTTCTTCAATTTAAATGATGTTGAATTTGAAAAATTTTCATAGAATTTGAAATAAAATAAAATATCGAAAATAAGATTAAAAAAACACAAGATTATGTGCATTTATTTAATATCAATACTTTGAAGAATAATACAATAGTTTAGACGCACAACTGAATTAAAATATGATGAAACTCAGGTTGAATATTTTTCAAACTATTAATATTAAATAAATGCACTGAATATGTAAGTCGTCATTTTCAAGATTGGGGATTCATCTTTTTTAATCATGCAGTATTTTTCAAAAGTGTAATCAATTATAATATTAAGGAACACTTCAATTAACCCGATCGCATTCATCGCACGGTTTCCCTGCAGCCATTCAGGGAATCCAAATCGGGTGGTTTCCTTGGAATTTAAGAAATTTTGAATTTTCAAGATTTCAACCCCATCAATAAGTCATGTGAGAATTTATGAATTATATACGTTTAATAAGGTTAGAGATATTATTAATTAAAATTACGGATTCTCGTAGGATAATTTAATACACTTATAGCCCACGACATGCAATTTTGATTATTCATATATTATTTAATTTATCTTTTATCTAATATTTAATATGCAACTTTCTATATTAATAAATATATAGGTGCAGAACATTAATAATCAGTTGCCTTGCATCGCATATCTCATAATATACATGTTATCTCAATGAAAGATATGATTATATTTGACAACGTTTATACTTTGAACATTTATTTTTAAATTTTATAAGTGAAAGACGTAACATGTGATATTTATATAATTATATAGATTTCATCTCACCTAAGGACCGATTTTCTTTTATTTCATATACGACAATAAATCAGTCCTAGGTAAAATTCAGTCCACAATGTTCAACTAATTTCCCTATATATATACCTAAATACGATTCTACTTATTTGTTGTACGGTCAGAGCAATGCATCCAGAATCGAAATATTTTTGTTATCTAAACATCATAGTTAGATAAGTAATGCAGTTATTATGATTGCATACAATATAATAATTAATATATTGAAATTGTTTTATGCCTTCCACGACAAAATCTAATATGCATATCTACATTTTCTAGTAAATATATAAGTTTAGTTTAGACGCTTCATTTTTGTTACTGTCTTTGCTTCTAGAATTTTTTTAATTTTCCAACAAGTGTATGTAGGTACAATTTGATTTTATCCAGAAAGCTCTTCAATTTTTTACGTGTATATTTCTAACTCTTAGAATTTGTTAATTCTAATAAGAACAAAAACGCTCCTAATATTTTATTAAATATTACTGCTCCTTTTAACGGGGAAATTGGTCGATATTTCTAGATTCTAATCAGTTTCAAACGAAAACCAAAAATACAATTTTCAAGAAAAAAGGAATTATGTAAAATTAATTGAAAGCTAAAAAATTGTATATTTTTTCATTACTAAGGGTCCTCTTCATCATTTTGGTAAGATTCATAACGAACGCAAGATTTCTCACCAATTATTAGGGACTGAAACAAAGTTGATAATATTTTATTTATCAAAGTATGTATATGTAATCCAGATATAATCCTTAGAGTAGAATTTTTCAATTATATATATTACCTTTTGTTCCTCTTTTGTTGGCGGAGACTTTAGAAAATACATGAGAGGAGCATATAAGAAATTAAGAATAGCGATCCAAAACAGCATCCATTCAAATCCAATACTGTTCACTAGAGTTCCACTTAAAGCAGGACCTAATAAGATAAAAATGTTTAATAATTTTAAATTTCTTGGAATCAATAGCATCGGTGGTTCAGTGGTAGAATGCTCGCCTGCCACGCGGGCGGCCCGGGTTCGATTCCCGGCCGATGCAATTTTTTTACTTTATTTCAATTATATTAGTTTGTAAAAAATTAATCAATATAGATTTTTAATTTATAATAAATTTTTTATAATTCGAAGAAAATCAGATGTGTACAATACCTCCCACCAAGTCCTCTTAAGCGGAGTCCTCGCGACTAAAAAGTATTCCTCATATAAAATAATAAAAATTATATATTATTTATTTACCAATAGCGTAGCCTAGACAGAATGCAACATCACCAATAGCATAAACACTTCCATAAACTGCTGTGTGTCTGATGTCTACCAGATATCCTAATTCTGGCATCATTGAACTATCGACCATACCAATTGCAAACCCTAAACCAGCATTTGGAATTATCAGGTGGTTGATACTTTTCGCAAGAGGTATCTGCACAAACATTTACATACTATCAATCAAAGATATATATAAAAACGATGACTTTAATTTAAGGGGTGTACACCAATTTATTATAACTTTTAAAAAATCCCTCTTTTATTGCATTTTCTTAGTACATTTCTAATTGTAAGTTAACTCGGTGCAGAATGAATGAGATATACAGCACAGCGGGAGGCGCGACAGTCACACATGGCACTTAATGGGTATGTATTTCTGACCTTCATGATTGTCTTATTTTAACTGTTAACGTTGTGTCAAATTTAGTAGTTTATTATAGGAAAAAATTGTTGAAAAGGGGCTCATTATTTGGATGTAAATTTAAACATAGAAATGTACTACTCAATCAGTTTTCAATCTCACTATAAATGTATAAAAATTTCTGAAGAAAATAAGCGTCTAAAGGTTACTTACACATATTAAACAAATTCCAATGACAACAAGTCCAATTAAAGAGGCAAGCCATCTGAAAAATTAAAAAAAAAGTATAAACTTTATTGAAAAGTTAAAAAAGAAACGCCCGAACAGGGACTTGAACCCTGGACCCTCAGATTAAAAGTCTGATGCTCTACTTTTTTTTTTTTTTTTTTTTCTTTCTCTAATACATCTTTGTTTTATCTGATGCTCTACCGACTGAGCTATCCGGGCGAGTTGATTTTCGACGCTTGAGAATAGGTTCCTAGATATGTAAGGTCAAAACCGGTAAAAAAAATTACTTGCATCACTCCTAATAGATAGAATAACAAGATATTTGTGCAATATTGGAAATATTGCAGCTTATTTAAAAGTTTTTTATATAATAAATAGAACCAGGCATGCCTCAATAAATTCAAGTACCATCAATGAAATGTTAAATTTACGACTGACCTTCCCATTTTGTGACCGAGCGGTCCGAAAAGGTTTGTGCCAATAAGATAACTGATACTTGCTGGAAGAAATGTGGCCCCCTGTTTCCATCTGCTTGCACCCATTGTATCCATCATCCAAATAGGAAGACTGGGTTCCAACATGGCAATACCAGTATTTGCAAAAGTTATAGCTCCTGTGGATTAATTCATAAAACGAGAATTTATGAAAATTAATGTATTTTTATAGTTTCATATTTAGAAATTTTTAATATTTTACCTGCAGCGAGCAAAATATAAGGATCTGTTATCAAAGCTTTTAGAGACGGTGGCTCTACTTCCGTGTAAACTATCGAGGGTTGAAGCATGAGTAGTTGTAACACTAAAATGCATAAAGATTTATTAGTAGAATGAAATAAATAATTTTTTATAATATGCGAATAAATTAATGAAATATTACTGACGTCCATCACCAAGGGCAAGAGCAGAAAGAACCAGGAAAGGAGCAGATTTTCCCACAAATTCGTACATGATGCCTCCAAATGGAGGACCAATTAACACTCCAAGAGCTAACCCTCCTAAAGCAATTCCCATTGCATTTCCACGTTCTTTATCGTCTTGATATCTTTCCGCCAACATGCCCATACCTACAATCATTTTTTATTACGATTTCAAAAAATCGATCAAAAGAAGCAATTAAATTTAACAAATTCTAATATACCCGAAACACTTGAACACGATGATCCTATTCCTTGTAGAGCTCGAGCCAAAAATAGTATTCCGTAACTTCGACCGAACGCAAATATTAAAGTTGATAAGAACATTATAATAAATCCGGTAAACATAGGAATGTCGTATCCAATTCTGAAAAAATATGTCATATTTTTTTATTAACCAAGTATTATGTATGCATCAATTGATTATATGTTATACATACTTATGAGTAAGTGGGCCTACAATAGGATTTGCTAACAGTTGCACAAAAGCCTTGGACGCAAACATAATTCCAACTGCTACAGTTTCCTCCACAAGTTCACGGTGCCGTTCAACTTTTTCTCTTTCTTCAATACTTGTTACGTTGATTGTTGTAATTTCTAATTTTTCAGATAGGAAAAATTAATAAAATTTTGAAAATGTATAAATTTAGAAACAAAAAATATTGCATTTGCATATTTATTTACCAGAAAAAGAGGTAGGTTTAAAATTAAAATATTCCGGATGAGTATGATTCGATGATGAATTCCAACAAGAACATCTAATTCCAGAAGCCGTTGTCAAAACATTCATTGCCGTCGGTGTTGTTATTGTCGTCAGACTGCCAGTTGTTAAGGGTGAAGATCCTTCCAGGTGTTCACTTAAGGTTGCATTTGGATGTTTAATGTCATACAGGAACTCGGGGATGATTGGAACTAGAAAATAAATTTTTTTAAAAATATTTCACATACTTTCTAAATGAAATATAATAAATGTAAAAGTGGATTTAATCAGAAATACAATTAAATCGGATCTAATGTAGACTTATGGATTTTTATCGTCGTTGCTATAATATATTTAAATGAAATATCTATTAGTTTTCAGTTGTATGAATTAATAAAAAGGTGTGTGAATACATATGTGCGCAGTGCAATGGTATTCCATAAATGCATGACCACTTATCTGGATTGGTGGCTTGACATACGGAGTCCCATACGTTTCCTTTGCCCTCCTTCATTCCACAACCCTATTGAATTAAACATTCTAGAGTGTGTGCTGGTGTTAAGAGTAAAAAGTTAAAAGCTTCAAACGACGAATAACCGAGAAACTGACCACATCTAAAGAACCTTTATAGCCTTAGAAATTGCTTTCTCTTTTTATTTGAGAAGACATTATTCTTTTTTAAAGCTGCAAATAAAATATTATACACTTATTCAAGTATTGTTCTCGCATGAAAATTTTTAAATTCAATCAACTATAGCTCTTTAAATTTAAATCTCCCAAGTCATAATTGTAATGATTTGCAACTGAGGAAAAAAATATTAGTTTTTAAATTATAACTAACAGAAAATTAATGACATACTAATTAAATAAGATATCAGTTTAGATATCAATTTTAAATAAAATAAATGTATATAAGTTGAGGAAAATATTCCCTTTGATATGATATTTATTTATACCTTGTTCAAAGTATTGTTTAAATAAAACGCATTAATTCTAAGAAAGATTATTTATGTAATTGATTTTTCGTTTTTTCAGATTCAATATTTTTTTTATTTTGCACCATCAAAAGTTGTTGTTTTCAGTGGAAAGATTGGTTTTATTGGATTCTGCATTTTTACGTATACAAGCATACATTTAATAATTAAATTTAAACCTACCTATATATATTTAAATCTTGATGAATTAAAAATTATAGTAGGTAATAGTGCAACTTATTGTTTGCAGATCACTGCAACTTTTGCTATGTATTTGACCATATTTAATTTAATTCTGACAGTCAGAAAACATTCTCTCCAGCATATACCGTCAATGTAATTTAAAGTACTTGTGGCATTAAAAATGAGAAAGCACTAGAAAAAATTCTTTTTTGGTAGGCATAAAAAAATTGATTTATTGAGCAAAGTACTTATTGAAAATAATATGAAACGTCAGAAAAGACACAATAAAATAATTTCATATATTGGTTTCTTAAAATTTATTGCAGATATTTCCCTAGAGATCTAAAAGTAGTCTTCATGATATTATACTATGTGAAATTGAAAAAGACCATTATTTTTGGATTAAGCCCGATTAATCACCCCTAAGTCCTTGTGCATCACATAATTCAAATCAAATATGTCTGATCGAGTATTAATTTATTATATAACTATATATATCATTCTGACAAAGTTATTAAAAGTGAAAAAATATAATTATACAGTCTTATTGATCGTTAAAAAAAATGTAGCAACAGAGTGACTTCGACCACGCTGATTATTTTAAGAATTAGATTTTTATTAAAATTAAAGTATCTTACCGACTGTGGTTAGTAACATGTTGTCCAGGAGCAAAGCGATGGCGACAATCACGAGAACAAGTCTTCGTGATTCGCGACATCTTTGCAGCCATCCATTCAACCCTCCACCCATTCTGACGGTCGTCTTTCTACACAATAAACATAAAAATTGCTCTTAATTCTAACTATAATGAAATTAATCTAGTACTCTCGAATTAACAGAATAAAGTTTAGAGTCTTTTAGAGAAAGAAACTTAATCAATTATTCAAATGCTTACAATTTTATTTTATCAGTTTAAGTTAAGATTATAGCAGCCATACTTCCAATATGTTAATTTAACTGCAGACAAATCTTTGAAAAAGTAGTAATATATTTATAAAAACTTGATTAAGAACAAAGAAAATATCTGGATCTGAAAAAATAAATGCAAACATAATGTCTTGAGTCGCATATTGATCAAGAAATGTTGATAGCATGCCACTTTCATAGAGCGTCTCGTCGATTGAACCTTGATTGGGTGTATTGTGCTGACAGCGATGCGATGATTGCCTACAGCAATTCAAGGAGTACGTTTTAATTAAATTGTTGTTGTCACAATTTAGGTTCAAAACGTAAATAAATAAACAATACTTTGCAATCTTGCATTATTTTGTTACTCATAGAAAAATGGGAGGTATTATCTGCCCAAAAGAATTCTTTTCTTTCACAATGAAAGTATGAGTGTTTAATTAAATTTATTCATTTAATAACAAATTTTCATGCGAAAGAGGAAAGTTTTTATCACAAAAAATACAAAAAATAATTATTTTTAACATCGATCTTATGTTATTTTATTGATAAAATTGGCTTTATTAAGCTCTGAACTTGAACTTTTTTTCATTAAATTGATGAACGCGATATTTGTTATTTTGGTATAAGCGAGTTGACATATAGTCGTTTAAGAATGATAAGAACTGTGTCTATTGGTATACTAGTATTTTTGCTAACTCATTGTAAGTAAATACATATTTTGGTACGATTTGTTTCCAAAAAATGCAAATGACGATACTATATATGTAATTATTTATCAGTTTTCATAGAAAATTCACCAGGCCAAAACTTTCAATTGCCTGCAGAGGAAATATTAAAAAAGTATTTAAATATAACTGGAGCAGAGTTGATGAAAAAATGCACTGCAAAGGATAAATGCCTTGCTTCCAAAGTTGTTGATCTGTCAAACGAGAAGAAACTTGCAGGCGAAAATCTAATAATCCATATAGTAAACGAAGCAAAGAAATTACATTCAGTTACTGAAAATGATTGGAATAATCTCATAAAAAACCACTGTCAATCTAGTCCTTTCTTCATCGTAAGTTTGCAAATATCTTTTGGTTATACTGGTGGTTGTCTTTCTGCAGGACAAATTCCAAGCCCTGACCTCACAAACAAGGCTATAGAGGAATATAAAGAAATTTATTGTTCTCGAGTCAAAGCATCGTAAGTGTAGATTAAATTTTAGTTGAATATATATATATATGTACATGTAACATTGATTTTTCAGGGCAAAGAGAAAGTTTCAAAGTGGAAATTAATATATCATGTTTATTCCGTTCTTTGACAAGTACTTAACTTCTTTAATCAAGCGTGATAATGGTTATACATATTTATTGTCCAAAAAGGAAATCCATAAAAATATTGTTTCTATTTAACAAAAAGCTCATGAAATGTAACAACGAAAGAGTAAAGTATAAAATAACAAACGTTTAAATTAATTTTAGAAAAAATGAGAAGGGAAAAATTAATAACACATTGATAAATGTTACATAATATCTTAATAAAGTAACACGATTAATAATACTAATTTTTAAATTATATTTTTTGTTAATTTAAATAAATTAATAATTATGCGAGAGATTAAATTTAATCGCAAAAACACGAAAGATAATAATTTTCGACATCAATTATTATTTATCTTGTTAGCTTTGTTGATAAAATTGATTTAAATAGGCTTTCAATATCAACTCTTTTTAATTTAATTTTTAATAAAAAAGTTGTTATTTTTGTACGAGTTTATGTAGAATATATTTAAAAATGATAAAAACTGTGTCTACTGGTTTACTAGTCTTTTTGGTAATTTTTTGTAAGTATATCCATAAGTAAGTGAATTAGTGAAATGATTCAATGATTTCGATTTAAATAAACTCAAAAATCAATGAGAATATTCTACATTTGATTTTTCAACTGAATATACATATATATATATATATATATATATATATATATATATAGATAATTTGTTATGCGATAGAAATTCAGATTGAATAATAAAAAATAATCACAATTAATTTATAAGTCATTATCAATTTTCAGTTTTCATAGAAAATTCATCAGGCCAAAACTTTGAGTTACCTACAGAGGAAATATTGAAAAAATATTTAAATACATCTCGAGAAGAAATTATTAAGAAATGCAGGGTGAAGGATAAATGCCTTGCTTCCAAAATAATCGATCAAGAAATTCAAAAGAAAACAGCAGGCGAAAATCTAATAAACCATATAGTAAAAGAAGCAAAAAAATTACCTTCAGTTACGGAAAATGATTGGAATAATCTTACACAAAATAACTGTCAGTCTAATCCTTTTTTTATCACAACTTTAGAAATGACTATTGAAAATGTTGGTGGTTGTCTTTCTCCAGGAGAAGCTCCAAGCTCTGACACAGTAGTAAAGGCTAAGAATGAATATATAGAAATTTATTGTTCTCGAGTCAAAGCATCGTAAGTTTTCCCACGTATACTATACATATTACATTGCAGTAACCTTCCCCTAAGTTTCCAAGGAATGTTCAATTATTCGCCTTATTGTCAGTGCTTTTTTGAAATGAAAATTTTCACTCATTTTTGATATATCATTAGAAGCTTCCTTTAAACTTATACAAGCGAAAGTTAAGAAGGTTAGGGGAAAAGGAATATATTGAGATTATTCATTAATATTCATAATATTTTTATCTTACAATATTAAGTAAAATTTATTTTACAGGGCAAAGAGAAAGTTTCAAAGTGGAAGAAATGGAAATTATTAACGCATAAACACACACATATATATATAAATAATAATAAAAATTTAATTATTAATTAATAAATGAATAATACATGTGAACGAAGACACAGAAAATTGTGAGGAATTAAACTAAGAGGCAACGCTCTTATTTTAATCCAATTTGATATTAAAAATTTTAATGTCTCACAATTTTCTGTAGAGTTATTATTTTTGAATATTTTAAAAAATGTTTCTTGTGTAAAACATTTTACAGGTACGCTTATGACAATTGAGGAGTTTTTGAAAAAAGTTTACACAAAATAATACTAATTAAAATTATTTTTATCAATTTATAAACGAGAAAAATAACTCAAGAATGAGAGATTAATTTTTATCACAAAAGACGCAAAAGATAATTATTTTCAATATAAATAATTTTTCTTCGTTTTCTTGATAAAATTGGTTTTAATAATCACGCAACCTGCATTCTTTCTATTTGTCGAATAATTCATAAAATTATTTTTTAATAAGTGTTGTTCTTTTGGATAATAAGTGATAGAGAATATTTAAAAATGATAAAAACCGTTTCTATTGGTTTACTAGTATGTTTGTTCATTTTTTGTGAGTATCTGTATATCTAAAATTATACTTTACGATAAGCGAAAGTAAAATTATTTATAAATAAGAATTTATTTAGCTTTGAGATCTTAAAAAGCATCAGTTTAACTTTTTATAATTTAACAAAAACTTGGGTATTTTTGCTTGTTTCTTAGTGAGTAATGTAACAACTTTTCAAAGGGCCCATAAAAATTAAATTATTTTTATAATTATTACATGGAATTAAGTTTAAAGAAATTTACAACAACTCATCAATTTTCAGCTTTCATAGGGAATTCATTAGGCCAAAACTTTGAGTTGCCTACAGAGGAAATATTAAAAAAATATTTGAATATATCTCGAAATGAATTAGTTGAAAAATGCAGAGTAAAAGATAAACGTCTTGTTTCTAAATTTGTCGACCTGGAACTAGAGAAGAAATTTTCAGGCGAATATCTAATCATTGATATAGTAAAGGAAGCAAAAAAATTACCTCCAGTTACTGAAAATGATTGGAATATTCTCATACAAAAGAACTGTCCTTTCTTTATCATAAGTTTGCAAGATACTTTTGATAATTTAAGTCGTTGCCTTTCTCCAGCAGAAATTCCAAGTGCTGACACTGTAAAAAGGGCTACAGACGAATATACAGAAATCTATTGTTTTCGAGTCAAAGAAGCGTAAGATTTTATTCTATGTATATAATAATTTCAGTTATAAATATTTTTACTTTACAATAAATAAAAATCATTTTACAGGGCAAAGAGAAGGTTTCAAATTGACGAAAACGGAAATTATTATTAACATTGTATTATTATTATTATTATTATTATTATTATTATGAAATAAATTCTAATAAAAAGTATTAATTGTTCAGAAATAATTTATTGCAACTCATTGACAATATTATTCATTGCTCCGTCATGTTATGCATTCTAAACATGGCCGAATAAATAATTAACCCACATTGTAACAAAGTAAATAATAAATTATTGAAATAAGAGAATTTTCATTGGTCATATATTATATTTGAAATGAAAATTAGAATATATAGCAGCTACCGAAACGATATAGATAAAACAGAAAATTGAGAATAAATTTCAATACATTTGAATGACATACATGTCTTAAGAATTTAGTTGAAATTTAGAAGAGCTCAAGCTAAGTATCGAATGATGAAGTCTTTAAATTTTTTGTTGACAATATTGCTTGCTTTTTGTAAGTAACTTTTCTATTACATAATTGTACACACTACATTTCTAATATTATTTTACTCTATAAATTTCCAGATTGCACAGAATACGTGATGGGTGAAGCTTTTATCATACCTATTGACGAAGCAACTCCTGAACTGGGGGTATCTATAATCGATGTATATAAGAAATGTGAGACTGTCAACAGATGCACAATTTCTCGAATTCAAGAAACCATAGACGTTGCAGAGCAAATAAGTGGCGAACGCATGATACACCGAATAGTCGATAGAGTAGGTCATAATTCTTCAATTAACGAAAATGAATGGAACTCGATGATTGACGAAGAATGCCGTAGTAACGCTTTTCTTCCTGCACTTCCAAACACGGGTTTGACAAATCTCTTGCCTTGCATGCCTGGATTAACCAGCACTAGTCCCGTCTTTCAAAATGCTATTCGAAATTATTTGCATGAATACTGCAATAGAGTGAGCAGAGTGTAAGTTTCCTCTAAAAATTATCTATCAAGAATTAAGTGCTTTCTTCTCTTCAGTGAGAAACATATCAAATATCTTGATGATTTTTATGTTTACTTTCTTCTAGCTCCAAACAAATTTTATTAATATTCGACTTTTGAAGCTTAGTCAACAAAGAAGATGGATCATAACTCGACTTTTGCATAAATATGTATATGTATATCGTCGTATATAAATATATGTATCTAATAAATTTTAATGATTTATGCAATTTAAGTTCTTAATAAAGCATTATCTATCACAAGAGAATTTGTAATTGATTTTCAACAACCTATATTTCTTATCACTTATTCAAATACATTGCCTGATTAATCCATATTTAGCTGCAATTTTAAAAGAAACTGTTTTGATTAATCCTGAAGGACGCGAGGAATCAAAAATATCCTTAAAAATTTTTTAACTCAATTTTGTAACAAATATTATCTTTTTCATGGCTCTTTGCAATATAATTTCACAAAAAAACAAACTTGATTAATTTCTGAATTGTTTCAGAGCAAAAGAGAGATTAAACTAAATATTTTAATAATAATAATAATAATAATAATAATGAATAAATAATAAAAAGGTATATAAAACTATGTTTTATTTGAAAACAGTTCTTTTACATTTAAATACAATATATTTTTTAAATTTCATTTTTTAATTTTGTTTATTTATTTATTTCAGAAAATAAGTTCCTATTGTCAAAAAGCTCTCTAAAGAACAGTATACATATAAATTGTAAATATACAATACTGGGCAGAAAGTAATTTTATACTTTTCCGAGGTATACTAAAAATAATATGAAATTAGACGAAAATAAGGGAAAATTTTTTATTAAAATAAGAACATTGTATCTTATTTTATTTAGTTCTCTAATTTTAATTAGAAAAAATAATGATACGAAAATGTTATTGCTGTAAATTAATATATATAAAATTAAAAAATTATTAACTAAATTATTACAATGTAATATACAGACTTGGGTGAATTTAAATAAATTTAACTCTACATATGCATGTACTTGTGTTTATTTTTGATTTTATTTAAATTTATGTAAGACAAAGTACCTACTTGTACATAATTTGATGTACATGTATGTGTAAGTATATAAGAGAAACCTATTTAAGAAAAATGAAAGACATTTGTTGATGAATTGCAGAACGATGAGGGCTTTGGTTTTTTTTCTCGGTACTCTAACTATTTTCTGTAAGTAAACAGCAGAAATGTAATATATATTGTCAAAAATGTTAAAAAGTGGGAGTCAGAGATAATTAAATGAAATTTCATTAAAAGATTATTCAGCTTGAAATCATTTTGTGCTTGTGCGTTAATTTTATTCCAGATTTCGGTGTAGCAGCCGAAAGATTTAGCATACCTGCAGAACTTTTAAACCAATATTTAAATATGTCCAAAAATGAGTTGTACCAAAAATGCGAAGAAAGAAATATGCATTGCAGAACTGTTATAGGACTTGAAACATTGGAGGTGATAGAACAGAAAAATGGAGAAAAATTTATAGAATTATTAGTAAACAGATCAAGGGAAGATCCTCCTCTGAATGAAAAATTGTGGCAAAAAGCAATGGATCGACATTGTCATCGGGATATTGTATTACAAACAATGTTGGATATTGGTTTCGAATATATTTTTCAATGTGTTCCAGAAGTAATTGCAAACAATAAGCAGGGACTTGAGAGTCTGAGAAGAGAATATCTACCAATCTATTGTGATCGCATAGAACGAATGTAAGACTGACAGTATATTTTAATTTCACATATATTTATAGATAATTATTGGTTACAATGTAATACTTATTTTTTCTTTCAGAGCTAAACAGAAAATAACAAGGTGGGAACATTAGACGATTTATTATGATCAAAAACACAAAAATTGTATTACTTGAATGAAATAAAAAAATGTTTTAAAAATAATGCGTGTATAGCTTATTCTATTTAATCTCCCTTCAACAAAATATTAATTTTCAATAATTTAATTAGATAAAATTTTTTTAAAAATAATCGGAAACTACTTTGAAAATAAAAGTAAGACTTATATAATTATAAATAATTATTTTTGGTGTTTAATTATTATATTGCTAATTGTTGCTTGATGTTAAATATCAGATGGTAAAAAAGTATAAAAAATAAATTTTAATTATATAATATCAAAAACCACAATAATTTATAATGACACAAAAAAAATTCGAATATTAATCTCATTTTTATTTTTACTAAATATCTCGTAACGGAAAAAATAAAATTTTTTTATACTTTTATTTATGAAAATTGACAAGAATTACATTATTTCTAACAAGACTAGGGTAAATGCACTAATTACGGCGCGATTCGAGTCAAAACACCTTTGAAATAGAAAATTCAACATTTCTATTATGTATAAATTAAACTAAAAGTTATGTTATCTAATAGATGTTAAAAAAAAATTTTAACTTTATAAAAATCGATTATTTAAACAAATATTAGAAATTGAAACTAATACCGTAATTTTCTATTACGGCGCGTTTGTATCAGTTTCGGTGACCAAAATTACGTATATTTTGAAGATAGTTACTTTGCCCACCGTAATTGGAGCCAATGCAAATCTTAAAAATGTTTCAATTACGGCGAGGGAAAAAATTTGATCTCAAATAATTAAATTAATAATTGTTGAAATTGTATCAAAAAAAGATTAAAATATTTTTTTAAAATCATTTTGCAACAGTTATATTAAATATAATATTACGCGCCGTAATTTTAGCCTATTTATAATTTTAAAATAAAAAAATATAAAATTTTGTTGTATCGACTGCTATCATAAAAATTGATATTGTTATATTCATAATTTATTATTGGCAAGTGCAGGATTTCAATTTTCTAGATAAGAATGGCATGTTAAGTAAGTTGGAGGTAAATGCATTTGAATTCATTAGAATACATTTCGATTACATTCTTAAATGGCAGTTGGCCTTAAGAATAACAACATTTTACAATCAAGTGTTTAACAATGAAGTATTCATACCTTTTACTGTCGTTGATTTTTATCTTTTGTAAGTAATAAGAGAGATATTAATTTTAGCTCTTGAGCTAGCAACTAAATTGTTGGCTTCTTCTTTTAATTTGCAGGTACTTTAGAGTACGCGTCAGCACAGAACCACGAGTCAGACCACTTAGAACTACCAAATGAATTGAGTGTGCAATATTTGAATGTATCAGTAGAAGAGATTCTGATGAGTTGCGATCGAATGGGAAGGTGTCTGTCAGAAAAAAGTCGTATAATCAGTGATGTAATTCAAAATGGTGGTCTGCGGATGATAGATCAGTTTGCAAGCATAATGAGGAACAGATCTTCTGTTACCGATGCTGATTGGGACACACTTATACATCATCGCTGTGAACTAAATGTACCTATGCAAATGATGGTAACTATCAGTATGGAAATTGCTTGGACTTGCATTTTAAGAGACACGCACGTACCCCGCGAAAATATTCAACGTTTTCATCGAGAGTGGGTAAACGAATACTGTGCCAGAGTACGGAGGCTGTAAGTATATTGCACATTTTTACATTCCGTGCGCAATTAATTTCTGTTAAATTACATTATTTCACAGCGCCCTGCGTCAATATCATCAAAATGAAAATCGTCACTGAAACAACTTGTCATTGGATTATCCAAGCAATAATGATTGAAATCGTTTCATATGTTTACTAATGTTTGTAATAATAAATAAATTGAGTTTTGTCTATACCTATACTATATTTTAAATTCTATTTATTTTCATGAGAACGCTTAAAACATCGTTTTATTAAAATTTATGCAAATAATTGTATGTTTTTAAAAAGAAAAAATACTCTTTTTAAATTTTTTTTTTCATTTGAATGTAATTATAAAATTTTCTTCAATTGCAACGACATTTCACCTTAAAATTTTACAATCTTGGAAGCTCTTAAAAGCAAGAATGGCATGCCACTTACGAGCTACTATTCCCTAATGATTCTTTCCGGCACTCACCACTTGGGTGAAGCCGATCAGATCCTCAAATACATACACGTAACCTTAGTTCAGTCAAGTGTTCACAGAAGAAAGCCTTCGTGAGCTTTGAAATCTATTGACTTTATGTCCACAAAGTTCACCTGATTTTATTGAATCACTCAGTTCTATTCATACTCATCGTTACACTTTCGAAAAGCCAAACCACTTTTCTTGTATTATCTAATGTTTAATTTATAATTGTCAATTGGACATTCACAAATTTTATGAGATTTTTATATCAATCGAATAAAGAGTGTAAGCGAAAGTAGAATTCCTTTCGAAAACAAAGCTGCGAAATCAAGTTAAAGCCCATTCCTCTTTTCATTGGATGTCACGATTCTCATTCTCCAAGCGAAACAGAATTAAACGTATTAATTACAGGCTTTTAACAGTGGCAAAGCTTGCCCTTTCAAAGTTACTCACTCCCCCTATTTATTATAACTCAATTAGGCAGAGCTTTTATTTTATCATTTCCTGACTAACTTTTCAAAGAACATCAATATTCTTTATTCTATTTCAAATTTCAAATACTTTTGTTTTCTAAAACTTTCTTCAATCGCATTAATTAATGAAATATATACTACATTTTATTATTTTTCATCTCATTTCTTTATTATTAAACTCTGAAAGAAGTATATTTCTTCTCTAGGTGTAAAATACATATAAATATTAAATAAATAACACTATGCATTTCCTACGGAAGAATGAGATATTCAACGATGCCCTGCAATTGACATAGAGCATATATGAAGATTGATCGAGTGTCGCTAATTCATCTGGTCTCATTATTATTAAACCATGTACACATGTCAAACAATGAAAAATTTTCTACGAAGGGTACTCGCAAATTCCAACAAGTACACCTATGTACTTTTCAAGTACTTTTGTCCCAGGGAAGAATAATGCAGTGCACGTGCCCCTACCTCTGCTAATAGAAAAATCTTGTAACCCGTCGAACGAATGAATTTATAGTATAAAACGTGACTATCATGTTTCGCATATTCTACTTTTACCTTTAAAGAATATTAATATTAAAGAATTTTTTCCATGTATGTTAAAGATTAATTGTTATATTTCTTTTAACTTTATTGATCTACGTTTCACTATTAAAGATGAAATATACGAGCTGATTAAGACGTTCAAGTTTGTTAAAAGAGTATTATTAGTTTACTATAGATGAAGCTAATGTAGTTTGCCAAATGAATAGCTTAATTATACCTCGTTGCAACTTTGATCCTGTCTACAGTCAAACATATAAGGCAGTCAATTAACAACTATACTCTCAAAAGTTCAAATTCAGATTTGGTACAACATGAATTAAGAGCGAGTTCACTAAAATTTAGTTTCTTTTAATTCTAAAAAAAATGAAAAAGATTTTCTTTTACAAATAATATTAAATCGTCAATATTATGTAATATTATGTATTTTGTAAATTTTGATTTTGTGATTTTAATATGTTTAAATATATCAAAAGAGAAATAGAGGCTAGCTGTCGACTGTGGGTGATTGTCGATTCAGAAAGTATCGAACAGAGAGAGGGAGAGAGAAAACTTAAAGGGCAAACTGTTGCTTCGAGGAGCTTCAACAAGTAGATCCAAGACACATAGCTTAAAATGTGAAAAATTGCTTTAAACTAACTAATTATGCGTTTGACACAATCAAATTTAAAGTCTGATATCTAATGACAAATTTTTAATGTTTTTTACGATAAAATTTACTTAATTTTCTGATAATAATGTATTTTGCACCTTGAATATATCAGAGAGTGAAAATTTTCACGCTCGAGGCAGACACGAAACTTTGAGCCAATCTCCCCTACTGGCGCGTCCATTATAACAATAGAAAAAATGTCATTATACTTTTAAGGTTTATAAAAATCACTCAAATTGAATGTAATTTCAAGTAGAATTTCTGTTTGGCATAATTGAGATGAATTTGATTTTTCAAGAAAACTGCATTAGAGAGTATTAGAAAGTGTTTAGAGAGCTATTTTAAAAGTAGATTTAAATTGAAGAAAATTGATGAAATAGTTTTGGCACAGCCTGCTGTCAATAGCAGAAGCAGAACCATCCTATTAAAGTTACTGCTCTCCACTTTGTCGCGCGATATTGCACACTAAGTGAATTACTTGAGTGGAATTGCATTAACTATATAGAGAAAACGCTTACTGGCAACTGACGAAAGCGTCGGATTGTCCTTTCAACTTTGAAAATAGAGATTTTTTCATTTTCGAAATCGTTTCCCTATGTCATTTCTGTTGACGCGCATGTAAGGTTCAATATACATTCACTTATTTACTTTATAGCGTATATATTGACACTTCTTTGTCGATTGCGATTGCGAATATAAATGGAAATTGAAAGAATGGAAAGAAAAGACTAAAGACGGAAGGAATGAATAAGAACTCAAATGAAATTAGGTATACGTTCGATCGGGATAAAACGAATTTATGAGTCTCAACATCTGAGGAGAAGAATGAACCTATATTACTATATTATTTGAATTTCATTCATGTTTTACTTAAAAAAAGTATAGGTATTCTATACCTATACTTTTTAAATTGCACATGGTTGTTTGACCATAAATCGAGTTATTCTTTACACAGTTTAAAAGCGAAGATTAATGTCAGTGATTGAAGAATCGCTAATAGTTTCATTTTGAAAAACAAGATGTTAGAAATAGAATGTAAGCCTTCTCAGTTACCAGTTACCGTTCTTGACGATGCCGGTTATTAGATTATTGTCGGTAATTACCGTGCAACTCTAAAAGTGAGGGTGTCCCAAGTTGAGTAAAGTACCGAGCACAGCTATGCAGATTGCTTTATAACCTTGTTACTGATCACTCTATTAACCTCACCAAGCTTGCACTATCAAGAGTCCCGAGTTCTGATGTGGCTCTCTAAGAACCTGACACCAATATGTATAAGTAAAAAATAAATATATATTTCTATTATTACGCGTATATTCGATATATCGTCTCGAAAGTGACCTCCGGCAAATTTTCTACTTGTTTGAATCTCATGCTTCTTCTTCTTCTTTTGACCTTCTGATAATACATTTCCTTTAGTGTTACTGACATGTGGAAATGAGAATACTGATTAACCTTAGCTTATAAGCTGAAACGTATATACTTGAAGCATAGGGGTGACCAGAAACGAGAAACTCTTGTCACACAAAGATTTGATCAAGTGATATGCTTCATTGAAATTATTGTCCATATAATTAATATAATATCTATTAGAATAATTGTAACTTTTGACAAAAGACTTGGACAATTAAAATTGTTCATTGACAAATAATTCATCTTCATTTATTACAGAATAGTGCAAATTCAAAATTTATAAAATATTCAACAATTTTTCACTAACTAAAACAGCTCAAAGAAAATATGTTTATATTATAAATGCCTAAAAATGATTTTCATTCGAACAGAAAAAAACCTTAGTGAGCCACGTACGTTCTCTGTCGTTTAACATTATGTTGATCCATTTGATTGGCAAAAAAATGAACCCAGGTTTTTTCTATGTCACAATAACTTAACCCGTACAAAAAGTAATTAGTTGTTCTAGAGTAACACTTTCTATGCTATTTATAAGCTATTTAGTCAAATTTATTACAAATAAAATAGGAAATCATATTGTGTTTTTTTCTTCTCAAAAAATAGTCCAAAGAAAAATAATAATTTTAATCCTGTTACTCGGAGCTTTCTTATAAAAATTTAATGTGAAACTTCTAACCAATAAAATTAAGTTAATTTTTATTCTCTTCATAACAAGTTAAAATATATGGAAGTAGGGTGTGAAATAATTTGAATTTCTGTCTTAAACATTTAAGAGACATTGGGGTATTAGAAACACAACCTGCTTTAAATATATTTAACGAATAATATACAAGAAAAGATTTGATAAATGCAAATGTTTAAAGAATAAGAGGAAGAGAGACAAACGTATATATAAGTAGTAAGAAACTCACACAAGTGGTTGTGCAGACCGTCAAGCCGACGGCTGCTTCCCGATTTCCGTCAGATGGATGTGCTAGTCAGTTTCTTTTTTCAAGTGTTGACGAGGGTTCGTCTGCGAAAAAGCCGAGGCCGATTGATGAGGACGACGGAGGCGCATTTCACCCCTGTTTCCGGCTCAGGGCCGTCGCTGCCCTCCGCTGTCTGTGTCCGCTGAGCTTCTTCGGCTTCCTCTTCCGATTCTCGAAGATCCAAAGTGTCTCCTACATCAGCGTTTAACAGCGCTTGCGCCTCAATGAAAAACCTCCAACCCTCAAAACTCCCCTCCCTCTTAACCCCGATTTCATCCCTCAACTCGTAGGTCCATCATTTTCAACACCCACCATCACTGGCCCCCGCCACGCCCCACTTCTTATTATACTTACACATTATCACGCTTATTTTACATTTACTTTCTCCATTCCCCATACATTCTTCATTCTTTTATTCTTCGTGTTGCATTTGCGCCTACTCTTTTCATTTAGTCTCAAAGTTCTTCAGTCTTTATAATACCTGAATGGCTGGATAAAAATTGAAAAAGGAAATAATTTTCCTCCACAGCACAAACATTGCTGCAATATTGACTAAAAATTGAGTCTTTCAATTTCGCATTTTCCAATAATTGTTATTATTTAATCTTTTTCGTAGCTTTTACACGTTTTATATGCGTAAAAGACAAGTTATTCTCGACTGAGGCAAGTGCCAGCTTTTTTAAGATCAAGATCTAGGGGGATAATGAAAATGCTTCCTCGGCTCCATTATATGTTGGTGGTAAAGCTCTTGCAGTGATTGCCGCAAGACACACTCTGAATTCTTCGGTTTACTTGTCCTCTAGATTATAAAAAAAAGAAATTGGAAGAGCGATTATCCGCATTATTGCCCTCGTCCCATTTTTTTACTTTAACAATTATTCTATCTTTTTAAAATTAAGTTTACAATAAATATTTCTTATTTTTATTATGTTATAAATGCAATTCATATTTGCGCAATTGCTTTAATTTTCAAAAGTTATTGGAATAAATGACTTGAAGCTTTGCAACGACGATCCTCTTATCACATGAAATTGTTAATTTTTAATTTAATTTTAGGATTAAGGTAAAAGAAGCTTACAAGCTAATTGTAGATACTAAAAAGCCTCTTATTTTTATTCTAAAGGAAAAGATGGAATAAACTTAATATGATTTCAGAGAAGAAAATTAAATTGAAATAGAAAAGTTGTTATTTTTTCAGAGTCTGGTGAAAAAAATGTTTTTGAGCCAAAAATGTTGAAAAAAATTTGACATTTAAAATTTTTCCAAATCCCCGGCAAGTTGTCATCTTTATAAAATAATGAATTTAATTTAGCAGTTAAATTCTGAAGAAACAGTTTTTTAATAGACTTGTGCATTGAGAGAAAAAAATGTGGGATCTACATAACGATGACGTGGTAATGATGGCGTCTAAAGTCTATCAATGAACCATCGAGAACCACTGGAATGTTTTTGAGAAACGTTCCTGACGAGAGGAATGTGTGGAACTTAAAGAATTCTTGATATGAGAGCGAACTGACTTAGTACGAGTCTTTATTAAAGCGTCTCCTATAGCTATCCAGAAATAGAACCGTCATATTTATCAACACCCTATAGCTCCCACATTAAATTTTCAACGACTCATTTTTAATTTCAAATTGCATCTCTGCTGTATATTAAATTTCATATATTTTTAAGAAAGCTTCATCTTTTTTTTCATATCAATAAAATTGAATTGTTCTTGCCACTGATTCAGGTTTAGAGAGTGAAAAAAGAATTTGTTGCGTTGAAATTGGTTTAATTTTCTATGACAATAAATTACGTGCGTATATATTTAATTCATCTGCGAAATGAATTTATTCGAATCGATAGTAATCTCATGAATAAGTTTAATCGTTTGGTAAAAAAGAGCCTTAAAATATTAGTGCGAGTGCAGTAGAGGGTAGGGTGTGCTTCGGAATTAATTATAGGCAATAGGGGTGGCTGAGAAGTGCATCTGGCATGGACAGCTTTCCATAGTTGTGACCAAGTGATGGTAGTGATTTTACATTGCGTGTGTTGGTACAGCACAATTCCAGTTCGCGTAAGTCGCGTTTCTTGAACGAAACGAGATCTCTCCAGTTAATGAAATCCATTCCATCTGCTATGCATATAATATCAAAGATGACATTCTCCTCCTATCGACCAAAAAACATTTTAAACACCTACCAAGCTTTATTTCATGCTTCGTTATATAGAAATACACTTAAACAAGCAGGTGAAAGAATTGAAAGTTTCAGTAAATTAAATATATAGGATCATGGGTAATTTCTTTCCGAGTTTTCTTTCAAATAAAATGACATTTATTACACGCAAACAAAAGAATGAATTGTGTGTGTGATTTTATTGATATACGCGCAAGATAAATAATAAACTATATAGAAAAGAGGGTATCTCAACTCATTGCTTTTCATGAGCGTCAGGGTAAACGATTGATGGACTCACTTTTCGTGATTTTATCCACTTCTTTTGAAAAGCAAACACTTGGAGAATTATAAATAATTTTACTAAACATGTGACACTGCTAATGTAATTTTAAGTCAAAAGGACAATAAAATTTATTACTTTGGCTCAAGAAAAGCGTTAAGAACATTTGTAGGAGTTGTATAAAATAAATGGTTAAAAAGAATTGTTACAACCAACCCCCAGCTCCCCTAAGACGTGACCATCGATAGCGAGGCCAATAAAATTCTTAAAAAAAAGAAAAGATATCTGTCCTAACGAGTGAAGTAAGCAACTTCGTTTCTTTAAAACGTGGTTTCTTTTAGAATAGTTCAAGTATGCAATAAAAAATGTAAAAAAATTGAGTAGAGCTTTCGTATTTATATACGTCATTTAAGCTAAATTTATTAGTTATAAATAAAAGTGTGATTAAAATTTACGATTATGCCAGCAACAAATAATAATTTTTTACATACCTAGAGCATGAATTTTTCGCTTTTCTAAAAAACGTGTTTACTGACTGATGGAGTGGACAGTGGATAAAGATTTTTTCCCCATTTCTGAGCAAGAAACTTGAAATCTGCTTACAATTCGGCAATGAGAAAGAGCTTAGAGAAAGAAAGAGAAATGATAATCCGAG
The DNA here is from genome assembly GCF_019393585.1 of Leptopilina boulardi. Taxonomy (NCBI): domain Eukaryota; kingdom Metazoa; phylum Arthropoda; class Insecta; order Hymenoptera; family Figitidae; genus Leptopilina; species Leptopilina boulardi. The sequence goes on along the minus strand of NW_026137655.1, from coordinate 4,304,100 downwards.
TGTTACACTGAAAACCTTTTTCTCTTTGATTTCTTTATTTCTTATTTTTTTATACCCTGCCTGCAGTATCGTCATCATAATTTATACTATACCTCTATCTCTGTTAAACAAGTTTTTCTTTATAAAATACTTGATTTAATTTTAATTAGTTAAAATTTAAAAGTTTATAAAATCCTTCTTAGAAGAGTGAAGAATGAGTATGCTGATGAAAGAATCTGCTTTAAAAAACGAAAATGTATAAAGATCATATAACCTCCGTCTCTGACTTAGAAACGAATAGGAAAAATAATTCTTACAGAAGTAAATGTTCGCAGAGACATGGAGGTAAATTTACCAGCTGACAGAAATGCAAATTTTTGGGATCTAAAGATCATTATCTCCACCAATTTTTTTTCCTGTTTCGGCCAATTATACCAAGGTAGATCGTAAGTTTTCATACCAATATTATAGCTCTGCAATGATATATTTAATCGTAATGTATATAGATATAATTATATTATTTTTTGTATTAAATTAAAATACTTCAGTCTGAAGATTATTAGGGGGCCAACAAAACATCAAGAGTTGCAGAATTCCACCCACAACGTGTAAAACTTGATTCAAAATATCTTCATCTTTCTATAAAAATTAAAAGAAAATTTCTTCTGGATATTTTTGTTTATTTTTAAAAATTATATTATGTTGTTTGTACCCACCAACATACAATTGATTCCAAAAATGCAAATGGCAACTATACTTATGACAGTTTGTAAAAGAACCACAGGATTGAATACATCCTCTACAGCTTCCGAATACCTGAAAAGTATTTGCAAAAAATTCGAATATACACGCATATAAAATTGATACCTACATATATGTAACATAATAAATCTTTACAAACTAACTCTAAAATATCTTGGTGATATTGAACGATTGTTACAATTTCTTGAAAAGTGTCCTTTGCTTCTTTTTGATACATTTCGCATAACTGCTTAAGTTTCAACAATCGATATTGTAGTAAATTAAAGTGAGCACAGGCATGTAAGATAAAAACTACGACAGCAGTATCTATTCCCACTATCAGTACAAGTGCAACGATTCCAGCTGGAATTTGCATTAAATACCAAATATTGAAAATTTGTACATTTTCATGAAATAAACCTGAGGCGAATGGAAGTGTCTTGCTGGACAGCATTGTGCCATTTGAATTTGTAACAAATTTATCAAAGGCTGGTTGAACGAGAACATTTATTAACGCAACTAGAATATTAACGAAAAAACCATAGGTGAAATACATCCCTCTTATTGCATAATGTTTCGTTACTTCAGCTTCTTGTTCATTTTTCACATTTTCCCATAAACCATTGCAGAGAAAAACTAGGTTTTTTAATTGTTTCCTCTTTCTCAATAATAATATTACTGTATAAAGAATATCATGATATTTTTAAGTAATATATGTATAAATAAAAAAATAAGATTATAATAACCTTTAAAAGTTGCAGCAATTCCTTCCAACAGTAAAGCAAAAATGTCTACAGCAGTTTCAAAATCTATATTACGAAATATAAAAGTATAAAAAAATGGAAGAATTAAAAAACCAGTAGCACAAAATGGCAATGCAATTGAAAATGCATTGGTTATAGAACCCCATGTTTCTATGGGAAGAACACCGCAGAAATGAAGTAAAATTTTATTAAAATGAAAATACTTTAGAAAATGATTTTTATTCATTTTATATAGAATATATATATAGAAGCAGAAATATGGAAAAATAACTTATTGAGAATTGTAATGTGCCAGTAAAAGTGAATATCTCATATAATTTTTGTCTGAGCCAAGTATAGTATATAGGCAGCAATTATACGTTGTCTTCAGAATAATATTTTTTGCTGCAAGAGTAAAGCTTTTTATATTATTATAGTTGTCTTGGTCTTAAAGAAATCGAGAATAAAAGACCGTACATAAGTTATGAATAATACAACACACCCAATTATTATTTGTTCAAGAACATTTCGTTTGTCAATTTTTTATTGTTGGTCACGATATCCCAGGTGGAAAAATTATGCGCACAGTGACTATTTCAAACCGCAACGAATAATTAATTATTCAAAAATTATGCACAATTTTTCGAAAAGAGAATTTAAATTCAAGATACATACATAGAAAGAATACCCACAAAATGAGATTTTGTTTTGTCACTTTATTACCTAATTATATGTCTGACTAAACCCAAGTTTTACTACTGAAAAATGTACTGAAATTTTTTAAGTCTTACTAAACATTCACTTGTACTATTGATGTTTTTCTAATAAAAATGGGATAAAAAATGCAATTGATTATTGATTTATAATACATATAGATGACATTGTAAATTTATTAAATTTTTGAGATAAATAAAAAGTCGTACATAGTTGTTTTTTAAAATTACTTTATACTTTATTTGAAAGGAGTATAAAATATGATATTAATGTTGTTATTATTATTATTTTAAAAACGCAGCAAACCTTGTTCCTTTCACTTTAATTGATTTTCTTTTTCTCAAGTTTTCTTAAACGTGTTATGTTTAAGAAAAAAAAATTTCTCCTATTCATAAAATCCGTCTTAAAAGAGTGAAGAATGAATAAGCTGATGACAAAATCTTTGAAAAACGGAAATACATTGATATTTATTTGAATTTATGTATACAGAAAAAAAGTAATATGAATGTACTCAAGTTACAATGATGTGGAAGACGGAACTTTTTATTTGATTTAGTAATAATTAAAATTTATCACAGTGAATTAAAAATTGCGATTATTTCGGAAGATATCATATGCAACGTTGCGTCAACCATATACTTTTCTTTTGTGCACATTTTACTTGCGATTAAAAAGGAAGTCTTACAGAAGTAAATGTACGCAAAGACATAAAAGTAAATTTCCCAGCAGACATAACAACAAATTTTTGGGATCTAAAAATCATTATCTCCACCAATTTTTTTTCCTCTTTCGTCCAATCATACCATGGTAAATCATATATTTTTATACTAATTTTGTAACTCTAGAAAATAAGTAGAAATAGGCATAAAAAATAATTATACCACGCCATCTCGTCCGAATAGATCACAAGATGGCTAGTATAATTATGATTGAACTTGACAAGTTAAGTTCATTTAATTATTTAATTTTTTGCTGTAATTAGGTGTATACATACTTCAGTCTGGAGACTGCTTGGTGGCCAGCAAAACATGAAAAGTTGCAAAATACTGCCCCCCACATGTAAAACCTGATGCAGAATATCTTCGTCCTTCTAAAATTATTAATAAAATTTCTCATCTGTTGATTTAAATTAAAAATTATAATTACCAACAAACAATTGATTCCAAATATGCAAATAGCAGTTATACTCAAGACAGTTTGCAAGAGAACCACAGGATTAACGACATGTTCTACAGATGCTGTGAAACTAAAAAAATAAAAATAGATTAATATGATTATTACGAATTAATACAGAATGGAAAAATTTAAAAATTCTTTTCAAACTAACTGCAAAATGCTCTGATGAAATTTAACTATCGTTACAATTTCTTGAAAAATCTTATTCGATTCATTTATGTTTTGTTGGTCTTTATCGCACAACTCTTTGAATTTCTCTAATCGAAATTGTAATACATTAAAATAAGCACAGGCGTGAAGTACAAAAACGACGACAGCCGTATCTATTCCAACAATCAGTATGACTATAAATATTCCAGCTGGAATCTGCAATATATACCATATATTGAATATTTGAATATTCTCGTGGAATAAACCTGAGGGATATGGAAGTGTTCTGCTTGTTATAATTGTTCCATTGGAATCAATAACAAACTCATCAAAAGCTGACTGTAAAATAACATTCACAAGAGCCGTGAAAACAATAAGAGAAAAACCGTAAGTGAAATATAGTCCTCTTGTTGCATAATGTTTCACTACTTGAGCTTCTTCTTCATCGTTCTTTATACTTTTCCATATACTATTGCAAAGGAAAACTAAATTTCTCAATCGTTTCCTTTTGGACAATAGTAATAATGCTGAAAATATTTGGCACACAATTAATTAAATTGCCGCATCTATATCGCAGATTAAAACAAGTATACGCAACATGACAGTAACCTTTGAAAGCAGCAGCGATTCCCTGCACCAGTAGAGAAAAAATAGTCATAGCGGTTTCAAAATTTAAATTCCGAAAAAAGAATGTGTAAAATACAGGAAGAACTAAAAAGCTTGTAGAACAAAATGGCAATATTATTGTAATGGTATTGATTATAGAACCCCATGTTTCTATGGGAAGTACACCGCAACAATGTAATAAAATTTTATTAAAATAAAAATACTTAAAGAAATAATTTTTATCCATTTCCATACAAGAGAAAAAGCAGAAATGACAATTGATATGGTTAAAGTCTAACTAAAATAGCCTGTCTATATATGTATATAGTTAAACGATAAAAAATTATATCTTTAGATCGCGAATATTCGATGTCAATATATATTCAGGCAGCAATTACGTTTATTTTTTGCTGGCGAAAGTACATAAATCGAAAATATAGGTCCTGATATTAGATGAATAATAAAAAAGTTGCAATTATTTCTTCTGAAATAGAATAAATTTTATTTTCTAAATTATAAATGATACTTGGTATTTTTATTAAAATGTTCACATGTAAAAAAATATTCAAATCAAAGTTTATGCGAATATTCATTTAAATTTGAATATTTTAACCAGTTAAGTTTATTTGTATTATTTGTTGCTTACTTGATATCGTCAGTACACTATTTTTCTTAAAAGAGTGAAGAATGAAAATGCTGATGACAAAATCTAGGCAAAACTCTAAATTAATTAATAAAAATAGGAATTTTTCCACATTAAATGTTAAATATTTCAATATGTTAAAAAAAAAGATTTAAAAGTCGAATCACTACATAAAATTACAATCAGAATATTAACTTACAGATGAAAAAGTTTTCAGCGACATATGTGCAAACTTTCCCGCTGATAGAAAAGCAACTTTTTGAGATCTAGAAATAATGATTTCTACAACTTTTCCTTCTTTTTTTGTCCAGCTATGCCAAGGTAAATCGTAAGCGCATAGTCCTATATTCATGCTCTAGAAAAAAATAATTGTTATTATTTTAGGCGAATAAAAAAAATTACTCTCTAAATCTGAATTGTGAAATTTTACTTACTTCACCGTTAAAAAAGTGAATTTTATTATTAGACTTTGTAATAGACACTTTTTAGTTGTTTCCAAAATTATCAAAACCATCTTAAAATGCATTATTTGGGTACAGACGATTATTTTAGAAACTAAAAAGTGACTACAATATATAATTTTTATCCAACATGCACGATAAACGTAACGCAGTTTGTATATGTGAAACTTGGAAAATAGCTATTGCAATTTTTATTTTTTCAGAAAAGTGAAACCTCATTTTAATAGATATTTTCCAATTTTCGCGGGTGAATATTTCGAAATTCGCATTTCCAGTTTAAAAAATGTTCTCTAAATGAAAAAGTGTAAAATAAAGTAAATTTGACTCTATCAATAATATATACTTCGAAAAGAAGATTATTTGGCGGCCAACAAAAAATAAGTAGCTGTAGAGCAGCTCCTATTAAATGGACACCATAAGCCACGGTGTCTTGTCCTCCCTGAATAAAAAAAACAGTATATCAAAAGCTTGGGATGAAAGAAAGAAGTAAGTAGGTATTTTGAAAGAAATAAGTAAATTCTTTAACCATTAGAAGATTAAATCCAAATCCGCAAATTGCTACTATGCTTAAAACAGTTTGCAAAAGTACAACTGGACTGAAGATATTTTCTATTGCTGCAGAATAACTAAAAATGGAATATAGTTACTGCACCTATTATAAAATAGTTTCAAATTTTAATTAAATTCATTTACTTACTTCAAAATACGTTGATGTTGTTTTACAATCTTGACAATTTCCGCAAATGTACTTTTTGATGGAACACTTTTTTCATATAATTGTTTCAGTTTAGACATTCGATATTGTAATAATTTAAAATGGGCACAAGCGTGAAAAACAAAAAAAGCAACTGCAGTATCCACTCCTATTACTGGAATAATACTTATCAATCCAGCTGGAATTTGAAGAGCATACCAAATATAAAAACATTGAATATTTTCATGAAATATTCCACTAGAATATGGCAATTCTTTGCTCGATACCATTGTTCCATTAGAGTTGTAAACGAATTGAGAAAATAAAGATTGTACCGCTAAAGCTAATAGAGCACAAAATACATTTATAAAAAATCCATAAGTCAAATACATTGCTATTGTCGCATAATATTTTACTGTTTGAGCTTCTTTTTCATTTTCTATATTTTCCCATAATTCATTACACAGTCTAACAAGACTGACAAGTTTTCTTCTTTTTGGTAATAGTATTATCACTGTAAAAATCCACAAAATAAGTATTTGTTTTTATTATTATAGATATATACAGTTTATATAATTATCATAAAAAAAATACTTAAAAATACCTTTTATAGCCCCTACTAAAGTTTCTAACAATTCACTAAAAACATTTAAGACTCCCATTACAGCCATGTCTTCACGACGAAAAATTATGTTATAAAAACCAGGAAGAACCAAGAATGAAGAAGTGCAAAATGGAATTAAAATACAAATACCATTGATTATAAATCCAGAAGACGAAATAGGTAAAACACCACAAAATTGAAGCAAAAATTTGTTAAAACGAAAATATTTTAAAAAATAACTATTGTACATTATTTATTTAAGAAAATATCTTTTATTATTTAAACATCAAGCAGATTCATTAAGCATATATATTCTAACGCACAAAATTAAAACTTTTTAAGAGTTAAACTAGTATTAGTAGTTGAAGATAAATATATATTATTAAATCTATCGATTATTATTTCTCTAAAAAAAAAAAAAAAATTATCTGCAACAACTTTTCGAGCAGTAATTTTTTACTGATTGTGAGCAAAAACACTTAAGCTAACAAAGTTTTCTCCTTCCATGAATTATTAATAATACCTATAGTCGTTTTTTTTAGATTTGTCGAATTCAGTTCTGATGTAGACTCTGATAAATTTAATAAAAGAATAATATCTACAAATAAAATGAAAAGTGATTATTTATTTATAAAATAAACAAATGAAAAAAATCTTGCTAACAAATATATAATGATAAAAAAGTGTTTATTATAAATATAATTTACTAATGAAACTGAAATTTTTTACAAATGTTGTATACAATTATCGCTTTCTTTCAAATTTCCATTTATAAATTGGAGGTGCCTCTTTTGTGCCAGGACGAACTTGTTTGGGTTGCATAACCTTTTTGTCCTTTAAAGCTCTTTGCATTTCCAATTTCTGTTGAACAATGGAAAGTTGTCTTTCCCGTTCAATTCTTTTGTCCAATTCTTTATAAGCCATATGCTTTTGTTGTTCAATTTTCAAAAGTGTATCTTCATCAATTTCTGGTAGTTTCATTGTTTCTAAGTTACTTATTCTAGGTCGATTAATTTTTCTACTCAATAACGCGGGATGTGTGTCGAATTTTTTGGCAAAATCAAAATGTTTCAATTTTTCTTCTTTATCAACAAAAAACGTATGTTTATTTTTAGTATTATTAGAAACATCAAGAAAATGTAATTGACCCTGCAGTTTTTCAATTTTTTTTGCTTCCATATTTCTTTTGTAGGCAACATATTTTAAATCCTGAGTTTCCATTAGAAGTAATTGCTCCGGTGTATGTACATCAAGTTTATCTTTTTCTCTATGAATTCCATTTTCAATTCTTGAGTTTATCATGTGAAAGAAAAATTCATCAGGATTTTTGTTTAGAACTCGTTTTCTGAGGAGTTTCAATTTATCTTGCTTTTCATGATAGTTATTAGCTCTTGCTATATAATCTTTTTTCTTCTCTAAGAGACCCAAATGTTTACGCAATTCAGGTTGGTGCCTCTCACGATGTGTCTTTTGTCCAGTTTTTGATGCTTTTTTCCAAGAAGACATGTTTGATAATATTTTTCTACAAAAAAGAATATATGTTTTCTATTTATATTTCATCATGAATATTTACAAAAAAAAGTAAGTATACTCTAATAGAAAAAATGCAAAAAAATACACAATCGTGTAATTTTATTATATGTACATAATATTTTAAATGTGTGGAGCAGTTTTCAAATGTTGATAAAATCTATTATTTCTAACTTTTTTTCTGAGAAATCTTTATAATAGATATTTATGATATGTATAAGTATACATATACATAATAATTTGTAATATATATTGCAAAAGTGCGCAATCTAAAAATATATTCTATAAGTTATAGATATTAATAATTTTGTACAATTAATTTCATCACATTTTATTCTAAATTAGTGTTAAATCTTAATAGAAATGCTACAAAATTGTTAACTTACCAAAAAAGAGATTAAAAAATAAAGTATATGTTTATTTGATAATTTTATATATTTTTAGGTTAATTCATATAACCTTAAAATGATTAAAATATATTAAGCTTCTGACTATTTTTAATTTATTTCAATTGCACTGCAGAAATTTTTTGAATAGTTATAACAATTAAACTCTTCTTATATTTTAAAACTTTTTCAACACATTTAAAGAGACTTGAAATAAAAAATTACAATTCGTATTATACTATTTTGTTGATCACTAAATTGACTAAACTCGCCTTGAAACTCCCACACGTGCACGTGCATAGGTGGAGCTGCTATCGTTACTTCAAAAATTGGCGCTAAGTTAATATAGAGATATTTTAATGTTATTTAATTTAAATTTAAATTAAATTAACAATAAGATTAAATAACATTAAATTAAGTTTATAAATTTTAGAGTAAAATTCCATAACGAAATGTAAAAATTTTTTTATTATTATTATTATTAATATACATATTATTCTTAATTATTATAGTGAATTTATTTTTTTTAAAGTGGTTTTAATAAAAAGAAAATTTTTAAAATCTTTTTTCATTTATCAAAGATAAAGAACCTTCTTGAGAGAAATTAAATAACATTTCTTGTAATCTAATCATTTTCTTGGTATAACAAACTAATGATAAACAATTTAAAAATCAATGAGTATATAAATAAATATGACAAAGCAAATTTACCTAGTTCTTAAAGAAAATTTGATTAATTATTGCAGTTGTTTTGCAGCAAAGATGAAGTGGAACTTAATCCTAGGTACAATAATAAATTATTTCAAAACATAAAAAATAAATCTTCTTATTTATTTATTGAATAATGTAAACGTGCTAAAAGCACTTTTGAGGAGATAATAATGATAATCTGCAAAATATAATATATTTCATTTAAATTCAAAGTTATACCTAAATAAATAATAAATATAAAATAAATTTAATTATTGAAAAAATTTTTTAGCAATTCTTCAACTTGTATTATTCTTTGCTAATGCTTGTGTAAATCCTGATTTAAATCCATTACAACATAAAGGAGATATACTCGCTGAGGTGCAGAATACATCCGTAATTTTGGAATATAATACCATCGATGGTAAATTATTTAAAATAAATAAATTAAAGAAAATGAAAAATATATTTTTTCAAGATTAATTGATCAAGTGTTTATTATTTAAATTTATTTTTCACAGAAGAATCTAATTTGCGAACATCTCTTTACATTAGTGACTCTGATAATACATCTCCGGCACAACATGAAATTGAAAGTTGTGGAGAAAATAAAATTTGTATCAGAAAAGGAAATGTAAAACACACAGAAATAGACAAGTCAAATGGTTTAATCAAAGTTTCTCACAGTATAAATGATTCTAAAGGAAAAATAATTTTATGCATAGAATTAAAGGACGGAGTACAATGGTTTGGAGGACCACAAATGCGTTATCAACATTGGCCTATTCAAAAAATGTACTTTGATGAAGAACCTTATCTTCCAACTCATCAAACAAATATGGCAATAGCAGAACGCTATTGGCTGTCTAGTGAAGGAAACTATTTTTATGTTGATGACTCAGTTCCTCTCTTTTTGGATCAAAATAATTACAAAGAAAATCATCTTTGTCTCATAGCTCAGAATGGAAATCCTTATTCATCTCGAAATACCATTAATCTTCAATATGAAATTGGAACCATGATTGGTAATCCTAGACTCGCCCACGAATTAGTGATAAAAAATCATTTAGGGAAACCAACCAAAATTCCAGACGAAAGAATGATAAAATATCCTATTTGGTCGACTTGGGCCAAATATAAAGTTAATATTGATGAGAAAACTGTTGATGAATATTCTAAGGAAATTGTCAGTAATGGTTTTGAAAACAGTCAGTTAGAAATTGATGATAATTGGGAAAGTTGCTATGGTTCTGCAGAATTTAATACAACAAAATTTACAAGTATTACAAGTTTAATTAAAACTTTAAAAGAAAGAGGTTTTAGAACGACTCTTTGGATTCATCCTTTTATCAATGAAAATTGCAATTCAGCATATAATGAAGCAAAAGATAAGGAATATTTCGTGAAGAATACCGATAATAATATTGCTATGACTTGGTGGCAAGGTAAAAAATTTTAAATTTATTTTTTATAAGTGATAAGTAATATAAGTACATAATAGGTATAATTTATATACTTTTTCAGGTACCAAAGCAGCAGTTATAGACTTTACAAACGCAAATGCAGTAACTTGGTGGGTTGATAGATTAAAAAAATTACAAAATGATGGAATAGACAGTTTTAAATTTGACGCTGGAGAAGTTTCCTGGCTACCTCAACCAGCAGTATTAACAGGAGAAAGTGAACTCAGTCCAGGAATTTTTACACAAAAGTATGTAACTACTTTAGCCAAAAATTTCAACAATATGACTGAGGCACGTGTTGGTTGGAAAACACAAAATCTTCCAATTTTCATAAGAATGATCGACAAGGACAGCAAATGGACCAGAAATAATGGCCTTCCAACTTTAATAACAACTCTTTTACAAATGAATTTAAATGGATACGTCTTCGTACTTCCTGATATGATTGGAGGTAATGGATATGTTGGTAATTCTTTTGAAGAAACTGAATTACCATCTCAAGAATTATTTATCAGATGGCTTCAAGCCAATGTCTTTATGCCGTCTCTTCAATTTTCTTTTGTTCCCTGGCAGTATGACGCGCAAGTACGTAATTCCAAAGAATTAAAAAATATTTTTTAAAAGATGCTGCAATAAATATTTTAATTTTCACAATTTCAGACGGTAGAAATCAGTAAAAACATGACGAAACTACATGAAAAAATTACACCACGAATTAAAATAGCAATGCAAAATGCCGTAGATACTGGTGCACCAGTAAATCCACCAATTTGGTGGATCGATCCTAAAAACAAAGAAGCTCATAAAATTAATGATGGTAAACAACATAATGATGAAATATATCAATTGATAAATTACTCATTTTTTTTTTTAATTTCAGAATTTCTTCTTGGAGAAGATATCTTAGTAGCACCTGTCATTGAAGAAGGTGCAGTTTCAAGAGATATTTATCTTCCAGCTGGAGCTTGGAGAGACGGTAATACAGATGGAGTTTATTTCGGACCAAAATGGATAAAAAACTATCCAGCGCCTATTAATATACTGCCGTATTTTTATAAATTTTAATTTTTTTATATTAATTTATAATCTTAATAAAATAAATCTATTTAATTTGCATGAAATAACAGTATAGGAAGATTTTTAAAAGTTTCAGTTTCACACGATTTATATTGAAAAATAATGTCGTCACATAACAACGTTAATAAAATTGTGGTTTATTAAAAAATTCCTAAATATTAATATAAAAATATTCAGCCTTTAAGTTTAATATATACAATTAACTCTATTGGCCTCATCATTGCTTTCTTATAGTGTTTAAAAATTATTTTTAATTCTGTATTTTCTATTAAGATAATACAAATACAAACCTGTTTGATTATCTATAAGAAAGCAAATTGTTGATGAAATGAATACAAAATATTCATTCTTCAACTTGGCAGCAATTTTGTTAATTTTATTGTTGTCTTTCTCTCTTTTATTCTTCAAATAGATGAAGAAATTTTGAATAATTTATAAAATTTACTTTTTAAACTTACTTTATCCAAAGATTAAAAGTGATCTGATTTCGGTATTTAATTTAACAATTACTGCATCATCTATACTATAACTTCCAGTCTTCAAAAGTGAGTCTCTCTCTTCAATTAAAACTCGTAATTTCTCTTCCTGTTCATCAGATCTTGTTGTCCAATCAGATGTTAGTCCATTGCGATTTGATTTTAAAACCAAGTTATTAATGGGAGCAAAAATTTGATCATTGGCATTAGTCTCTAGGGAAGTTATTTTAGGCTTTATTAAATTCATCTCTTTTTGTAATTGTTGCAAAAAAACGTGATCGCTCGGAAATCCTGAAATGTCTCTGCTTAAAATATTTTCCATACTGAAAGAAATTAAATTTAACATTAAAATTATTGACTACATAATATATCGAATAAAATTATCAAAGGTCAATGGAACTAACTTAAAATTGTTCAATTCCTCTTTATTGCTTTTAATTTGTAATTCAACAGCTTGCTGATTTTCTATTTTCATTTTGTGTATTTCTCTAACAGATTTTCCCCATTGTTCTTTAAAAAAAGATTTACATTTCTGTGCATTAGTTAATTTCTCCTCGAGACTTTTCAATTCTTGTAAGAACAAAGCTGTTTGGTCTTGAGTTAATGTACCTTTTTCATAAATTTCAAGTTTCTCTGCCTGTTTATTTACAATCTCTTGTAATTTTTCATTCTCTCGTATTAAAGGCTCATGTTGCATTTTGAGAAATCGATTTTGTTCTTCTAAGTATTTTATCTTAAAAAAAATTATTTATTTTTTATTAATTATTCATGTCATTTGTAATAAAAGTAAACTTAAATATCAAAACTATTTAAAATTTTTAAATTAAAAAATTAAAATTTCATCCGGTAAGTTCTTTACTGTACCTTTACAGAAATTTCTTCTTGTGCTTTAAAAGATATCTCTTTAATTTCATGCAATTTATAATTATATTTACAATGTAAATCCTCCCTTTCTTTATTAAGCATTACTTCCTTTTCAAGACTTTCAAGTTTTTTCGTTCGCAAATCTTCAGTTGCATAATTTAAAGTATTAGCTAATAATTTACATTGTTCCACACTGCTCGTAAATTTTGCTTCTAGATTATCTTTCCTTATTTGCCATTCTGTACTTAGAAGATTTAAATGACGCTCTTCTTTTTTTCGTAACTGCAATTACAAAAATTTTCAATTTTATTTTGGATAAATAAATGAAATTAAAATTATTACCTCTGCTCTAAATATTTCCTTCTGTCTTTCTTTCCATGTTTCAAGTTCATCAACAATTTTATATATTAAACTATCGTCTAAAATTGGTGGTCCCAAATTGTCTTCTAAAATAAATAAATAACATTATATTTGACTAAACATAAAATAATGTTTTAAAAATATCAAATTTACCACAAACTCTGTTCTTTGTTCTATAATAGGGACCGTTATCTTCCAAACGAATTGTAACATCTAAAATTCCAATATTCTTTTTATCTGAATCCATTAAAATTGCTTCATATTGGTTATCAAACTTGAAAATAAAGAAAATGTTATATTCAATTTTTAAGATATTATCTTTCACTATTATTATTTTCTGCAATACCTTATGATCAAATAAACGCTTCAAATCTAAAATTGTTTGTGCTAGGCACGGTTTTCCAGTGTCATTCACATCGCAAATACTGATTTTTGGTGGAAAAGAAAGCAACAATTTTTTTATCTCTTCAGCAGCAGAAATGAAATTTAATTTATAACTAACATTGTCTAGTTTTAACTTCTTTCCAGGCAAAATAGGCATCGTAGGATGAAATGTTGACAAAATTTCCGTCTTGGGATGATGAAATCTATTTTATATTGTAATAATTAATTCTTTGAGGACCAATATTTGCTGTATAATTCTCAGTTCATAAGTTTAATGTTACCTATTTTATTAAAGAAAAACATTTACATATTTTACAACTGAAAAACTAAACAAAATGAAATAGGTACCTGAATTCAATATGATGAACTTTTGGACAAAAAGTGTTTAACATAATCCCATCCAGTTGAACATTTAAGGAATAATAACGGTATATTTCTACATTTTTCGAATATTCATTGCAACAGTGAATTTGAGTTGGTTGTTGATGAATCATTTCATAATTCATACATTGTTTTTGTACATTTCCACACTTTTTAAAATCACCGCCAGCATTTCTGTGAAATCCTATTTCTGAATGATTCTGCATCTGAAAAATAATTCGTTATTAATTTACGAAATTAAAAGTGAGTATATACATATTATAATTAAATTACTGAATATTATATACCAATAAATTACAATTATGTTCTAAAGTTTCATGATTTATTTTATTAATTGACAAGGCTGTAGAAGATACTGGATTCTCTTTCTGAAGACCTGAATATTTTAAGCCCACATATTGTAATACTAGTTGAAGACTAACGTATGGTTTTCTCACATGACCTGTCCAATGAATACATATCATTTATCATTTTTAATTTTTCAATTAAAGTATCAATAAAACTAGACTTACCTTCACATTCGCTTTTGGTACCATTTAATAATAAACAATGATGATCTAATACAGTTGATAAATTTGTAGATATTTTCAAAAATTCATTAATATTTTCAGTAGGAACAAGAGAATTCAGATCAATTTCTGCTCGTCCAATTAAATTATTTTCATGTTTTAAAGAAACAAGTATATATGGATTCGTTTGCAAATAATTCTTTAAAACATTTAATGAACTTCTAATTTTTATTACTATTTTTTCATTTAACATCCAAGAACTAGCATCATTGCTTCTGAATGGTTTAAGCTGAAAGTCAGTTTCAAAAATATGATACCAAAACGTAAAAGTAGTTTCAGCACTGACTAGTTCTCTTGCAAGAAGATCAAGATTAGCAGCCATATTAGCTGTAATGTGTAGTAAAAAAATGTCTTGGCATATTTCTGGTGAACCTAGTTGAATTAAACTCTCTTTTTCTACCAGACAAGGTACTAAACCAGCTTTTAAGGAGGACGAATTTATATCCAAATCTTCCTTTAATAAATGTCAAAATAAAATCGAGAAATTATAAGAAAAATAGTTACATTAAAAACATTTATCCACGAGTTTTACCTTCAACAGTTCACTATCCTGGTCTTCAACAGTCAATGATAGCAGTAATTCTGGTTTACAAATTTTCAAATCACCTTTTAATCCTAACAAAGTATTCCAAGAAGATTTAATAGTTGACAATCTACTTTTGGTGACAATTTGAGCTGATCGAATACTTAAAAGTAGGTATCCAACTTTTTCTTTAAAATCATTTTCTTTAATTATCAAACATTCCACTTTTATTGGTACTTGTGCAGCTCTCATTCTGGAAATAATCAAGTAAAAAAAAATATATTTATTTAAATTAAAGTAGAAAATTAATTCCTAATTTACTTACTTTCGCACTGTATTTTTGTCAACTTCCCAAACTAAATCTGTGGCATACTGAGGATTAGGATCGATTTCAAATATATTTGTTTCTAACGAATGATTATTTATTGTAGCAACAATAACAGTTGGATGAACTATATTATTGAAACATTTCCCTATATAAAGAAAATAAATACTAATTAAAAAGCATAATAAAGTATTCTATATTTATATCAGTATTAAATGTATACATTAAAAAGTGAGGTTATGTTTCTATAAACTGATCAATATTCTTACCTTCTTTAATACTCAATTTAATTTGAAGATTAGGACCAATTAATTCATCCATATTTATTTACTTTAAAGTTTAAAAATATTAAAAAGGTTTGCTAAAAACTTGAATAAAAATGTTGTGTATTGATACAGTATGTGTATACAACAACAGACGCACGCTTGCTTGCATGACGTATGCAGACGTTTGTTTCCATAGCAACAGCTGTTATATCTTCTTACACTTAAAACAATTATCAATTTTGTGATATATATTAATAAAACATTAATGTCACAATCTAATATTAAAAACTAATTAATTTAATCATCACAAAATACTCTAAGTACTCTAAAATAATTAAAAGTGTATTTTATTAAAAATCTTTTAAAAATAATGCGCGGGAAAAGCTGTAACCAATAGAAATGTAAATTGAAAATATCTTCAAATTTGATTCGTTACTCATTTTTCGGGCGTTGGATTAATAACTGACCAATCATAGTCATTCACAGTCATTCAGTTTTAACAAACGATTTAAAATCAATTTGACAGTTTTCAAAATTTTATGTTTTTTCAAAAAAGTAACTAAAAAAAATTGCAAAATTTTTAAAATGAAATCCTTATTTAATTATACTTTAGTAAGTTAAAGTAACTAAAAGAAATTTTTTCAGATTTCTCTGTCTTTTTTTATTAACATTTCAACTCTTCCTTTTTGTGAAAATTAACCTTAACCTCAAACATTGTGTTGGCAACCCTGTTTACAACAAATCTTGATCTCGGAATCGAATGTCGACCGAACAGAGCGAGGGACAAGGGATCCCGTAGCCTGTCGACAAAAGTTTTATTGTGTTTCTAATAGTTTACAAATGTTATTTACAATCAAGAAGGTTTTTTTTTTGTAAATATAGTGAAATGTAAAGTTTGTGAATGGTCTAGAGCTCAATGTAACGGGAGGGAATTAAGGTGAACGTAAAGCCAAAGGAGTTGAATGAACAGATCACTGACTCCCTGTCGAGTGGGAAGATCGCGGGAAAAATTCTCCTTGTATAAGTAATAATTAGACTTAAAACGCGTTTATGTAGTGAAATCGGGTTATATCATCTACTGGGAATCGAGATCTTTCGGGTGTCGGCTTTTATGCGCACAGGGATCGGACTCCCTGGTATATGTATATGACACGATGAGCTGTAATGGAGGTTTCGTGGTGTTATCATTCTCTCTGCGACGAGGGCTATCTTGGAAATGTACAAGGCAGTGACTAAGGTCTTTCTGATAATAACTAAAATTCCCGGCCGGCCGGGCAAAAGAGTGCGTTGATCTTGGGCATGGAAGAGTCAAAAACGATGGACTGGTCCGATATCTTTTATTTGTGTGACACTGACACGCGACACAGTAGCCATTGAAGAGTGAGTGCTTCTGTGTATGTGTGTCTCATGGGTGCATATGTAAATGCATGGGTGATGAAATTTTTACCGGTAGCTTAAAAAAAAATCCTTTCAAAATGGGGATTGATCCTCTTAAATATATCTCCTGGAACTTGATCTTCCAATTTAAAGAACTTTAGCTTTTCATTTATGGTAAAGTAACAAATGTACTTTTAACTACTCAAAAATAGAAAATTTCTTTTATATATATATACATTCTAACCTTAATTTTGGAGCAGGTTTACGTATTTTCATGGAAATATTGCATGGGGATCGATCCCCAAAAAATAAATAGCTACTACTGCTGTTATTCGTTTGGTTGACCTTCCGGTTTTTTATGTTTCTTTTATTATTACTTTTTTGCGAATACTTTTTTATCTTTATAAAAATTCCCTTAGTCAAGGATTTTTGGAGAACTCGGACCTTAAGAGGTTTACCAAGGAGGTACCATGCAAAAAAGGGACAATAGAGAAGGTCGTGGAAAAGAGGAGATGGTGCTTGTTGTAAATAGTGACAGAGATCGAGAAGTAAACGCTATCAAAAGGGCCTCCCGTGGCAGTGGTAATGCTGCAAGATCCAACATGCACTCCTCCAGGCACAGTGTTACCTCTTCTGGAAATATGCTCATGGTGGGACCCAATTTTAGAGTCGGGAAAAAGATTGGCTGTGGTAACTTCGGAGAACTTCGTCTCGGTAAGTTTGAAAATAGTTGAAAATTCTTGTCATATTCCAATCCTTGTTGTTACGCTACATGTTGCAAAAATGGAAAAAGTATCACGATGGGTGTTAAATTTCTGAAATGATGTATTGACCCTTATTAGAGAAAATATTGATACTAATTTGTTTTAATAATAATAAGAATAATAATAATTTAGAAAGTTATAGGAGAAATAAATTCAAGATTATTTCATTTATTTCTTTTTAGATTTCTTAAATAATTTATTAATGTGCTAACTAAGTAATCAATACAAGGGAATCTAATTTCTAGTTTCCATCAGCGTTTCAAGTTATCAATAATCAATAAGGCCTTGATCTTGCCGTAGATTTTTAGAGCAATAATTTATTTTCAGTATCTTCGCGTGGTATCATTTTTATGTCAGTTACCTATGTAAAATGTAAAAAAAAATTCCATATATATATTTGATTAAAATAAAAAAATAAATTCCTCTATTAAAAACACTTTTAGAAAATGAAACTGTTAACGTTAAACTTCCTTTTGTACTGCCATAGGATAAAAAAAATAAATAATTAAGTGTTCCGTATTTTATTAAATAAAATGAATGATTTATTTTCTCTAATAACATATATTTTCAAATTTTATAGTAAAATAATATCTAAAGAACCTATTGTTTGTAAATGATGTTCATTTTTTTATTTCGAAAATATTATTATCTTATCACAATTGACTGTCATTCAGATATATCAGACTTATACATATTTATGTAATTATTATACGTTGAAATATTAGTCAATTCAATCGAGATGTAGGTACATATGTTATGTATATTAAATTTTTTGTGATTTATTTCTCTTTATTTTAAAAATTTTAGGTGCTCACTGAAAAGTTGACTTTATAATTCTTTTTTATTTTCAATTTTTTAATCTTTGGATAAGGTTTGACAAAGATTGGCTTTTGTCTTTTAACTTTGTGTAAATATCCGGATAATATAGATTTTTCCACCTGAGTGCACGTCGCAGAAAATTAAATAAATTAGAATATCTAATTTTTACTTTTTGGTGAAATAAATATTTCATAAAATAGTACCTATATCTTTTTTTATTACATGCAGGCAGTCTAATTTGTTATTGTATCTTTTAGCTGTCATGGCTTGATTATCTAGGATAATAGCATTCAGAAAAGTTTTCTAATTATTTCGGAAACGAAAGGATTAAAATGAGATTTGGAGTGCATATGCTTTATTTAGTCACCTTCACCAAAAGAAACATTATTTGATTCCAACAATCCGTGACTAAATAAATATTTACTGGCGAAAAATAATAATTCAAATAAAACTTATTTACTTAAACATTACATTATATAATATGTAGTAACAAAAAGAAGAAAATTTTTCTAATGACTGAAGTAGGAACTTGAATACATACTATTTAAAAAACATCTTTTATTAATGGAAATAGTATTAGACCGGAAGTTGAATTTCTACATCAAGGGCCCATGCAAAATTGATCTTGCCTTGTCTTATTTTAGAACTGAGAGGTCTATACTTTCTTCTTTTATTCCCACGAATTTGTTAATAAGAAATAATTAACAAATAATTTACATTTAGAGCTATAGCCATAAAGAATATAAACTATTACTACATAATAGACTATTTCTCTTATTTTATTTATTTTAATTGTTTAAATAATAATTGAAAGAAAAAATTATTAATGGATCAAAATTAAGTAGACTTGATTTTAAAAACTATTATAACTCATCGCTCCAACACAGCGACGAGCTATTATTTTATACGTATATGTTAAAATAATTTCTTTCATCACAGAAATCTGAGCAAGCAAGTATCCAGTATAGTAATATCAAATAAGACCTATGACGCTATAAAATGCATTTTACACCGAGTTCTCTTTTTGAAGATGAATTTCTTATTCTTCTTGCACATCTATATAAAATAGGTCCTAGATAAGATAATATCTTTTAAAAAGATATTTTGCTCGCGGTTATTTCAGATTCGTATAAAAGTAGGTTAGCCACAGAAATCCGTAGAGCCAATTAAAAACTGTAAAGACGGTCATGAGATTACTCATAATCGAATTTGACCTAATTAGATTTGAGGAAGGTTTAACATAAACAATAGGATTTTTGCTTTCTGAGGAAATTAATGAAAATATTCTAATTAATATAGCCTTTTTGAGAACTGATTCAATGGTGGTGATTACACAACCCTGAGGTACTAGGAAACTTGTATAAAATGAAAAAAAATTCTTGTCGAAACTATTAATAAATATTTAATAGTTTCTTTAAAAAAAGGTTCATTTTACATGGATTTTGAAGTACCTACCCTCTTAATTTTAAATCAGTGTATTTTCACTTATTTGAATAAGTGGTACGCTTATAACAGGTTAATCAGTGAATTTCACTGATTCAAATTAAGAGAGAGTAAGGATGATGTAACTCCTTAGAGAAAACCTTTCAGATTGATGGTTTAAGGTTGCAAATAGTAAATAATAAAAATGGAAAAAAATTTGTGGGGCTCCATGCAAGATAGTGCCGGTTCTGGCAGGTAGCAACCTGTCTATTGGGTTGCTGTGGCCGTGTCGGCTCGAATGACTCAGGGGACTTGTCTGCAAAGTGAAATGAACTCGTCTGAAGGATCCGGCTTTGCCCCAACAATGTGCGAACACCGAATCGTCAAAATCACTTAAATTCTTGATAAAATCATTTATTATTCTTTGACAATCTCTATTACTATGTACGTAGTTAAATATTCATACTTATCAGCAATGTAACAAGTATTGTTTTTCTGCTGCCTCAAGGATGAAATATCATTTTTTTAATAACAATGTATTGATTGCATCAGAAAAAAAATTGTTATAACAGCAAATAATATTTCAGACTAGTCTAGTAAACTAAATATATTTAATTCATATTATAGGGAAGACTTTAAAAATGTTTTGTATATACTAAAATGGGATGCAGGAAATTGCAACATTACACTGATCTATCTATAAGAAAAGATAATTTAGACAATTAAAGAAATTTTTATTTTATTGCAACAAACATAGATATGTATTTTATATTTGTATATTCAAAAGCGACTGAATTCAGAATTATTTGTGTAGGTGAACATAGCAGAGATTTAAATAGAAATTATCATCAAAATTTCAGATGGTTTACATTGTATATATTGTATACATTTCTTCACTCTCTTATAATTTTAATATATAAGTAGTTGAGTTTGGATTTAAAATTTGAATTTTATACAAACATTTAGTTGGAGACATTTCGCATCTCAACCTCATTGATTGAGAAATATTATTATTTTAAGTCAAAGACACCATTGGAAAATTTGATTGTGCGATTGCGATTACACAGAGAAAAAAATGCTATTGAATCTATAGCACGCACATTCACATACGTTCAAAAGCAAATATAATTAACTTGATGCAATATGTAGTTCCTTTTATAGCACTGCTACTGAACCAAAGAATACAGTTTCTGATTCAATAGCAGTGCTGTAAAATGAACTACATATCGCATCAAGTTAATAGCATCTGCCTTTGAACGCATATGAATATACATGCTATAAATTCAGTAGCATTTTTTTCTCAGTGTAGGAATTAATCTTATTCAAGAAATAAGAAGGATGTGAACTGAGACTCATAATTTTAGACAAAGCCCAGTCTTAAATTTATCATCGAGCTTGAAAATGTTGCAACTTAAAATAATATGATTTTCTGTGATGTACATCTCAATGGAATAAGACGTATAGCTTAAAAAGTACATCTATGAGGAACTAACTGAATTTTAGAATGCTATTTGATGAGCTGATTGACTGTATGCATATATTTCTCGAGACTGGCAGATTGTACGTGCCGGTACTTATGCCCTGACCTACATTTACATCTACATTACTTCGTTTACATGCCAGAACGGTCGATTGTCCGGCTATAAGCAATTCGTCTGTAAATCGCTTTTTATGCTTTGTGCTGTTTTTCAACTATTCGACTTTTCTATACTATATACATACTGAGAGCACATACATTTTCTTTCAATTTTTACAGTGACTACTGTTGTTTTTTATCGAGAGCAAGAAAATTTCTTAACTCCATTGATAAAAAATTATTTTCATATTTTTAATACCAACGTTCAGAGAGATTATTCTCAAAGAATAAAATTATTTTCACTGAATACTTTTTTAAAATTCAATGATTTTTTCTCTCGAATTTAGACAATCTTTATCTGACATATTTTCCAAATGTCATACTGACAATTGTTTGTGAAAATGAAAACTTATGTAATTTTTGAAAATAAGAAAAATAACTGCAGTTCATCAAACTCGATGATGACTAAACTAAATGTGTATATCGTTTCCAAGGGCAGTATAGAGTTTATCTTTTTTACGTCAACAGGACATTGACCTTTTTGCCCAACATATCCTGTCGAAGCGTATCAGAAATGAAGGAGGAGATCACGAGATCAGTAAATGCGTAGCGATGAGAGAGTGAGGAGGAGTAAAAGTATATTTGAGGAACACGTTATAAAGAGTTAGGGAAAAAATAAAAAAGAGGGTGGATAATTTGTTCAGTCAAGCATGCAACTTTGAAACATATTGTATTATGTAATGGACCAATAAAATAAGATCCACCTTTTATTTTGCATATATACATAATATATGTATAGTTGGGAGAAAATTCTTTTTTCTCACACAGCATACGATTTCATTTTTCTATATTTTATTATTTAATATAATAAAAGATTTCATAAAAAGATTACATGAAACAAATGGATAACAAAGCGCTTTAATTTTTTTGAAAGAAGGTATTCTACTGTAAAATTAGAGCAATGATTTTTGGCAGCCTCTGTAGCAAGGAAAAATTTTTGCTAAATATATTCTAGAAGTACACTTAAAACATTGGCCCACTCTTAACTCATACAATATTATTAAGTCTGCTAACAGTCATGAAAATAAAATTTTCTTAATGAAAAATATTTTCTTATTTCAACAATAATTTCTAGTATAATATAATTATCTAT
This sequence comes from Leptopilina boulardi, assembly GCF_019393585.1. Classification (NCBI taxonomy): domain Eukaryota; kingdom Metazoa; phylum Arthropoda; class Insecta; order Hymenoptera; family Figitidae; genus Leptopilina; species Leptopilina boulardi. The sequence continues at coordinate 4,281,184 of NW_026137655.1, read as the reverse complement.
CTTACTGTGATTTTTTTAAATATAAAATTTTCAAATTCATTAATAACAATTTAGAGCATTTTTAATAATCTTTAATGAATTGTTTTTTTTCTTTTGTTTTAGGTAAGTCATTGCCCTGGGAATAATGACACTTGAAGTTTTCAATGATGTTATTAAGGTAATGCAAATATTACTTGAATTAAGAGAAAGGGCGTTTTATGTATCAATACATTCTAGCAAAGGTAATTAATTACTATATATGTATACATTTCCATTTTATTTGCATTGATTGGGTCTCTACTAATCGGGAAATTCGGTAAAACGGGAAATTTTATTTCAATTTTTAGAACAAAATCAGGTTTTATTATATATTTATAATCTGTTAGGAATATGCGAATATGTATAAAGTTGATATATGTAAAATGAAATTTAGTTTTCAATTCATAATTTTATGGATAATCATAAACTATTTGTTTATATTGTTATGCGTAGAAAAATGTAAAGAAACTAAAATAATATTTTTCTCGTTAAATTATGTAGTTGTACCACCTGTCTTTTTTATTGCAGCGTTAGTTTAAAGACTTTCATTTTATTTTTAACTTACATTTAATGTTCTTTAACTTCTCTGAGGGCTTTACCTCTGTTGTCAACAACACTTCCGGCGGATAATACAACCATCTGTTGTGCCAAACATGCTAACGGTCAAAAAAGGATAATGTACACGGAGAAAAGAGAATTTATTAAATAGAACCAACAATTTATTGTTTAGATAAGAAATTTTTAATTTTTGTTGCAACTTATTACGTTCACCTTAATACGAAATTGAAGCAAAAATAATGTTGAATTTATTTTTGTTTCCATGTCGTTATTCATCTTTAAAATAAAATTCTATGTACGCATAACAAAATTGTATAAATTAATGTTGATTCAACAATAATTGATTGATAATTAGTTTTAATAATAACAAATTGTTTCAAAAAAGTGAAATTAGAAAAATTTTAAATTAGATTTTGCACGTGTAATAATGAAGCCTTATTCAGTTAAGGTTTCTTTGAATTTAAAAGGTTTCTGTATTTTAGCAAAAAGCCACGTTACAAAGTTTGTAATTATTTTTATAATTTATATTTTTTATATTTTCTACAAAGGTAATATATGATTTGTTTTTTAAAAATTGTATTTGAATTCTGCATATGGAACTCGTGTTTTGTATCTTCGTTAGAACGTCAAATCTAAATATTTCTGAAAAGAAAAATATTTATTTGACAATGTAGTCAAATAGTAGTATTATTAAAAATGACTGAGGAACCGGTAATCATGTTTGTGAACATGCTTAATGTCTAATTAAAAATTCTATTTATTTATTTTTTTATTAAATTAATTGACGATTTACACCTGTGAGGCACATAAAGAATTCTCCAGGAAATATCAATTATCGATTGGAAGACTACTAATATAATATATAGGTATACCTTAGCACATATATAATGTGAAGGTCACTTTATAGCTCTCAGAATTTGATGACACTAGAACATATCTATAGATATTTTGTATTTCACATTCCTTCGACTCTTCTAACTTGAGCTTTATTTAAGAAGTTGGCTTGTTAAATAAATCAGTGACGGAAATTAATTTATTCTTTCATTGACTCCCTAAAATATGTTTTCATATAAGAAGGTATAAACCTAAAATTAGAAAAGAAAGACAGTAAATTTGCAGGTGTGAGTCTATATTTTATTAGTTTGATGGAGAATCTGATTATTATAGTTGAACACAATATGTTTCTCAATTATTATACAGTGCCAGTGGTATAATTTGAGGTGCTTTCTCCCATCAATTTACACTTTATAATGATATAATATATTTTTGATGATTTCCTACAGTATAAAAATCAAAATAATGACTAATTTAAAATGGCTTAGACTTTTTACATTCCAGTTTTTATTTTGTGCTGCTAATTGAGAGTATATTCTTATGTTAAATGTATTTTTTTTAAATTTAACAATTTCTTCTCAAGTATTATCACAAAAAAACATTATAGTTGAGACTTAAAAACAGTTAATAATTTAAAAAAAAATTTCATTTTCAAAACTCATTGACTTTCAACATTTTTTAAATAGACTCGACATAATAAATAAAACGGAGAAATTACATCAAGTTGTTTTTCCAGATTGGGGGACTTTCGTGCTTATGAAAGCGTGATACCTCTTCTCACTTGAAACCTAGAATAAATTTTTGTTTGAAACACGTACATATATAAAATGAAGAAAATAATATTTATTACATGTGAAAAAGATGATTATTTTTAGAAAATTACAATATATGGATATGAGATAGTTATTTTAAAACATTCATTTTGAACGTGGCTTATCAAAATTTAATTTAAAAAATTGTTTTAAAATCAATTTTTTAGGCATTCATAAGAATATATGTTGAATATGTATAGTTTGTTTAATTTAGTCAATAGTTGACGTTTACTTATTTAACAATTACTTCTAATGTGATAATTGTCCACAGCTATACTTTAAGGTCGAAAAGGTCGGCTATTACACATTTATCCATATGACTGTTATTTAGTATAACTGTTTGAGACACATAATATGAATGTAATTTTTTATCTACTCAGTTTTTAAATTGCCAATCAGCGATTCAAGTAATAATGTATATGCCACTTACATTCCAAATCATTTTACATCTTATTACATATAAATATTTAATTAATTATGTTTTTCATTTTGTTACAGGCAAAAATCTTTATAATAACGAGCACGTAGCAATTAAAATGGTAATTTGTGATTTTAACTAAAAATATGCAATTGGATAAAATTCTAATTTATTTATCAATATTTATTATTATTTATTTCATCAATTTTAAAATTCTTTATGTAGATTTATTAAACAATAAAAGTTGAGTAATCAAAAATTTACTCCTTAAATTAATATGTATTTTGAAATTTTTTGCAGGAACCGATGAAGGCAAAGGCGCCACAACTTCATTTAGAATATAGGTTTTACAAAGTATTAGGTGCTCATGGTAAGTTCATTTTATATATATATATAGGTATACATTACAGAAATATGTTTATGTTAATTTGAAAGTTTATTTTTTTGGCAAATATTTTGTTTATCAGCAGTTAACTTGATTGGAATTTTTAAATAATTGTATTGGTTAATATTAATCAAGATTCTATAAACAATCACAGTTTTTAAGTAATTATCCCTATGCACCAAAGCATGATTTTTGGGAAATGGGATAAATATGTTTTACCTTATATTCATGCAGTTTATAACGCGCATATAGAAGGAGTCCCGGAGGTATATTATTTCGGTCCATGTGGGAAATTCAACGCGTTGGTAATGGAACTCCTCGGTCCCAGTTTGGAAGATCTCTTTGACCTTTGTGGAAGAAGATTTACACTGAAAACTGTTCTCAGCATTGCCACACAGCTCGTAAGTAGTGTTAAAATAAACTTGATGCTTATGGAAGAAAGAAGTTGCCATTTTATTTTTAAATATTGGTATAAGTTTAAGAACTGGATACTAATTTTTCAACTTTTTAAGTCTCCCTTTCCCCTCTTATCTAAATAAAATGAAATTACTTTTATTCTAATTTTTATTTATGTTTCCAAACACTTTAGTGAAACCACCTTTGTTTTCGAAGTAAAACATTTAGAAATACTCACAAAAGATAGCTTATAGTTTTTTTTAAGACCCTGTAATGAAAAAAGAAGTTTTTTTTCTCATTAAAATAATGAAGAAATTTTAAAACTTTTATTTTGAAAAAATCGATATATACAGAGTAAAATATAATTTTTATTTCACAGCTCCATAGGATAGAATACGTACACAGTCGACATCTAATTTATCGAGATGTAAAACCGGAAAATTTTCTGATAGGACGAAGTACGACAAAACGAGAAAAAGTTATACATATTATTGATTTTGGATTGGCCAAAGAGTACATAGACTTGGAAACAAATAAGCATATACCCTACCGGGAACACAAGAGCTTGACTGGAACAGCACGATATATGAGTATTAACACTCATTTAGGAAAAGGTAGTTTATCTCTTCATCCTAATTGAAAATGTCGAATTTTATTACAGTTTTAAAATGAAATTATATACATTATATGTTTTTATAGAACAAAGTAGAAGAGATGACTTGGAAGCTTTAGGTCACATGTTCATGTACTTCTTGAGGGGAAGTTTACCTTGGCAGGGACTGAAAGCAGATACTTTGAAAGAGCGGTATCAAAAAATAGGAGATACCAAACGAGCAACTCCCATTGAAGTACTTTGCGATGGACATCCCGAAGAGATGGCCACGTACCTTCGCTACGTCCGGAGGCTAGACTTTTTCGAAACTCCTGATTACGAGTACCTGAGAAAACTCTTTCAAGACCTCTACGATAGAAGAGGCTTTGCCAACGATGGCGAATTCGATTGGACCGGCAAAAGCATGGTGGGTTTCAAATGAAGTCATTTAAGAATGTCCATTCACTGAAATCACAAATGACAAGCATGCGCATGCAAAATGTGAAAGAAAATTCGATAATATTTATATTTATTTGTTTACAAATTAAAATGACTAAACGCTATTTATTGAATTATTTTTTGCTTATAACACTTTTTGGTAAAATACTTTCAAGTTTTTTCAAGGTTTCGTCTTTTCAGTAAGTATTGGTACTTTTATTTGACAAACACACTTATTAGATGACTGGTTTTTAAAATTTGCATGCTGCATTGAAACCATTCTCTAGCCACCTAACTTCTTCCAACTCAGACAACTAAGGGAATGTGCTCCATCTAATATTGAAAAAACCAAATCTGATAAGGTTCGTAATTGTCAAGCCTTGTCTTTGTTTTCACAATTATTATAATTGATATTATTATTATTATTATTATTATTAAGAAGGAATTAATCATTTAAACCCAATAGTAAGAGTTTTAAACAAAATCATTTCATTTTAACAAATTCTACATCCGTCACATAAGTCAAAAGTTGCTGTCTAGTTGGTAAAACGGAAGAAAAGATACTTTTATAAATATTACACAATATTTTATTGTGCTTTTATAATCTATCTTGATGGACATCTTGCTGGATATAATCAAACTTAATACATAATCTATGAAAAATATTTTTATACTTTTGTCAATTTTCAAGTATGTTATTTTATGATTCAAGTTATGGAATACTTGTAAGTCTTTTATTTCTTTCATTAATTAGATAAAAAATTTGTTTCAGTCAACACCAGTTGGATCGCTGCAAACAGGACATGAAATTGTCGTATCACCCAATCGAGATCGACACCCAACCACTTACAAGGTATTATTTGAGTATTTTATTATGCAAGCATGATTGTTTGTAGCATACATTTTTATTAATCGAGTAACAGCATGAACTTGTACTTGGCTGTATGAATGACATCCATAAAGTGGCATTTCAGTTTGGATTATTTTACTAATTTTTATTTTTCAATAGTCAACTTATTATGCGATAATTTAAATAATTAAGAAAATATTTTTAAACAATTTCACTTGATATTCTTAGCGACTTCATTAAGGATGAATATATGGCACACGGAGAAAATCTGAAAGCACTGAGTATTTTTTCTCACAGCACTGGCTACTGCTTAATCAAAAAATTAAATTCCAGAGTTCTGAAAGTTCTCCACACAGCACTGAATGCTCTGTAGAAAATAATCACAACTTTTTTTGACAGTAATCAGAGTTTTGTTTTATATTAGTTGACAACAGATTATTCAGAGCTACGAATGTAGCAATAAATTCTTTGCTCGAAGTCGTGAGTGCTGTTCTCACAGCTCTGAGTACTGTGTAGAAATATTTTTTAGAATTTAGAAAACAAAGGAACGTTTAACGTCAATTAAAAGGAAGATAGCCATGGTTATTTTTTCTTGTCAAATATTAATTTTAATTGGCATGTTTATAACCAGTTAATGAATAACAGAAATAAAGAAATGAAGAATTTAAAAAGTCTTTTTAAAAACTATCGGTTTTAAAAATTTTTTTAGTTATATAGCAAATAAAGTTATTATATTATAATGAAATAATAAATAATTATTTTTAAAATAAATTACTATAGGTAAATTTTAAATATTTATTTGTATTTCACAAGTTTTGAGATTTTAAGATTCCTTAGCTAATATCAAATTACAACCTAATCTAAATTTATAGATTATTATGATTAAAAAATAATAAGATTGAACATTATTATTTTAAATATTTATCTCTTGAAGTAAAAAAAATATAAATAATCTTAGTCAAATAATCTGTTTTTCATAAAAATATTAGAAAACATCTAAAATTGATTAAAATTGTCTTGAACGCTTGTTAAAAATTGTTGTCTATTTTTTATTAAAGGTTTAATGTTCTTTCATTTCTTTAATCCTAAAAAATAATTCTACACAGTACTCAGAGCTGTGAGAACAGCAATCACAACTTTGAGCAAAGAATTTATTGCTACATTCGTAGTTCTGAATAATCTGTTGTCAACTAATATGAAACAAAACTCTGATTACTGTCAAAAAAAGTTGTGATTATTTTCTGCAGAGCATTCAGTGCTGTGTGGAGAACTTTCAGAACTCTGGAATTTAATTTTTTGGTTTACACAGTAGCCAGTGCTGTGAGAAAAAATACTCAGTGATTTCAGATTTTCTCCGTGCAGTATGCTTATTACTCGCATGAATTGGTTGAACGTGACCGAATCATTCATCCACCTAAAGTCGCTATCTATAAATTTTGTTTTAATTTATTTTTCATTTTTCATTCAGATTTCATAAAAAGAATTTATAGAAAAATCTTAAAAACAAATTTCATTAGATTTTAAAGATACTGACACTTTATAGATATGATATTGCACAATTATTAAATTACATTAGATAAAAGACTGGAAGTAAAAATAAAATAATAAAAATTCTTGTGTAAGTAGATGTTTATTTATTTACTTATTTACTTTTTGAGAAACTAATGAATGCATATATAAGTTTTGGGTTTCTTTGTTTTCAAAGCCGCGACTAAAAAATAAAAAGAGTTTAAATTTTATAGTGTTATCCAAAGTTTATTATTTTTTAATACATATAGGACCGCGATGATTTTGAAGAAGACGTAGTTCTTATGGTGGGTGAGGTCGACATACGCGTTGACCAGCAAGGCATTAATTATGTAAGCTCATTGTCGAGAATTTTTAAATGCAAATGTGATTCATTTAAAATGGCTCAACGATCAGTTCCAATTAAGTGTCTATTATAAATTATTGTAGATCATTGAAGCTACATATGTATAATGCCTTCATTAGTTAGCATTTTGAATAGCTTCTTACAGTTTAGATTTTTAAAATAGTATATTAATATCAGTTACGGACAATTTTATTTTTTAACAGTGTATATAAATTGCTTTTGTTTTTACAATCAATTAGACTTGATCATTTTAAAATTAAAAAAATTATTATGATGCAAATAAAAAAATAATCTTGTCCATTTCTGCTATAAAATAATATAAAAGAAATATACCTACATATATAAGTAAATAATGAGTAAATCCTAAAGTATCGTTTTTAATTTTCAATTTTAAAATTGAAAATAAATGGGTTGTGTGGGTATTACCGTGGTTCAAAAATTAATTCAAACATATACTCTACAAGATATCTGTATATTTGTTTTTAAAAATATAGGTTTAACATTTTTTAATTGATTTTTTAAATGCAAATGTATTTAATACCGTGATGCTAAAACGACATTTACCCGTGACTTTATACCGCGAAAATGACAACTGATAGGTTACACGTAAGCGATTTGATGTTAAATGATAACAATTATTATTAATATCAGAATAATGATAAAATAAAATTGAAAATTTATCGAATATACAAATAATAACAAGTTTTTAATGACCAATAACAAAAAAATATACGTTTTATTGAGAACCTAACGAAATTTAAAAATAAATTTTTAGTTTTTGTTTATTAATTACCTGACAAATTAAATGAACTGTAGGAATTTTTTGATAAAAAAAATTTGAATATTAATATAAAATTTAATAGAGCTAAAAGAGTAAAACCACAGTAATACCGATACTTACCTTACTTATTTTTAAAGCTTAGTAAGAAAAGCAAATTGCACAAAAATACGCAGAATTACTCTCTAAATTTGTAATAAGTATATTGACAAAATAATGTATTTTTATAAATTATATAAATCAATAACAGGTAGATTCTGGACTAATTAAAATAATCGAATGTCTCAAGAGTTTGAAAGATATAAAGGATGTGAAAGAATTAGGCTAAAATAACTGTTTAATTTTGGACTTTTTATAATGCATCGACTAACATGTTGCATTCGCGACGTTGTTCCTCTAGGACATGGCAAGTGGAGGGGTGGGAGGAGGGGGCGTTAAAGGGGTGGGACCCACGTGGTCTGATACAGCGAAGCAATCTGGGGCTGGTGGCACATTGACACCCGCTGACAGGCATGGTTCTGTACAGGTGAGTTTGTCCCTTTTCCCTCTTTGTCCTGGATTCCACCTTCAATCTTTTCTTCTTTACCTGTACTATCAATGATAACGATTTACTTCCTCTTTGGAACTAATCGAGTCGACTTTGGCGTGATCGCGCTCATTTTTTCTCTAAGAAGCGATGTGCCAATGTGCCCGGAATAAATTATTAAATCTTCTTCTTTTAGATAAAGCATCAACGGAATATGGTTAGTTCTATATCTGTGCGGATTGGTTTGTTGTAGCATGTTGTATTTTGCGTTTTTTTGGTCAATTTGCCTCAAGTCATTGGATACTAAATACTAATCATACCTTTAGATTTGATTTCTATTTATTCAGTATATTGTTCAACGTGTATAGTTTTGTGCAGCGTGCACAATCCTTTTAAACGTTAGTGTCAAGTCGCCTTATCACAATATTATTTATATTACGAGAACGTCAGAGTCACCATATATAAATATTTATATCAGTGTAATTTCTTTAAGTTTTGTCGATTAAAAGACATATACATAGTTTCCAGTTCCCCATTTTTATTTTAAATGTATTATATGCTCCTGAGTAGATTCATACCTACCCCTTATTTATCTCTTTTCTCTCTCTCTTTCTCTCTCTCTCTCTCTCTCTCTCTCTCTCTCTCTCTCTCTCTCTCTCTCTCTCTCTCTCTCTCTCTTTTTCTCTCATGTGATATTTATTTTATTTTTGCAATTTAAAGGTTTCAGTAGTTTAAATTAAAAGGCGTAGTTTTGATAATATTATAGTCAAAATTATTAATATATTAAATGGTTCACGTTGTACATATTAGTTTACTTAGTTATTTAATTGTTTTATAAAAAAATTGAGAAATAAATTAAACATTACTTTGTTTCTCATTAAGGTGGTTTCTTCAACTAATGGAGAAATAGGGAATGACGATCCAACTGCAGGACATTCAAATACACCAATTACAACACCTCAGGAAGTCGAAATGATCGACGAGACCAAGTGAGTATTATATATATTTATTGTTCAAATTAATGTTATTCGTTAAAAGAATTTTCATGAATCTTTAATTTGACATGACTTATTGCTTGGTCTTTGTTTTTTTTTAAATTAAATTTCTACTTTTTCCAAATAAAATAACCTTTTTTTAAATTCATTCAATTTTCAGCTCTAGTAACCCTCCACTTATGACTACAAAAGTTTGCTTCAGATGCAAAAGGAAACGCATTTATAATTTACCCAGTTCTTCTTCAAAAAAACCTAAACTTATTTCTAATCTTCAATCAATATCACAGTATAATATTACGATGAGAGAATTTTTGATTAATCGTAATTATTCAAAAATTAAATTTTCCAGAAAAGTGTGTCCTTAAGAATTTTTCCAAATTCGTTAACTTTTGTTTAATTAAATAAAATATCGTTCAGTTTTTTAAATTTCAATAGATATGTTATTTAAGAATTACTATTTCTATATAGAAAATTGAAATTTATATTTATCTTTAGTTTATTTAAAAAAAATTGTTGCTTTTTGTCATTTACTTTTTAAATCTTGTTTCATTAGTAAATATTGTCTTTGTTTGACTAACAAGATTTGTATTAAGAATTAATTAATGTACCATGTTCAGAATACTATAAAAAGCTATTAAATATATCGTATTCTTTAAATCATAAACCTGTTTCCAATTCATATGTTACCTTCCCCTACTTTTTCTAATATTTTTCAGAAAACCTTATATTCTAAACTTCTTACCATGTATACAAAAGTATTTTAATAGAGGATTAGTTTATTACATTTTATTTGCAAATAATTAAATAAATAATTATTTTTCCTATTTGTTTAAAATTAAAATAGTTAAGTATTATTCTTATTTCAATGAAAATATTTATTAGCGATAAATATATACCTTGAATAAAATAAGTAGATTCTAAGCTCTATTAGTGTTTGTTTTATTTTCAGATGCTGCTGTTTCTTTAAAAGAAAGAAGAAGAAAAGTGGAAGACAGAAATGACTGTCAGTATCGGTCAGGCTCGGGGGGGTAGTACCAAATGCAGTTATTAGTGCTGGGGGGAATGGAGGAAGAATTGGAGGACACACTGGAAAACTTGGGGGTCGAGGAAGAGAAAATAGTGGTGATCTTGAACGAGAAGCTGTTACATTGTTACGAGCCAGCAGTCACTCAGCATCTCGTGATTCTGTGCTTCATACGACCATCACTATGACTCCTACACCTACACCACCGCCGTTGTCAAACTAAAATACCGCACAGCCATTGTTATTATTATCGCTATGAAATCACTATTACTGCTGCTATTATCGTTATTAAATCAATGCCACCGAACGTCGTCATCCACATCACCGAATTTTTAGTGTTTGTTTTTTTTTTTTTTTAAGTTTGCCGAGAGTAGTTTAGTAGCCATTTGATATCTGTGATTGAAATTGTTTTATTTTCTAAATTAATTAATGCTTAAAAGTATAGAAAATTGTCACTTAATAAAATTCGAGTTTCACTTATATCTTCATATATTTTGATGAAATTTTACACAATTGATAAATAATTTTTTAAGAATCTTAGCTTTGCTGTTAGATTTTACAGTTTTCAAATCTATTAATATGCTTTGTAATAATTTTCATTAATCTGAGTTCCATGTTTGTTTCTAACCAATTTCTTTAAAAAATATCAATTAACTTAGTGTTTTAAGTATTTATTTAATTTTGGGAACAAATTCATTCTATTTTATTCATTATATGAATCTTCGAAATACCTATGTCTTGTACATTTTTTGTTGTAAAATTTTGTACAAAAATATTTGGAAAGCACAAATCCAGTACTTTTATATGAAAAAAGAGTACGACATCAATCTAAACTCAATAGCACTAATCTACTCACGGATAACAAACGAGTATTCATAAACCAAGTCGATGTACTTATAGAAAGCGTTGCGAAAGAATGTTTTAACAATTAATTTGTCCATTTTTTGCTTTAGTCAAAAAATAGAAGTACGATTATCTGAAACGTAAGTAATCGTATGATCAAAGTAATATTGCGGTTTAAATTAATGCTTAGTGAACCAGGTACATAAATTTGAAATGTATTTCCACTAGTATTAAAAAACCGGAAGTTTAAACGATTATAAATTTAGGGAGAAAGAAAAAATGTGTTCTTTTTTTAATTTTTCTCCCTGAATTATTAAAGTAATGTGGCTTGATGAAAAGAGAAGACTTTTTTTATTTTCTTCTCAGAGGTATCACTAAAAAAGTTTTCTTCCATTTTCCCTTTTGATCATGCCAGAGAAGAAAGATGAAATAAAGTAGCGCACTTGGTTTCAATTCGTCCAGTATGCAAGAGCGATGCAAGCGTTTTAATTTTAAGTTAATCAAATATAAGAACGTGCGAAAATACAAAACGATAATTATGAGTACAGAACGAGTTCGTTAATTTTCTCACATCAGAATGCGAAGAATTAAAACTCGCATGAAATTTCTTAAGCTCTGAATGACTATGCGAACAAATTTTTAAAACATTTTAATATAATATGACTGACTGTTGGTTAAGTATGGTTGTGAATTTTCCAATTAAAAGGTGTTTCAACTCTTTCTTAAAATGGCCGTTATGCGTGCCTCAATGATGGAATTATTATACCTATTTATAGAGTAATTAATTTGAAGAACAAAAAGAAGTAAAACACATACATTGTTTATATGTATATTTGTTAATTTGTTTACACGACTTCGTACATATTTGAGACTTACTAATGTCTACAAGTTTTGCTGCTTTCATCAATTCTCTAATGCATTTGAGATCAAATAGAAAATCTTATTTTCCAACACTCATAGCGAGCAAGCCTTGGAATTGAAAGCAAAACTCTTTGGGGTTTAGTTTCTTAAAATTCTATTATATTTTCAAATTTTGCTATCACTATGTAGTCAAAATATCGGAAAATGATTTTTATTATTATTCTATTATGTCAAAACGTATCTTTATTTTCTCATTTTAAGAAATTCTAATTAGAAAATGGATTAAATTGTTAATTTCTTGATAATTTTTATGTATTATATAATTTTAGAAATATGATGTTTCAGTTTTGGTTACATCATTTATTTCGTCGAAACTGAGTGAGAGGGATGCATATAAAACATTTATCAGATATATAAAAGTAGAAAATGCATTATCTAAATTTAGCTTCCTCTTTTTGGGAGCTGAGAAACTTACTCTTCAATATATAATGTTGTAGTAAAAAATCTGATGGCATGCAGCATTATGATTTTAAAACAATCATTTTTTAATTTTCCATGCAAGCAATTTAACCTACAGTAAAATGAAAACCAAAAACAAAAATTTTAACTGAATCAGTACCGAATCTAAGTTGTAATTTTGTTTTCTACTTGTTCCTTTGCAACCAAAAGGATTTTAGTCTATAAAACCCAGATTTTGTATATCATTATTATAATTTTCTTACATTGAAAGTTGAAAAGATTATTTTTAACTTTATTAGTAGACTACAATCCATTTCGCAGCTTGAAGAGTTATATTAAAGGAATTGGCAGCTTGGGTTTGTACATAATAATTAACTTTTTGAATAAGATGAGATGCAAAGTTAAGGAAAAAAAATGTATTAGATTTGATTTACATACATACCTAAGTTGAATAATAATAGGTTTAAGAATAATGACGATTAATAAACTATTACCACTTCGACGATTATTAGTCATTCGAATGCAATGAATTTAATAAATTTAACACTCTATAGGTAAGCGATGCGTCTTGACTGTTGACAAAAATATCTTTAATTGTGTCAGTTATTTGTTATATTGTTTAAAATTGTCTGCGATCTATTTTTCAAATTTAATACTCATTAATATATTAATAATAATTTAATAAGTTACCTAATTTCTTCCATAGTTGGATTATTAGCAGTGTAGAACCTTAGAAAAATGAAAATCCATATTTTTTCTTTCAAAAAACGCTTCATCATTTTTAATTCAATCAGTATTTGAGACAAAAATAATAATTACAAAATAAGCATATAATAAATAAGACGCAGCCAATTTCAGACAATAGAATATTAAACTAACATTAGTAATTAGTAAAAATTTACTCCTTATTTACGGGAGTTACGTTCGTTCCGTTCCAATAATTATCTCTGAAGAATAATGTATACTTTATTTTTTTGCTAAAATTTATTTACAATAATTTATTTCAAATTGTTGTTATTGACATTTAAAAAGAGAATGCTTTCGGGGTATTTGTTGGAATTGACAACGTACATTTTGGTAATCTAATTTATAGTTTGTTTTAAGACTAAATAATTATCTGTTTTAGATTTTTTGTGTACATAAAAAAATTGTTTGAGTAAGATTAATTGTCGGTCAGTTCTGACATTTAAGAGCTTTTTCGTTGAGCTCTTTTCATTTACTCTACATACATACATGTAAACTGTGATTGGTCTTAATTTTTAATTCGTAATAATCAGCTGTATGATTAATTTGTTATTTAAGGATCAACTCCACGTGAGTTTGTCGGATGCGACGCTTTGGCAGAAAGAAAAATACGGACTGCGCGGATGCTTATTCCTTGTAAATATGTCATTTGTGTCACGCGCTTAGCAAGTAAAAAAAAGTCGTTATGAAGTACTCTGTGTTTTTGTTCGCAACATAGATCTCAGAGATTCCTCTCGTTGCTTTCAAAAGTAATGAAATATAATTTATGTTACTCTCCCGATTCTTTTCAAATGAATCCTTTTTTTATATATTAACTAATATAGTCAGACCAAGTCAATGAATAAAGTTTAATTTTCCTTAAAATTACCTAACTTTTTTTTCTTTTCTTTATGGAACAAAAAACTACTTTTATAATATTTATATTCTTTTTATTAAAAACCTTAATTATACATGTGTACTAAAAATAGCTTTGTACAAATATTCATTTTTCAAATTTTATTCAATTCATAGATATTCTTTTAGATTGAATATCAATTCCTGCTATTATATCTTTTCCGATAATATAAAAGTTTTCTATCATCGTTGGTAAATCAAAAACGAATTGTCCTTTCGAATTCAATTTACGAAAATGAAAGTTTGCAACCTTAATTTCTTCTTTAGGTTCTAAAACTGATGGTTTCAAGAGAACTCCGATTACTGTCCCGCCGTATGTGTCATGGAAGAATAATGCGAATTCACTATAGCTTGACTGAAAGTAAAAGTTTTTTATTTTATTTGACAAAATGCAAGGTTTAATTTTCTCTCAAATATCATTTTTAATTTTAACTTACCCTGAGTTCCTTCAAATACAATTCAATTGGATTGAAATTAACAACTGGTATATTTTGCTTTTGATATGTTTTAAAAGAACGACATTCAAGAATAGGTTCTTCTTCGTCAATTTCAATTGCTTCATATCTTCGAGAATTATAAACAGACTTGAGATGTATCAGACAGTCATATTCACTTAATGGAGTTTTAAACATTCCTTTATAATTTAATGTTGAATTAAGAATTTGACTTTCCAATAACTTTAATGCTTCCACAGCCATTAAACTAACTCGATTTAGTATTAAAATATTTGGTGCTGTTTTAGTCCAGAGAGAATTTTGATGATCATAAGGCGTTGAAATAAATAAGAGTGGTAAAGTTTCTCGAGAAGTTCTAAATTCATTTTCCACCATTATAATTTGTTCACCTAAAAATAAAATTATCATGCATACTTGTTTATAATTAAATTAAATTAAATTGAACATAGTTTTAAAAGAGAGAGAGAGAGAGAGACTTACGAGTCATTTCATTATTAAAATTAACAATAATGGGATCTGTACTCCAATAGGATCGAGAAAATAATTCCAGTAATCTAAAGAACGCAACTTGAGGTGTTTGAGCTGGTTTGTAAGGGTCTGGCGTCAAATAAATCGAGGCCAGAAGTAATTCTACTACAATATTAGGGAAATGTGAATCGTCTATTAACTGAGAGGATAACCAACGTTTAGCCAAACAAGAAGCAGGTCCAAAAGAAGGCTGTTGACAGTGTAATCTAGAGAATTGATTAATTTTACATATAATATAAAAAAAGAATTAAATTAAAAAAAGTGATAGAGATTTTCCAAGCGTACCCATGTAAAGCTCCACTCAATTTCGGCAGATGGAATAATCTTTTCTCAAGATCAACTGATTCATCTGTATCTCTGTATTTAATTATCCCGTCTTCTCCAATTTTCTGTTTCATAAGAGCTATTTCTTTTTGACTAGCTATTCTTAAACGGAATAAAAATCCATCCTAAAACAAAAATAAACTATAATAACAAACTTTTTCCCATTTATATTGCAACAATAAAACATTAATAATTTTCAGACAACAAAAATGTGAAGAAAAATACTCACTTTAAAAACGTCTGTGTAATCAAGACATCCCTGAGCAGTTAAATTATATTGTTTTCTAAGACATTCAGCAATCTGAATTTGAAAAGCACCTTTTGTACATTGAATTGCTTCTAGTTCGTCTGGCCACTTTCCACTTGTTAATAACTGAATGCTGATTTCAATAGGTTGTACATAAAGAGAAACCTTTTTCAAATTGCCTTCTTTGAGGAACGTGTATTTTTCATCTTTGCCTAAAACATTCATCCCTTTGCCAGTGATGTTTGTCAGTGGGGGAAATACTTCTGTGTATCGTAAAACTGCACTACAGCCACTTATTCCAGTTATCGAAAGTGGCATATCCGTAAGAGAGGTCAATTCTTTCTCTAAAGCATTGAAAACTTGAATTACTCTCAGTGAAGCCTCTTCTCCTGTTCCATAATCAAAGTTCATTGTTTTCATCTACCGATAAATTAATTAAAATGTAATAAAACATTATTATTATTATTATTATTAGAACCAAAACTTTTCTAATTGAAAAGAGTTTATACCTTCTTTAATTTTAAAAGATTTTCCAACTGATTACCAAGATAGAAAAATTTACTTCTGTGAAGGCATAACTTTTTTTGAAAGAGAAAGAAAATTATTTTCTGCGTTAAACTTCTTTTTTCCTCTATAGTTTTTCCTTGTCCCCAAACAACAACTTCATGAATCGAACCATCATTGAAACGATGCAACTCTGATTTTCCTCCCCAGAATTTTCTAAAATCCGCAGCCTATTTAAAAGAAATTATGTAATTACATAAATAAAAATATTTGTTGAAGGCAGCCAATTGAATTATGTAGTTTATACTTAACTTTGATGAATTTCCTTCTGGACCCTTGGTAATTATATCAAAAAAATGATCCGGATTAAAATTCAATCCAATAAAAATTTTGTCCAGATATTCTGGAAATTCATCAGTTATTTTCCATTCTTTGAATTGTTCTGGCATCACAAAAATATTCAACAATCTTTCTCCCAAACCTTCTTTCAAGATACTAAGAATTAATTTAACGCATCGTTGATAATCATTCGGTCCAATATTAAGTTTATCTTCCTTTGTAGACAGTTTATGTGAAATAATTTTTAAAGCTTCAGTGTCATGGATACTAAAATTAATTATTAATCTTTTATTTATTATACTTGAAATATAGAATATGTATTTATAATTTACCAAATGACATTATCAAAAGTTCGATACAGCGGAACTCTTCTCATGAAAAGAATTTGAAAGCTATCGATTTGTCCATTGTCTAAAGATGATACTGAAGCCGCTGCTAAATCCTGAATCCAAGAAATCATTTCTTTAGAGATACTTGCAGCAATGTTGTGATATCCTGTTGAGTCTAAGAAAACACAATTATAATATTTTTGAAACTCGGTCAATCGTTCAAGGCTCTCATTCTCTTCACATAAAGATATTCCATTTTGATTCCAATTACTTTGGGCTGTAAAAGTATGTTATAGTTATATATTTTAAAGAACTGATATTAAAATTAAAATGAATTAATTATGTTTGTGATTTACCTAAATTATTCCAAACATTTCTTACAATTTGATAGCTACTCATAAAAGTGTTAAGCTTTTTTGTACGTAATAAATATATTACGTACATGGTAATAATGTAACCAGTAAAAGCATTGTATCCTTTAATTAACTCACGCTGACCTAACCATATTTTTAAAAGAATTATACCATCTCGAATATTTGGATATTCTTTAATTAAATTTTCATTTTCCTCATTTGTTTTCAGCATTGTTAGACTACGAAGAACGTTTGAATTATAATGTGGTGTTGAACTAAGCGGATCTGTAACTGTAAAAGACGAAAGTAAACTTACTTTTTAAGAAGAAAGCTTACAATAGAATTGTTAATAATTTTAAGAAAATTCACCTTCTTCACGTAATCCAGTTTTGAAATACCATCCTGGTCTTACATTATTTCTATCGGGTAAAAAGCGACTAAATTTAAAACTGTTTTCTTGTGCCGCGATATGAATGAAAATAGTGCATTTTTTACCAAGTTTCCCATCCGGAATAAGTTTTAAAACAACATTCTCATTATTACCAATGTAAGATTTTCTTCCAACAATTTTCTCATTAATTCTTGAGGCTATATAAGCTAAATAAAGCCTTTGCTTTCTTAAAAATCTAAAATTTTGATAGTCGCCTTTTTGAAATGAATTTACTGGCATTTCGATTGCAATATCAATAATTGTATTTGTATTAATATTAGTCTCATAAGCATAAGAACCAATAACGCTTATTTTTGATGGTTTTATAAATTTAAAAGTCCCCTTTTCTTCATTCGGTAAATTGGCAATTGGAATATTTAAATCAAGTTTTTTCAAGAAAGTTTCGTCACTTAACTGAAATTAATATTATTAAAATAATTAATATATATATATATATATATATATATATAATATTTTAAACAGTATTGTCTCGTAATTTTTTACATAATCATAATGTAGAAAAAAATTAAATAGAATCTTTAAATTAGACGTCACCTTGTATTCTTTAGTCTCTTCAATCGAATCAATACATTCTTTTAATGTAGAAAACCAACAATTAAAAAGTGTTTTATATTTTTTTGCAAGCTTCACTTCATTAAGAATTTCTTCAATTTCAAGTCGAAATAAATTAGAATGGTATAAATTTTCGGTTTCTCTAAGCTGGTTTAATTCGTCTGCTGTTGGAGGTTTGTATAAATCCTTACCAGTTTTTTTCCTTTTTTTAGGAACTGTATCAATTTCTTCGTCAGATAAATGTCGTTTGTTTACTACTGATTCCATTTGGGAAATATCCCAATCATCTTCATAATCATCAGAATCGTCACTTTCCATTTTTATTTTTTTGTTTGATTTCTGCTTAACAAGTCCGCTTTTTAAATATTCCTTCATCTAATTCGAAACAACATATTTAGATTATTTTTTTTTTGAATTTTTTAAATGGAAAACACTTGACATACTTAATAAAAAATCAGCAACGATAATATAATATAAAAATAATTTTTCATTTTCGCAATTAAAGGTTAGGTTATTATAAACAAACAAAACAAATATATACGTGTATAAATGGCAGTAAACTATATTCTATAATAAATGAACACTCATTAAAGTATATTTTTTCACAATATATTAATTAATAAAAACTGTAAATTTAACATACCTTATGATCAAAAAAATATCAAAATAGATACTCCAAAAAATCATATCCACGTGCACGTGGATATCTTTGTCTTTCTTTATAACCGACTTCAGACCCAAACTACAATCTCGTTTGTGAATGACTTTCGTGAAGCTATTGTGCATTGACCCTTATTTCCACAAAAACATTGAGTGTGTCGTGGCTTTATGGGAAGCTTCAGGGCCTTTCTACAATGAGTTGACTTTATTTCACGTATCCTTTTCTAACTAATAAAGTTATCTCTTACCTCTCTCTTACTTAAAAGAAGGTCAACTGTGAAACAGCCTGATGTCAAAGATCAGGCAGAAGCAGAACTGTCAAATTTTGGTTCTTCATAATGACATATTGTGAAAATACCTTCAATCTATTTTATCACAATAACAATCATTTTTAAATTATTCACAATAATGATTGAATTGCAATAAAGTCTTTTCATTTCGTCAGAACAATGCACAAATTGTTTAACTTTAAATTATTTGTATTTTCGACAAAGTAATATAGAAATATATAAATAGAAAAAGAGTGAGTCATAAAATTTATTTCGTAATGACTGTAAGTGAGATTGTTGATAAAAATGACGACATTTCATTTAAAAAATAATCAAGAAAGTAAATATTCGATATATTTATCTAGAAAGAATTTAAGGGGCTGAAAATGATCTCCAAAAACAATCCAAGAAAAGTTACATTAGGAATGATGAAAGGTAATATTTTTTCGATAATAATTTTAATAATATATATAATAATAATAATAATAATTTTTTTTTCAATATGTATGCCTGACAATACATTAAACTCCTATATATTAAATATATTTTATAATTCCTAAACATTTAATTTCATTCTAAAAAAAATATGTTTTTCAACGAAATTTAATTTTTAGGGACTTCCGTCCCTTCAATTAAATACCATGCAAGCGATGATGAGCTGGAAGAATTGTATTCAGATGAAGAATCGGAAAAACTATCTCCAAAGTGCAGTCCTCTTAAAAAGATGGATAATTCTGAATCTTTCGAAAGTAACCTGGAGAGGCGATCAACCAGCATGGATGAAAATTTATCAGAAGGAACACCACCTTCTGATACTTGGAAAATGCTGTTAGATATTAGGGGAAAAATAACAAAGACTTTTGAAGATAAGATTTCGGAAATTAAAAGTGAAAAGAAGAAAAAGAAGAAGCGAAGAAGAGCAGACGTTGGCAGTGTTAGCGATTCTGAAAACTTTGAAGATATCACTCCTGTAGATGAAAGTAATTCCGAAAAGCAAAGCAAAGAATCTTTTTCACCACTTTTGCGGAGAAGAGTTAATTCCTCTAGATTTACTTTTCATGAAATTGAAACAGGATTAAAAACCAAAAATTACGAAGAAAAATCCATAGAAAGTGGTGTAGAGGCTGTTGAGCTTTTCGAAGACATTGTAAACAAGACTAATATTCCTAAACAATCGGAAATTTCAAGGATAGGGATTAATTTTAAAGACTTTTGTTGTCGCATTTATAAATCTACAAGTGCACAACCAACAGAAACAGAACACATTTTACGGCAGCTTTTAAATTTATTATTATATAAATTATTTCTTTTAACTTGTATATTATTAGTTTTGTGGATAGTTCCACTTTCTGATATTATAAAAGGAATTTGTGTAGGAATTTTTGTCTCGTTTATTTATAGGAAAACTTACTTTCAAATTCAACAAGTCTTGTCAACTCCTCCAAAAAAGAAATTAATTTCTGTACTTGAAATTCCTGCAGTAGAGGAATTCGCTGTGCTGGATAAATTTGAAGGATGGCTAAATGAACTGCCATATGATTACAAGCCTGAAAATTATCATGTGGCAAGAACAAAATCAGTTTTTTTAAAATTAGAAGGCGATATTCTTCAAGTTTTAGAGACTAAAACAAGAATACCCAAAAGAGCTGTATGGGATGAACCAAGCCATAAAGTTAAATTTACAAAGAAACGAATTTATTCTTTGTCTGGGTCGTCAGTCGAATTACTTCCGTTGGCTTTAATTAGAAGAAGGTATGGTAACTGATACTTGAAAATATTTTTTAACTTTATCTTTTTATAATAAGAGAAGAATTTATATAATTTCTATTTTAGGAGATGGAGTAAGAAGTATCCCATCTGTATAACTTTAACGAAAGAAGCTTTAATTGAATGTAATTTTCTAAAAAATTCTTCTGATGATGAAAGTCAACAAATTGAAAGTGGAAATGGTAAAATTATTGTGGAAGAAGAAGAAACCGATGATGATCTTTCTCAATCGAAAGAGATGAAAGATGTTTTCGAAGACAGCAAAGAAGAATTCGAAGATGTAAAACATAAAATATTTATTTTTGCTAGAACTGATCGTCAAAAAGAAGACTGGTATAGACAATTATCATTGTCAGCAAAAGTAGGAAGTAAACGAAGTTCGATATCATCAGCTAAAGAGTTGCCATTATTTCAAAATTCTTCGCCAATAACATTGCCAAATGAAACGAAAAATTCTAGTTGGAATTTTTTCTTTGAAATCCCACCTGAGATATCCTACATGTCTTATATGAGTCGTTATACTGAAGTAAGTTCATAATTCTTTTAATAAGTTAATTTGAAAATAAAATTTTTTTTATTTAATATTTACAATAAAATAACTATGCGTTATGTTTGTTTTAGAATCAAACGACACCTCCACATCTACAGTCAAATTCATCTTTATTATTGAACGACCAAGTGTGGCTAAATGCTCTACTGGGTCGATTTCTCTTCGACATGCATAAGTGTCCAGATATGATAAATCTTATTCAAGATAAGATACAACGAAAACTTTCCAACATTAAACTTCCATATTTCATGGAAAGTTTACAAGTATCTGAATTAATTATTGGACAGGGTGCTCCTATAATTCATAATTCAACGAAACCTCTTTTAGATGGAAGAGGTCTGTGGTTCGATTTAGATATCTCTTATGAAGGATGCTTAACTATGACCATTGAAACTAAATTAAATCTCATGAAGCTAAAGAGGACAGGTTCTCTTTCTACTAATTCTAATTCTAACGATACCTTAGAATCAGATAAATATATACCAGCACGATCTCCCGTCTACTGTAGTGATGTCGAAGATAGTCCTGAAACTTCAACAGAAGACGAGGATAATGTGCAATTTGCTTCACCCAGTGTTTCAAGAGAATCCACGTGAGTAATGATTCAAACAATCATAATATATTTATCACATAAATTTTAATTTCTATTAAATTTTTTAAAATTAAAATTCATATTTTCAGTCCAACTCAGTCTTCTGGTCGAAAATTTCTGAGCATGATGGATAAATTAGCATCTAGTAAATATTTTCAAAGCGTAAGTCATTTAGAATTGAATAAGAAGAATTTAAATTAATTTATATCACATCTATAATGTATCTTTTAAAACACTAAATTCAGGCTACAGAATTATCATACGTCCGTCGAGCAATGGAAGGAGTCTCCAATACAGAAATCAAACTCATGGTTAGCGTTTCAAGCATTCAGGGCTGTTTAGCTGTAAACGTTCCACCATCTCCTTCTGATCGCTTGTGGTATGGATTTAAGCCTGTTCCAAAGATAAGTTTAACTGCGAAACCCGCACTTGGTGAAAAAACATTTGACATTGTTTACCTCACACAATGGATAGAAACAAAACTTTTAAGAGAATTTGAGAAAATTGTCGTCATTCCAAATATGGATGACTTATTGATACCACTTTGTCCTAATTATCCTTATGTTTAAATTTTTACTCTTGTTGTTGGATTCCTTTATTTCACAAGAACTGGTTAAATGAAATAACTTGTTGTTTTTCAGTTACTTTAATTACGAAATTTAATCTTTTACAAAATTTTAATTCTGTTTTCATAAAATTAAGAAGAATTTTCAGATTTTTGTGAATATCTTAAAAGTTATTATACAGGGTGTTGCAAAAGTATGGAACTCCTTAAATATTTTTGAGCAAGTATTAATTGGTAAAACGAATGAACGGAATTATGGTCCATATGGGCCTGTTTTGTTCTGTTCTCAATAACTTTTGTTTAAAACATTTTTCTCAAAAATACATATTTTAAAAATTATTTAAAGGGTTTCATAATTTTTTTCTTTTACCCAAGAACTGAGAACAATCGTTTTAGTTGTTATAAATTAAAAATAGATACACAGTTCATGTCAGATACATATTTTTATATAAAGATTACAATAAGACAATCATGATCTTAATTTATATTCTAAGTGAAAAGGAAATTTTACTTTCTTGGGCACATTTTTATTTTAATATTTCTTGTAATTTAATTGTTAAACTTATTTTCATTATTATTGTTATTATTATTATATTATTATTGTTCCTTTAATAAATTTATATTGTTGAATATACGCATTTAAAATGGACCATAAGTTAATTTTTTATTATATTTCTATTTTTTATTACAAATTCTTTTCTGTTATCTTATAACTTTATAAATAACTGATCTTGAAATTATTAAAAACAAAAAATTAATTTCTTTTGTCCATGTAAAATTATAGCTATATACATATAATAATATTTAAAACTGATGGCGCAAAATGTAAAAAATGTTTAATTTTCAATTATGTAAATAAAGGAAAAATTATTCAAAGTAAAGTTTATTATCCATTTGATAGAAATGATTTAAATTTTTTAGATCATTCAGCAGCCGATTAAGTTATAAAAAAACAAAAAAAAATGAATTTCTTTTAAAAAATTTTGATTTTTTAAGGTCAAATAATAATAATAATAATAAAAAATATCACCATTAAAAAGACTATAAAAAAACTATTAGAAAAATATTTCATAAAATATATTACATGTCAAAATATGTCATGAAACACAAATCCTCTAACTTTGGAAATGATGATAAAATAATTAAACTTTATTTAATTCTTACTTTTATTACTTATTTTTTATAGATAAATTTATACAAATATAAACGATAATAAATCCGTTTCTTTAAATCTCTTATTATAAAATATATCACAGTTCAGAGATCGGTATCGTCTTCGAAGAAATACATTAGTTATATACAAGCATAAAAATATATTCTTATTTACAAGCAAACATTCACTAGTTTTTGTAATTATCAAAATGCATGAAATAAAAATAACATTAAAATAAATTGTAACAGGCAAAATATATAATAATGTTTACTAATATTCAAGTGCGAAATTAATTTTCTTGGAAAATAATTGTTTTAAGAAAGTTAAATTTGTATGATTTTTTTTACAATCGGCAGACTGTTGACAGTTCAGCAGGATTGATTTTCTTCAAACATTTCGAAAACGAACACATTCACTTTCTATTATTAGGTTCTGTTATTATTATTATTAATAATAATAATATGATTATTACCATTAGTTTTGTAAATTACACATAATAAATATTCTTGTAGTCACTAAGTTCGAAGAACACAGGGAGCAGTTTTCATTTCACGCACTGCTTCTGCCCAAGTTTCTAATCTTGGAGCACAAGCTAATGTTAAGTCCCCTAATCTCTTCTTAGCCATTATCACAAATTCTCCCTGTCCATGACGAGCGTCACAACTGGTTGGAACTCTGATTCGAACTTCTTTCTGAAGATGTGAATAATTTACATCCAATTCGTTATCCTAAAATTGAAATTTCTATTATTAACAAAATTTGAAAAATGATTGTCCGAATTTTGTGTACTTGTACAAGCCAAGGAACTGAAACAATTGAGAGAAATTAGAGATTTTCTTCCTTACCTCATTCACATCAAGACGACTGAGAATTTTGGTGACTCTGAGTACCAAATCATCCAAGTCTGTTTTCTTCTCAACAGCACTGACAGTACCTCTCGCAACGAGATCACTTTGACAATAAGTCTTGGCCAATTCTTCTTTTGAACACGGTCTACATTCTGTTTCCTCTTGTTCCTCCTGTTTTTCAAGATCGTATTGTAGCTCTACTATCCTCCTATTATACTCCCGCGAAGGTTCATCAGCCTCCACATAAAGAGCTGCCAATTGACCGTTAGAGTGGAAGCACCGATGATAGGACTTGTGTTTTCCATCGTTGGGAGAATACACAGGTCTCAGAGAAGTTTTACCTTCCAGATATACCCTTGCTGGACCGAAGACTTTCACACACGCACGAAAGCCATGAAATCCTTCACCTCCTGACAACACTACTCTGAGAGCGCCATGAGGATCTCGCCAAAAGACGGTGCCCCTCGAACAACGCAGGTACACTGGGCGAACGCCTTTTCCACTTCCACCACTGAAAGACAAATAATTATTTACATTCTCACAATCATCAAATTGCTTTCTTCTTTTGCCAAAACAAATAATAAAATCAAAATTTCTTTCTATTTATCCTTGATGGAATGAGATAAAATATACAAAATTTAAACTTGTTTCAATATTAATTTTATCAAAAAAATTCCCATATTAAAAGTAGAAATATATGTATATCGATAAATAAAGGATTTTAGAGATCGTCGACCTCGTAAGGTGACAAGATCCTAGCTATGTTTGTACATTTTATGTTAATATTTAGCCGCGGTTATTCATGCATATAATATATATGTGTGTGTGTGCATATTGAATTGAAGTAGGAGAGCCGTTCTCCTCTGTCACTGATTGTGAGGGCAAACCGGTTTTCGAGTGGTATAACTGGTTCGTATTTTAATAAACTTTTCTTTCTCGGTTATTAAATTATCCTGGCTTTTTAAAATCGATTTTGTTCAGGATTCGATTTTACCCTTGTATAAACATGAATCGGTAAGTTCGACAATATGAATCTAACATGACTTGAATATAACTTTCTTTTCTTAATATTTACAACATCATTGTATAACCAAATTAAGTTCTTAAAAGACAATGAATAAATTGTAGTATGTATTTCAATTAATTTATTAACAATTGAGTGAGATTTTTAGAATTATCAATTTTTTATATTTTATCTTTTTAAAAGATTTTAAGGGTGCAATTGAAGTTATGTAATAATGAGAAGGTAGAAAAATTTGTTTGATAAAGAGTAAAATGTGATAGTACTGACCTTCCTGTCCAATCGCATTGGTCTGTACTTGTAGGGGCCGTCGACACGGTGGTGGTTAAAAGAAGAACCAAAAACACCGCGACGAAGATCAAGGTTGATGGAAGCATCTTCCATTCAATCTTTTCTTTCTTCCAATTTCCAGTACCTTCGAAGTCAGTGAGTTAATTTGCGCTGCTTCACGATCTCACCTCATTTCTTCACTATATAAATATTTCTCTTTCTCAATTGCTACACACTTCCGTTTCACATATCTCATTCATATTTCAAACAAAAACTTGTTCATAAGTGACGAAACAAGTTTTTTGTCAGACGAAACGGAAACTCATAATCCGAAGAAAGAAATACAAAAAAGGATGTATTGTTTTTTCTAAAAAAAGGAAACACCTAATTCATTTTTAAATTGTATAAACAATGAGTAAAGTTTCCATTAATGGAAATGATTTTATTCTTTATAATATATTTTTTTATAAATATATAAGTCACATTTTTAGCACACACTCCATTTATTGAGGATAAGACCAAAGAGTTTTTTTTCAGAGATTACAAACAACGATCAAGTGTTTAATCTTGACGTTTTTTAGATTAAATTTAAGTTTCGACATGACGACTCTCTCAGCAGAGAGCGAGAGTCGAACTGAGTCGAGTCGGTCGGTTGGATCCCGCGTTATGCCCGCGTCCATCCAGAGCTCAGTCAGGGCCGAACACACCTACATGACAAACTCCTTCTTGGGATAAGAAAGTCTTTGTATACAATTTTTTGATTTTTCTATTCTTTTTCTATTCTTTTTCTATTATTTTATATAAAAATTCAATTCAGTTATGCATTTCAACACGCGAAAGTCTTATTTTAAGATCAGAGCACTGCTAATAATATAAGCATGTAAAATCTCTGTAAAATTTATTGTGTAAATTCAGCAAAGGTTGCATTTTAAAGTAAGACATTCTTTTTGCTTTTTGTTTCTCTATGTATTAACGTGGAGAAGCTAAAGATTTATTGTAGTTTTTAATGGGACAAAACGCACAATTATTCTTCTTTATATAAGAGTTAAACAATTTTTCATACAATTACAATTCTTACTGTCTTGTTATTCATATTTTTGAAGGTGGATTTCCTTGAATTCTCGAATTTGGTGTCCGCGGAGCAAATCCCATAAATTCTACGGTCCTGTTTTCAGACCGTTCACTTCACCATCAAACACGAAAATGAACTCACATTGAATAGTTTCACAGTATTAAACTGAAATTAAAAACTATATACCTACGTAAACAACTGTTAATTCTATAATTTAAGATATAAAATTTCATGAAAAAAATGGAAAAATATCCTTAAATTTTATTTTTTAATATTTCCTAACAGCATCCGGATGTCCTAAGGATAACCAGAAAGTAGGATATCCTGAGAACATCCTAGAAATATCCAAATTTTCGGATACGGATAAGACGTCCGTTGCTGTTAGGGTTAGAGACGCCTTCGCAAAATTTTCTCAAAATTATAAAAAAATACATTGCAAAAAAATGACAATTTTAAATGCGGAATTATGTCTTATTCATTCCACGTATTAAACAAAACCCATATAGGAAACGCGGAAAAAACATAATGTTAAGTCGTTGCTTTTAACGTGGTCAGCTTTCTATTATCCTAATTCGGCAAAATTACTTAAATTCTATATCATCACAAGACATTTCTATCTGCGCTTGGAAATAAACTGTTTAAAAACTTATTTTTTTATTTGAAAATATTGCCAAGACATCTCCTTAAAAATAAGTTTCATCTGTGTATTAAAAACTACTTTTTTCGACTAGAATATTTTATTTAAATAAACTACTTTCTCTTTAAAGAATGTATGTTGCTTTGACAAGCGACAGCTTTAGCTTATATACATATACTTAAAAAGTTAAAAATGAAATTTTGCTTGAGAAAATTGATTCTATATATACACACAGAAAAATATTTGTTATACTCAGCAATCGTTTAAATATTAAAATAATGCTCATCGCAGAACTAGTGTCTGAAATTGAGTCTGAAATTCAGCACTGCTAATCAGCAAAGGCTGCCTTTAAAATAGTATAAGACTTTCTTTTCAGTTTGTAAAATAAAGTAGTATTTTTCTATTCTTTAGTTTAATGATTTGGAAAAAATGGGAAAAACATTGTAAAATTAGAAAATGTTGCAAATGTCAAGCAGGTTTAAAGCTCTCGTGCAGTTAAATTCCGAGAAATTACAATTGCAGTTTTATGATGACGTGACCAGATGAGCAATCTTGCACTAATTTTAAAATGGAAATAATGACCAATCAGAGTAGAAACTTAATTTCTGCGACCAAGATTCGCTTACTGCGCTGACGTAGAAGAATTTAATATTTTTTCACATTCTTTTTAGTACATATTTTAATATAATGTTTGAAGAAAAAATTGTTTTTTATTCTATGTTTCTAATTGTATAAGTAATTGGCAAATATAAAAAACAGGACAAACTGTCGAGAATTTCTTTGAAAACATTGAGTTAAGTTGCTAAAAGAAAAAATTGTTATTTAATATAAATTTAAAAGACAAACTGAATAAAGAATGATTTCTGTCCAAGTGATTCTTTTCCCCTGACAAAAGCATTTTTAAGATTTGCTTCGTAATTTCTGGTATTGTCATTTTAATGAAGCCACTTGACCTGGCAGGGACTGACGTCACCAATGAACTGGCGTGGCGCGGCACATATTATGTATATAGTATGTGCCCGCCAATGTACCTATATATAAAATAAAATAAAGTAAACAGAGATGTAGTGCACAAGGCAATTGCTCTAAGTGAATAAATGCAATTCTATAATTTCTAGGCTATTTTTTCTTTACATTCTCGTAACAGTGAAAAGAAATTAACATTACAATTACAAAATTTTAAATCGAATAGTATATAAATAGATACCGCTAAAGGTGCTGCAAAGTTGCAAAATTCTATTTCCTTTCACCTCTAATACAGGCATATATTTAGAGTAATATCACAGTTTATGGTGTGCAGAATTAATAAATCTTAAATATCCTACGGACGTTCTATCCGTATCCGGAAATTTGGATATCTATGGTTATCCCTGAGACATCCTATATGAATATCCTACTTTACGGTTATCCCTAGGACATCCATAGAATATCTTGAATATCCGGATGCCGTTAGGGTGATAATCAAAATGGCAAAAATATACCTATATGTATATAAAAATGCGCTGAGAAACAATTCATTAAGCTTTCAGTAAGATAATATTAGCAAAGATTTTCTACGAATAACGCTCATTTTATGGACCAAGACAAAAGTGTCTGTCTGTGTTTGAAGATGAATCTTTGTGACTTGTATATATATATGTACACCAATATTTTACAAATCCTTATAAGAGTGTAACACGAAACCTGAAGGCAGTAAGCTCGACTAATTTGTGAAATTTAATCAACTGCGTTCAGCAACAGTTCGTTGCGGGAGGCTCACATGATAGAAAAAAAAGTCATCACAATTCGCTTTCTATCTACAATTTTAATGTTTTATATTAAGAATGTTTAGCACAAGAAAAACGGTGTTTTCATTGTCAGAAAATGAATCATTTTCATTTCTCAAAATAAAAGTAATACCTAAAATAAGTATATAAAATGAAATGATAATTCGATACACCAGATAATATATAAAATGAGACAAACCAGATTGTATATACAATCGAGAAGTTTCAAATTTCGCGGATGAAGCTTGATGTTGTCAACAATGATAACTATTAATAAATAATTATTTGAAAAGTGAATAAGACAATGCGCCTACTTTTATTGCAAAACTGAAAAAAATTTCAAAGAGAAATAAAGAATATAGAATATATATGTTTAATAAAAGACAAAGGAGATAGTGGTTCCACATATAGGATTTTGGCCAACAAGAGAGAAAGAGAGAGGCCTGCATAAATTTGATCCTATACTTGTGATCAGGTTGGCATTGGCGCGCCTTCCTTCCTCTTGGATTTTAATCCTTTTTGCTCCCTTTTGATCCATAACAATGGCCCGCGCGCTCCATAAAGCCGCACCCACACGAGTCGCGATATCGCACACACGTTTCACGATTTATGCCCCCCTAAGGCGGTCATTAATTTCTTTGAAACTTTCAGAGCAAGCCTCCCGAGTTACAAAAATATTATTATATACGTCTATACATAAGACTTCCAAAAAGTTAACATTTTTAAAAATTTTTTATTATTTTTATTTAAGAAAATATGTAAAATATAACTGTAAAATATTTAACCAATCCCAGAACTTGTCATTTTTTGACTGAGACAGTTGACAAAGAATGCCCCACATGTATACCTATATTTTTATTGTAATTTAACCGGTTTAGCTATTGCATGCAGTTCTACTTCCATATTGAACACAAATATGCACACTTAAAGCCAACCGTTGGCGGTTTAACATTTTTTAAGTTTTTTTGCTTTCGAATACGCTGCGAAAAGTCTAAGTTCGAAGATAAGACAATAAAAATGATAATTCTAAAATTCACTACCATTTTAAAGTTTGTGAAATTCTCTTTCGAAATAAAATCTATATTTAAAAATATAATCTGCACTTTGCTAGTGGAACGGTTTGAAATAGAATGCCCTATATTGTAGGGGAGAGCGGGGCAAAGACGCTAATGTAACGTTTATTTGTAAATATTTTCGTTATTACACAATCAATTTACGTGATTTTTTTTTCTAATTAATTTCAAACTAATTAACAACAAATTTTAATAATAATTCTTTAATTTATTATAAGCATGATTATTTAATTTAATTATTTTCAAGAAGATGCAAAAAAACGGCTTTGCCCCTTATGGCGGGGCAGCGACGTTTTTGCTTATATTTTTAAAAGGAAGAAAATTGAAGCCGTTAAAACTGTACGAACTTGCAGTAAATGGCCGAATATATTTGAAACATAAGTATTTAGTACATTTTTAAAATAATTTTAGTTATTTAAAAAAAAATAATCATTACTTGTATTTTTAACCTCACATTTTGAATTCGATTCTCCTCTGTTTCATTAAAATATCTACTTTAGGGCATTTCCACGAGAACAATTGAATTTTCGTCCGTGCGTCACGATGACTAAAACGGCTGTATCTTTTTTCAATTTGCTTATAAAATCAAAAAATTTTTTGGAAACGTTTCTATTTTCTTATCTTTTTGCATCGAAAAAAAAATTTGTACTTTATAATAATTTTAAAATAAGTTACAGACAAATTTAGGGATCGTGACGCACGGAAAGAATGTCCGCTTTTTCATGGAAATGCCCTTTACCATCTATTCAAATTGAAAAACAATTTAAATAACCGCGCCAAAATATAATGAAATAAAAAATAGAGTTACATTAGCGGCTTTGCCTCGCTATTCGCTACGTCCTTACGGACATGTAAAAAAGAGGCAGTATTAAACCAACCCCTTTTCCCCTCATCTAGTGAGAAGACTATTGGAAAGACAAATCTCCCCCTACTCATTCCAATCTTGGATATTTTTTAACGCTCGAAAATCACTCCAATTTGGCAATTGTTCTTTATTTATTATTCCCAATTTCACAAGTCCCAAATTTAAAATGTTTCTACCCGCGTTTACATCACGATTCCATGAGATTTTACATGAAGCACAATAAGCTGTTCTGTTTCTGAAAATGTCCATGTTTTCGTTGCAAGTGCTGCAAAGTTTTGTGGTTCGATGTTCATCGATAAAAACAATTCGTAAATTTGGATATTTAGATTGCTTTTCGATTAATCTCCTCGCAACTTTTCTTAACGGCATCCGCACGTGGCCACGCATCCATGGTGATATTTCAGGTGATCCAATCACCAACAGTTGTTTCCTCTTTACATCGCCAACCATGTAATTTGCTAAGAGATCTGTTTCACGTTGTACTGACATGTACTTGTCCCATTTCAAAGCCGCTATTTTTCATTTTTCAAAATAAGGTTGATTTCGTTTTAGCGCTGTCAATAAATATTCTGTTGATATTAAAATTTGTTGAGGATCTTTATGATTTACTTTGTCACGATATTTCTCACTTACTTGCAAATCGTGATAATATTTTTTATAATTCTTTGTCTCATTATAAAGAATGCTTTGTCTCTTATTCTCCTGAGTTTGCCACCTGTAAGATTTTGTAGAAATTTTTATATGTTTATCTATACATTTAATATCGAAATTATCATTCATTTTTCTTTCTACTCCAGCAAATCCAAATTTCAAACCTGGGTCAAGACCCTTGAACACTTCATATTTTGTTACATCTCGCGACTCTTGTTGCTGTAAAGGAGAAAAATTTGTTATATTTTTTGGTTTAACAAGATTATAAATTACAGACACAGCCACACCATCCGTCATGATTGTTTTGGAAAATTTCAATTTCTCTTTATTGACTTATATTTTAGATATGTCAAACATGTTGTTCCATCTTTCATCATTTTCATTAATTTTCTCCGGACGTCGTTGATTTTTAATGTCTTGATGTCATTTGTTTTCCAATTGTATTTCCTTTTTGATTGGAGTCAATTTTTTTGTAATTTCTTTTAATTGATTTTTTATGTTTGACAATTCTTCTGCATTTTTTGGATTATTTGCTTTTTCCAAATATTGAAAATTTCTTTCCAAACCAGTTTTTTCAGCATGCAGCAACTTTGACTTTTCTTTTAATGGCGAAATGATGTCTTTGTGCATGAGTTCTTGTGCTGCAATTTCATTGACGGTAAACTTTTCCGATGCTTTTTAAGTACATGTATAATCTGGTGCTACTTTTTTCAATTCAGTTTCCAACAGTTTTAACGCCGTATTCGTGTACCTAATGTACTTTAGACCAGGACTCATGATTGGTACAAGAATAAAACTTTTGATTCCTTCACGTGCAACATAATCTTGTAAACGATGAAAAAATATAAGAAATTTGTGACATTCCTTTCTTCTTTTAAGATCTCGAAAATCCAAATTTTCCAAGTTCAAGGCCTTTAGAGTTTCATTATCACATTCATTGTATTTGAGAAGATTGTCAAGTTTCGTTTTAATGATTTTCCTATGATTCAATTCTTCCTCCTCTTCATTGTCCTGCACTTTTTTTGTGGCCTCTTTAATATTACTTGTTTTTGTCGATGGCTTTGATGATTTGTTCTTACGTGTTGGTTTTTCCCAGTTTTTATTGTTTTTTTTAAATGTTAAACGTTCTCGATATTTTTTACCTCTATTTTTGCCCTTTGGAGGTAAATCATAAACAATTTTTCTTTGTTTTTTATCGCGATTTTGTTTTAATTTTTTAACGTTTCTAAAAATTAATTTTTCCACATGCGGCTCATAGGGATGCAACCTTTCTAATTCAGCACGTCTTGCTCTTCTTTCTTCTCGATACAGTTGTTTTATTTTTTTATTTTTTTTTGGCCCACTTCTCCCTTTTTTTCTTGTTACGTAATCTACGAATTAATTTTTTTTCACGGTAAACTCTTGTTCGCTCCTGTTGACGTTCTGTAGTTTCCATTTTATCCAATTTCATTGTAGATTTGTTTTTTTTAAATAATTCATGTTTGAAGAACGTAGCAAGTCGACTTCTGGCATGATAATGAAGATTTGTCAAGTAATTGACATTTAATTGAATTGCCATTTCCTGTATTTGAGAAGAGAGATTTGTGCAATTAAATAATTCAAATTTGCCACCCATGTACTCAGTAAACTAAGGAATAAATTCATTTTTCAATTTATTATGCATTTCTTTTTTGGCATCAGTTCTTGGTTCTGTAGAATTTTCTTTAAACAACGGAAATATTGAATTATAATCGGGACCTTGTTCGGACCAGATTTTACGTAAATAATCATTTGTGGGATGACGAAGTGCAAAGTTTATAAAAATTGTAACCAATATGGTCGTTCTCGATAGCACTTTGACTTGATTAATGACCAAATCCCGAAGTTCTGGACAGCAACAAAAAGAATCAGAAAATCCAGTCTTTATCGTAAATTTTGTTTGAAGTTTTAAATCTTCACCATCATCATCATCGTCGTTGTCGTCTACTGCTGCTGATGATGATTTATCGACTTTTTCAGGTGTTTCTTTTTTGTTTTTCGATGATTGTTTTTTGGGAGTCTTTTTACGGGTATTCTGTATTTTATCAGTAGTTTTCTGCATTGACTTTTTTGTGACCATTGATATAAATGAGACTGCATCTTGTACATCAGCTGGTTTACTTGTTGACGGTTGTGGTTCGTTGGCATAATTTTTTTGTGTCGATAAAGATTTTGGTATTTTAAATTTTTCTGTTGGTGTGTTTTTTTCATTTTTAGCTTCGTATGTTGTTTTTTCGCTTCTTTTATCACTGCCCAAATTTAATTTGAATCGCTTCCTTGGAATTGGGCTGCGTTTAAATTCATTTTTTTCACCCAAATCGACAGATTCACTTGATTCAATATTTAAAAGATTTAAATTTTTCTGCCACGACAAAGTTCTATCGTCATTGTTGATGTTTGATATAAAAGGCTGAGAATTGTCATTAATTGACATTAGAGTATTTTCGTCGTTAAGAAAATGTTGCTGAGGTTGTCGATGATCATCGGAGATGTCTTCTTGAAAAGATTGATCTGAACGGTAAAGAAAATTAAAACTTGGCAATGCATTTAGCTCTTGATTTAAATGTGCGTCTTCTTGAAGAGGAATTAACTGTTGATGATTCGTGGGTATTACTTCTTGAGATTGATCTTGACGGTAAACAAAATTAACACTTGGCAATGCATCTGGCTCTTGATTTAAATGTGCGTCTTCTTGAAAAGGAAACAACTGTTGATGATTCGTGGGTATTACTTCTTGAGATTGATCTTGACGGTAAACAAAATTAACACTTGTAGATGCACTTTGTTCTTGATTTAAATGTTCTTCATCTCGCGGAGGAAACAACTGTCGACGTACTCGATTCACATTACAATTCTGACCATTGTCAGATTGTTGACAACGACGCGGAAATAAGGGAGTAAATCTACTGTACACTGTACGAATACGATTACTATCAACACTATTTGAATTATGATTACTGCCCGAATTATTATCACTACGCCTTGGTAACAATGGAACATTGTCGCGAAACATTGCGTCTATTAATCGCATTGATTTGTTAAACGCGACGTTGTGCATTTTCAATATCTGCACGTGATGGAGGAGATTTTTTGTTTCTTTTTTCTTATCACTCATTACAATAATAAATGTTAAACAATTAACTAAAATCTATCTTAAAACTATATACATGTACAATAACACGGTTTATCAAAAAAAGTTTCTATAATGACATTCGACAATGTTTTTTGCACGACACACGCAGAATCTTGTCCAATGCAGCAAAGCAAAGTTTCCTTACAACATTCAGCAAAAGCATTGTTGACAACAAATTCAATTCAAACTCCAATAATGATCCAAGTTGATAGACTCGTAACACAACAAGGCCTGAGTAAAAAAATAATAATATAATATTTAATAAATTAATAATTACAATAATTCTTAATATTTAAATATAAAAAAAATTAAAATGGCAATAAGTAATAAGTGAGGGGCAGATAGCAAAAGTGGATTAAAATTTGAGTGCGAACAAAAGTGTGATAAAAAAATTGCGAGCAAAAATGGGTTTTTATAGTAATTTCAGGTTTAAAATATTTATTTAAATAATAATTTTAAAAGAAAATGTTTCCTTCATTAGACTTGACGGAATTTTTGTAGTGTCAAATTAAAAACTATTGTTACCCCCTAACGTTACAAAATTAACAAAATAAGTGAATTTAAATTTTATGTAAAATTTAATTTAACTTTAGAGGTTAGTGTTGCAAAAATACATTTTTAAACAAAACATATATTGTTAGAAAAAACATTTTTTATTTATAACTTGATATGAAATTTCAATTGAGAATTATAATTGATAATAATATATTCACATATATTATATACATATTCAATTTGTGAACTTTTTTATTTATAACACCTATTTTAATAAATATTAATTGATAAAATCTATTTTATAATTAATTTTTGTGATTTTTTCAATTGGTCAATTTTCTTCTATTTTTTTTGCACTTCAGTTGTTCAAGAAATTATATTTTTTTAATTAATGCACAAAACAATATTTTTTCACCTTTCAAAATCTGATCAATTTTTTTTAAATAGTCAAATTTTCAAAAAACTAAAACATTTTTTTAAGAAAAGACAAATTTGACAAATTTTTCATTTTTTTTTTCTTTTTTGCAAGTTTTTTTCTCATTTTATCAAAAAATCAGTAAAACTATTGTTTTCCTTACTAAAAACGAATAAAAATCACTATATATAATTAGTTTTATGTCAAATAGAAACCTTTTTACAAAAGTTTGAAGGGTGTATGGACACCCCAGTTACCCTTTAGAGGGTGAGAAAATTCAGTTACTTTTTATAGGGTTAATAGAATTGTCTTAAAAATTTAGCTTTAGAAGACTTTCTGTCTAATGACTACTTTATCAAATAAAAATTAGATTCTATAGAAATTTTTTTAATAAAACTTTTGTTAAATGAGAATTTTTTTATATAGAAATTCTTTTAATTGGAAATTCTGTTTATTAAAACACTTTTAAGTGAATATTTGGATAAATAGAACTTGGACAAAAGAACAATTCTAATACATAAAAAAATTTTTTTAATAAACATTTTTCGAGATATAAATTTTTTCATATGGAAATTGTATTACTTGAAAATTCGATATATTAGAAAATCTGCTCTATCACAGTCCAGTTAAATAGAAATTCTACAAAATCAGAAATTTGTTAAATAGTAATTTTTTTATATTAAAATTGGGCTCATTATAAAATCTTTTTTTTTTAATTCTACTAAATGTAAATTCGATAATTTTTAATTTGACACCAAAAAAAATCCGCCAAATCTAATGAAGAGAATATTCATGCGTCCCAAAGAATAGTCATCAATATCACTTCTAAATAGATAAATTAATCAAAATATCTTAACCCGTTTTTGCTCGCAACCCATTTTTACTCCCATTCAAATTATAACCCACTTTTACTATCAGCTTCTCAAGTGAAAATGTAAACAATATCGATTGTGTTATTCCATTTGCGGTTATACCCGAGATATCTCGGGGTAAATAATTTTAGTGAAATCCATGCAAAATCTCAATATTTTTTATTAAAAATTCTTACCTCACACTAAAGCCGAAAATAACAAGTGAAATGCAGGATAACTAAGAATACGGAAAAGTGACGATGAAACTGATGCTTTCAAAACAAAACGGTAACTGACGATGCAACTGATTATTTCAAATCAGAACGATAATTGACGATGAAACAGAGGATTTCCAATCAAAACGGTAACTGCAAGGTGAAAATAAAACTATAGAAATTGTTTTTTCTATTTAAACAAACACTATTTTATAAAAATAAATAGATAAAATACTTTTAATAGGTTTACAAATATTTTTTAAATATAATAATATTTATTGATAGACACATTTTTGAGTTTTGTTTTGTTTTTTTTTGAATATGTGACGCGATCTGAAGAAAGGGACTTTAGAAACTAAAATTATAGGTTATGTTGTGAAATTTTTAAGTGAAAATACACAATTTAATATATTTAAATATTAATATTATTATTAATTAATTAAGATTATTATAATATATTGTTGAAATTATATATTATATAATTAAGTATTAATGAATAGATACTTTAATATTAATAGTTTTATCAATATTAATATTAAATATAATTAATAATAATATCTTTATTAATAAATTTATTTTTTTGTTCTTTATTTGATATTTTTATTACTATTTTTCTTTATATTAATAATATTTTTAAAATATTAAAATAATTGTTATTTAAAGTTAGGGGCATTAAGGCATTAATATTTCAATTATCTTGAAAAAATGGAAGTAAAATTTTTAAGAAACTCAATTTTTTTAAAGATCTATTTTTGGCTCTTGGTAAAACTCACTTATTTATCAATTCTTAAATTGAAATTTTTCAAAAACTCGATTTACTTTCAAATAATTTAATAAAATACAGTTTTTCGAAATTCAAAATATAGAAAAAGTTTTCAATATAATATTTTCAAAAATTTAACTTTTCTTCAAAACAATTGGAATTAAAATTTGTCAAAAAGAAACCTAATATTTACAGAATAGACCTTTTCATGCTGTTCGTTCTGTCCTTATCTAGCGCATATAATGACGCATGAGTTGGAAGAGGACAGATTGATCAGCATGAAAAGGTCTATTTTAAAAAAATTTTATTCGAAAATTCAATAATTTTTTGAAATAAATATATATATATATATATATATAAATATACATTATGTGTGTGACGTCACAAGTTGGCAATATATTTTTGATCGCGAGCAAAGTAAAATAATAGAGAAAATTGCACCGATGCTTCTAGAGTGAGAAAAAATTGCACTTCCATTTACGATGAATATATTTACTATTAACGATTATTCCATCATCCAATATATTATAAATTCGATTAATTTTGTAAATAAAATACAGAAATACCGAAATAATATCTATTTTTACAAAAATTTATCGATTAATAACGCAAAAATTCTGTGAACCACATTCTACGATTGTGGGGAAAAAATGACGCCAAGCCAAGCGTGCACAAAATGGGGCGGATTTTCAACGATAAAATTTTCACGAAGCAAAAATTTACTATTTTAATTCAATTTAGAACCCGATTCTTACTTATTTGAAGAGTATTTCTGAATTTCGGACGAATAAAATAACTAACAAGAACACCGAATAGATCAACCAAAAAAATTTTAAACACTCAAATGATATTAACAAAGAATTCACTTTTTTACTTACACTCCTCTCTGCGACGAGTAGAACAATGAGGAACATGAGGAAGAAATGGTTTTAGTGGGAGTTTACTGGTAGCGCCACAAGTCGACACTTCCTGTCGTATGAAACCAAAATGGCGAATTTGAATTCAAAACGATCAACATAACCTGTATTAATCTCGTTTTTTCTATTTCAACACATTCATATTTTTTTTTCAATGTCAACCACCTTTTTTATAAGTGAATAAAAAACAATCAGTGAATTAAAAAAACAATAAAAAAGGAGGAGGCGTTGGCCTTTATGCTTTCAGCGTCAGAAATGCATGCACATGCGCAGTGTGAAAAATGGGAAATTTGAAATTTAAAAAATAAAATTGAAGTCTGTAAATAAAATGAAATTAAAATATTTGTTTTCATTTAATGGATATTTGTATATTTTATAATAATTTCTTTTTATTTTGTAATTGTATTTTTAATTATTAATAATATTTAAAAGTACATTTTTTTATTGTTTAATTGTATTTTAAATTAATAATAATATACACGTACATTACAGTTAATTTAAAATTTTTTAAGTGATACCACTTGACAAGAAAAAGTGCTTAAATTAATTTAAAATTGTTTATAAACAAATTTTTAAGAATAAAAATATTTACTCATACACACATTTTTGATTTATTTTATTGACTAAAATTGGTGTAAAATTTGGAAACTGAAAATAAGATTGTGAAAATAATTTTTTCTAGTTGAACAGACCCCATTTTATAAGGATAAATGTATAAAAGAATTTGAAATTGTTTACAAACATTTTTTAAGAATAACAATATTTACCAATAGACAAATTTTTGAGTTATTTTATTGAATAAAATATAACATTTTTGTTGACATTTGTTGCGCTTGAAGTTAGAAATCCTTCATGTCTAAAGGTAATGCAGATTTTCATTTTCAACTGTTTTTCCAAACATTTTTTAAACGGCTTTGCCCCCAATGACAAACATTTTTTATTTTTAAAATTTCACTTATATAAATAAAAAAATGAATTTAAATTTAATGCAGATCGTGTAGATAAATGATTCATTTATTCAATCGAAATGTTTTTAAGACCCAAGTGCTTAAAACTATTTTTTAAATTTGAATCTTCGATCAACGAAATTTTCATCTCTTCCTTGCAAAAACTATTTTTATATTATATTTCTTATTGTACTTAATATTTTCGAGTTTTTTTCTTTTCTAATTAATTGCTTTAATCATATTAATAATAAACTGTAAACAAAAATTGTATTAGATGAGAAAGAAGAAAGATATTTTGAAAAACGCCTTTGCCCCGCTCTCCCCTATATATTGAGAAATAAGAGAATAGTATCGCCTTCTATCTTATCAGTGTATAAACTAAAAGAGAAAAAAAGTTTCCTTCTCGGTTTCCTCATAATTTTAACTGAAAACTAATATTAAAATTATTCTTTTTTAAATAACAATTTTTTGAAACTTTACTTTCTTTAACTGCTTTAATGAGACTAAAAAAACTAATAAGAATAAGAAACCCCGGTTCTTGAACTTGAAAATGATAAAAAAAAACTTTTAAATCTTCTCAAGAATAGCCTCCGTGTAGGATATCCCGAATATCCGGATGCTGTTAGGGATGTTATTTTTCATTTGCAGGCTACAGTTAAGGGAAATGAAAGAAAAAACTAAAACTCGATTATATTTTCAAATAGCAGGTACCTTTAGAATATGTTCCACTTCAATGATTGTAGAATAAACAAGACACAAATGTATTCCATATACATTATTTAAAAATTAAATTTAAAATACATAATATATTTGTCAATATAATTATCATTTTATTTAAAAAAATAAGAGAACGAATAAAAAATACCACGTACCCTATATACTGTGCATTTTCGCGCTATATTTCCAATTTGAATATATTTCCATAAAAACAATATTATACTAATTTAAAGGAATATAAATATTGTTTTAATATTTAGTATACTTATAAAAATAAATTTCTAAGAATTCAATTCTGATGGAGCTTGTGAAACCTGTTATAGCATTCGTGTTCATTCTGAATAATTTCAGTTTACCTGGCAAGCTATTATCATGGTTAAAAGTCAAGAATTTAAAAAAGACTTCGTACTAAACTATTAGCAAAGGAATGTATGTAATTATGTATTTATCAAAAACAATGAATTCAATTATAATTATACCAATAGTGGTTAAACTTGAAAATAATAATATTGGCTGACTCAAACATGCAACACCTACTTCGATAAATACAGTAGATTATTACGTGGTTGGGTCAGCCTATATATTCATTCTTCTATTGTTATTACTGATTGATTATAGATATGGAAAGTTGAAAATAATCTTATTCTATAACCATCCGCAAAGATAATTTCTTTTAATTAACAACGGTTCAAAAACATATTTAAAGTTTTGTTTACTTAGCAAGTTTTTATTTTAAACGTTCCCGCTTTTAGGATTGAACTGACAAATCAAAGTCGCATGCGCGATAAAATAAACTTTTTTTTCTCGGCAAGACATAAGGACGTACTTAACAACAAAACAAATGTCAAAAGAAATGTTTAATCTTTTTTATGAAAACAGTATCTAAAAGTGTTAGTTTAAAAATTAAGAGAATAAATACAACTGATACATTTATTAAAAAAAACAATTCATTTTTAATATTGTATTATTATTTTCAGGTGTTTTAAATAAATCTTATTTACATATTTAGTATACGGCTGGTTATATACTATATTTTTTTAATAATTTACGCTTTAAAATGGATGCATTCATACAATTAAACAATCAAACTGCTGGTCGTGATAAGATTATAAGGTTAGTTTTTACTCGATATTTTTTTAACTATTTTTTTAAACTTATTTGATACCTACTTATTTTTCATAAAAATTTGAGTATTAATTTTAATTTATTAGAACTTTGCAATACGGCAGTCGTGCTTACTGGTTTTATACTCAAAATAAACACAGTACAGCTTATTCTGTGGATGTTTTGAAAAGTCTCGAATACACCTTCAGCTCATTTAGAAAATGTGAGGGAATTTTATTTATTATATATATATATATATATTACATTTTTAAATTATAAATTACTCAGCACTTTTGTTTGTTGATCGTATTTTTATTTCACCATTTCAAAGTCCAATTCTCCATTGGTTTTCTTTTATAATTCAAGAAATTTTTCTTTTTTGCAGTGCTACGACTAGGAAGATGTTTCGAGAGTCTATACTCTACATTTTCGACAATAAATTATCCCGATGTGGTTATAAGGATAACAATGTCCGTATCACGAATTTCGAGTGCTCTCTTCCTTTTGGCTGATCATATTATTTGGATTGGTCGTGTTGGAATAATGCAAGTTGACATTTCCAAATGGACTTCAATGTCAAATCGTTATTGGTTAATGATGCTTATCATGAATTTGACGAGAGATTTTTATGAAATTCTTCAAATTTTAAAAGACTGTAAAACAAATTTATTATGGAATAGAGCCTCAAAACGTAGTGTATTAAAA
Organism: Leptopilina boulardi; assembly: GCF_019393585.1. Taxonomy (NCBI): domain Eukaryota; kingdom Metazoa; phylum Arthropoda; class Insecta; order Hymenoptera; family Figitidae; genus Leptopilina; species Leptopilina boulardi. The sequence goes on along the minus strand of NW_026137655.1, from coordinate 4,238,765 downwards.
TATTACGGTCAAGTTTGCAGTCATTTCAAGTATCGCACAGATATTATATCGGATACAATTAAAAATGGTTGCGATATTTTTATTCCATTGACTGCATTAGGTTATACAAAATTAAGTCCTGGTGCTGTGGGAATATTAGGTGTAATTTCTTCATTAATAGGAATATACACTCTTGTTTATCCCGCTGCAAAATTGGTGCCATCGTGAAAATGTTGTTTTACAATTAATTATAATAATTAGTATTCGCTCATTATATATATGTATATTGATAAATTAATTAATATGGTAACCAAGAAGACTTTTTTTTATGGCATAATGTTAAAATATTATTGAACAATTAATATACATACATTTTAACATAAATTATCAAGCATTTAAGATACAAATTTATAGTTTTACAATCTGATATAAATATTATATAAATATACCTTTACGAATAATGTTACACAATATTCATGGTTTATATTTTTGTATAAAATGAAAATGTTAGTAATATATGTTGACAAAAGTTCATTATAAATTTTGTTGTTTAATTTTAAATGTCTAATATTCTAACATTTTTAAAGTTGTTTGATTACGATTAGTTACAATACTTTTTTTATAAGTCGTCATTTATTACAAATTATTTTATTTAAATTGAACCGCCGTAATATACTTTGCTTTGATTTCCGGTTTTATCTAGCCTTACCTTTAATTATCTAACCTATGTTTAAGTCGCATTTGAATGTTGATCGTTGTTTACATTTTGATTAATGATGATGTTCACTGTTTAAGAAAATGAGATACCTTTTAATTAAAACGTTATTAAATGTGATAAATAATACATTTTGCTATTATAATTAATATTACACACTTTAAGAATGAATACTTCATCAAACAATGAAGAAAGAAAAAAAGAATGGCCTTATTTTAAAGGGAATAAAAGTAAATATGAAATTAATATGTAAATAAATGGTAATAATTCGTATTTAGAGTATATATACATATAAAAGTTAATTTTTTGTTAATATTATAGATACAATTGATCAAAAGGTGCCCCTTCTTATAATGGAAATACACAGACTGCGGCCTTTCTTTTCCATAGATAAACCTCGATTACATGTGCTTAATATGCCAGAACTGCAAATCCGTAACGTTGAGATTATTGGCATTATAACAAAAGCTTATGAACGAAGTAGACTTGATCTTATAAGTAACTATTCCTCTAAATTTATAAACAAAATTAATTAATTAATTAATTAATTAATATTATTTTTAATATTTCAGTTGACGATGGTACAGGACAAATTTCAGTAGTATTCAAATTGATGAATGAACTGAAAGAGGAACGTAAGAAGATTGATTCGAAATTCCAAAGATTGAGCAAAGTTGCTGAATTAAAAAATTTAGAACCCGATCAATACCAGTTAGAAATACAAGTTAGTAAATGTTTTAAATAAATAGATAAAATCTGATTTTCAATATAATTTTTCTTTATCAATGTTAATTTTTATAAGATATAAATTTGATAGTCAAATAATTTTAGAACTTGGAAAAACGATGGATGCAGGAAACAAACAATGGTAAATTGGGAATTTTTCAAGTGTTGGATTACGTTAATGTCAAAGGATTTATTGATTTAGACTTTGGAAAAAATAAAGTAACGAAAAATGATTTATCTCTTGACAAAGGTAATCTATGCAAACCTGTTATTTATGCTAAAACCATTCAACATATAACCGAAAAGGAATATAATGATAAAATGCAAAGTTTCATTTCAGGACTAGTTAGAAATAGATATCATGAAAATTAAAAAGAAAATGTTAACTTATCTAATGATATTTAAAACAAATATTTATAATATTATTTGAAATCTAGGTATCTTTTTTTTATACATTTCTTGAAATAAAATTTAATTACATAATATAATTTATATAAATTTTATAATTATAAATAATAGTTAAAATTTATAATTTATAAATAAAAATTTAAATAATAAAATGTTAAAATTGAAAAATTATTCCAACACAATATATTTAATTAAAGCAAAGAATTTAAGTAACTGTAACATGAAGTAAAAGACTTAATCAGTATTAAGTATTTATTACATATAAGCATTTATACAATACAAAGTATTTGTTTAGACATGACTGGTATTATTAGTGTCCTCATTTTCTTAAATATGTAGAAACATTCTTTCTTACCTCAGAAACGGATGTGGATTTAAAAAAGAAGGGAAATAGGTTCGCTGAGAGACAAATAAAATAAATAATTATAACATCAACCTAGACCACAGAATAAGACCCAAATATATAATTACACACGCAGGAAATTAATTTTTTTAAATGAAACTCGTCATTAAATTTGCAATTTGGTTACAATTATCATTACAACAAAATCGTTGATCAAATTATGTATAAGTTTTGTCTCTCACATTACACAGCATAATGGGAATTTTATTTTTTTGTGCTACCATATCGCAATTAGTATCAGTTAATAATAATTAGACGATACATCTTAAAAGTGTGCAAAAAAAAAATCAAGTTCATAGAAAAATTCATCTACTATCAGCATAAAAGTAGATATTTTCACGAGAAAAAAAAACAATGAAAAAAAATTATTCAAAAGTATATACATATAAAAAAAGAAAAACTTATAAATTCGTTCTAATCAGAAATCGTGACAAAATTTAGTGCAATTTTTCTTAAATTCCCTTTCTTTTTATTCGATTTATAAATTAGACATTAAAAATACTCAAAAAAACCGCAAATTTTATCGTCGCAATATTAATTTTTTATATCTACGGTGTAAATAGCACGTGGCGTAAATAAACGCACATTGTAAGCAAAAATTTTAACATCACTCGCCGTAGAATGCATTTGTTTCGTTTCTTTTCTTTTAAACATTTATAATAAAAATATATAGCCACCAAAGGAATATGTTAATTATTCTAACTTTACTTCACACAGAATTTTTTTTTCTAAGATTCATCTTAATAAATACAAATGTGCAGCATCAAAATACTTTAAAAAGAATAAAAAAAATAATAGTTAAAGAATTTAAAAGAAATATTTTAAAGAAAAATAAATTCTCGGAGAAAATTCCCCAAATTTTAATTTTTGTAATACATTTTTATTTTTAAAATTCATTTTTTTTTAAATCACTGAAATCATTAAAAATTACTATTTTTCTTGTAAAAAAATCTTTTCTAATAAGATATATTTTTTTGAATATATCTTAATTTGTTTCTGAAAGAATCTGATTTTCTCTAGAAAAATCAGAGATTTCAGTTTATTACAAAGAATATTTTTTGTCGTATGCAACATTTTTGAAAAAATGAATTATGGAGAATAACATAAACAGCAACAATTATAGTATTATTAATAATTAGATTTTTATAATTATAATACTAGAATTCTAATAATATAATTATAATATTAATTCATAATTAGTAATTAATAATGTTAATTATAAAAAAGATGATAATGTATCGTCGAGAAAAATAAACAAAACATAATTATTGATGCTGCACATTGTATAATAATATATAACCATGCAACAAAACAATTATCATCACAGTTTAAAAACTAATGTGGTAAATTTACGAAATCGCAAATAACAATGAAATCTAGACTACCAGTATTTTGATGGACTCGGTCTCGCTCTCTCGTTCTCATGCACACATATTCTTTCATTTATTTTCCTTTCGCTCTCGTTTTCATTTGTTTTCTTTTTTTCAATATAATATATCTGATAAAAACAGTAAAATCGCTTGACTAGTTAGCGCACGCCCCGAAACGTATGGAAGAAAAGCTGTCGCTATATCGTTTTCCTCACAGTACTCAATTAAAAATTGCTACTAAATAATTCATTTTCATTTCTAATCAAGGTGCTATTTAAATCTCTCTCTTTCTCTCTTTCTCTTTCTCTCTCTATCTCAAGATGTAAACTTATCTTTTCTTGATGAAATATTACATCATTTTTGAGATAATGAAGATATTTTACATTCTTTAAAACATTTTATAATTATTGTAATATCTTATAGTTTTTTATAATGTTATAATAAATATAAAATATCCTCGTTGAGAAGATATTTTTATCTCATATAAAGATATCTTCATAAAAATCCTATATAAGATGATGATATCTTTATATCTTGAATACATATACACATAATATATATTTTTCTCCTCTTTTGTAATAAATGAAAATTCCTAGGCCGTGTTCACAGGAAATCTTCACATAAATACAATGATTTCGTAATTTTTTTTTAATCTGCGATAGTCAAGCAAAGATTCATTGAATCAAACTATAACTTCTAGTAAACAGAAAAATTTTACATTTATATCTTACATGATTCGAATTCGGGGGTCCCTTTTTATCCGCAGAGTATTTAGTGAGAATAGAATATTGATGAAAATAATTTTGCTTTTCTTTTTTCCGTATATATAATATATAAATAAAAAACAAAGACTTGAATTAAATGTTACAAACAAGCATTTAAATATCCTTTTTAAAGTTCTCGAAGAAAGTTAGTCTCGATATCAGTTTGCTTTAATATGATGGGTTTCTTTCTTTTTTTTTCATATTTATGTATTTTTTTGAAGTTACTTATAACTTACTTACTTGCCTGTTCTTTAATAATATTATTATTAATTAACGTTATATATTATTTTACACTTCTTTCATTATTATTATTATTATTATTATTTTTTTTTTGATAGATAAAGTTTAACTGATTTGAGCTAAACTGTTATCAGCCAAAGATAATTGTTTTGGATCCTATTGTATTAATAGTTTACTGCAATTCATCTTCTCATTTTGCGGATCCCTATTTGTTTCTGTATCTAAATAGTTTTGTTTTATTTACAATTGAAATATCTTGAAACTCGATACTCTCAGATTGATTCTATATCAGATGTCCGGAGCAAATTGATTATTCTTTTTGTTTGTATCTTCCTGATTCTTCTTGAATGGTTTGTCGTTTTCATTATGATAGTAGATCTAAATAATGAAACAGTTTCAGATTAATATTTCTATTTCGGGGGAATTTTCACGGTACTTATTTTTTTAAAGAATTTTTCACATAATAAATGGATTACAATTGTAAAAAAAGTAATTGAGCATAGCAGTACCTGTTACTTGATTATCTTGTTTGTTGTTAAAAACATCCTGGAAAGGATTAGTGTTGACATTAGTTGTTGACACAAAGGAATTGGCCATTGGAGTAAATGGTATTGCTGATGGATTAAGATTTGAGTTTAGCGTGTCTTCATTTGCTAGATTGGGTGTCAGCTCAAGTATTGGTCCACTACCACTATTACTCAAATTGTCAAAATCCGACAGGTCTAACAGGTTGTTGGTCACGTTGTTTTGCTTGCTATAAAATCAGCCAATGAAAACATACAAAAAACACTAAATAATGAAAAAAACACTACAATCACTACAAATCTCAATTTCTCTTGGTTAATTCAACTAAACAACGGATGTGGCCTATTACTATCAAATTTATTGATATTTTCCAATTTCAGATTTCAAGCAAAAAAATAAATTTACCTGTTTTTTAATTTAATTAAATTAACATAACATTTGTCTCTAAATAAAATTAATTAACATATTTTGAAAATATCGATAAATTTTGTAAGCACAATATAGAAAGTGTCTTGCAAATTGTGTGTAACATTTATACAGGGTGTTCTTGTAAAAAAGAGAAACATTTTTAGAAAATTCGGATATTCGTCGGAACACCCGGTATATATTTCTATTTAAAAAACTTTTTTTTAAGATGTTAAGAGTGAAAGAAAAGCGACTGAATATCTACACTAGGATATATGTTACTTAAATCTAAATTATTGTCACATTTTTATATCTGCTAAAGGTATACATGAAGAGATGATTCTTCTTCCTTAAGTATTGTTTTCCGTTTTTACATTATTTTCAGAGAGAGAAAAAAAACTAATAAAGCAAAAAAGCGTAACTTGGTACTAATGTCCAGTACTCTATAAAATGCAAAGAATGATTCGAGTTTTATAAATTTCACAAAAATTGAAAATACTTATAATTAAAAAAATATCATTTTATAAAAAAAAAATTTTTAGTAGAAAAATACATTTCATTAAAATACAAATTTTTAGCAATAATTAATTAAAAAAACAAACTTAAAAGATTAAAACAAAATAAATTTTAACAAAAAAATAGTTTGCATAATTTATTTTGCTGATTGGTAATTAGTTGAACTAATTAAAATGAAGTATGAAACTCATGCCCGAATTTTGATAATGATTAAATGAAAAAAATTAGACAATGAAACGCCGAATTGTAAAAAATTTCAAGTACATGGCAAAAGTAGACAGCATGTTGATTAACAAATAATGGTGTAAAATAATTGGCGACACATAGAGAAAAAAAATTTTTTTAAACAAATTGTGCAAAATAAAATGTGAAAGGCATATCCTATTAATAATAATGAAGTGATAACATAAAAAACACAACATGCAGACTACATAATGTGAATTTAAAGAAGAAAGCAAAAGAAAGAAAGAGAAAAAAAACTATTTAGCGTCACGTAAAAATAAAAAAAACTGGTGCATTTTTGTATTTACGCAAATATTCACCAAAGTAAATTACAAGTATTTCCAGCGTGTGAAGATAAAGTTGCACATATGAACGAGAACTTCCTTTGGGCAACAAAATATGATAAACAGAGGTAGACGTTTCGAGTGAGAAACAAAAATCAATCAACGTGTCTCTCAAAATATTTCTGAGGTATCTGATGTATATAGATATACTTCAAGTTAAATAAAATAGTCAAGTCTAAAATCTTGACAAAATACCGAATAATGTCTAGAGTACTCCGAGGAAAAGTGCAAAAGACGAGGTCAGTAAAGCTTTTTTAATTTAATAATAAGTACTATTAGTTTTTTTCTAAGTAAACTGATTTGCAATTGATTCAATTTATTTTTTAATTTTCAATTGATTTTCCTATTTTTTAAAATTATTTTCAAAATTGTATTCAATTGCTTTTGAAATTTTATTCATTCTGTTTTATAAATTGAATTAACTAATTCAATTAATTTCATAGTGTATAATAATATAAATTTTAATATTGTTTTAGTTTGATATTAAAGCCGAAATAAAATACAACTTTAAAAAGAAACATTTAAATAGGGGAAAAAATCTTTACTGATCTCTTTTAAATATGAAATTATGAACAATATTTGTAGATGATTAATTACGTTTATACTTGTTCTTTGATATTTTTACATTATGTACATTGAATTTATTTTTATGATCATAAATTTCTATGATTTATTTCATGATATTTCTATGATCGACATTAAATTTTTTTTTAAATTCTCGTTCTCAAATATTTTTGTTATTTTTTTTTTAATCTAGCAATGATTTTGTTGTTGTTTTTTAAACTAAAACCATAATTACATATTATAAGTTACGAAATATACAGTAATTAGATAATGTAATATACAATTGCATTAGTTACGAAGTATTTTGTTGTTAATAATTATAAAGTCCAACGTGAATTATCATTAATAAAACGTAGCGTTTGTTAAATCACATAACTGTCTTCGTCAACTGCTCTGACTACTTTTGCAATGTACAGTATTAAAGTGTCGACGATAAAAACTCCTTTTTGTTTTTAGTTTTATTATTTATCAATTCATTTAACTTCGCTATTATTTAACTAAATTTATGATAATAGGCAGTTACTTCTTAAATGAAGCGCAATAAAATCTTTTACTCGATAACTGTGCTGTTTTCACGCATACATAATTATTTTTTTCGCTTTCGTATTTAAATGTGTATTATAATTAATAAATTCCTGTCATAGCCACATATTAGTTTCCTTAAATCAGTGATATTATTCTACAATCATTATTTCTAATAAAATAAAAAAAATAAAATATTCAAATTAATTTTAAAATTAAAAATAAACATTGAAATCATTGACTCCTGTCAATTAAATTTATAAATCTGCTTTAAAATAAAAATGTGCGTAATTTTCTTTGATAAAAAATTTTAAAAGCCACTTTTGCATATTAAAATCAAAGTTATTCGAAATTATTATAGCTTTTCTAAATAAATAAAAAGACAGTTAATGTTGAAAATTTAGATTATTATTTGAAAATGTTTAATATTGTAAAAGAATCAAAGTTACTGAAAAAAGGACAAGAGTGACTGCAGAAAGATGAAAATTGTTAAAAAATTAATTTCAAAAATTTTTAAAAAAACTCGAAAATTTAAAAATTGTAATTTTGAAGATATTTAAAAAAATTACTAATTAGTGTAAATTTAACAAGAAAAAAATTAATTTGAGAGAAAAAATTTCTTGTGTAAGCACAACAATAAATTTTTAAATTACAAATAAATAATAATATACATGAAATTTAGTTTTTTATGCACACAAGATCTTCAAGATCCAGATAACTATGATAGAATTCGTACCTTACATTCATTCAAATATTAAAATTTAATTTAATGATTTATAACCACGGCAAGTCTTCAGTCATTTAAAGTCATCTGTTCTACAGAGCAAACAACTCCCTGCGTCGTCACATATTGAACATTTTAAATGCAATTGTTTTTACTTTTTAAATAATCGCTCTCCTATTATTCTATTATTTTCTTATTTTTTTGAGAGATTATTAATTCATGATAATTATAGTCCTTTGATTCTTTCACTGTTTTTATTTCACCATTCGTCCAATTGTGAATTGTCAAAACTTTTTTACAACAAACACAATCATGCTCTGAATTTAATTTCCATTTGTTATTTATTTTAACATTATTATCATTGCTTTTGAACTTTTTTATTTTTTTTATTAATTTTTATATTTATTTATTGAGAAACAATCTTTTCTTGTTGACGAATTGAGAATCAAAACCATTTTTTAAAATTTCTTGATTAAAACGATTTTTTCGTAATTACTTATAATTATAACAATCTTTGTAACTCTTGCATAAAACTTTAAAAAACATTAAAAATATCTACTAATTAATTTTTTTGTTTAAACAATTTTTTCAAATATTATAGTTTATTTTTTAAAAAATTTAAATATCTAATTAATTCAAATTCAATAAAATTTATTAATAAAAATGATGAAATTTAAAAAATTTTAATTTTACATATTTTAATTACTTTTTGAAAATAATTGAAACGATATCCACTGTATCGTGATTAAAATTAAAGTGAAATTAAATTCAGGAATAATTTTCGCATGATAATATTTGTTCAAATACAATCAATGCAGTTGAATTATTTTTTCTGTATGCATTACGATATAATCCCCTAAGAGCCCTTGACTATTTGTACTTTGCATACTCACACAGTGGCATTATCCAGGACAATCGTTTGGGTGTTGATGCCATTTCCATGATTCGTATGATGACCATTTAGCTCCCCTCCATTATCCTGATTATTATCGAGAATTATTTTATTTTCATTGATACCATTTGTGTGCATACCATTGCGCACAATGTCAGGAGATGAATTATTTTCCATACGATGAGCATTTTGCTCGCCACTGATAAATTGTTGAGTTGCCTCAGATATAAGACTGGCCGTCATAATATCGTCCACCTTATCGCCGGGCATTGCTTTATTCTCGTCACTTGGACTGTCTTCTTTTGATTTATCACCATCGCCACCTTCACCCTGTTGAATTTTAAAATTTTCCATGTCATTTTTTCAGTCTTTAGTTTTTTACATAAGTAGCTAATTTTGTACAATTATTTACCTTATTGGAATTAGATTGGTTCTTTCCGCGAGTTCGAAGCATAATAGCCTCGACTCTCTTGCGTCTGGCTATTCGCTCCTCTTCTTCCTTTTTCAGACGTTCCGCCATTTCAATTCTTTGTCTAAACAGCATTTCAAAAATTGTATAATACCAATCGCAACATTGTTTTTTCATGCAAATAATGTGAAAAAAATACCAGCTTTTCAAAAAACTGTTTGAATAAAAAATTTTTTATTTAGACTACTTACAAAAAATAGTTTTGAAAATTAAATTCACTCACTTTTCTGCTTCCTCTCTAGCCTTTTTCTCAGCTTCTTCCTTTTCTTGTTTCTGTTTCGCCTCTTCCTCTCTCTTTTTCCTATCTTCCTCTTCACGTTTTGTTGCTTCTTCAATAGCGAGACGTAATCTCTGTTCCTCTGCTTGTTTAGCTTCATTAGCAAGTCGGAGAGTTTCTTCTTCCAATCGACGTTGCTCTTCTTCTTCAGCTCGTAGTCTTTCAGCTTCAAGTCGCGCTTGCTCCTCCTGTTTATATAATTTTAAAAAAATTAATAGCAACCGAAATTATTTAGGAATTTAAAATATTCTGAATTAAATTTTTCTCTTACTAATCGCAGACGTTCAAGTTCAGCCTCTCGTTCTGCTTGTTCTCGAGCAATTCTTCGTCGCTCTGCCAAAGCAGCTTTTGCCTCTTCTTCTGTCGTGATCTTAATTTTTGCAATCATGGACGCTAAATGAAAAAAAAAATTATCACACTAAATTTTTTTTTGTCAGATATTAATATAAATTTAAGATTAATATTAAATTAAGATAAATTAAAGATTTTATTTAAATCTAAATCGTCAGTTTGTATTCTTAAAATTTGTAAGTTAAATTATGTGAAGAATTAACAAAAAACTTTACCCGACATATCAACTTGTTCATCGATCTCGATTTCTGATTTTAAATCAAGTTCTGGCGACTTTTTGCCTGCATTGTCATCCTTTTTGTTTAGAGCAATATCTTGTATTGCAGTTGATAAGTTTTCCAAAATGGATTCTTCTTGAGTTGACTTAGCAAGAGTCGTAGTTACCGGTTCATGAAGCTTGACTTCCTTTTTCATCTCGACAACTTTAACTTCTACTGGTTTCACATCTTGTTGAATCTAGATATAAGGAATATTTAAATTAAAAAAAATTAATTCCAACATTCTTTGTACTTTATTCATATTTTACTTGAAATTTTATTACTAAATTAAAAAAAAATTTTAGGAACGCATGAATAGTCCCTTAAAATAATAACATTTACAGTTTTGAAATTCATAAGGTTTCACTGAATTTGATAAAATAAAATTTATATTAAACTAAATTTTTATAACGAAAAATTTTTATTTAATTGGATTCTTATTTAATTCCATTTAATGAAAATTGGGTAAATTCAGTTCAACGTAAGAATTGGAGAAAAAAGGAATTTTTCCAACAAACCTCAATTTTCTCTGAGCCTTGATCAGTTTTCTCTTCCAGCTTCTCATCGAGTTTAGCGTATTTTGCTTCGAATGGTCGAATAATTTCGGTAGTATTTTCCCGAATCAATGGAACGTGCTCGACTCCGGGACTCTGAATAGGAGTTGCTTTCGGTGTGACGCGCGGCGAAGCCCTTGCGCTCTTGATGAGCTTATCAGAAGGTTTTCTTATCATCTCCGCAGCAGCTTTCGGTATCAATGGTTTCTTTGGAGTGCTATGGACCTTTGGCAGTGGTGGCTTCGAATCTTTCGTTAGTTTCATTTCTCCAAGCACATCTATAAAATTGTAGTCGTGCAAAGATAAATTTATAGCTTAATTTTTAATATTTATTTTTCAAAAATTATCGCTCTACATACCGAATTATAATATAATAATTATAATGCTCAACAAAATTTAATCAAAATGCAAAAATGAACTATTTCTTTAAGATTAAAAAAGTACAAAAATGAATTAAAAAAAATAAAATAAAAAAATAGAATTTAAAAAGGAAAGAAATAATTGATTACAAAAAAAAAACAAAGAAAATAAGAATTGTAAAAACTAATGATAGTAGAAATTAAATTGAAAATGATTAAAAAGAAAATGAAAAAAACTAAATTGAAAAAGAAGTTTACAGGGAATGGATCGAAACTATCTCTTGAGAGCTATGAAATTATTGCAAAAGGTGAACTTAAGGAAAGGTAGAAAGCCATGCTCACTGTGTCGTTCTGGGATAGAAACGCCAGTTCCGGCGATAGAAGCAGGTCGCGGACGACGAGGGGTGGCTGTGCGGGGACGCAGATTCACGATACTGTTGCCAACGCTGCAGGCACTCTGTTGACTCATGGAGCTGTGAGGTCGCGAATGACTGTTTGGAGTAGCTTCCCCGCTGCGGATACCTAACCACCCGACAGTTTTAGTTTTCTTTTTATATTTAATTCACTCAATTTTCACAATGACTGAGCACTTTATCTCTTATTTAAAAAAACAACAAAATTCAACAATAGTTTTTCGATAAGTTATACAAAATATTATTAAAATTAATTAAATTAATTAAAATCATTTCTGGTTTATTTAATTATTATTAATTATTACATATGCAGTTTTAAAATCTCTTTTCACAATTTTATGTAAGTTATGTTTTTAAACAGAAATTTATTTCTGTGCTCAAAGTAAAAAATGATATGTCAATTACTGTGGTAAAATACAAGAATTATAATTAAAATTATATTAGTTCCAGGCACAAAAATTATTTTTTCTAAACTTAAAAAACAAATTTCTTCATTCGTGAGTTATCGAAACAAAATTTTTGAAAAATGTTAGTCAAAATTCATTTACTTTTTTAATTTTTATCAGCTTGATATTTTTCAAATAAAACGTTAGATGCCCAAAGACAACAATTTAAACAGGCCCACCACCACTAAATGAAAAGCTTCAAAATTGGAAAGTAGAGAGTAAAAGGAAAATTTTTTAAAAATCTAAAAAACTCAATATGAAATTATACATTTCCTTAAAATTGATGAAACATATAGACATATAGAATATTTATAATCGCAGTCAAGTGAAATAAACAAGGAAAGCGTTTGTTTTGTACAGATACCTAAAAATTTGTATAATTTCATATTGAGTGTAAAAAAAATAAAATAATTGTTTAGCTTACCAGAATCGAAGGAATTCAGGGATACCATCACCTCTGTCATCAAAAAGACTGCGAGTAGAAAATTGTCTTTCAGGAGCTTATTGCTAATCAACTATCAAGTCATTAAAATGCTTTTTCAATATCAATTAAGAATTTTAGCTTTAGTGGAAAACAATGTTTTTTAAAAATAAAGTTTCTCTCAACTAAAAAAATGCTCTAAAAATGTTTTTTGATTACTAAAATGTTTCACATTTTTTTGTCAATAAAAATAAAAACAATAAATAGATGAATGGAAAAATAGAAAGAAATGAAAGATTAAAACAAATTTAATTTCAAAATTAAAGAAAAAAAAATTGTCACAAGTTAGAAAAATTTACTTAGCTTCTCATTGATTCACAAAGGCTCCCATTTAATGTTACCATGCAACGTTTGTGCTCCCAACTCATAAAGCTCCTATGCACAAGGAATCACAGCAAAATCCACAGAGTTCATAAAGCCTTTGAGACCCCGCGACAATGGTAAAGGGCAATAGGAAAATTTTTTGTCCCGATTTTATTTGAGCTGTGAATCCTTTTGCTACCAGTAAGCGTGAAAGGGTTCTCGTGAATATCTTTCTCAAATTCTACTTCCTCTACTTATTATGAAATTATTCAATTTAAAGAAAAATGCCAAACAAATCTAACGCGATGAATACAATAAAAATAAATTAAAGATAAAGAAAAATAATAATTATCGTTCCATTTAATTTTATTACTCTCACACAATTTTCACTATTTAAAAAAAAAAATATCAAGAATTGGTAAATATTAGGGAAAAAAGTATTCGAAAAAGTAAAATTCGAAGATGAGAGATAAAAGGATTCATGAATATTTCCTAAAACTCATTAGTTCAAATTTCGAATGGATCGAATTTTGTAAAATATAATGAATATCGACCCAAATCTTTACACTGTGGATTTTTAATTTAATCGAATTATCATTTAACAGAATATCTACTTAACGATTGATTCTGTTAAATGAAAATTCGGCAAACTATAGAATCTTTCGTTAAATAAGAATTATATTAAATATATATTACTTTAATTTTACGAATTTCAAAACACTGGAAATTTGAACTTATATTTTTTAGGGATTACTCATGAACGATAATGTTGTAACCCGTTACTTATACATAATTATTATATAAGTAACAGGTTACACGTATGTAACTGTTATAAGTGTTCACTGGATGTAAATGCAACTATACTTGTCCATTTCTGTGAAATCTGTATATAGTAATAAATGAAAAAAAATCCCCCAGGAGTTGAGTGCACTTTAACACGGGCATACCTGTCTGCTGATGATTTTGATACTCTCGAGCCTTACGACGAAGTCTCTCTGCCCTCGTGGGTCGTGGCACTGGTACCGAGCCCGGCAATGTACCCATGCTACGAGAATTATCCGAATGTTTAAGAATTTTTGCGCCTGATGCAGCTAAATGACACATGCTTCGACTCATGCTAGAAGCGCCCAGAGGCTGAGCTTGCTGCTGTTCCGTCAGTGTGCTAAGCTCGGTGGGACGTTTCCTAGGTTGCGAAAGTTGGTCCAGCCTGGACATGGAGTAAGTCCTACCTGGCGAACGTGTGAAGGCTTTTGAACTCGAACTGCGCGCTGACGTGGGCGGCGGTCCATCACGTGGCGATGGTATCGTTGGCATTAGATCCGTTCGTCTCCTATTCACACGAAGATATGCCGAACTTGGCGTTCCAGGAGATGCATCGCTATCATCACCTGTAAATGTTTTTGCTTGAAAGCCACATCTATTGGCCTAAATAATAACATGACAACAAATCACACACAACAAAACACGAATAAATTTGCTGGCACAATCAGCATTTCAACTATAGTTTTTTTTTTGTTTTTTTCATTTTTTAAAAGGATTCTCATTACATCCAAATCAGCTTTAACATTCATGCAAAACTTCTATTTTATACTAAATATTTATTCCACATTTATTTATAGTATAAATAATATTTTCGAATCCTCTCAATATCTTGGGAAAAAACATTTTTCTAACTTTCTTTAGCTGACAAAACTAAAATAATATTTTTAGTTTAAAATATGCACTTCTAGATTTTTTTTTTTTTTTTTTTTTAACCGTAATCTTGAACATTATTTTTAAATACTTTTTAATTATATTATTATTATTATTATTATTATTATGCATTTTTTTAAAAAAATATTTTAAAAAACGGAAAATTGATTTTTAAATTAATAATCCAAGTAATTTTTAGCATAAAAGTTGATGCAAACGAAATTTAACTTACAATTGCTGGATATAATTAATAAAAAAAGAGAGTTTTCACATTGAACACATGCTATGACGCTTTTTAATGACGAAATCGATAAACTTGTAATGATTAAGAAAGAAAACAATGGTAAACATTGACAGGAATGTAATACACATGCTTTGTAAATAAGAACATTAACAAACTTTGACATTTACACATATTATACAAATATACGCAAGCCTTTAATAGAAACGAAGACGAAATGAAATTTACTCAATTTAAATTATATAATCCAATCAAAAATTTAATTTATCAAGCTCACTAAAAAGTAGAATTTCATATTTTTTCTTTGTGAAATATGTTTATGAGTCGACTGAAAATATATCATATAATACAAATTATTCTAACTAATTAAGAAAAAACTAAAATTAATTAAACAGAAAAATTAGTAAAATTATTATTTAAATTGAATTGTCTCCTCGTAAAACGTTATGAGAAAAATTTCTCCGACTTTTATAAGAAAATATAATGCAAATATAAATATAAGAAATAAATGATACAGTCTATACAGAAGGAAAAAACGAAAAAAAGGAAGCGAGAAACAAACATACAGAAAAGTATTGCATGCGAGTGTACGGTTATTGTAAATGTATTAACGAAAACTTGATGACGAAGTGCTAATTAAATGTAAACAAAGATCAACAGTAATTTTGTGGCAGTTTCCTGATTACATAGGCTTCGTGTTTTCTGATTTTCGAAACTCACCACTGGCCCCCCGCTGAATCAGTGGACTTCTAGCATTGCTATATGACTTATCGTCAAAAGCAAAGATGTCAGTAGTAGGAGGTAAAGAGAGGCTTGCTCTCTTATTTTTAGCAGGAGTTAGGGGAGGATCAGGGCTAGTATTCCAATTGAAAACTTCGTACATGGACGAAGACATTCTCATATCTGTAAACAAACCACCGGTTCATGTCTCACCACTCGAAATTTTTCATAATTTTTTTTTATTTTGGAAAAAATTCACTTTTCAAATTATCACAATCCCAAAATAACTATTATAATTCTGAATGATTTTTTTTAAATTCACTTTCACCTTTACCACAATCTCAAAATAACTAATACAATCCTAAATGATCCACAATACGAGAAATTTATAATTATCATAAATAGAAAAATCTCATAAGAACGACTATACAAACAAATTATAAAAATTTTATTAATTCAAATTGAAAATATATTAGAATAACGAACAAGAAAAAATGAATCAAAATAATATAATTAATAAACTAATAATAAAATATTAAATAATAATTAAGTACGAAAGATTACACAATATATTAAGTAGCAAAATCCAACTCGACTAAAATGTAAACACGAGGGAGACGTAAGCACAACTAAAATCGACAATACAAATGAAATATTTTAAATTGAAAATAGCTGCAATAATAATTATTGGTGATAATATATTGTGAGGACAGAACCAATCACAATTATTATCGTAATAATATATTTCATTAGTTTTTCAAAATTACCTTCAAAATAATAGTCATTTAATATAATTTTAATGGTTCTTCTTTCATATTATTAACAAAAACAAATTCCTCAGGCTTGTGAGATATTCATTTTAATATATTCATATATTTTTTAATATTCTTAAAATTTTATTGTCTAATAATATTTTTTCTTTTAAATATATTTTTTTAAAGACTTTGTCAACTTTTTCCTAAGGTGTTAAAATGTCACAAGTCATTAAAAAGCTTTATTCCACATTTTACAAATTTTTGAAGCGAACCCAAATGGACAATATAAATAATTGATATCATTGTTATTCAACATCATGGCCTATGTTTGCACTTTGTAAAAAAAAATCAGTTTTTTGCTTAATGAAAAAAAGAATTGAGATGAAGTGAAAAAGTGCCTGAGAGTATTTTTTAGCAAATGTGCAACTAATGAAGCAAAAAAAAAAAACCACTTGCGTGAATCAGTTTCTATTGAATCTTTTATTGTACATATTTGTGATTGTGTCTCATTGTCAGCATCAATTTGTAGGAAAAAAAGTGAATAATTTCATATTAAATAATGTATTAAAAAATTCGCATAAAAAAGACGTGTGCTTCTTCTTTCTCATGCATCATAACGGATGGAAAAAGGAACATATATAACATAACAAAAAAAAAAAAATGCGGGTCAAAATATTAAGGGGAGGGTTATTGACAAAAAAAATAATTATCTGAGCCGAATTTAAATTCCATATTTTTAAATTACTGCTCGGTTCTAATTTTTCTTCCTCTTCATTTTCCCTTCTCGATTTTCATGTCTTTTTTTTAATGAGAGAGAATAAAAAAATCGGTGCATCCGCAACTCATCGCAACATCAATTAACGTAATTCTTACTCACATTTAGATGATCGATCGTTAACGATTCAGCGGAAATTCTGGCGTAAGAAAATACATTTCTCGAGAGAGCTGTTAATATTATAAATAATTCTACGAATATAAAGAAAATTTAACACTACGTCTCGACTGACGACACAGTCCTAAAATTGTTTCCCAATATTGTGAAAAGATACTCACACATCAAAAAAGTAAAGTATACCGTCGACGTTGAGGAATATTTCCCATAAATTCGGCCCAGTCTAAAATTGTTGGTTTGTCCAAAAAAAAAGGAAAAAAATTGAAAAAAACTGTTTTTCTCTTCTACTCACCTTCGCCTGGTTTTCGATCAAGACCGCCCGCAGAAGTGGCTCGCTTTTTGTTATTATCTAATTCTCGTTCCGAGGATCTCCTGGTCAATGGTAGGGCAGTAGGGAACATCATAACGTTTGTCGTTGATGTTGCACGTCGTGTTCCCCAAAATGTCGAACCACCAGTGTCCGCTGGCTCCAACATTCTCGGCGTAGAACTGCCAAACGCAAAAACAATGTGAGATCTCTCGTTCCGTCTCTTTGCCTCGATTCGCGCCTCTCGCTCTTGATTTTTCCGCAAAATTGCCTCGCGTCTCTCTCGTTCCGCCTCCCATATTAATCGCTTCTTTTCCTCGACTTGAATTCGTCTGAAGACGAAAATGTTGCGATATTAGAAATTGTGCCTCAATTTTTTTATTGTGATTTACAATATTTAAATTCATTGTTAATTCAAAAATTTAAATAATGCAGTACGAAGGAAAAACTCAGTTATCTCAGGGTATTTAGCTAAGGATATATTTCGCGCAGTCCGTTTTGTGAATATTGTCCTAAACGACAATATGATAACTAAGTTTTCCTTCGTATGGCAGAATAAATTGTAACTTATGTGAAAAGTTGGAATTTGCGAATTTGTTTTTGTAGTAAAAGGAAACATTTAATAGTTATACCTGTCGTTATCACGTGACCTAAGTTCATCGATACGTTTTCGCCTTTTTTCCTCTCGCAGCTCGAGGGAACGTTGAGCTGCTAGTGCTTGTTTCCTCAACTCTTCCAACTTCCGCTGTCGTTCCTCATTTTGCCTTTCACGAACAAGTTTCGCCCTGTCCACGTCCTTCGCACTTCCCGTCGACTCCCGTCCTGAAACACCATTGTTTATTAGTTTGTAACTTTCTCATAGATAACTCATTACAACAGAATTCCGCACAAAACGAAATCCTCAAAACGAAATATTCCAAGGATTACAACAAAGTGCATCGCCTACAATGTGTGAATTATATTGTTTAACAACGGATAATTATTTTGATGTTTAAAAAAGATAAAAGGCGTCACTTCAATCACTTTTTAAGACGAATTTTTGTTATTTCTTTTCTCTTATTTTTTTTATTCAAAAATGCATTTTTTAAAAAAGTGTCTAAATATTCAAAAAATAAGTGTTTTAAAACTTTTTAATTATTTCTATAAATTGTGTGTTTTGTTTAATGATTTCCTAAAATATACTTTAAAAAATAAATCGAATTTAATATTCAAGTTTGACAAAAAATATTATTTTCATCTTTTATAAATATATACAATTTTATACTCTTTAATTATGATCTTGTGCCAGGAAGTACGCAACATGAAATGGAGAAAAATGTGATTACGAGGATGATGATCATTTTCATTAAAAAAAAACAAAATTCTTATAAGAGAAAACCTCATTAACGACTTTCGGTCGAGTATAAGCAGCATACGAGACGAGCACGAATTTTTTTTGTGTGTCTATGGAAATGATTTCTCTACCTTGGTTCTCATAAGGATCTTCGCCATCAAGAGAGTCCTCACTGAAGATACTGCGACGCCTCACATCTGCCGAAGAACAAATGAAATTTTGCAGAAAAAACAATATGCGTGAAAAATAATGAAATGACACACGCAAAGACTTGACACAATAATTGTGTATTTTTTATCAATTTTTTCTTTCACAAATAAAAAACTCCATGCGTTTCTTTTGGGTGAAGCTGGCACAACAGAAGAAAAAAAAATTAACACGAAAGCAATACATGCCTCATGCAACAATTTTTAATAAGAAGGAAAAAAGCGATAAAAAGAGCGAAATAATACAAGTTTTTTCGAAATAAAAATATATATTTTTTAATTAGTCTCAAAAATTGATCTGAAAAATTTTAATTGAATTTAATTTAAATAAAAATTAATAAATAAACAAACAAAATTAAAATTAAACAGATAAAAAATGTATTTTTTAGAAAAATTCTGACAACAGTTATTTTAGAAGAAATGATTTTTTGATGAAAATTTGATGCTTTAATTACTTTTTAAAAAATTCGTTTTACATTTTACTAATTAAATAGAAAATTATCCTGTAAAATATAATGGAATGACAGAAATGTATTTTCGTAAAAATACTAGAATCTTTAGTTATAAATGGAGATCGTTATTTAACTCTCATTATTTCGACCGCGCTAGTTCATACTGAATGCATTTCGATTGGAATCGATTGGAACTTGTCCACTGAAGGCAATAAATTCACTTAAAAGCATATATTCAGCAATTTCGTCGTCGCCAGCAATAGTCGAATAAAATCACACAAGCGCACACACAATTTCATTCACATGTGCATGACATTCAATTTGTTCCACAACAATTGCCTCTTCTCTTCTTTAAATCATAACTTTTCCGACCGAAAACGCTTGAAAATACCTTTCAAAAATTGAGAAAACTTATTACCTATACATATTTCAATCATAAAACAAGTGTTTCAAAAAAATTCGATTATTGTATGGTTAAATTTTATTTTTATTGTTAACAAGTTTTTTCTTAAAAATATTCACATATTTTTTAAAGAAAAGAATAGTTACTATTTATTAATGCTATTAATTTTTTAAATGATTTTTTTGTTTAAAAAATTAATATAAATTATCTGTACACATGCAAATAATTTATTATAATATAGTTATTTTTTTATTCAAAGAGGAATTAAATCGATAAAAAACACTGCAGAACAAATTTTGGGCAAACGCCAATGACAACATTGCTTCCAACGATTGCTCAGAGAATTAAATGAGGCAAAAACGGTTTCAGTTAATCGACAAACTTTTTGGCAATCTTTTTGTTTACCTGGGGGATGAATCGAGATGTCTTCGCCACCGAGTTGAGCAAACCAATGCATCGTTTGTTCTAAAGAGAAATGAAGAAAAAAATTCAATTTTTTGTTTAAAACATTGACTCAGATTTTTTATTCTCAATTATTTTCATAAATTATTCCTGTGGAATATTTCAAAAATATTTTTGATGAGTACCTAACATTCCTGTACAATATTCTAAAAATATTCTTAATTCCAAAATTTGAAAAAAAAAAATTTACAAATCTTTATTTCAGAGAAAATTGAAAAAAATATTATACTATGCAGGTGTGTGAGAATTCACATCACCTAATTAGGACACATGTCATTAGTAATTCTAATGTAAAATGTCAGCTAACGCGACACAACGGAAATGAAATTGTCACTGTGCATCGGAAATTCACAAAAACTCAGGAAAATATCGCATAAAATAATACCTATTTATTTAATACCCTAAATAACGATAATACTCTAATACGATAATATTCTAGGAATTTTCATGATATTCCAATGTTAATTTTTTTTAGGAAAGTAAATTGAAATTGTATTTAAAAGAACAATGCAAATGTAATTAAATTAATTAACAGATGATAGACGAGGAATTTATACAATGAAATTAGATCATGAATTGAAGAGACATATATATTTTGAAAACGATTATATTCTATATAGTATTCCTTTTGCACTTGAAAAACTCGTAATTAAATGATTGAATACTCTCGGTTATGGTATCTGCTGACCTGAAAATAACGTACAGGATTTCAATCGGATTTCCTTTTATAATTTTCAAACTAGGACAAATTTTACAATTGCTACGAGCAAATTTCACACACACATATATATATAAAAAATCTATAATTGAAACTTTTTCATTTTCAAGTACATCTTCAATTACCCTGATAAAATGAGAATGTTTATAGAATAAAATGAGAGACAAAAAAGAAATGCTTTTATTTTAATTAAAAATAATTCAAGTGAAACAGTAGTCATTTGCGCTTAAGGCGATTAATTCCGGTCACCGCTCAATTCTGTTAATTTGACAAGTACATAGATCGTACTGGGAAATAGCTGAGAAATCTCGAAACGAGGCTGACTGCCAATTTGATTCCGTTTTCGGATCAGGGAAATGTAACTTTAACAATTCTTGATTTTACATCAAAATTATTTAGCCGAATTTCCAATAATATTTAGCTCTTTTAAAAATTCACTGAAACTGTAGTCACTCCAAGTAAATTGCATGAGTCAAGTGTTGAGAGAGAGAATACTTGGATGATGAGGATGAGAGGAAGTCGAGTGTAAGGGAGAGAGAATACAGTACTGCAAAATGAATGGTTGAAGAGGGTGAATCCTATTGTTGTCGCGGCCCACTTCGAATCACTGAAAGATTAACACCACCGCAATGAACGAGGGGATTTTCCCGTATTTAACTTTTCTGATATTGCTCTTTATGCAAACAATCCACTTAACAAGTAAAGCGATAACTTGAACAATTTCCTTAAAATCCTATTGAATATTTTTCGAATCGATACAAACCGAAAGAATATTCCCATTTTTCTAAAAAGTAATTACTCTAAATTATATTTATAATGTTAAATGAAATTATAAAAAATATCAGGGGAGGTGGATATATAAAAAAGCGTGATAAAAATTACAAAACCATATTTGCTATTTGCCTTAAGTGTATTCAAAAAATATAATAAAAATTTGTGTTGTTTTGATAGTAAAAAGCGTGTGTCACATTGCATGCAGACTTGTATCATATGTGTGACGTGCACATAATCTTTTGAATCAACAAATAAAATATATTAAACTTTATTTTATAAATTTAAAGAAATGCAATTGACAATAAATTTGAATATTTTATGATGAAAAATGGAAATTTTGATAATAAGAAATTAATTAAGTTTTAGAATATTCATACACAATAAAAACTTACCCTTCGTGAGAGAGTGGCGATGGTGTGCAGAGCTGGACCTTTGGCTATTTTCATCAGGAGCGGCTCCAGCTAAAAATAAATGAATAATAAACAATTAATAATAAATAATTTATAAATTGCAATAAGCAGAACCAAATGAATTATTAGAAATTAAATTTTATTATTTATAAATAATATATAAATTTGTTAATTGAACGGTTTTTAAGTTGGTTTTTAATATACAGGGTGAACAATTAATGCTATAATGTTCTGACATTATCGAATGACATTATCGCTCATGAATATTGAAACAGCTAAAACCCCTTCATTGAAGGATTTTCATTACCGTCCTGTCACAATGAACCAAGAACATTCTCGATTTTGAAAATCCAATTAAATCGAGAAATAGAATAATTAAGAAGATAAAATCATTCCCTTATAAACTAATAACTGAAATAACAAAGAAATATTTCTGGAAGATTATATAAAATAATACATATTCTGCTGGAATATTTCATTGAATTATCAAATAAATATTATATATATATTAAACAATTGTTACACTTTGATACTGACTTGATCTTCTCTGCTTCAATCTTTATCTCCAAACTTAATTCTCTACCCGTATAAAACAAGTTATTTCCGGGTTTTCATCCTTCGTCCTCGAAACTTGATCCAACTTCTTTCACGACTTATTCTCAGACATGTATTTTGCAGAAATACAATCAGACTTCAAATTTTGCTACGTCTAACAAAAAAATGTTCTTTTTTTTTATTGATACCCTTTTGCAAATTAGTAAAAATCCCGCAATGAAAAATAAAGAAACTAGTTTAAATATAGAAGAAATAAAATAATTTACATTTATTTGCAAAATATATTGTAGCAGAAATCCGAATTTTATTAGCGTAAAAGTTTCTATTTGTTACTTATCTTTTGACATTCCCAACGTTTTTAGCAATATTTTTAGCTTTATAAAAATATTGCAATATTCATGGCTGCAGTATATTCTTTTTCTCTTTTACTGACCAAATATTGAGTCTTTGTTCACATAGAAAAGCGTGTGAAGTGCATATTGCATGGTCAGGGAAAATAATGCTGGATCAATACTAAAAATATTTTTTTTTCCTCCTTATCAAAAAGGAAATACTTGATTTTTATAATTAATAATTGACAAGTTTTTTAAAAATAGTTGAGATATAAAATTTATTCCCATAAGAGAAAAATAACTTTCATAATTACTTTACTTTTTTATTACCAATATCTATTTTAAATTAACTATAATAATCTTGGTATTCATTCATTCATTCACTCATTCCGTCCGGACCCCTGCTGGGTTTTCGGTGACAGAGAAAAGAACAAGTTATGGAGAGAGAAAGATATATCTTTATTTTGCAAATGAGGGTTCGCTTGACCTGCAATCTGGTAAAGAGGATTAATTAATAACTCTGAGGACCCAGGTAATTATTTCTTTCTCCCTTTATCACGTGAAAAAGCTATAAAGAAAGTCTAAAACTGAATAGGTAACGCATAACTTCCTTTCTTACACCAAGGAATATAACATAAGTACTTCTTTGTTTAACTTTTCGTTTCTCTATCTAGACGATTGAAAATGGCATAACATCTTCGTCTAAAATCTTAATCTTCTTCCTTTTTGTTTTAAGAATAAAAATAAATATTCATATATCTGTATATATGTATATAGGGGAGAGTGACAAACAGTGGGACAGTTTTTTCAAAGACATATTAATATGTTAATTTTATATATTTTTGGACACTGTTTAAATTAAGCAATCGCAAAAAATTATTTAAATAAAAATTGTTTGTAACATTTTAAAATAGGTATTTTAAATTATTGGATATTAGGGTAAATGTACCAGTGGTGGAAATTTTATGAAATAAAATCATTTGAAAATATTTAGGAAAACAGAGCAATACAACAATTGTTGATTTTATGCTTTTTCACATGAAATCTTAAAAAATAATTGTTTAGTCTAAATTTTTTTAATTTTTAGAGTAGAAAGTAATCAATTCTTTCCATATAGAATACTTTTGGAAAAAAATTTACATCATTAAGTTATTTTTGTGTAGTGTAAAGGGGTAAATGATCCACGACTGGAGCAATGTCATTTTATTGTTGAATGGGAGTGTGAGGGGGTGTAAACGTTACAAGCAGGTCGAAAACTACACGATAGTGTCCTTGGAGACTTGTTAATTCATACTATTGTAAAGATTACCCTATATTTTTCATCTGAAAAAATCTGTACACCTTTAAAGTCAAAATAATAAATTTAGTAGGCTTAATTGATCCACCACTGGTGCAGTTACCCTATACTTAAAAACATCAGTAAACGAAGTAACAATTACACTTTTTTTAAAACTGTCCTATTTATATAAAAATCAGCATTGTATTTCAAGAAAAAATATACTCTGTAACGTCAAAAACAGTTTTTTTTCAATTTTCTTTGTAAATAATGAATCAATGTGGCTAAAATTTTTGGAGATAGTGTGTTGTCATAAACATGCTTTACATTTAAATCTTGGTCGAGTTTCTTTAAGTAGTTTTTCAGAAAATTAAAGTGTCCTACTGTTTAAACTGTGCCACTGTTTATCACTTTCCCTACCTGTATTAGAGCCCCAGAAAATTTTAATAAAAAAATTTAAAAATTATTACCTGGCCCCTCAGAATTAATCTTCATTAACAAAGGCTCTATTGTCCAAGGATTGGTAATGTTTGTGGTAATTGTTCTGAGGGTCTAATACTGGTATATATACATATTTTTTTTTATTTTGAAAACAGACAAAAAAAGAAGAGTAAGATTTCTAGGCGAAGATATTCTTATGTTATTTTGAATCCTCTAGATAGAGAAATGCAATATTAAATGAAAATGTTTATATGTTATATTCCTTGATGTGAGAAAGAAAGATATACATTACCTCTTCAGTTTTTGCCTTTTATCTTTATATTTCCATGTGATAATACACGGAAAAAATTTCGAGACATCAGACGTGCCGATGTCAATGTAAACCTACAGTACATTTTATTATGTACTCAGAGTTAATCTTCATTAACAAAGGTTCTATTGGCCAAGGGTTGGTACATCTTTATTTTTCTATATAATAAATGTGAAAAAGAAATTATTACCTGGGTCCTCAGAGTTAATCCTCATTAACAAAGGTTCTATTGTCCAATGGCTGGTTTTTTTGTGGTATTTGTTCCGGGGTCTTAATACAGGTATGAATACGTATATATGTTATTTATAATGAACTACTGATTACTCATATAAGAGTGTCCTTTTTGCACTTATTGGCTGATCAGTAGTTACTGATTCATAGTTACACATAGTTCTCTCATTCATTTGGATATATGGTAGTTTTATTGGATAAAAGGCAAAATTGGTTATATTGGATTAAAGTAAAAATTGGTTATATAGAATTAAAGGAAAAATTGGTTATATTTAGTAAAAGGTAAAATTAGTTGTATTGAATTAAAGGAAAAATTGGTTATATTTAATAAAAGGTAAAATTGGTTGTATTGAATTAAAGACAAAATTGGTTATATTTAATAAAAGGCAAAATTGGTTATATTACAGGGAGTGAGCAAAAGGGTTAAAGATATTTAGATTTTCATGAATCAAAAATAAAATTAAACGAAGTATACTATGGCCAACATAAAAGAGTATATTATTTTAAGTGATAAAGATTTAAAAATTATTGAAAATAGAAATAAATTGTTAAATTACATGCACATGTACAAATTTGAAGATTTATTAAGAAAAGATTCCTTTGTATGTACAAATGCTTGATTTTATTGTCCCAATTAGAGACGGTGATAAACATATTCAAATACTTTATAGTTTTTGAAACTGTTGATCAACAACCTTTTGGTAGTGCTGAGTGTGGAGTATATGCAATAGCATTTGCAACATCTATATTATTTAACGTAATGCCAAACCGTGTAAATTATGAAACTGATAATAACAAAATGAGAAACAATTTTAAGTCAATGTTTGAAAATAATCGCTTAAATCATTTTCCGACAGTAAGAACGTCTCACAATAGGAATTCGATAATAGAGAATGATTAGAACCATCTTTTCATAAATTGAACACAGGAACATAAAAATTATGTTTTTAGTAATTATATTCCCAGTAATAATATTAACAGAGTTCTATTAACACAAGATTTAAAAATTAAACGTTCTCTAAATGACACTAGTGAAAAGAAAATAATTCGTACAACTGATAATAAGGTGAACAAAATTTCACCACATGAATATTTAAAAATGAAAAATTTTCTGAGTAAAGAAAATGATAAAAAGATAAATCGAGCAATTAAAGAGAAGGGAAGAAAAAGGAAGGCAAGGCGCGAAGTTACATATGAGCAGAAAATAATAAGACAGGGGAATGAGAGATTGAGAAAACGTAATCGTAATAAATCAGAAATAAAATAGAAAGAGCGCAAAAAAAATTTGACATGCAAAAAAAGAAATTATCTATAAAAATTAAAGATGGAAAGAAACTACAAAAGGATAAAAATTTGGCATGTAGAAAAAGAAAAATATCAATGGAAACTCAAGATGAAAGAAAGTGCATCAAGAAAATAATTTGTCATGTAAGAAGAAAAAATTTTCTACGGCAACGGAAGATGAAAGGAATGTGTGAAGAAAAGAATTTGACATGTAAAAACGATAATTGGAATAAAAAAAGTGCAGGAGTTGCAATAATGTCTTTTGAAGATTTAGATGAAAGTAAAGTTCCACAGAATTATTTAGGTTTAATAAATGTAGAATGTAAGTTTTGTAACGCGTTACATTTTTTGTGTGAAAGACCGTCCCATAGATACATCACGGAGGAATGTCCCCGTGAAGAGGACATTATGATATCGCCTAAATGTCACAAAAATATTCCCGGTTGATATCAGCTTGACATTCAAGCAATATACCGTGCTACTTGGGTGGTAGATCCAATATAAAGAACTTTTTTTTTACATTTCTAATATTAAATTTTTTTGAAAAAAAATGAATAAAAAATATGGTTAATGCACACTAGCAACGTAGTCGGCCGCTTGCGGACGACAAAGTTGCTAGTTATTTAATAATAAATAAGTTAATTTCTGAAAAAAGTCCTAATTAAAATTCTTTATTCCCTGCTTTTTTTTATTATCTAGAAAAATTTACATAAATTCGTTCATTTCTTTTTTCCTTAAATACATTAATTCTCATGGAACGAGCAATCGCTGAATTTTCAAATCAAATATAATTCAATTTAGTTTTCCATTAAATTAAAGCATCGCACTTCGCTGACATAGTCTAACAAAATAAAAAAAAAATTTCCTCGATAAAATTTGCTCCCGTTTGTCAAAAGGCGTATCGCTTGTTTCGACTGCGCGATACGTGTGTTTCCACCGTTTTTTCAGAAATCAAATTAGAATGCAATTTCCGGAGGTATAACGATGACTGAAAGTGGCTCAAAACGATTATAAACACTTTATATGAATTGTCATCTGCGTTCAAGTGAGTTGCTAACGAAATTTTTCAAACATAATTATAAAAAAAATGCAAAAAAATTATTGCTTTCGTGAACAAATGAAATATGTATATGCATCAGAAAGAATAGTGATTTAATGTTCATCTCGAATTTCCATAGAAATGCTCTTTAAAATCTGATTGTAATATTTTTTTTCGTTTTTTTGGGGAGGATTTTCGATTACACTTTCCAAGTTTAACTTTGGCCCCAAACATATCCAAGGAAGAATGTTAAACGAGTCCTATAGAAAAACAAGATTTGTGGATAGTAACTGATTGCGCACTGCCGCCTTCAACTTGGTACAAAGTGAACTAATAAATTGAATTTCTTTGTAATCCCATTTCTTTGGAATTGTTCTCATATATATACAAGGTGGAAAAGAAATGAGCTACTTAAATGGAAATGCCTTTTTGTCAATTAAGAACGTGCAGTCGTTACTGATTAAAATAAGACCCCATTAATAACTCTATTAAAACATTAATATTTTCTAGTTTATTATTTTATTTTCAATTGGAAAAGTAATTTAATAATTATAATAGTAAAATATAATTAATAACATAAAGTTAACAATAATAAAATAATGACTCCATTTTGAATTTTGATTCCAGGGAGTAAAATGTATATTCATGGCGTCAAGGGTCGACAGAAACTTGAAGAATACCAAGAGCAAAAAGGAATGTACGTATTTTGAGAGACACACTTTTCCACTTAGATAGTAAAGTTAAATTTTTCTTTGTTTCTCATTATGCAAATTTTCTCTTGAATATTCTTCATAGCAAATGTAATCTTTAAAAATTTCGTGTTAAATATTTTACTTTTTTTCTTTTATCTTTCGATAAAAAGAAAAATGCATACCAGTAATTTTTCAGTATTAATTGTTATTGTATTTAAATAAATATGTACGAATTTCTCTTCTCAGAACATTTGTTGCAGATGCGCCAGCTTTTATAATTCTTTTACTAATAGGAAAAAGAAATAAATAAAAAAATTCGTTGACAGTTTAACATAAAGTGAAAAAATTATTTTTATAACGATAAGCTTTTAAAATGTGAACAATTTTCAAGGATGGTTCATTAAGTAGGGGTTAATCATCCTCTTCTCGTGAAGACCTACAAAAAGTGACATCTTAATAGCTTAGATTTTCCGGAGAAGCGAGATGAAGGCAATTGCTTGGATAAAACGTTTTCTTAACGATGTTCCCTATTCTCAACCCTCGCCCCTTTCACTTTAAATTCTCTGCATTCTGATGGGGTCTTGCATCGTCATTATTTTACTAGTTTTATTGACCGCCACTTGAGCAAAGCCTTTCAGCTCCATAGAAAACATCTTTTAATTTTTATAGAAAAATCCTTTTCCTTTGCACTTTTCTTTAAATTTATGTATCTTCATAGAGTTAAAAGCTTTCCTAAACTCAATTAGTGTCTCACTAATATATTTTTTTTAAATCCCCTTTTTATAGATTAATGGATAAAAATAAAAAGCAAATATCAACTTCTCCAGTGACATTTGCATTGGTGGATAAAAAATTTTAATAAAACTGGAATTTAAAATCCTTGAATATTTTAGTTTCCGTCATACGGTCCAATTTTTAAAGAAAATTTTATGCAGCACCTGTGGTTTTTTCTTTCTTTCCTTCTATTCACCCTGGTATACGTTTGCGTCACTCTCGAGGACTTTAGTTGAATAAAAAAGTACTTTTTTATTATATATTCAACTCGTCCTAGAGAGTCGTGAGAAAACCTGCCTTTATTCGCTTCGTCGAGCACCTTTGACCACGGTTCAAACATTTCATTTTTTTCTAAGTGACTGCATATTATGTGGTAACTGATTGTCGAAAAATTAATTGCTAACATTTTTTTAAAGCCTCAAAAAATCAAATATTTTATTAGGTATTGATGTTATAAATTAAAAACATTTTTCTTTCATAGTGGATTATATTTTTGTTTCTCTTTAATGGTGGAGAATCGTTTAAAACATATAGATGTTTCATTGATTTAAAATGAATGGGTTTAAGAGAAAACTTCCAACCATTCGTTTGCAAGTAACGATGACAGCTATCAGACTGGAAATTATTGGACTGCACGAGTCGTCATTCAATATCTCTTCTTGGTCCTTTTCAAAAGCTTTTGATTGATTTAAAATTATATTTCAACTCAAATAATAAAAAGTTATATTTATAAGTCTAAGTATGTAACAAAACCATTTAAGCCAGAAAAAGTCAGTTTAGTAGAAAAAGAAGAAAAGTATAAAACAACTGTAGATTTTTCAAAATTTGCTCCTAAAGTTTGGATTTACTTGAAACTCTCGTAAGTTTCACTTATAGTTTACTAAGTGACGAGTAAATATTAAAATGATCAATTTAGCCACAGATTGGGGGAACCTTTTAGGAAGGTAAATATTTAGTGAGTCGTTTTCCCTCAATATAAAATATACGAGACGTATGAAACGTGGGTGAAAACTTTAAAAGTGTCGAAATTTTAGTAAACTTGAAGCATTCATTTGCTTTTTACACAAGCACTCGTCTATGTCATATATCAAGCTTTATGCAAAGAATTAGTTTTAGCACACGAAAGGTCAACCAACACATTTCAAACTAAAAGTCTTTTATATTTTTGCTGTAAAACTAAAAGAAAAAAAGTTAATAAATAACGAACAATATTTTAATTCTTTTAATTGCATTTTGTGTGCGAAACTGCGTTCGTTAGAGAATTTTAATTTAGAGTAGAGAACAACAATTAGTTAACAGAAGCTATAGGGAAACAATCAAGCTGTCTTCAGTTAGAGGTTAGTCAGGAAACGTGTTTAACAAATATTCAGTTACATTACAATGCAATTGAATTTCATTACAAGTCAAAGCAAAAAGCAAGCATCAACGCAAGAACGTTTTGTTTCTTCTTTCGGCGAGGACTGCGAAGATTAACTGAATCAATATTCCCGCTGAGTAATACTTAACTATTTAATATCAAATACTTGCAATTAAAAGAATTTTAATCACAGCAGTTTTCGCTAAAGAAATGTAAATATAAGTCTTAATTAAAGACAAATATTAAAAATAAGGTAGTGGAATAATTAGAAAATTGACAAACTTATCAGTGAGTTTCTCTGTCAGGTTTAATGCAGTTGGACAAGGTCGAGAATGTAAATACATTATCACTAGTCTCTAATTTGCATTTGCCTCTAGCCAGAGTTCAAATTTGACATAACACTCTTCATTTCTTACTGACACGTTTCACCAAGCTGTAATTTCCACATTCTCCTTACATGATAATTTTTCATTAACAACTCTATTAGAACATTATTTTTAGGAAAAAGACAAAATAAAAATTAAAAATAATTTTCCTAATTCTAATAATTAATATGCCATATCAAAAAATAGTTGATATTGTCATTATAATTTTACTCCCTGTTTGTGAATTAAGGTTTTTTAAATTCAAGTTTAATTAAATGGCAATTTATTAATTTATTTTATTTTATTAAATTAAATGCACCAGTTTTTA
Source organism: Leptopilina boulardi (assembly GCF_019393585.1). Taxonomy (NCBI): domain Eukaryota; kingdom Metazoa; phylum Arthropoda; class Insecta; order Hymenoptera; family Figitidae; genus Leptopilina; species Leptopilina boulardi. Next base: position 4,207,187 of record NW_026137655.1, on the reverse strand, counting down.
ATCAATTTTCACTGGTGTTGAAAAAAATTAGACTAAATAAACATCTTAAGTATAAAGTAGAAATCGAATCAATTAAAGTTTCCAATAATTTTTAATTATACAGAGTCGTTTAAATGCAAATAAAATTTTAATTCAATTTGTTGATTAGAATTATGCTAATCAAGATGAATATAGAGATAATAATGTTATATGTAATTTTGTGACGGCAGAACAGAAAGGATCAACTACATATCTTTCAAGTGAATACTGGTTCGAAGAAAACTTTAAAGGCTTATAGTCTCACATTGACATCAAGTAACGACCTAAATCCACTTCTGAAACGAAATTCGTGCCTCAGCAGGAAAGTTGAAAACTGAACTTTCAAGGGATTTACCGCTGACTGCGATAGACAAAGAGTACTTTTCCCTTCAGAATATACGAGATGTATACAAGCTCGAAGACGTACAAGTTCATATTTATTTATAGATATTCCCTAAAGTAATAGTCATTCCGAAATGAAATTCACTTTATTCTGTTTCCCATCCTTCTCATTTAAAGTTCTCTCACTCTCTATTAATTATTTTATTTATTATTTTTTTTAAAGAAAAGATATAGTGTTTGGACTTGGTCGCACATGAAAAAGGCGAGGAATAGAACCTAAGGTACTTTCGCCTTTAAAGCATAATTGCGCAGTCTCAATGAAAGATAATAAGACTATCCTCATGCACATCTTCTATTTCGTTGTCATGTAAGAGATGAAAAAAAATTTTTTTTGACGACAAAAAAAGAGAGCAGAGGATGTGTGAAAAGAAAGGAAAAAAGGTCGACTTTAGTGCCAAGATCGATTTATGCTAACCTCCAAGATTCTACATCTAATTCTTCATGAGATGAGCTCCAAGATTCCCAGCAGCAGTTTTATGAAACATTAACTTTTTTCATCTTTCACATTTACTACTCGCTATCAGTAGTTATAGACACTTAAGCAGATAAAAGTGTTATAATTCTTGTGAGTTTTCTATTAGTAGTAAAAGAAAGTTACAGACAGACAAAACTTATATCACTTCTTGAAATCTTTACATAAGTAGTCAAAAACTGTTTTTGTCAGATTTTCTAAGTTTATCATTTTGGTGGGACAAAATGGTAATTCACTTATAAATATTGAAAGTCTGTTTTACTCAGAAAAATTAGTTTTAATTAAAAAAATTTTGTATTGGTAGAAAAATAATAAAAACTTTGAAGAATGTGAAAAGCTAAAACGAAATTGTTGTTGGAAAAATTTAAAACGCGCAGAAAAAATAGAGGTCAAAACGATATTGGGAGCAGTAGTTTTTCATATTTCATGACAAGTAATGTCCTCATAGATACAAAACTATTTTTCAACTGATGAATACGGCGTGGACGAGAAATGTCACATGAGAGCAATACCAAACGTTTCATTCAAGTTGAACATGTGAGTCAAAATGAAGAGTTGCGGACAAAATAAAATAAAAATCTATATGCACCTTAATTTTCATCCTTATTTTTTTTTTGAAAAATAAAAAATCCTCTAAAAAGGTGTTTCCGATTATTATGTTGAAAAGGTTCAAAGGGAATATTGTTGAGAAACATTTTTAAAAACCGTAAATGAAATTTTTTAAGATTTACATAGCATGAAAGATTTTACAGGATCAAGAAATATATCTGAAATAGATTTTTAAAAACTTTTCACCAACGAATTTTTACAAGTAATATTTGAAAAGAGTTACGAAAAAATGTCGAGTTCTTCTTAAAACTTGTTTTCGACAAAGACTAAAATTCTAAAAAATAATAAGAAAAAATTTTATACACTCGAGAGTATATACTCTAGAATATAGTTTATCGAATAAATGTTTGCCGTCACTCTTTGACCTTTCAACTCATCCTCGGTGTAAGTGCACCGAGGAAGCTGCACTCGAATCCATGCTACACTGGTATAAACAGTTTCGACTTGGCGTATACCCTGAGGGTGTCAAAATGCAGACACTTTCGAATATCGAGTCAAAATCTTATAAAACGATGGAAACTGTATACATATACATATGTAGTCTACTGTCGATTGACTCAGCGAATTTTTTAAGACGTCACCTCGAACGTACAAAGAGGGCACAGATAAAGACAGAATATAGACACAAAGATAAAGTAAAATGAAGTCAAGTCGAAATTATGCAAATAAAAAAATTAATAGAAACTTATTATTAATTTATTATAAGCAGTAGTTGCATTAAAATGGAATATTTGTAAATTTTAGTATCGGAACAAGAAAACTTTGGTTGAATTAATCAGAGATTCATTGAGACCACAAAAAATGTTTAATTACACAATTAAGAATCGAATGATTTAATATAATAAATCTAATATAGAAACGTACGAGAGGGAATGAAATTGGAGTTATACGTAAAAAAGAGAAATGAGAACTGTGAGGAAGAGGAAAAAAGTATTGAAAAGACATGGCAAAAGATATTTCCAGGTTGCGGCAAGATATCATAGGATATCGGGTCGTATTACTTTTTTCTCCTTTCGGATTATGTTGAGCCGTGTTCTTTCCGTCAAGATTCTCAACTCAGAAACGAGAAACTATAATATATTTATGTCAAGTGTTGACAAATTTTTTACATTGATATAACATGATCCTCGCAGTGATGATCGCGTATAGCAATAAAATTTATATCTTATAATTTGAAATTAAATTTTAAAATTAAATTCTTGCTTGGATGTAATTACCAGAGCAAATTAATATCAAATGTATGCTTTTTTTCTTACGACAACCCTTAATAACATGATTGAGAAGCTTACCTGCAACAGACAAAAAAGAGAATTCATTAGTAATTGTTATTTTAATTGAAAATTATTTTTAAATTAATAAAAATCGCTAAAAAAATTAACTCAATTTTTTCTCAGTTAGAAACGTCTTTATCGTTAGAAATCAAATTAATTAAAAAAAAGAAACAGAAATGCTTGAAATTAAAAATGGAATACACTCTCTCAGTTGCGCATATGCAATATAAATATATGTATATATCAGTATAAGAGAGTCGCGACAATGTTTTCGCAATTTACTGAGGCGTGAAAAAAATTTATAACTGCGGCAAGCGTTTTTCTCTGAGGTAGCAGAAAGAGAGAGAATTTAACCTGAATTAGGGAAAAAGTTTCCATTGTACAAGTGGGATAATCCGCATTCTTTTTTATTTCACATTCCGGTGAAATCTCGAGACTCGGAGCAATGTTATCGTTTTAGTGCCATGCCAACGTTCCATAATTCAAAGTGTCAGAGTAGTGTGGCGTTAATTCCCGAAGCCCAGGATATTCGTCCCGTCTCTCCCTCTCTCTTTATATATACATAAGCATACAAAACAATTATAGTGGAATTAAGTCGTCTATATATGAAACAAGGGTATAAATTATGAGGCCTCTTCTCTCCACTCAAGAGAAACGTATTATCCAAAGAAAATTCAATTAAGATGCACTCATCTGTTAAATGCAATTCAATCCATTTTAAATTCCACTTTTTATTAGTATAATTTTCCCGGCATTCATTCATCACTTTAACCAATTTTTAATTTATTTTTTTAATTTTAATAAAATTCCATCTAAATGAGTAAGTTTGAATCGATTATTTAATTAATTGACCCAGTTGCAATTAATTGATTTGTAATTATTATTGATTTACAGTCAATAACTGCCACAAGTAGCATCAATTTTGAAATGATACATTTGCCCAATTCTCTTCTTAATTTAAATAAATTTACTCCATAATGTTCATTAACTTTCTAAATTGAATGAAATTCACAGTCGACTGGATTTTATCAATTTGCAAGTTTTTAAACAATTTGTGAATCAGCCTTTAGGAAAATGATTTACATTAAGTCATCTTACTTTCTGGAAAGTATGTCAAGGACATTTCTATTTCATTTAGCTACCGTATCATCACACTGTGCTTTCCCTCAAATTATTTAAACTCCACCTTAATTACTCTAATTTCAAGAGCTAAAATATACCACGTCTGATGAAAGTCCATCATTTTATTATACAAGTAATTAAAATTAAACCTTGAACGGAGAAAAAGAAATGAATTGAAATTCTAGCTAGTCATTTGTGTGGATCGTTAACAGACATGTGTAAATCGAATACATAGTGTTCTGGCTGTAATGGATAATAATGGACTCGGACACGCCTTTGGCTGTATGTTGAGAAGACGCTTCAATGGATTTTCCACTTTTTCTAAACTCAAAGTGGTCGAATACAGTTGTCACTAAAATAAATAAAAAAAGAAAAAAACGAGGACAATAAAATTTATTCAGTTCTGCAATTTCATTTGTTGAAATTCGGGAGAAAAATAGCTCAATAATGAGATCAACCAAGATTTTCATTAAAATTAGGTCGATCGGGATTAAATTTCCAATGAATATTCCATTCCATCGCGGGTTTATTTTCAAAGATTCCAATATCTATGTTTTGTGTTTTTAAATAAAATATCTCCGTAAACTAATTTTATTTTCATTAAATATTACTGAAGGAGTTGATCAACAATTTGGGTAAATGAAATAACAGGAATTTTTAAAAAATATTAATAAGGGACATTTTCAGTCAATTGACCAATTTTTTTTACAAAAATAGTTTTGACAAATTTCAAAAGTTCTTAGAAATTTCAAGTAGGTACTATTAAAGTAATGAAAGGACTACCTTCGTCGCCAGAAGTCGAGGAGTCATCTGGCTCTGGGGACGACCCAGGGGATACCCAACCGTATTTTCGCTCCCGTTTTCCACTATCGAGAGTTTCTTCGTTTTCATGAAAATTTCCTTTATCGGGAGATGTTGATCTTCCGTGATTCCTCGTTTCGATTGTGGTGTATGGGGATCTTCTACCATCAAGACTTGATGACCTACGACTGAAGTCCGTTGGCATTGCTGGTCGTTTTCTACAACAACACGTTCTCTTTAAACGCCACTCTCTCTAAACCGAATAAGTAAGAAAATAAATGAAAGACGCTTATTAAAAAGGAGAGAGAGAAATGGCGCTTAAACGTACTCCCTAAACTCGACGGAGGATGATCTTCTAGTGTTGATCTCAGTGGATCGTTTGCAGGATGATGGAGATATTCCGGCGTCCTTGACCTCGAGGATGGGGTCACGGACATTTGCCAATTCAGTGTTGGCAGAAGTCTTTGCTTCCTTGGCTGGTGATTGCGGCGGAGACGTTGGAGGCGATGGTGATGGACTTCCTGTACGGCCAGAACTGTAGCAGACAGCTGCCTTCCGGAGAGTCTCCCTGCACAGTTCGGAGAACATGCTTCTTCCCCCATGTCCCTTTCCGGAACCGTTTTTCTTCCGCTTCTTTTTTTACTTTTGTCCTCCCACTGACCACTTGTTAGTTGACATTTTTTGTGACAATTTTTAATCACATCTTTTCTTATATATTAGTCTAAAAATCTCAACAATTTACTTTTTTCCTTCACTCTTTCTTATTCTTGGCTGACCTTTCAACTCAATCTTCTAATATCGATTCGTGTGTATAGATTTTTTTTTCCAAATAATGCTCATCTCGTTTCTCTCTGGCACAAAACTTCTCTTTAATTTCATTATGTATTTCGACAGTAGTAATAGTAAATGTCCAATTGATATATGTAAATACTACTATTTTATTTTAATTATCAGTCGATAATAAAAATGATTCATCATATTTAGGACTATAGAATATTTTTTTGTTTTTTCAAATTTATGTACAAGTGGAATTAAGACCTAAAGTTTTAGCTGTCACTGAAAGATTGTTCCAATGAATTTATTGCTTAATTAACAATTCAACGTAAAACAAAGAAGGTACCACCGGTTGCAATAAAAACGTGTGGCTCGTTGCCAACTGTTGAAACTTTTACGATTCCTAAAGTCTATAGGGGGTTATTGTTTACTATGCACCATAGTACAAAAAAAGTAACCACTAAATTTTTACATTTTTAGACACGTTTACGAAATTTTGCAAAAAACTAAACTGTGTGTTCCAATAAAATTTTATTTAAAAAAAACAAATTTTAAGTAAAATGAAAAAAATTCGAAATAAAAATAAATTGTCCATATTAAAAAGTAAAAAAAACTTAAAATTTTTTATTTTACAATTCCTTCTTAATTGTAGATTTTAGGACAGAAAAGAAGTTAATTTTAAATTCAACAAAAAATTTAGATTATTATGATTAATAATCATCATTATGATTTGATAAGATTGTAAAGACAATTTTATAAAATTAAATTCTCAGCATATAGATAGGTGAAAATTTTACTATCTCAAAAACATAAAAACATATCTTCCATGAGATCTTTAATCGAGAATAATAATGTAACAGTGATTTCGTAAATTTTTATTTTGCAAATATTGCCGAATATTGCCGATTTTTTAAATAAAAATTTTATTTTAGATTTTAAATTCCTTTCTAATGCGATTTAATATCTATATTAATTTATATTAATATTATTCTTTAACTTTATTAGTAATATTAGTTCATTATATATTTATAGTAATTACATCAATAGTATATTTATATAAATTTTATTTATACTTATAGAATGATTCCATAATTTATATTTGTTATTTGCCAATAAATCAATACCGAAAAATGTAAAAAAAAACTTTTTAGCAAATATTACACCAAAAAAGTTAATAAATTAAATAAAAGAATAAAAACAAAACCATCCATTTAAATATTAGAGATTTTTCTCGGATAAAAATTCAACAGAAATAAATACCTATTAGTAAACATTTACACCCCAATAAAGGATTATTTTTTTAAGGCGAGAAATAAAGTCTATTGAACGAATCTAATCTATCAGAAATAAGATCGACAGTTAGATTCTCATCTAGAAAGAGAGAAATTGTTTTAAGTGACTGTCTCTCTTAATTTGTTAATGTTATCTAAACTGTTTGCCAAAGAGACACGAGATTCTATAAAAAAAAGTAATGCAATTAATTCATATTGACATTATATTAGAATTGAGAGAATTACTTGTCTGTCAAAATTTTTTAGTAGTGGGGTGAAAAAAGAAAAGAACAAAACTAGGGATATACAAGAAAGCACATCCTCATGGCGCGACCAGTCATATCCCAGAGAGAGGGACATACGCAACGCATGCAACGCTATAATATTCAAAGGAAATTCCACGAGGACGAGAGAGAACTGATCGTGTCGGATTCCGAAAGAGGACTGAGCCAAGCAACATCGTGAACGAATGTAGGAGAGAGAGAGAGACCAAGAGAGAGTTACCAACCCCCAGGGCCGTAATATACATCCTGGTCCAGAATCACATAATTATAAAATCATCTCTATCTCTCTTTTCATGAAAATCATCCCACGTATTTCAAGTTGACAACTAAATTCCCGAAAATAACATTTTTACCATTTACTTACATAAAAATGATAGTAAATAAATTTTATTGTATGGTAAACAATTTTATTTCAAATCTATAATTTTAATTTAATGTATTTATAAATTATTACAAGACTACAAGTATTTATTTTACAAGACAATCAAAAGAGCTTCATAAATAAAAGTAAAATTTTTTTAACCAGAATTTCGGTAAATAGTCTGTCTTACCAAACTGTGTTTCATCCACTTGATGGCCCTATTCAGTAGAAAAGGCAACGTTTTACGAGACTGACTAATAAGTAAAAATATACGTTCTGACAAGAGTATTCATTACCCACACTTCAGTTTGATAAATAGTTATTTTTGTTGGTAATTTTCAAATTAAACAAATAAAATAAATTTATAAAAATGAGACATTTAGCAAGTAAAAATTTATTTATATCAAAAAAATTACCCGAATTTCACAGTTAAATAGTAAACTATTTATTTTTTAAAATGAATAAACTAAAAATTCAAGACAAAAAATAATTCCTTTTTTGAAAATGAAAAAATCTCGAAACTTCCGTAAGTCTTTTCAAAAGTTTTCATGGTACAAAAGTCTAGTATTTCAGGTGCAGTGAACTATAAACCAATTATTCTATTTACAACTCTTGTTGTAAATAAATGGTAATAACCACCTTTTACTGACTCTTTTGTTACACTTTCTTTTTTCTACTAAATGATACATTAAAAGTAAATATGTAATAAGAAAACGAAATAAAAATCATTACCTAAGAACCAGACTCAAACTGGAATAAATCCAAGTAGCCAATTCCTACAAGTTTCTAAATTTCCCTATTCATGATAGAGTCTCGTAAATTTTCTCGTGAAGGGTGCATTTTCTTAGAAACCAATACTGGTATAGTTTCGCACATATGAGCTAGGGAGAGAGAGAGAGAGAGATTTGCCGCGGTATTGGAAAATTTCACATGGGGCCAAAGTACAAAATAGTGCCCTTGCACAGGGGTGCCACCCACCATTGCCGCTTGCCTTCGGTGAACGTGGCGCTGTTGTAGAATCGATCAGTTGCGCACCATCGCAAACACCATTACCGTCACAAACACTGCAACTTAAGGGAAGAGATATCCTTTATTAAGATGAAATTTCCAGTCAACGGACTTGACTTATTTGAATCTATCGATCATATATTGCGGATAGTCTTTTTTTAAACTACTATTTTTAAGAGTGTTTAAAATAAACAAAAGTAGATTAAATTACAATTAGTCTCTATTTGAACATCCATATATTATTATTTCAATTTGAACCAACAACTTTTGAAATTACCAACAAAAAATTAAAACCAACAACAATGGTCGAAGGCTAACTAAGAAAACAAGTTAGAATAACCATAATCATTTGCAACGACTAGGGGAAACGTCGTGACCTTGAGTAAAAAAGCCGGATCTTCACTTCCTCTTTATCGCCTTCGCAGTGCGCAGACCTGAAGAGTCGATAGCCTCCACGTTTCTCAGAACATGGGGGATGATGATGCTGTGACACAAGTCACTTTTGTCGGTGACCTTGGAAAAGGGGTGGAATTCTACTCGTAAAATTGTATTGCTTAGCCACAAAGGAATTGACTAGTTCACGTAAACCTTTCTCCGCAGTAAATAGAAAAATAAAAAATTCCACACGAGATCTCAAAGATTTTCTAGTACTGACAAAATCGTCAAGTAATTATCAACTAAGCACGACATATTTAATCGACTTCCTTATTTTTAAAAGATACAAAATTATACAAATGGCAAAGTTTTTTGAAAATTCTAATCCGTAAGCATGTATCTCGTTACTGTCACTTATTCCGTAATAGATGAGATCCGTTCAGCCGTTCCAATCTACTATGACTATCAAATATATCCGTAACATATTCAATATCACTCCTCTCAATGTATAAAACATTACGAGTTTTCTGATAGAGACTGAAAAAACTCAGTTATTTTAATTCCATTTGTGAAAAAAGAGGTATTTTAATTTTTTAAATTTCTCAGTTCGAAATAGCTCTATAATTTTAATAATGGTTTATTCCCAATTGCGGTAATAACATAACAGGTGTTTTAATTTTACAGAATCAGTTTCTTCAAAAGAGAAAATTTCTTTCCAAGTTTAACATAAATAGTATACGATTTTATTGGACGATTCACGACAAAACCAAAATTTAGACTACATGAGAAACCAGGTCGAACGAATTGCTTTGGCCACTCTTATCAAAGAAATAAATAACCTGAAAGCGGATATCACGAGTGGTACTTTTGCTGAGTTTGTACACAGAACTGCGGAAATAGACTTCGAGAGGAAAAGACCATTATCAATGAAGAATTGGGATATAAAAAGTCCAAAGTTTTTGGGTAAATGATAAAAAAGGAATTTGAAAAATTTTAATGGGGCACCACTTCATACATTTGTCACAATTGTAGTTATCAAAAAAGGCAACCATCTTTTTCCAAATCGATACAGCTTCAATAAAGAAAATAAACTTCCTTAAAATTAGAAAATAAATCCTAAAACGAATTTGTATTATTACTCATCGTTCATCTAAAAATTTCCTTTCAATCCATAATCAATAATTCTTTAAGATTAATTTCCTTGATGTATTCGTTCCACTGTATATTTTATTCCATCCTTTAAAGACCATTTTCATCCTTTAACTATAGTCGAGAATTTCATTTCGATTTGTATGAATATCTTGGGTAATGCATTTGTAACTTCCTTATTCATAATTTCTTAAAAGCTTTTTTCCTCTTTATTTAGTAGTTATACTTTTTTTCCTTTTCAGTTCTTTCTTTCATAAATTATATACATGTGAAGACTCATCTCTGTAACTCTTATTTATTCCGCCTTTTTTTACCCTCAATAAAACCCAGGCACTTGCACGTCTAGACTAGTCCATAAACATTCAAAAATGTCTAAAAGATTTCTGCTACACTTCCTCGTATATGTTTAGGCTTCATGTTTATGCCTTAGAAAATTTTTTAAAACTCTTACGTTTAGATTCTCACCCTCTTGAAACTTAAAATCTGTTTCGAAATCATTTTTGATTTTTAAAGATTTGTCTCCTTAGAATATTGATTAATAAACACGATACTTTCCTATAAAATTTTTTAGGCATCTCAAACTTTGTTTCTGTTATTGCAATAAATTCTTTTTCTTAACAAGGGATAAAAAATTCAACCTTCATTATTATCGGAATGTAGAGCTCCTTGTTACATATACGAAACATTAAAAAAACTTTCTAAAAATAAATAAATAAATATATCTAAAATAATATGGTGGTAACAATCTTATTTATTAACTCCATATAATTCATCCAGGATCAAGATTTTCAAGTTTCAAGATTTATGTGCACCTAAATTATCTTGTGACTATCTTTCTCTACACTTTCCTCATTATTCTCAGATACAAAACGAGCACTTAATAAAACTAAACAGATATCAAAGAGATATCAATAAATAAAATAAATACAATTAGTGTGAACAAATAAAAAACTAAAGAAAGAAAATACGCAGAAAAAAGTAAATAAAAATACTAATTAAAAAAAGTGATATTTCCCTAGAAGGAGAGCACCATCTGGAACCAAGTTCGGTAAAGTCATAAAACTTTAAAAACGTTCCTTTAATTTGAAAATTTTTCCCTTCACTGATAACGATCTAACCATTTTCCTTTTACGGTTCAAATGATTCTTTTGTAAATTCACTTAAAAACGGAAACATAACAAGTGAAGTAATGCTACAGATATCATTAAAAACAGTAACAATTGCAGGCGTAATTAAAAAGAAGTTAGCACCAGAACCTGGAAATTTGTACCGTTATAACTTTGAGAAAGGAGCAGAAAATGGAGTTGGACTTGGTCTTGTTTGCGGTTTCGAATCTGACTATTTATACCATACTTGGCCACCTTTTCGTTTCCCCTGACAATTAGCAATAAATGCTTAATGACGGAGTTGATGCACTTGTAATTTCTCTCGCGGTAAACGAGTGGCAAGCCCTTTTGTCTTTCAAACGTCGCTCCTCTTAATCGTGAAAATGTGAGTTGTTAAGAATCCTGATTTATAACCACTTTCTTTCTATAGCCAAGTGTCTGAGAATGTTTTCCCATTGTCAACAATTCGATCAATTAAACTCAATTATCCGTCTTTCGAAATATATACTCACGAGAGCTAACATTTAATTAACATTTCCGCCAATCAATCAAACTCTCTTTTCATTTTTTTTTTTTAATTATAATCTTATATAATTTAGGTATCAACTATTTAAACTACTATTTTAGTTACAATGGGTTTTAACTCACAAATAATAATCTACCATAATTTAAAATCACCAATGTTCTTTCGTGGTAAAAAAGATAATAGCGAATATACATATAAGAAAAAAAATTGAAACTGAACCAGCATCTTTATTACAATGAATTTTAAATCCACTTGGGAGAAAAGTGTTGAAAAAGGCTCCGAATTTCCATTTTTATGAGGATTTAATGAAAGAGGTAAATTCAACGATTTTTTTCAGTTTTTGTTCCAGATTCCTATTTAAATGTATATTTTTTTCTTTGCAACACTTGGGAGATTTGAAAATCTGCTTTCATACAGTCGAATAATGTATCTGTATAAGAAAAAGCAACTATAATGTTTTATTTTCTCAACTCCTGAGGATTTGCAATTTTTTCCAAAAAAGAATGACCCAGATTTATTCTTTCAGTTCAGATGATAAAAAGTTTCTAAAAAAATGTGGTTCGATATACAACCACTGTGACTATTTGCAGTTTACAAAACTGACATTATTGAGAAATTCTGATATTATCAATTATTTTTTTTTATTATTTTCACTAAAAAAATTATTCCAGGCAGAATTTGTTTCACAAACGAAGTTAAAAACAAGAATTTTCAAGTTGAGTAATTTTCTTTCATCACTGAAAAACTGTATGATTTTGTGGTAAAATTGTAGAATGAGAATATATATCTATATATCTTGATATTTTAAAAGGCTTATCTGATCGAAATATTTCATGAGGCATGAAACATTCAAACAATGCGGTATATCCCGAGCTTGACACTTTCTGTAGAGCACGAGCTTTACCAGGAAACTGAACCAAAGTTCTCCTTGCTGTGTGAGTATGGTATCATATACTCCAGTATAAGAGAACATTTTACAGCAAATATTGCTTATGTCAGAGTTTCAAAGTGTCCAACGTGTCATGAGACCTGATCGCAAGTCTGAGACATTCCCGTAATACATTCTCTTGAAAATTTTATATTCTCACTAAATAATTTTAATTTCACACCAAATCTATATTTCTTATTTTTTATTTTAATTCATATTCTATTGATTATAACCGTATTCTAGCTATGAAAATTAAATGCAATCAAAAAAATTAAACAATTTCTGAAAAGGAATATCTCACTCGTTTTCAAATATAATTAAATTATGAATTTAATGGAGTAAAATAACAAAAAAGTTTGCGAATTGCAAATACACAATTAATTATATTTATTTGAAATGCAATTTGAAAAGACTCTTTGAGAATTAAACACACTCCAATGAACGTTATATATTCTTAAAAAGACTCGTTAGCATCGTGTTACTTTTTATAAACCTAAACTCAGTTTGATTCGCTGTTAATCATTTTCCAAAAATAATAATAATAGTGTTGAAGTATAATTTTTATTAAACTCAGGAAAAATGTTTATTGGGAATTTATCATTATGTATTCCGTTTAAAAGGAAGTGTAATCTTTTGAAATATTTTATTTTTAAGTGCGTGTAAGATTTCTTTTTGAGAATTATTTTAATGAGTGCACGTAAGGCTTTCGGTTGTACGTTTCATTGAAAGTTTGTGGTGCGCTTGCAAGAGCCTCACACCCCTTCAAACTCAAATAATTTTATATATACGATACCCACGCAATTATACGACGAATTCAATTATTCTGTATTCCACCCACGCGACACTCACAAAATATATTGTATATACGATAGAGAGGACCTCCTTTTCAAGAAAATGAACCGCCATTAGCCAAGCCGGTCACGAGGCAACAACATTTCATATCGACAGATAAATAATTATCTCGATTACTTCGCGCGGAAAATTATTGTACTTTTCTAGTTCGTGATTTGTATTCAAGATTGCTTTTAATGACTATACACTGATTTCTTTTATCAAAGAATTGAGACTTGACAACTGACGTTGCACGAAAAGAATAATATGAAATTATTGTAGAATTACTTATACACATGAAGAATGTCGATGTAAAAGTTTAAGTAGCCCAGCTTACGGGATTGGCCAAGAAATTTAACCACAAACGGTAAGGTTTGATGGTCCTCCTGGACCATCAAGGTAAGGCAGTTCCATATTTGGGGAGCCTCTCTCGTAAGAAAACCTATATACAAGATCGATCCTCTCACGCGCTTACTGTCGATCCTGATCTACCGATCTACGAGTCACAAACCGTGTCACGTATACCACTCCTTTTTTAGTCAATGACAAATATTTCAACTCTATATATCTCTTCCTTTCGATCACCAATTTTAAAGAATCTACTTTTATTGCAAAAAATCAATAAATAAAAACATTCCAAGACTGAAAATGTTAAACCAAATTTCTGGTTTATTCAGACTTTTAGTCATATAATTTGGAGAAATTATTCTTGATGTAATGAAAATAAAAAAATATATATTGTGCAACACGTGGCGCCTCAGTGAAATATACATATAATACATGTATACAGGTTCGACAAATTCGCAAAGAGGTGCAAAGAACTGATACTTATTTTTCATGGTCACAAAAGAGAGACGTGCGCAATGCCCGAGGGAACGACAAAAGCGAACACTTTTAATGAGTTTCGCGAGGATGATGCAGCGCCGTTTTTCATGAGCGTTGACGACTCACAATATACCTACTTATATGAAACTGCTGCTACATGAAATAGTACTCACCTGAAACAGAAAAAGAAACGACTCGTTACTAAATTAAACTTCGTCACATAATATAACAATTTATGCGAAATTACAATTAAAATAAAAGGATATTTTTCAATTAAAAGTAGGACAATATTATTTAACCAGGCCACAATTTTGATTGTATCGTTATAACGTGTTCTAAAACGGATCGTTATCGTAATTGTTAATTACGCGATAAATCAATTCACACCTCAATTATGAACTCATCTCTCTTCCCTTTGTCATTTGACAGACAATTTCACTTTATTACAAAAGCAATTTATTTATTCATTCATAGATCATACAATTTGTCATATTTATTATTGTTTAACTTAATAAAGATTAAAATGCACCATTCACATGAAATAACAATAAAATAAAATTTGTATTATTATAATGATTAAAATAAACATAAATAAAAAAGAGGTTTGTTTTTTTATTATTTAAAAAGTTTGTTGTCGCATATTTAAAGAGAAACTATTGAAGAAAATCAGCGCACATGTTCGTAAATGGTCAAAAACGATTATTTCTGATTCCTCATCATTTATCTCTACAATAAGAATATATCCCGTATAATTCAGGATAAACGTTGGTTTAATATCGGATACCGTCTCAAAAAGTCATCTTTCATTCTTTTAAACTTTGTTATCAAACAGTTCAAGGCACATCGATCGACCGCGCGCAAATAAAGTTTCAAAATACTTCTAGTACAAGATTAGATTCTAGATCTCTCTCGACATCTTGGTATTTCACAAGAGCGATTATCAAAATTCAAAAGAACTTTAGATGAGATCGTATAAGGAAGATTTTATGTAATTCCAAACTTGAACAATTTTCTTTGAGTCACACAAAAGTATCTATAAAGTTTACCGTACAATTAACTTTGTAAAATCGGATTTCGAGGCAATTAAATTTCAATTTGAATTTTCCTAAATTTGAATCTCTTTTGTAAAATTCGAAAAATGTGAACAGAAAAAAAATAAATTTGTCAAGACAAAGACATAATTCCAGGAAAGGAGTTGTAATTTGAAAAACAAATTTTGATCGAAAAAATTACTTTGTTTCCAACACTAAATCCTTCTTTTCAATACTCGGATGGCAAAAGTGAAAGAGATTCTCGATAGTATCAAGGCAATAAAAATTTATTTATACGATTTTTCCAAAACGTCCATATTTAAATAGATCTTTATTTGTCCTAAAGCCTTTTTCTCTCTTGCAAAACTTATATTTGAGACGTTCCACTGTGACCTACTTGCAAGATTAAAAGTGACACTTTCCGAAAAAATCCCTTATTTTCAAGTCGACGTCAATATATATGTAAGCTAAAAAATACCTTCATGAAAGTGCACCTTTCGCAAACGAAATGGAAGATCATGGGGTCCGAGATTCTCCCTGGACAGGGAACTGACAAGAATCCCACGGAGAGTGGCTAAAGTGCTGCTGGGTATTCCTCGGTCCTTATCATCTGTTCCCATTTTTTTCTCTCTAGATCCACGCCATTCCGTTATATTACAGAAGAAGATTACAAATTGAAAAGGGCACAATAAATCCTGAACCACTTGGAATTGTCGCTATATTTCCAATTCCGCAATCACATCGCGAAACTCCTCTTTTCCATTTTCGATAATAATTTCCCACTTCACTCACACGTGTCACTTTCACTGGAAAACTTTTCATTTTCGATTTCGACTGAACCATATGTATTTTTATTTCATTTATTTTAATTGATCTTTCAATTTTTGTTCACATATCCATTATTAATCTTTATACGAATTTCGAAAAAATAAGCACTCGCCTGGAGTTCGAATGAGTGAAATGTCAAATAAAAACAAGCAAACCAGATTATCCCAACTGTTATGGAAGGCATCAGAGCAAAACGTTTACTGTTCAAAATTACAGTTAGAATCGTCAAGGTGATGCTTCAATCAAGTCTTCTTCTAATTTCAAAATTAGGTATTTTTTCATATGGAAAAATGAATGAATTATAATTAATTGTTGCTGAAGGTTATGTTATTTATGTTGATAGAGAAATTCAATATACATATATATCTGCGTAATGAAAGAGAAAGTAGTGATGCCAATTTCAATGTCAGCAGTTCAGTGCGCGCAAATGCTATTTTACGTAGTAATGACAGTGTATTTTTTTACGACAAAGGCCTCCTGTAGGTTAGTGATCGTAACCACAAAGATCCGAGGCACACGCACACAGCCTGTAAATTTAATCCGCCATTTAACGGAGACAAGTGTGTACATATTCTCATCTTTAACTTTACTGATTTATATGGTGAATAATCCGGCCACTTTTATAAAGATTAATTCTAACTGCGTGGGAAAATAAATAAATCCGCCGCCCGTTGAATTGTGCGGTGGAAAAGAAATGAAAACTGTAATCGATATTTTGCAAGCGGACCGAGTTTCTTACGATAACATTGAGAGTACCTTGCGCATACTTTTATACATGTGCGAAAACTTTGAAAAAATTCATCACGCGAGAGTTTGTAGTAACAAGGCACGTTTAAAACTTTTTAAGTTTCCCGCGTCCTCTAGGGGGATTTCCCCTTTGGCGGCAAATTTAAACTCTTGTCACGCTCGATCTCGGATAAATCTGCATCCACGTGTCCAGGATCAATAACTCGGACTAGAATTATTATTAAGTTGAAAAAAAAATTTTACTAATGAGAAACTTTATTATTAATGAAAACATTATTTTTAAGAAATTTCATAAATAAATTATTAGTTATTCTTTTCAGTGATTTTCCAAAGTGTATATTTTTAAAAAATTATTTTATAAGTAAGAATGTTTTGTTCAAAATATAAAAATAAATTGTCCCTGTAAGTTATTTTATAAAAAAGTATTCTAATGTATCTCTTGTAAATGAATAATTCTACAGTGAAAATGACGCATAAATGCAAAGGTTGGCATAATTTTTTGCGTAAATACATTTTCTTTAGTTTGACATTTGATCATAAATAAGACGCTTACAATATAGAAGTAAAAGAAAATAATAATCTTTCTTTTTTGTTATAAAATTTATTTTTCCAAATTAAGTCAATTACTTGAATGTTTTATTCTCAAACTTAATAATTTGATTAAAGTTTTTCAAAAAACTTTAATCGCAAATTTATTTTCTAAACATTTTTCTTTTTTTTCTTTAAAAACGCAATAAATTCTTGACTAACACAATTTACGTGTTAGATCTTCTCTTATCATCGCGGTTTCTCAAGTTCTCCAATATCCTCCGTCAGGTAAAATGAAGGAAACTCAATTTGAACCAATTACATTACAATCGCACTAGAAAATGTTAAAAATGGTCATTTTAACCGCGGAAATTTATTATTTTGCTGTTAACTATTTGAAAGATCAATTAAAATATTGAAACTATTCAACAAAAACAGCAATTTCATCTGATTTTTGTTGAAACATGAAAACAACAATTAACTTTCAGTTGATTTATTTTAATTAAAAGCCATTTCTGCGTTACTTGTTACGTATTTGAGAAGCAAATAAAAAATGAATGTTTCGGATCGTTACACCACTGGCACTTGTCGTTTCCGGTGCATTGGATTTGGGCCCAACCCAATTGAAGTGAAAGTTGAAAACATTATGAATTATTTTTAAATAAAAAAGCGGAAGTTTCTTCCATAGAATTCGAAAATAAAATAGTTACAATAACGTGAAAATTGTGAGTAACGTATTTGAATCGCACGTCCCGATAGACGGAGTGTGACTGACTTAAGTTGTCTCGAGTGAATGCAAAAGTTCCACCACAAAGGCATTCGACAACGTGCTTCATGACCCCCCACTGGACCCCATTTATTTATTGGAGTAGGGAATACAAATATGCTTCTGGTTAGACACACGCAACATTTGTAAAATGAATTTTTCACAGAAAACACCAAGTGAAAGTTATTTACAATGAATCTAGTGATTAATTAATTTAGATATAATTAATTAATGTGTATAGTCAATCAATTAAACTTAATTTTAATATAGTTTCTATAATTCTAAATGAGATAGATCAGTACCAGATGTGGAAAATACAGAGAAAACTGGGCATTCACCCTTTAATATCTAGATGTTGAGCGTTAATATCTTTTTCTAAATATCTACTTTTGAAAATCTAGTTTTCTCCGTATACGGAAAAAAATCTTATTTCACTGTTGAGCAAAATTTATTATTCAAGTGAGGAGATTAGTAATGATATACTCTCTAACTCGAGTGTGTCATGCGAGACATTTTTCAAGTTTAAATCGATCAGAGTAAGATTTGGTACAGCTATGCTTGAAAAGATTGCAAGTATTGGGCCAAGTCAGTCTATAAGCCAAACTTTTGCCAAATTTTTGCCAAATTTATATTCATATAAAAGATATTAATGTAGGTCACATATTATTTTATTTTTAATGCATTTCATTTACATACTAATTAAAATATTAGAATTAGAAATGATTCTCTCACAGTGAATTTCATAATAGAAAATTGTCACGTTAAAAAAATAAATGATGAGTAAATTATGAGTAAACCCATACCATTTGATGTACGTTAAATAAAGAGTATGATTCATAAAATCATTGAGACTGATTAATATCTCCGCGAGCAAGAAAAAACTGTTATCAATCAATAATTAAAATAAAATATGAGAATTTAAGATGAGTTTTATTATTTTCCAATAATGAAAAGAGATTTTCAATTATTTTTTCTCTGTCTTAGATTTCTAAAATAGTCATTCAAAACTCGAAACACGTGTGATGTGTGACGTAACCGGACATGTGACAAGCAGAAATCGACTCTTTTCCTTTTTCAGATAGCAGCCAATTTATTTATGTCTGAGAGGAATTAAAAGAATTTATAAATATTTATTTGCTAATCAACTAGCAATGGTTAATTATAGGTATTTTTGTGTTTAATTTCCCTCTCATAAGTAAAAAAGATTCCCCTAAAATGAAAGGAATTCTTCTTGTAATGCAAAAAGAATATTTAATAATATTTATAAATATCTGACTGAATTGCTGTCTTATAAAAGCGTCTGAAAGAAAGGAAAACCTCTTTAAATTTTCAACTCAATCATTACATTTTGAAAAAAAGAACAAGTCACTTTTTCCATTTTCTGTCACGATAGTTATTATACAAGGTCGATTTAGTAGCCACAAAGGCAAAGCGATGAATGTGCAACAAGAGTATAAAATGCAAAGTATTATTGTTCATCGTTATTCACATACACGAATAAAGTAATGATGTCACTCGGGGCAGAAGGTATTGCATATCACAAAAACCATCGTACTGGTGTAAATCAAATCCTTTGTAAACAATCTTGAAAGATGATCCATATCCAAGTTTTCAATTATGCAAGCATAATTTTAATTTGATATTAAAGCCAAAGCGCTTTCTCCATTAGCTAATAAGTAAAGTAAGATTTGAAAAACGTCATAGTCTTATCAAATATTACTTAAACAGTTTTCGACTGTATCTTAACGAACAGTTCATCAGAGAAAAGTTCCACTGGGCGTAGTACGTCTATCTTTCAGAGCAAGGTCGTCGAACATATGGTTTGCATTCATTTGCAGAGAATCAAACCCACACATTTCATGCGATGATAGATATTTCTCCTAAACAAGGATCATTTTTATAAATGTTAGAATACAAGTAAACAATTTTCAAAATTCAAGGTTCCGTGCCTTAAGTGAAACTCATAATGAGTATAGTGAGACCATCAAGTATAAGAGAAAGAAAACTATGCTCGTCTGATACATCAGCATATAAGATCTTGAAAAGAAAAGTCAAAATTGAAAATAAAGTTAATAGTAGAACTTTCTCGAATAAAATATCTATATGTATACCATTATCAAACTATCACAATTTTTTCATTTTTTTCTTATTCATCAGGTACTTCTTTTAACTTTCTTAATATTACATTTATCAAATGAGACATGAAACATAAATAATTATCTACAGAGTATGTTAAAATATTTTTTCTCAAGGAAACTGTGTCTCATCTTTGCGTAGGAAGCGTAAACTGGCCTTTGATTCTTTATAAGAAGACACCCACATTTTTTAAATTGAATTTCCCAAAAAAAAAAAAAAAAAAAAAAATTACTGTGAAATAAGTGCTTAACTTTTTTTTTTGTTAATAAATTCGCGACTATCAATTCGATGAAAATTCTATTCTATTTTATTTCATAAGTAATAACTTTGTCAAACCAACTTGACATTTATTGAAGAAAATTTAAGCAGATACATAAATCTGACGCTCGGAAGTATTTTCACACTGAAACTTGATTTTTTTTATGCGAGTAGGAAAGAGGCTCGTTATATGTACAGAAACCAGGTTCTTTGAAAAATACGGGTAAATTCTGTAGAGTAGAGGGTATACAGGGAAATAATTTCAAAGAGCAAGAGCCGTCAACTATATAGAGAAATCCTGTTTAACATTTCCGAGGTTGAAATTACAAAAAAATGAATCAGAATCAAAAAAGAATCAAATGAGAATGCAAAAAGGATAAAAAAAGAAAGACTGGAATTTTTTTTCAATAAAAGTCAAACAAATATGATGATTAATTTTTTGATTTAAACCATTTAACTACTATTGTACCTGTAATGTATAATTTAAAAAAATTATTAATTGAAATTGGTATTATTTAATTGCAATAAGAAACGAAATTTGAATACTATAGTATTGCAATTTGATATTTGCATCGTCGAGCCGACAACTCTTGATTCGTTATATATGCATCCCATCAAATTGAATAAGCTTGTGCTTTCTCACGTGTGTCGCATGCTCTCGTCCTTTGATGAGAGGTATAAATTGCAATTCGTCTCTTCTCTATACTCCTCCATATTATATATTTTCACTTTTGATTTTGCAGATAATTCCCATACTCTTTAATGGGATTCAAATTGATTTTCCCTTTTTAACAGAAAGGTTCAACAAAAAAAGGAAAGCAATAATATGAATATTAATAAGGAAGAGTATATAGATTTCGGAAAAATTTGATAAATTGCAAGAATCGCAAACTTGATCAATCATTTCTGCATGCGCTGGGTTAATTTGCATATTATCGACAGGTTTTAGTGAGAATGGCGTCCATTCGTTTGGTACTTCTTAGACAATATAGCCTCGCAAGTCACTCTAGATCAATTACGTTAATTAATTATTAGTCGAGGATAAGGAATCTTTTTGACAAATCTTGTTTCAACATTTTTACCACCTTTCCTATAATTGAAATTTCATAATTTCATTTTGTGTCATGTTGTTTAAATGAAATAAAAACAGTTTCTTAGAGTAAATCGATTATTAGGGTGCGATTATTAGGCGAAACGCTTGAGCTACACGCATTACTGAGCAGAGAATGGAGATAAGAAAAATAGAGAAACAGCTTGCCGATCCGCGAATGGAATGTCGGTAGGACGGGCCAAGGTGCTTCGTCAGTGGCGTTATGTAAAACTTTACTGTGCAATTTATATGCCACCAGGTTACACTTCACATGACATACACGCACAATGCCTTTCAACCTAGAGTCACGAAAATATATTCAAACCTTATATATCGAATAAATTTCAAATTTTCCACCGCAGCATCCTTTACAACTTACAACTATTTTAAAATTCGCAAACTATGAAAATTACCATTGCTTATAGAACTGACAACCATCTAATTTCTTGACAGACTGATAGCAATTAGCAATTAATAAATTTATCGCTTAATTTTATTACTAAAAAACCACTAACGTATGTACATATTCCAACTTTTCGAAAAAGGAATTTTCACTTGAAGAAATTCAAAGCTTAAATCATCCAATTATCTGAAAAAGGCAATTCTTATTTCATCGAAAGAGATACTGTTATATCTAACTCGTCCCGTTTTTGCCTGAAGGAACATGTAAAAAAAAGAAGACTAGAAAATCAATTTCACCTATCCCGAGGATCAAAGCAGCAATTACATGTTGAAGGTGTAAAAATTTAATTCCTTTCCAAGTCAACTAATTGTGTTTAATGAGCTTGTTAATTTAAATCGTGGGGAATTAAAGCAGGCGCGACTGCGTGGCTCAATCGATTATTCTGCGTCTCGGGCTTCGCAAAACGACCAAGGTCTGCAAGGATCGCGCGCGCCATCAACTGGAAAAATGATTTTTGCTCGAAAGTCGTAAAAATAAAATGCAACATCATTAAATACACAACACAGCCGGTGAATTATTATAGAGAGAATTAAGTAACTCTTTATCTTTCCCAAGTAACTCTCCAAAGTTCATTGCAGATCAATAATAAAATCGCAGGAGGTACAAAAGGATATCTCTCACTAAAAAAGGAATTATCGCGGAAAAAAAGGAAACGATCCAGATTTTGACAAAATTATCAACTGCCGGTATATTCCAGCTTGTTCTACTAAAGTTAAAGGAGGATTTCGTTACTCGACAGTCGGTAAATGTTACTGACTAGTGCGGGAATCTTCCTTATTCACACAAAAGCCAGTGAGTGATTTTATCGTCAAATGTTCATTAAAATATTCTACTGTAAACGATAAATAAATTACACTAATGAAATAAGATCAAGTTCATTAGGAAAGTTTTCAAGGCTCGAAAATAATGGAGAATATTGATTAACTCGATGTGATTGATGATCACCTTGATGAAAGGCCACTTTTTTCGCTAATTTTCCACTGAATTTACATTCAGAGAAATTTTTTATTCGAACCAAATATTAATGTATTTGAATTAAATAAAAATATAATATTTAACTATTTAAATCAAATAAAATTTCTTTTTCTATTTCTTTAAAAATTATTGTACTCAACAAAAATAAAAAAAGATTCAAGTCCAATCGAAATGATTTTCCAATTTTAAGTATGTAATAATTTATCGAAAAAGTAAACTATATATATTTTTTTCATTTTAGTTTCCACTTGTGTCATTAAACTGAAATCACGCGGTAAACTTTTCCTGCATAAGTTTGTTAGTTTCAAGTAAGCGAATTTGGTTCAATTAAACTCTCGACAAATTACATGCCTTCGCTCGTTAAGAGTACAATTCATGATCGAAAATCGTCCAAGAAACGAAAGGAACTTTCCATTTCTAATAATAATATGAACAGATTACGAATGAATTAAAGAATTTATTATTCGATTTCTCTTCTTACTACAGAGAGTAAAGAAGAAAAAAGAAAACTAAAACAAAAAAAATAGTTGATTGGTAATAATAATTTAGATAAAATGCTTGTATAATCATTAAAATAAATATGATATAATGAAATTTTCAAAATAAAAGTCAAATAAAAAAATTGTTGCCCTAGGTAATTGATTTTATAAAACTTTCGATTAAACTTTATAGAAGTTTGTAATAAATTTTAAAGAAGAAATTTGTTTCATCTGTTTTCAAAGTGATGTTAAACATATTGATTGGACTTGAAATTAAATTGCAAATTTTTACTAAACAGTGCAAATTTTTTTTTTCAAAGATGAAAATTAAAAGGTGACACAGCACTTGCCCATATAGAATTCACGCACGACATTTTGAATACCAAATGAGAAAGGGTAGATCTTCATTGCCGGTACAATATATACGAGTGGTTATCTCGCCTCCACGCAAACAAACTTAAAGTGTGCGGAGAGAGAGAGAGAAGATTTTTTCCCCTTGATAATGGTTCACCCACCCACAAAATGCAAAGAGACTGCTTGGCTCCTAACACTTACCTGCAACAAAGAAATAAAATTCATTACATGCAATTCGAACGAGCGTGTCGCAAAAAGAAAAATAAAAGAACTATATATAATTTATTATTTTTCAAATGCATACATCAGATCGAAGAAACAAAAATGTATATTTAAACCTATTCAATAATTTATAAACAAATGGATGAAACTTAAAAATTGTAAAGTTTAGAAATTATTAGATAGAGCTTTAAATTTTTCTTCAAAGTTTTTCACTTATGAAAAAAACTCACTCGGGATACTAAGATATAAAGTATTATAAAATTCGGCATCTTTCTTCATAGCAGAAATGAAATATTTTTTATATTTATTTTGTTGAGAAAAATATCAAATTTTGGTTAAAAATTTAGAAAATGTTTCAAAGTCACTGATTTGGAATTTGGAATTAATTTTTCAAATTTTAGAACTGCTAATCCAATTTTGTGTGAATACATGAAAATATTATCCCTACCATTTACCATATTCATGTCTACTGAATACTTTTACTTTCTCGTGTGTTTGCATGATTGAAAAAGTAGCATCACTATATTAGTAATTTAATAAGCAATTAATAGACTTTATCACCCACTCGAAAATAAATTCTCATTAATAATCTTACAATAAACGATGACTATCAGTAAAAAAATTTAGACATCTAGAGGATTATAAACCTCGTCAAACAGAGCAATAATCTTCTTTAAGAGTTCATAAATCAAGTACTTAAAAATGATCTTTTTTTCTTTTTTATCCTAATAAGACCGCTTTACAATTTCAAACAAGAAATCACTCTAACAAGAATCATTGAAAGAGGAAGTTATCGGCTACATATTTATTATTATAGAAACAGATAAATTTCATTTTCCCTCTAATTCATGAATTTCACTTTTATTTATTTCACAGACATATTCAAAATTAAAATAATAATCGTCTCAATTACAAGGGTAATGGAAATAATATAAAGAAGAGAAATATTTTCCCTTGTCGTATTTTTATATATATACATATAAATAAGAAAAAGATTATTCATTTTGACATGAATATAATGATGAAAGAATGTTTCCCAAGAATCAGCATTTCACGAAAAAGTTGCTACACTTTCCATGGTTGAGAAACTAGAAAAATATACTCTCAACTTTTATAAAACATGACATTATGTATTATAAAAAGGATATAGTTCCGAATAGCACATACCTCCGATTTCAATAAAACTTAGTATCCCTACGTAATTTGGTGCGCTGATTACGAAAATCATAGTGAAAATTGGCGGAAATTTAATTATCATGGTAAAAACCATAAAAAACACCATAAAATCATGGTTTTTTTCGATTATCTCGTAAAAAACAAAAAACTTCGAAAAAAGTTTTAGACGAAAGTTGTAGATCTCTAAAAAACACACATTTCATGTTTTATGCATTTTTTACCAAAAGTCATTATTTTTCGAGAAAAACGCAAAATAGTAAACACGGCCTTCGGCCGCGTAAGGTACTGCTCGCTTCTCTTTTTAAGAAATCTTGGCGAGAGGGGGTGGATGTGTCCGAAAGTAATTTGCAGAAATTGTGGGGTGGAGTCTACAGCAGCGGTAAACGCAAAATAGTAAACACGGCCTTCGGCCGCGTAAGGTACTGCTCGCTTTTCTTTTTAAAAAAACCTTGGCGAGAGGGGGTGGATATGGCCGAAAGTATTTTGCGGAATTCGTTGGATCCTGAGTAATGGTGAATATGATAATTTCTGCAAATTACTTTCGGACACATCCACCCCCTCTCGCCAAGATTTCTTAAAAAGAGAAGCGAGCAGTACCTTACGCGGCCGAAGGCCGTGTTTACTATTTTGCGTTTTTCTCGAAAAATAATGACTTTTGGTAAAAAATGCATAAAACATGAAATGTGTGTTTTTTAGAGATCTACAACTTTCGTCTAAAACTTTTTTCGAAGTTTTTTGTTTTTTACGAGATAATCGAAATAAACCATGATTTTATGGTGTTTTTTATGGTTTTTACCATGATAATTAAATTTCCGCCAATTTTCACTATGATTTTCGTAATCAGCGCACCAAATTACGTAGGGATACCAAGTTTTATCGAAATCAGAGGTATGTGCTATTCGGAACTGCACCCTATAAAAAATATCACTTATTATATTATCGTAATAGAAATTAACTCTTGAGGAGCACATATATTATACATATAAAGACAGTGTCCCGCCCCCCTATAAAAGAAATCATTTTATATATGTATATTACTGAATTGCTCGACTGCCCAGAGAAATGTTTATTTCGACATGAAACCAGTGGCATAAACTTTATAACGCAGACCACTGTCATATTTTATTTGATATATAGAAAGCCACCATATAAAACATGTGGCAGTATTTTGATGTCTAATTTATTTTTGCCGGTGTATTATAAATTTTGAATATAAAATTTTCCTTAATGTCTCAGAGAAAACTAATTAACGACAAAAACTGGTTTTAACAAGCGTATCAGATTTTTTCAATTTTGCAATTCTGACGAATAAAATAAAAGGCAAATTTTTCAAATAAATGCTGATTTTATCGACTCAAAACCAGTATCGTATCAAGTATGTCAAGTTTTAAGAAATGTTACCTTGCCGCGAATTAGACGACCGAGTTCATATAATAATTCTCATTCTTCAATATTTCCAAGGACTATTCAAACATTTCTCAAATATTATTTTCCGCTTGTTCAACTCAATATAATTACCAATAAACAATGTGTAATTAATAAAAATACCCATAGGGTACAAAATACATACAAAAAATTCTAGTTTTTATATAAATATTTTCTCATTCAAATTCTATTTTTTTTATTTTAAATGTGAGAAGTACAAATGCATACTTTTTTTACTATAATTGTAAAAAAGAAAATTTTATTTATATAATTATAACGTGTTAATTTCACTTTCGACGATATATATGAATTACTGACCTCGTCAATTCTCAACCTATATTACACGATTGTTATTTCTGTCATTTCCTTTTCCTGAATAATTAAGTGATTTCAGTGACACGAATAAAAATACAAAAATAGACTCTCAACAGAAAATGACAAAAAACCTATAATGGAAGCGTTCAGATATTTTCAAACAATTCATAGTGACAATTCATTAATCGTAATATTTAATTACGTAATTTAATTTTAAACTGAATTAAAAGTAATACATACAGCGTAAAATAATTCCACCTGTGATTTCACGGATTCTGCTATAGCGTGACTAATCCAACATGAGTTAATTATATACCTGATTCAAAGTGATCCAATCAAAATTCATAAATCTTCTAACATCAAGATTAAAGTTTTATAAAAATATCACTTATAATTTACCAGTATGGATTTTATTTAAAACTGAACAATATTTTTTGATGAAAACGAAAAGATACTATTTTGTTATAATTTTTGATATAAACTGCACATGAAAAGACGATTTATTAATCAAGTATACAGATTCTAATCATGGGAACATAATATTAATAAATTTTGATGTCAAGACTTGTGAAAAAGTTTGCTTACTAATTTGCCTAAGATATCGTGAGAGTTGATACTTTTTATTTACATTGGAACTCATCAGCTAAAAATCTTAATTGCGAGTAGGTACCAAAGAAGAGAGGTTTCACGTGTATTAATTATACGTGAAAAGGTCAGTTGGCATGATCTGCAGTTTAACTGGAATAGAGATCTTATTATTACAAAGTGGAACCGGAAACACGTGTTTACATTCTTCACATCTACAACAATTATAGATACAACTTTTTTGTTTCTTTGGGAAAAGCAATTTATAATTGATATGCAATCGATATACATGATCGAGCAATCCTATATGTATAAGGGAGATTTGTTTATGATTGAACGATCTTATTATCGATGTAACACAAATAACAGTATCAATAGAGCGGAAATTAATCTTCAAGTTATGGAAAATCTTGCTTCTCGATCAAGGTTGATATTTGTTGACGTGTTTAAGAAAGTGATAAATTGCATTTTCACTCACAAATAAGCGCAGTTACAATATTATTCACCGATCAATTTCTAGTATTGAAATTGAAACCATCGATAATACAAATTTTAAACCATAATGAAAAATAATTCCAACTAATGTTGGATAGCTTCAACACTCTGAACATCAAAACAGGCTTATAAATTATGATAATTTTCAAAAGGAAATTTAAACTTTACTTTAATCAATAGATTTGCATTGTCGTCGATAAGCTTAAATGTATATTTATGTGTTTACTATTCGCAAAGAAGACTTTATTCAATTATCAAATGAGTCGTGTTTTTTCTAAAAGGAAATAAGCGCTTTCCCTTCGGTATAACACAGCTTTCTACAAGACGGCTTTGTAGATTATTATATGAGGTGTGGACTCGGATGTGGTCGTTTAATAATTCTCGACCTAATTTTCGCGATCGAATCTTGTAACAATATTTAATTGTTTAACGTCAATTACAACTGGTCGTTGAAATATATTAAAATCGAGGGCATTCTCTTTTGCAGGTTTTGATGGGATATATTATCAAATATTACAACTATCATAAATTATTACTACCATTCATTATAAATATACTATGGTTTTCAAGTTTAGATAATTGTAACTGATAATTACAATAAATAAATAATTTCAAACAATCGTTGCTTTGCCAAGTTTACAAAATGTATAAAAAAAGGATTGCATCAACTATGCTACGTTTTTGAGCCTAGTGATAATTTCATTCAAAATGTAATTATCTTTCTTTTTTTATCATTTCTGTAAATTTATTTCTCTTCATAAAAATTGTTTAAGATAATTTCCACTTTCTATTCTTGTTATTCTTGCAAAAATTACAGATAATTGCTTGAGAATAGAAAAATTCGTTAACGTAAATGTCAAGATTTGATGAATTGTGACTATAGAAAGTACTGGATCCATAGTGTTTTTTTTATATTTTTTAAATGGAATGAGAACTTTCCCACTTTTAACTTAAAAAAATGTATTTTGCTAGTTCATAAAATAGTTATTGAAAATACAGTTACTTCATAAAATCGATATTGAAAATTCATTCAATTTATATAGGATAGAGTTACTGGGAATTACATTTACTACATAAAAATATATGTACACTTTAGGAAATCGTTATTGAAAATGCACACACTTTATAATAATTGTAAAATATACACTTCCATCGAATGGATGAAAGTTGTTTTAGGTAAATAAATTAAAATTAAAATTTATTCACTTAACTATAATACTTAATAAATACTTTAAAAAACTTAAAATATTTATGTAATGTCCTACTAGATTATTTTTTTAACTACTAATATTAAATGGGTTGGGAGGAAAACGTGTAAATATAAAAAATTCTTTTAACAAAAATGTAGATATTAAAATTATTTAGATCTAATCGTATTCATATTATATTTTTAAAAAATGTTTTAAATTAACTTGGTACAAAAACATAAACTTAATTAATGCAATGAATCATTAAATATTTTTTGCATTTATTGAAGCTGATTTCATCAATATGTGAGTCAACTTTCGAATTTACCTTCTAATTTACGTAAAATTGCATTTTTTTCTGATATCGCAAAACCTTTTATGAAAAAATAATTTATCCTCATTATTAAAACATTTGTAATAAGCTACCGTAAAATCTTGGCATTATATGTGATAATCCCAAATTAATAGAACCTACAAATAAGGAAGCAATAATGTTTTGAACAAAAAATCATCAACATTAAGCAGTCAAATCGTTAAGACTTGCCGCGTATCGAGAGGAAAATTCTTCTTCAATTGGATGTTGGAAAGTGAAATTGAATTCTACTAGCATTAAGATCGTCATTTAGATTCGGCGACTTGTCAGTTGATTTAAAACCTTCAAGATGTTTGATAAGAATTTGGTAAATGGGGTCAAAAGGCTAATTGAATTAGTAGAAGGATAATAAACCCTCTATAACACTTGGGAGAAAGTGTTGACCATGATTTGAATTAATTAACGTCATTGTTGTTAAAAAAATCCGACATTATTTTAAAATTTTCACTTTCATTAACATGTAACGGATTTGTTTTCTTTTATTTGTCTGATTAAAAAAGAAATGATCAGTTTTTTTAAAGCGAGTTTTACAATCCCTAGCTGTCAACAATGAAATCGATCCGATTATCGAATGTATAATAGTGATTATATATTCAACGTTATTAAACCCTGTTAAAGAGAAACTATTCAGTATTACTTTGATCGATAGAATGATATAATATTTCAAAACTTTATAAAATCATCCAACAGATGATAAAAGAAATTTATTTGACCTGCTTTTTAGAAACAGAATATAGATATAATTAACTTTTGTAATTATACCTATATGTTAATAATAATTTAATTATTCTAACAAGTCATAATAATTTACACAAAAATGCTGGTTTTTCTCATTATACTCTATATAAATTAATTTTTTTTAT
Source organism: Leptopilina boulardi (assembly GCF_019393585.1). Taxonomy (NCBI): domain Eukaryota; kingdom Metazoa; phylum Arthropoda; class Insecta; order Hymenoptera; family Figitidae; genus Leptopilina; species Leptopilina boulardi. The sequence goes on along the minus strand of NW_026137655.1, from coordinate 4,176,758 downwards.
TTGTTTATCTCATTAAAATAATTATATGGCAATTTTAATGTTACGCAATAACTTTTTCCGAATATTCCATTCATTATGTAAGATAAGCGGAATCAGTGGTTTACCATTCAGGAAATATTTACGTAAATCCTTATAATGGTTCTCAAAATAAAGAAGAACGAGAATATAAAAGATTTAGTACTACTTTTTAAATAATTCTTTTACATCCCTCGTACATAAATCCTAGAAAGTAAAAGGATTTATTTTTTCTTCGTCTATATGGCTGCCGAATAATGAAAATATCTACACAATTTTTTTCATTATCAAAAAAATAGAAGTAACCATCTTTATTATTATGATGGGATCTCTCGCATTGCTAGAGTGTATGTATATATAATGAAAAGGGAATGTGATTCCTTGATTGAAATAAAATGTACTTTCTAAAATTGCTATTTCTAAAGATGTATTTTCTCGCACTAAAGGAATTGTTCTGTGGGGTGTAAAGGTTGATTTCAGCAATTCTCATTGATGATGTATCGATGAATTTTAAAATATACGGATGATTAGAAATCGACAAATGCGCATGAAATTCTGTTTAATATGTTTCTTCATATGCATTTATATATTTCTTCTTTCTTTACACAGAAAATTAAAAGGCATTAAAATAAGAAGCATTGCAGCTTATTTTAATGCCTTTTAACTTTCTGTGTAAACACTGTAGATTTTATCATGTTTATGGTACACAATTGAATTTTTTGACAAAAAATTGATACTCGTGTAGTTAATGGAAATTTTACTTGCATTCAAGGATGCAGAGTCTTGGGCGTCACGTAGCCTATCGATTCTTCAACTGACCTACCGCGCCCTATTCACAAAATTTACACAACACTTGAAGATTCTTCAAGATTTTTTTTATGAATTACTACAAATAGAAAACTATTTCTTTATCGCCCTGGACTCCAAAATTTTAATTAAAAAAATTCAATCAAATTTTACATTTTTTATAAAAATATAAGTCAGTTGAACTTTCCAAATTCTTGTAAAAGTCCTATCAGTAGTGAAAGTCAGTTTTGGTCAGACATGATGCTTTAATTTTACACAAGTATTTCCATTGAAATAATTATCTTAAAATTTGTTTAATATGAAGATTGTAATTTACTCACATTATTCCGACTTATAGACTTGAGAAGACGAAATAAATTTCAGAATTGCATTATACTCACCTGAAACAAACAAGAAAACATCATTAGCAATATGATAATTATTAGAATTTGTAATTGTTAATTTAATGTTTAAAATCAATTAATTAGAAGAATTGTCGGTTATTTAAATTTTTTAGCAGCATACAGCAATAAAAAACGAAATGTAACACGCCTGTTTACATAGTTGCCGAAGCAAAACAGATTATAACTACTGTGTTACATTTGTTAAATTATATTGGCACACTGCCCCAGTTTATATATCAAACGCAGCTTCACGAATTAAAATTGTTCTTTTCGCTAGTTTCGTTGGGTGCTAAACACGCCAAAAACTCATAAATTGTCTTCATTTTTTATAACGAGGACAGATAGAAATTTACTCTTTTCACAAAAACACAAATTACATTTATTTGAAAAATATATTCAATATTACATAAATATTGAAAAGAGAAACTGCTAAATCAATCAAATATATTAAAACTGTTTTTGAAACTTTTAACAATATAAGGCTAACAACTTTCTGTTGAATGCTGTGGATTTAAAAATATTTTTAAATTAACAAAAATTAATAACTATGTCATAAAATTGGTAACAATTAAACAAGATTTTAAATTGGATTTAAAATTTTAAAAATAATTGAATTTTCTAAAATTATAATGAATACAATCATTTAGCTTTTAAAGATAATGTATAAGATCAAGACCTTATTTAAAAGATATTAAAGAATTGTTGAGGTATTGTCAAAAAGAAGAGGTTACACTGAAAGAAATTTTTCGTTATTACTGCCATAATTCTTGTTGTTTCTGTCATCGCATAACTGAATTAACATGACACTGTTACTGCCATACAGTTCGGGTAATCCAACCAAACGAATAGTACTTCCAAAGAGCAAGATGTCTGAATCAGATTTCACATGGCTAATATAACCTAACTTACCTGCCAATTTAAAAGTCTTATAACCAATTCAACCAGAACTCTCAATCACAAATTTATGACTGAAATTTCGATAGCATTTCTTTCCGTGTAAATTCATTGATGTTATACAAATTGAATTAATGTCATTATATTACCTCACACCCTATAGCGGCGTTTTGCAATATAGTAACTAATCGATTGGAATAAATGACGAATAGTATTGAAAAGACTCAAGCTTCACAGTATCTCACTTTAACCCTATAATATACTTTTCTCAAATACAACAATGATCCAACAACAATTGCTTATAAAAATTTAATGCGTGTCTTGGACATTTTTCAATTACATAAATTGAGATTATACTTTTACAAAAATAAAAAATTGGTTAATATAAAAATAAGACAGTAAAGGTTTGACAAATAAAGTATATATCAAGTTTAAGGAAGGACCTTTTCTCTCGGAATGAAATAAAATGGAAATGACAAAATCGATATGGTCTCTCGGGCTCAATGTAATGGATTTACGATTCATCTAAAAATAGAATCAATTTCTCTGATACTGACAACAAACAAGGACACTGGCACAACAAAATACAACAATATCATCTAAAAAAATAAAAATGAATCAGTATTGACAATATGCGATGTCAAGGAATTTAACCCAGTCTAAATAGGAAAATCAAGATAAATCTGTCGTTTTCTTGCGACATTTTTCGGACAGTTGCCAAATAATGCTGATTTTAACTTTTGCAGTAGAAATTCGCATCTAACATTAAAATTAACAAACGGCCATGCCTCGATTGTGATGTGTATTTTTTTAAAATACTTTTAATCTTTGTTGCTTATGTAACTTATACAAATATTCCTTCCCTGGTTAGTTTTGAATTTGAAAATAAAACTTTAGAATGTGAAAAAACAGAATATTTGAATGAAGAAATAAATTTCACTAAAAAAGAAAATTGTTTGCGCTTTTCATTTTCTTGAGACAATTATACTCGAGAGGAAAATATTTTCATGCCTCAATGACAAATGTATCGGTAATCCGATGACGCATAAGAATACTTCGCAGTCACAGTCATACCCATCAAATAAAATTTTTACCGCACCTTTACGCCCATTATTATTTTCATTTCTTTGAAATTCAGCAAACAATTTATAATACAAAATGTAAATTAATGGACACATCAAGCTTATTTTTTGTAAACAAAATTGTAAACAAAATTTTAAGATTATAAAAAGAATAGTAACCTGTTCACTACATAGTAAAATATAAAATATAAAATTACTTCATCTAAATACAAATAAATAAGAGAAATTTAAAATCTATTTTTTTTTTTTTTTTTTTTTTTTGCAATAAAGTACATAAATAGAACAAGCCTTGATCTACATATTCAAACAGAAACATCCTAGTGAAACTTTAATTGTGACTATCAAGTCAGTTTGAAGCCAGTAATTGGATCTGTAAATGCACAGCATCCCCTTTCTTTTCCTTCATCTTTTTTCCAAGAACAATATCGATTGTAGACTCGGCCGAGTTAATTTTCAAGGAACATCCTATTTTCCTCGTATTAGGAAATTTGAAACTATACAAAAAATCACACAGCAGCACTGACACTCATTTAAGGAGAAAATATCTATACTATACGAAAATAGACTAGTTTACCTCGAAATGAAATAATCTGAGTTTTCAAACTGATGCGTATTAAAATTTTTTAAGTAAGATAAAAAGTCTATATAATCAACAATCATGAATCAATAAAATTAACAATAACTGAGAACTACCATTGATTGTAGATAGGATTAATTAAAACGGCCATTAAAGAATTAACTATTCCATTTTTGGAAAGTGTCTTAAATTAAAGTACCAATAACGTAAAATGAGTGCATCTACGCACGTGATATTTGATTACTCATTAAATTTTTGAGAATATTTCAAGGATTTTGACAATTTTTACAGAGGACAATATAGAATTACATCTATAAGATAACTTGGTCGATATGCGCGTTTCATTCCAATGGTGAAACTCATAAAAGGACCACCCACTTGAGTGAAGGATTCCGGAAAATAAAGTAAGGAAATCTGTAGATTTCAAAATACGTAGTATAAGAGAGGCGAAGGTCGATGCGACACTTGATAAATCGAGGTCGCATTCCCGTGCAAAGTTTTGCCAAGTATAGTACAGCAATTTTAGCCGCGATTGTCTATTCTTAAAAAGTACATTTTCCCTTAAACAATAAAAAAAATCCAAATTTTAAGAAACGAAAAATAATGAAAAATTGTTGGAAAAAGTTAATTATCTATGAAATAAATTTAATCTATACAGACACTTTAATTAAATGTATTTCCTTTACGAAATCAGCTACTGATAATTTTTTATTATTATTATTATAACGAAAAGAATGTTAATGAAAATAATTCTACTGAAATTAGGTATAATAAAAATAAAAAATATAATAATATAAAAAAAGTGGAAAAATCTAGTGAGTGTGCAATGGAAGAATAAAGAAAGCAATAAAAATCAATCCAGAACTGAATAAGAGCTTCTTAGAATTGAACTAACAATAAGTCTCATTGATTTTGACGTACTTGCACTGATCAATCGAATCTGTTTAATCTGAGTAATAATTTAGATTAAAAATAAAGTGGCGTCAATTTTTGAGATTTTAAAGATGCAGAATCGCAACTCTACATGTACTAATTTTGATGAGCGTTGGGACATTGTTGAAAGGCCCAACTTACATAGCCATACGTTGCCCTTGGGCGCCGTGTGGAGTAGGTTGAGGTGAAGGTTGAAGTCAAGTCCTGCCAAGTCCTGTCGAAGGTGGGTTGTGTCCATACCAAGAGCTCTCTCCGGCAGTAGAAAAAGATGATCGCTACCCTCGGCGGGCCCCAGGGTTCGAGGCACTCCGAGCCCAAGAGGCCCTGAACGGGCCGTCAACATTCTTGCTTTACTACTGGCACCAATCGCCTTTCCACGCGGCGAACCATGCTCCGTCTCTGACTTAATCTCCGACACTCTGCTCAACTTGTTGTACACTCTATCTTGCTCACTCTCAACTGGTCCGACCCTTCAACCCTTTTTCAATTTCTTCTTCTTCTTTTAAAAATTTTGCATTTACGATACACTCGCGGTCATTTACTTTTCATGTCACTCAACTTAAACTGGAACTCAAATTTACAAACTTTCCTTTTTGGCTTAATAGTCTATTTACAATTGCCCACTTTCAGAGTAGACAAAAGACACTTGTTTTGAAACGGGATGTACGGTTCGAAGAATTAAATAATCAGCACACTGATTTATCTCGGGGATCATAATAATAATAATAACAATCTGTGACTCAGCGAGTCAATCAACTTGGAAGATATGTCAATATACAAGGAGAACCTTACGCAAAAATCACGCGCAGTCGATAGAACAGGGATCGATTGTAACGAGCGGTCGTTGACACTGGCAAAACATATAAATGTCTCGTGTATTAAAAAGAATCGCCGATCAGTATCTGAGAGGACCTCGAAAGTACACCACCATTACTGTTATTTATACCGGCGAGATGACCCACTATGACAAAATTTTCAACGACCTTCAATTATTGAAAATAATTTGCATCACAATTTTCTAACATTCACTTCACTTTAATTAATGATTCACTTTTTATTTGACAAGTTCAAGAAGAGTGTATGTACTTTTCTTACGAAAATTATGAATCAGATTATAGAAAAAGGGATGATTATAATCTTGATGAATTGAAATTGATTGCTAATCTTAATTAAAAATGAAAAATTCAATTTAATTGGTGAATTTCTGTCAATAATTGACGATGATAGTGAAAAACTCGTGACATGAGAGAAAACGCAAAGACGATACACGATCCCTCGCTTTCGATGGTCAACAGCAGACTGGTGTGTAGAGCGCGCGCGTTCCGACTACGCGAGGGTCGACTCGCGGTGCTCAACGAGCGCAAGACTTTTATTCTTTTATTATACCTATATCACTGTTTACGAAACTCATGAAAATCTCTATAGCTTGCTGTAAGTTTTATTTTTACTATTGACTTAAAAGAAAAGTATTTTCTATTTCAAATTTATTTATTTACTCCAATATTTTTGAAAACTCCTAATTAAAATACATTGGAATCTCAATTCAAGCAAATATGCCTATAAATACTTTAACTCAAACATGTACAAAGTAGTTTATGAAAATGTAATATCTCATAAGTAAGAAATAAAAAATATAATTAATACAATGTTTCTTAAATGGTAAGAAGCGATCGTTTTAAAATCGCATTCTTATATTATGGGATTCTTAGAAGATTCCTGGTTATTTTATAATATATATAAAGATTTTTCATAAACCGAAACGAATAATCACACACTTACTGGATGCACTAAGACAATTCTGTAAAAACTAATTAAATACATAACACTGACAGTGAATTCTTTGATGATTTCACTGAATAGCGGAAGTAGACTTGTCATTAAAAGTTACAGTAAGGTATTTAATATAAAAGCACCGTTTCGTTATAACTTGTATACACAGGAGCTTTTAAACTGAGAAAAACTTTTACGTCCAGTTAAGAAATTTCTACCTCCTTCAATAATAACAAAAAAAAATATTAATCAATAAAAACTGTTTCTACAATAATAGTAGCAGAAATTTCGCCATTTACATATTCGATCTGAAAATGACTTGCAATCTACTTGTCATTAAATATAACCACCTAATTACGAATATTTATATTTGTCAAAGTGTGTCACAAATGAAAGCCCATATGCATATAAGTATATATTCACATAAAAAATGGAACTTGTTTAAAAAAAATGTTAACGTTAATAGGTATATAAGGACATTAATGAATATTGTTAATTTTTCAACAACGTAATTACTGTCATTGAATGCATCTCTATCGCTCTCGTTTGTATACACATCCCAGGAGGAATAATCAAGTCTATATACTTTTTGAATAACGTTTCGAAGGAGGTCGTCGGAAGAGACAGTTTATAAAGAGAGGTCTAATGTCCGATGCATCAGACAACCAACTCCACCCGTCAGTTTAACTCGATAATTAATGACCTACTATTCAAAACCAAACTGAAAGTAACGATCATGTCACTTTGCAATGATTATCAGATTGGAACAACACAAATAAAAATAATCTTCCACCAACTTCATATATACTAGATTAAAATCATTGTTATAATGGGTGAGTCGTTCATTTCTGAGAATATCAATGGTTCTTTTCAGAAAATGTGCGCAATTTAATAAAAATAATATTCTTCTTTTCTAATTTTACAGATTACCAAACATTTAATTTAAAATCTACTGCTACAAAACGTCATTAATTAACATTACCATCAGTTACATAAAACTACTACTATTTGGAGCTGACAACAATACTTGGCTAGTAAAAGCTACTTGTTTGTTAAAAGTGCTTGATAAAGATAACTCTGATTTGTAAATACTCATCTTCCCTTTAAAAATGTGTCAATATTGAAAAAGTTTTAAAAAAATCAGTACGACCTAAATTGGTATATATTAATGCTTGTGTGTCTTTTCCATGAATGAAAAAAAAACGAGACTAACGTATATCTACTAATTGAGAGTCGTAAACCGGAAAGGTATATTACAGCTATATGTATTACTGCAGCTTGTAGAAACGAGACACAAACCAAGAAAGAAATTGCGTGCAGTGCCATTCGCTTCAAAACTCGCTTTACGGCCCTGAAATCGTTTCAGGAAACCGTATCAACAACTCCATCGACATTATTTGCCCATTTTACACTAGTTTTTCCATTGGAATTACTTCGGGGAAACAAACTTTCATAAGCGAAGCACACTGTACGTCCTAGCAGAAAAAAATTATATCGAACATAGTCGGGTAAAAATAGATTATCAACAACTGTAAATTTAGCGTTGTTTTTTCCCCTCCCTATTTCTCGAAATAAAATTATTCAACAACATCAATTAAACAATTATCGTGTTCGAAATTAGAATACAGGAGATATATATATATTTCCGCATTTCTCTCAAGAGTCAAAGGTGATTATACGTATTTTTTTCCGCGTGTAATCTAATCACGAATCTATTTCTACTTTTTTGTTTTTGATTTTTTAAATTTCTCTTTGCAGAAACAATAGATGGGCAAATTTTATGAAAAATTTACATGTGTTGGATTTGTTAAGCGACTTGGAAAATAACGGTGTTTGCAACAGTGGATATGAAATGTACATTAAAAAGAAGCACTGTTACATGGGATTAATTTAAATCATGTCTGACCGGTGAAGATCCATTATTCTACGTGAAAGGCCATCAGACGTATGTTCCTTCGTTGCTCACGTACACGTGATAAATACGAAAATCACTTTGCACTAAATACAACGCCATAGTTCCGATTTGAGCTCATTAACCGTATATTTATGTAACTCATCAATTACTATTGTTAACAGGAATCAATTTTAACAAATTCTTATTAAAAAGTTTCTAAATCGTTCTACTTCTTTCACTTCCTATAAAACTGACAAAATAATAATTTTAGTCAGGGTTGATAATCTATTTTATTTAAATATTTGAAAAAATAAAAAACGAGAATACAACGAAGACGACGTCATCTATAAATTTAAAATGCTCGTAAGGAATTCAGTTGAATTGCTATAGACTAACGTTATATACAGATTGAGACAATTATGTCGAGCAATATAAAATTAGCAAATTTGCTCAACTGTACATGGTAGTCAAGTTGTGACTCAAAAGTCAATCCTAACACCAAAGTTAACCACCATACCACCATTTGTCATAAGGTAAGCGGTGAAAAGGATTAAGTGACTCAAGCAATGTCCTAACCACCGCCACATAATTTAAATAAATTCAAAAACACACATTAAGCAAAATATTTTGTCTTTAAGAAAAAAATGCTAATAAATACAAGAAATTTAACACGAGACATCCGAGTTTAAATATGTATGACAATACGCACGTGTTATAAATTTCACAATTAATTTTTTCCGTCTTAAAACACGGTTAGAAAGTATCCTGATATCGCAAGTTGAAATCTTTTACTATGATATAATAGACCAACTTTTTCAAATAATTTTTCTATATGCATATTTAACAATCTGCGCCTCCTTTTTCCATAAGGTTTAGAAGAATATTGTTACAAAACGCGTGACAGGAAACGCAAGTGACTATTATTTTTTTAAAACCAAGACCATTCCGGTTGTAAAAAAAATAAATTCTCACACTATGATTACGTAAACAATAACAATTGACACGAGAAGAGAAAAGTAGCATTAATGAAAAGAAATTAATTTTTATGTTTCAAAGCTAATTTTTTTGTGCCAAGGCGTGAGTAAAGTGCACCACGTGGAAAATAAATTTCAATATATGTATATGTATTTTATCCGAAACATTTAAGGAATAGATGATTCGATTAGTTTCATTAAAAGACATATGGCTTTGATTAAAAAAGTAATTGAATTTATTTTTCTTTCTCGCCGTTAATAGTACAATTTTCAGCTCTCACAAGTCATAATTAACTCTAAATGTTTAATATATAATTAATTTCATTTCAATATATGCAAGTTAAAATTATTTAACTCTTTAAACTTTAAAAAAGGAATATTTCTTAAACTTGTAAAACAAAATTTTCTTCTACTCAGTAAAAAAAATAGAGGGGAGAGAAGTGTAAAATTAATTTTAGTCTGACACTATACATATATGGAAAAAGGTGAAGATAACGTATAAAAACCTGACAGAATTATTATAACTACCTTTAACTTAATTATTTATAATACTCCCCCAGGGAACATTGATAATGCAGAAAAGAAGAAAGGAATTAGTAATTTGTGGCTTGGAAGATGCTCGTTTATTTTGTGGTCGTACTTTCCTGCATTTATATACTGATCTTGCGGTTAGTTTCATGGACCAACAAGGATATGCTTTAAAAACACTTCCGACAAGATTCCATGTAATCGATGCGAACGTAAATCCTGATGAGCGCGCATATACACTTGACATTCTTTTCAAAATTCCACGCATCTTTCCCAAACAATTTTCTTTTAATTAAGGAATATATATTACAAATTAACATCTCTCCCGCCCCATAAAAATTACTTTTCAAGACAAATACTTAAGAGAGCCTTGAACTTGCAAAAAATGCAAAAAAAATCTGTCAAACCTTATCTAAGCTAAACTGGACATTAAAGTCTAATACTGGCCTTTCTATTTATTGATTATCTAATACGAGAGTAATTATGAAATCAATTATAATTAAAAAATGATTTTTAAGCTCATGAGGAAATTATCTGCATATGGGGCATTTTTCCTCATACGTCCCAGTGAAAAAAGAAAAATTATTTTGGAATCATTGATTGTATCATCATTGTGTCAAAAACTATTATTACAATTATTTATTGGTTTCGAAATTTCTATCCTACTTTCTATGAGTTTAATATAGAAGAAGGATCACACGCTCGACCAAGCGCGCAGAGAGCCAAGTTCGCTTTCATGTTCGCAACACTGTGAGGTCATATTTTGAGAAAAATCTTTACTAAAGATCATTCGCGTAAATCGTGTCCTAAGACCACTATGTTTGCTACACATATGTATGTTTTTTAATTCTCATTCTATCTCTTATTCTGTTACTCAATAAAATATATGTGTCTATAAACTTTCATAATTTACATCGTTTTTTGTATACATTGGCTTCCGGCCTCACATTCATCTCTTTCCTTTACATAATGTATTTTATCACTTGAAAACAATAGTATACCATTCTGTTAATTTATTTAAACAAATAAATAATGTAAATTAATCAACGAAGCTTTGGTTAGATGAAAAACAATTGAAACTTTACTGAGACCAATGACAACACGGAGAAATTATTGGTTTTCGCAGTTAATATATTTGCGGTGAAGGTCTAGTTTCAGTATGATTTTAAAAAATGATATTTCTCATTGATATGTATAATGGAGAACATAAAATAGAGAAAACCTTCTGGCATGGCGAGGTGAGAATCATTTAGTGGACGTAATCACACCTGCAACCCCAAGAATATGTTACGGTTGCACTTGAGCTTCGTCGGTAGGTACTAATGAAGAGATAAAGCCGAAAGGGCTCTTTTGGGCGTCCACGAGAGTATTTTGCAGGTCTAGATTTCGCTAGACACAAATTAGCAAAAGGAAGTGGCTTGGCTATGTTGCCAGGGGTGACGCCCGGCCTGGCGTCGTCGTCAAGAAGGGTCGATAATAGAGAACGACGCCATTGCCACGTACGCCTACTCTTTAATTCACTTAAATAAATATTCTACTCATTACATTGTCTCAGCTAAAAAAATTCAATTGCGTCTAAGTGCTTCAATAGTGACTCGGTTAATGACGGGGTCAGTCAGAGTTTTATACCAATGAACAAAAGATGAATATTCAAATTCTTATTATATTCCCAAAAAAAGTTTAAATATTTCAAAGAAAAATATGCCAATTAACAAAAAGACCATATCTAAAATTTATTTTTTTCTTTAAAAAACAGTAACAGAATTTTAATAATCTTATATTATATATAATCATTATTGGTAAGCAGCGAATCGAACTGTTAAAAAAATGTAACCTATTACGCCATTGGATTGCAGACAAGCACACAGGTGCAACAGGAAGTCTACAATTTGTCGCGATGACTGTATGTTGCAACTCCAGAAAGCTCGAGTCCTTTCTCGTTTGCACACTTTACTGAATCTCGAGAAAATCTGACAAGTTTCATCCTGACAGTCTTGACTATCACGAATCTTCAAAGATAAATCTGATCAGACGTTTTGTGGAAACAAAGTGCAATCTTAAAGGTCACTCACATTACTTTCTGATCAAATATCTGAATTATGTATGAATGAAAATCTTTCTCTTATATCTCAAAAGTCAAAGTTAAATAAACGTTCACATCAAGATATTGTAAAAAAATTATAGCTCAAACAGCTGTCGATTAGTAAATACACCATCATATGATGGAAAGTAATTTCAAATGACCAAGTAAAATAAATCGTTTTTTTAAACTTATTTTAAGAATAATAAAAATTTGATTTAAAAAATTACTATCTCCTGAATACATTTTTTAAAAGAAACTTGATAAAGACAATGAAAATATCTGCGATATATTTTAATTTAATAGATATAAATTCCATCGAAGAAATTTAATTAACATATAGCAAAAAATACAAAGTACACAGGATACACTGTACGTCTTGATGCAAGTTTTTCTAGACTAATCACGAATCATTATAAATATAGCAGATAAAACTGGAAGCTCATTGAGTGCAAACCTATGTAATCAGTCACACTTTCGTCGCTGTTAATCGTTCATCCAAGAAGATGTGATTAGTCTCTCTGGATTTTCTGGTTTAATTGGCAACATTATATAGCAATACGGGGAAGCGTTGTTCGCGATTTCACTATATTACAAAAGGGGGTCGTGGATTTTCTATATATTAATATATAACTCGACAATCGTTTAGAGAGACGCAGCATAAAGAGAAAAATTCACCTTCTCAAACGCGAATAAATATAATATATAGTGTATATCATCGTCGCGTTCCGCGTGGTTGAGAAGGAAATCGCTGCCGTACATTATACATTAACAGCTTTTCTATCTATTCTCATTACGCGAGGATCCGAAAGACGTAAGTGATGACTTTAATACCCGCGCGCGTTTCACAAACTTTACGAACCACAACGTGATTCTGCGATCATCTCGAACAAGAATAACGAAACAACAGTCTTTTCCTAGAAATGTTTTTAAGACAATTTTGTTACCGGAACAGGATAACAACGTAAATCAATAGGAATGATCTCGTACGTACAATCAGAAACGAATTACGTTTTAAATAACAAAACAATTAATATTAAAAGAAAGGAAGTGAGTCAGGTTCATTTAAAATTAGTAAAATTCAACTATTTTTTCACTAGTATTGATGTAAAGAATAAAATCTTGAAATGCTAAGTCTGCATCTTGCGAAATATTAGGAAAATAAATAAATAAATCCATGTCCCTTCTCTAGTTCATCATTATACTATAGTTGAGAAAAGCGTTCACCAGTAGCGTGAATGTGTTAAGATCGTAGCTGCGGGCGCAGAGTCGTAAACACGAACACCAAGCAGTCTTAAATCACGAGCAACAGCCCGTTAGTGATTTTTACGAATCGAGGGAATGCAACTAGCATGTTCGATTTTCCTCGCAAATACAATTGAAACAAAGATATGTAAAAAAAAATAGGAAATTTAAAAAAATTCATCAAGTTGAAAGAAACATTTTTTAAAATAAACCAAATAATTAATCCATATTAATTAATTTTCACTAAAAAACGAAACATTAAAGTTAGAAAAAACTCCCTAATGACATAATTAAAAAGTCATTTATATAATAAACATCATTAAAGAAAATTATATTTCAGAAAATCGGATTAAATTGCACAAAGTATAAAAGAGAAATATGTTTATGCAACAATATTATATACCCAAGTCGCTACTTATGGTTATGTTTTACGACAATTAATGGCTGCAATAAAAAGGAAGAGCAGAAACATGGAAAGCGATCATCAGAGAGAAATGAAAATCCCGCTAGATTCATCCTGATTTAATGGATCCTAAACATGATAAGCTCTTAATAAAAATAAGTGAATTTAACTTTGTATTGACTGAGAAAAATTGCAACGTTATTAAAGCAATTTATCATAGAAAATAAAAATGTAGCAAGTCTTGAAATGTTCAATTTCAGAACGGATTAACCGCATTTGATTACTTAATTCGATGTCTAGATAACGTGAAAGAAAAATAAATTTTTCAATTAACTTGTATAAAAAGCAAAGAAATTACAATTAGTCAATAAATTGAGTTAGATAATTTGAATTGAATTGAAAATGTATTGTGATAATAATGAGAAAAGAAATCGATTTTCATCGCTTATTCGTATACATATTTTACTTATTTATATACTTATGTATAGCAAAGAAGAAATATTAGCCATCCGTGCAAGAAAATGTTGAATGAAATAATGTTTAAATAGCCAGCATTTAACACGATCGAGCAGACAGACACACTGTTGTTTGTATCGATCACGATTACCTCTCCTGTAATTTACAAACCTTGATTTGTGAACCGTAAAGCTCGTGAAAAGAGAAAACTTCCATTTATAGATATAGAGGCCTGGCTGTTTTCCTTACACTTTTGTCATTAACGTTAAATTTACTTATCGACAATTATTGCATAACGGAAGTGAAATCTTGCTACAAATTTATTGAGCGAAGCGAGTTAGTGCAAATTATTTACAACTTTTAAAACAAGTTCCGTTTTAACTTCAAGTTCTCACGATTCAAAAATGTTTATTCATCTGATGAACGTTTTGTCAAACGATGAAAAATATTTCATCAACTGGTCGACAATGATACTGTTGCGTAGCCACATCAAGCGCCAGTTAACAAATGAAGTTTAGTTTATTAGCAAATGAATAAGGGGATTCACCGTTTCTGGTAACAAAATAATTATACGATCGAAATTGAATTGTTGATGACGCACGTTTAGTAATATGCGGCGCTTCCGCGAGCAAAGTAGTGTATAGCGCAGGCACCAAGAAAATTGTTACAGCGTAAATGAAAAGTCCTGTTGGAAATATCTGATTCGAATATTAATAAGCATTCGTGCTCGGAATCCAAATTTATATTTTACAAGCCAGTGTTTCTTGGTCATTTACTTAACGTCTCGGGGAGAGAAATTATTATTGTCTGAGAAAATCGTGTCTCAATTAGTTGAGAAGAGAAAAAAAATTGAGGTTGCCTGCGCAAAGAGAGAAGAGATGTATTAGACGAATGCTAAGTAATATAAGACAGATTGTATATAATTTGACATTTCGACATTTTTTTAAATAATAGTTACATAAGGGATCATTTACGGCCTCAGGTTCTAAATAAATGAAGAGCATATTGAAACGCTACTTTTTTATATAAAAAGGAAAGTGCATAAACAATAATTAATAAAATTAAACATAAATTTATGCCTCCGATTAATCTACGAACCTTGAAAACATAGGATTTTATTCTGGTTTTAATATTCCATAATTACTGGTTCATCCAACTGTTGATAATAAATCAAGTGAATATAAAATTATAAACTTGCAACAGCTGCAAAATATCATTCATGAACTTTCAATAGATTGGATTTAAAAGGCATTAATATAGACTAAAAATTATTGAATGATTTTTGTTCACTTTCAATTATTAGTAATTTCAATTACAAGTTTCATAATACATAATTTAATTAAAAATTTTTGTTTTTCAATTTAACACACCCAGAAGAAATAATCTCATATTGAGAGGAAAATGTTTCTTAGTTCTAAGTTGTATATTCTTCGTAATCAGAGCCAATAAGACACATACTGTTAAACTTTTATATAATAAAATTTGTTAAGGATTGTAAATGCGATAAATGAACTATATTCTCAAGTTCTGAAGGAAATTTAAAGTTGTGTCATTGTACTTTCTACATGATAGGTCTCTTTCTATCTCGAAAGCGTGGACAAATTCTGGAACGAATGTCCAATGGATGTTTGGGGCGTTTGCCTTAGCGAAAGTCAAGAAGATACTTATAACGTCGATTATATGCGTTGAGAATAACCATAATCATTACAGTACATAAGCGTTTCATTTAGCGAAATAAAAAAAATAAATGTTCACAGCCAATAACTATAATAAGCCGTAGAGATGAGAGATTGACATACTCAATGTGAGAAAGTCTACACACACACAACTACGTGTAAGTGTTTTCTCTTCCAATATAGCGTATTATGCATTAATTGAGCTTCATTATAATCACAAAGCTATTTTTGTTCACAAAAGATGAGAAACTAATCATTAAATATTTTTATTAAGTCTCGCGTTCAAACCTTATATTGCGTTATATACCTTCAATTTCGAGAAAGTATAAACCGTTTAGAAAGGGATATCAATATATAAAATTATTATTTAAAAATTTACATAACTATATTCTCTAGGTATCATAATATTAAATTTATTTATAGTTTTCAATGTAATCATAAAAAAACTTTTCAGTAATTCAGAAGCATATATAAAGGCTAAGATTCTCATCAGATGGGCACACTTTGTTATCCCGGAAAATTAGGAGTAATTAAGGCCATCATTAAGATGTTGGTACTCAACGTCGTCACGCTGTGCTCCACGTTTTTTTCAAAATGAAAATTACAGACAATCAAATATGTTATGCTATCACGCATTTTTTTAAATTACCGTCAGATAGAAAGTATAATTAAAAAATCAAATTATTATGTTTCAATATCACGGAACAAATTTTACTTTTAATTTAAAAATATGTCCTATACATATATTTTATAATATTCTTTCAAAGTTTCAATAAAATATTCTAACCCTTTCATGGCCAGTGGGACACATACGTCCCACCTACTTCAAAAAATCATAACTTTCTTAAAACTTAACCGATTAACTCCACTAAGATCTCATTTTGAAGGGGAGGGATAGAGTAACAAATGTAAATACATGTATTTTTTTAAAAAACTACCCTCTTTGAAATACACCCCTTCAAAAAACCCGAAAAATGAGAAAAATGAAAAAACAGGTATAAATTTCAGAAGAAATTTTTTTTTTCAGGCTTTCATAGTAACATATGTTTAAAAATATTGCAACCTTTGTAAAAAAAATTAATATTAAAAATTCAACCCGAAGGTGCAGAAAAATAACTAAAACTACCCCTAAAAACCAAAACCTTTAAAAATTAATAAATTCGCTTGAAAATTGTTACTTGGGGGTTTTCGGGGTCGCTGATTACGAATCCGATGTCCGTTTTCAAAAATTCAAAATGGCGGATCCAAAATGGCGACCGATAATTATAAAAATTTACTAGATTCCCGTGAAACTTATCACTCGGGGGTTTTCGGGGTCGCTGATTACGAATCCGATGTCCGTTTTCAAAAATTCAAAATGGCGGAACCAAAATGGCGACCGATAATTATAAAAATTTACTACATTCGCGTGAAACTTATCACTCGGGGGTTTTCGGGGTCGCTGATTACGAATCCGATGTCCGTCTTTAAGAATTCAAAATGGCGGATCCAATATGGCGACCGATAAATATAAAAATTCACTAGATTCATGTGAAACTTGTCACTTGGGGGGTTTTCGGGGTCGCTGATTACGAATCCGATATCAGATTTAGAAAATTGAAAATGGCGGATCCAATATGGCGGACGAAATGATTAACTTTCATTAGATTCATCTGAAACTTATTACTCAGGGGTTTTCGGGGTCGATAATTACGAATATGATGTCAGTTTTTAAAATTGCAAAATAATGCTGGTGTCATTATTGCCTATTAATTTTGTAGCTTTTAGTGCCTGTTGTTAGGAGTTTAGTATGAAAATGAAAATTACAGACCCAGGCTCAATCGGTGAGGTAGTGGGAGAACGCTACACAGAGAAAACGAAACGACGCGCTGATTGCCTTATAACAGCAGTTCCACATGGGAGCTTCTTTGCTACTGTCGTACCCCCCCTTTCATTTACCCAATGCACTCCCCTCTACGCCATCGTGGAGGGGAGTGCATTGAGTATGTACTCAATGCATTTCTCAATATGATAATAATCAGTGAAAATTATTTTTTTGATTCTTGAAAACTGAATTCAGTATCTTATAACTTATAAATTAGGGGTGGATTTCAAGGGTAGGGGGTGAGTTTATTATTATTATCCATATCTGTGAAACATTGAAATACTTTTTTACAATTCAGAAGCACTTAGAATCCATATAATTTTTTTCATTTATTCACAAAAACATTTATCATTAAGGGGTGGTTATTTGACTTAAGGGTTGTTTTTCAGGGGTTGTTTATATTCAGTATTAATACTTAGTTATCATAGAAAATTTTTTTTTTCATATTTTCGAAAATCAGTGAAAATTATTTTTTTGATTGTTCCAAACTGAGAATAGTTATGAATTAGGGGTGGGCTTCAAGGGTAGGGGGTGAGTTTATTATTATTATTATTATCTATGTCTGTGTAACTTTCAAATAATTGTTTATAATTTAGAAGCAATTAGAATCTATAGATTTTTTTTAATCATTTACAAAAACTTTCACCGTCAAGGAATGATTATTTGACTTTAAGGGTGTTTTCAAGGGGTTATTGATCCTTTTCAATTTTTAAGCAACCAGGCAATGTTTATAAATAAATAAAAAGTAGATAAGAGCTGAAAAATATTTAATTCATTAATTTGGTTAAATATCAGTTTTTTGGGGTAGTAATGTACCGTGGGGGTGGTTTTAAGGGGTGAGACATGTTAAAAAAAATTTTTTTCTCATACTGAATACTTTAGTAATTAAATCTAATATACATTATAAGCCTAAAGTAACGACAAAAAACTCGGCCATTAAAGGGTTAAAATGAAAAATTAATAGAATCTTGTAGAAAATAGCTTAATGGAGAGTTGAAAGACTGTCACCTCTCGGGACATTTGAGGTTAAAACGTTAAACGATCTAGCAAAAAATAATAGTACTCATGTGACAAAACCAGATCGAGATGTACCGTTAAAAGAGCTTCAAGATCTTCTTTTCCCTTTATTGGAAACAGTCATTCATATAAACGTCCCATTGACTTTCCAGAGATTACATGATAAAACAAGTCTATTTGTTTAAATCGAAAGAGAAAAAATGTCTTATCGCTTCATTTGAGCGGCATCTGAATCATTACAGATGTTACAAGATCAAGTCACTGATATTTTTAAAAACTAATTGTAGATTAAGAATAAATATTTAAAACCTATTTCATAAATTAAATATTAATAATGCATCATACCTGATAACGTTAAGAAAAAAGGCTTCATCTTAAATTTTTAATAATCTTGATATACGCAGTGTCAAAGTATCAATTATCAACTCACCTGGAACAGAAAAATATAATCATTATTTTTAGTAAAAGAACAATACTTTTATTTGATTGTAAATTAATTTTTAATTATCATTAATTTATTCATATTTTGTACATTGGCGCGAATACTAGTGTTTAAAAAACTGATGATCCATAATTGACTTACTAAATTCATATTAAATAAGCCATTTTTAACTTGAAAATACTTTCAAATAATAAAAAAAATTATTAATAAATACATTTTTTTTCAATTTATAAAAAAAATTGATATCATACAAGGATTTCTACTTTCTGTAATACCGACTAGATGTTTAGAAAGTTCCATATTTCTTCGGAGGACGGCGCCACCAACTTAAAACAGAAATTTATTATATATACTGAAGAAATAATACTTCCTTTCCCTTATAATTAATCAAACACAATTAACTTAATTGAAAAAATAATCAAAAAGCAGAAATTAACAAAGTACCAAATTAATTATACGAAATTCATTAATAACTAAGTTTTTTATACCAATTAGGAACAAAATTATAATTATAATTATAATTATTATCATAATTAAAAAAAGATCATATACTTCAAAATATTACCAAAAGTACTTCCTCTATGAGGAAACTATATCGATTAAGATACGATTCTTGAATATCGACATCAATTTTTTAGGATTATGAAGACCTTGTTCTGACATCGCACAAATCCTATCAAATATATTAACTTTGATAATTCCGAAGAAACTTGACTTATTCACTACATGAGAATCATTCCCTTTCAAAGAAATTAATGTTTCAACAATAATCACGACAACTTTTGTAATAAAAATAATTTTTTAAATAAAAAGTCTTCTTTATTATAAAAAGTATATTTTAAAAAACGATTTTAAGAGGAAACAAAACATGACAAAATATTTCGTCTAAAGTTCAGAAACACATATAATGATCTATGTAAATATTTCAAAAGTTTTCATGTTTATTAAAAAAGTACTAAATATCGCAATCTCATTTTAATTTTAAAAAGAAAATTTACTGTCACGATTCATATATTCACAAGTCGAATGTATTATTTTGATTCTAATTGTAAGTTACATTGAAACAAATTGCTTTGATTGAAATATTCGGTTACTTGACTTGACCTTGGCTTTGGTTCAAATAAATATTTATTTGTTAGTATATTCTCATATTCATATAGACAGAATAAAAATATTAACATTATTTTATCATTTGCATTAAATATGAAATAAACGGAAATTATGTTTGTCTATAGAGAATAAACTATATTTTTAGGCGATTAGTAACTCTTTCCTAAAGATCAAGGAGGAGACCTCTCATTAAAGGTCCTCTTTCCCCTCATCGAATTTCCTGTTTTGTTAATGGTGTGCCATATTGTAAAAGCGATTATGCAAATCGGCCACCATCAACCAGCTCACATAACATTTACACAATTCAATTATTCTGCCTTCCTCCTTGAGAATTTATAAGTCAAATGGAGATGATCTAGAGTTGGATATTTTGATTCTTTCCTTTTTTTTGTTTCGTCGTAAATCAAAGATAAATGTTCACGATCGATGAGTTACGTCAAGTTTAAGTTCAGTTATATATATGCATTTTCTCCTTAAATCGGTAAATCGATCTGTATCTATTGTTACTTGATGCTGGTCACGAAGAGAAGATAAAGAGGACGATTGGACGTGAATTAAACACATTGGAAGTCGAATGATGTTGAGTTGTGACACATAAAATTTCATAGATAATTTTTCTTTTTCTGTAGACTATCTTTATTCTAGCATGTATGAGAAGTCGTTCAAGCCCCATATAACCGTGTGGGAGTTAATGTAGGCGTATCTAGTACACGATAATCCTTTCTCCTTACTTCTCTTTAAATACAAGCTTAACAGCGTTCAGTAGCTCTGATCAGTCACGATTCTTCAATGAAACTTGGTGAACGGAGCAATTCGTTCAAGCCGGTGTTTGCATTTGTTATCACACTATTATCTTCCTTATTTGCCTCTTTTTCTATAATAGGCGTCTTGCTAAATCGAAAAACGCTTGAATTGAAAATTTATAAATATTTAACAATTTTGTTTCTTTGTCAAATTGTTGTAAAGCCTAACATCCGATAATCGAACGTGTTCTTGTATTTCAATCCCAGTAGTGTACAAAACTCTTTGTATCGAAACAGTGCTTTGTTGATGGCTTTTTCTTACAGATGGTAACTATTTTTAAACGACCCACGCGACTTAAAACCATGCGATGCCTTTCAGTTGGCGGACATGACGTCACGTTTCCCTATGTTTAAACAAAGCTATGTATTTTCGTATATACAGATTTCAAGTCATTTCAAATAAATAAATCTATATGTTGCAAAAAGATGTAATTAAATAATATTTTTAATACCCTCTTTTTCTGGAAAAAATGTTCAAACGATTTTGATTTACAAAGAACTTTCCCATTGAACGTCTTGTACACATGTGTTGACTTTGAGTAAGGTCAGACAAGATTCCACTTTAATCTCGTCTCTCACACTCCAAGAATCTAGTTAAAATTAAAAATGCCCCTGACTGTTTAATACTTTTCAGCAATATTTCGTTTTTACTTGTAAAAATCGTGAAATTCTAAAATTTTAAATATCAAAAAACGACATAAAAATAAAAATAACACTAATCAAAGATTGAATTGCGATAAAAATCAATGGTTGTTCATGGTGTACCTCGTGGTGTACATTGCAAAATCATAAGTTGGAATGTTTTGAAAAAATTGCGGCATCGCGCATTCGACTGCGTAAACGATCCACGCAGGAAAATTACAATGAAGAGTACCTTTTTTTACACAAATTTCTACTTTTGAAATTTCTTATGAAAAAAATCCACAGATAGATTGTATGTGTTACAAATAAAGGGCCAATGAACCGTTAGAAAATGTTCAACGACGAATTTTACATCGTTGGCGAGAGGATTGCAATTCTGAGTGTGCCATGAAATACCAGGAATACCGGGTGATCTAAAAATACTGAAAATCGGACGGAAAGCATGACATGCTTACTGCGTTTGAATTGTTGTCGCGAGAGGTCGCCTCAGGTCGCCTCTTCATTATCAGATTGAATCATTATAGCGCACAATGAACCAGCCAGCAGGTGACGTTTATTTCTAACTAATCAATGGATGATATACCTATGTTTCAAGTCCAACGTCAGCAAGGTAAAATGCCCGGAGAGTTCGGGCTGCTTTAAAGGTACATGAAGCAGAAATTGCAAGTTTCAATTAAATAATTGTAATACATATTTTATATTTGTAAAACAAGGCGAGAGTGATTTTCCATTTGAGATAAAATACTATAACTTTAGTTATTTCACGTAATTTTATATTTACAGACTGTATGTAATAAACCTGATACACTCGAGAAAATGAGAGACTCTATGCATATACTTTGTGCTACTCTTGGAAAGTAATTTCATATGAAAGGGAAACAAATAATTATTCCCACGTGTGTTAGACCTAGATGTAAATTGCAATAATGCAGAAAAAGAAACGTAAAATAAAAAAAATTCTTTTCAAATACCATTATTTTCTAATTTCCTATATGATAATTTATGTAAAATTTCTTATTATCTTAAAAGATCAGAATTACAAATTGTACAGTAAATGTTATAAATTAGATTTGTAATTATGGCGCGATATTTTATAACTATTTGCTTCCATTAAAGATATACTAAAATTACAAGAAATTAAAATATTGTCTGACTGAAACTGACTTTAAGAATTTTAATCCTAGTATGTATATGTTTGTAAATAAATAAATTTTTAAATAGATTTTGGGCAGGAGAAAAAGAAAAAATATTTGAATCGCAACCCTCTGGAGCCAGTTCAATGAGGGCGCAGTGAACTTGATGTCGCGTCGAGGCATGGCGCCGGCAAATGGCGTCTGAGGTCGATACGCAAGAACAGGAGGCTTTCGTATTCAATTGCATCCACTAGAAAGTAGGAAAGAGAAAGAGAGGCAGTAAAATTGAAAATAGAGTTAGACCAAGTGGTGCCTCGATGACCTTGAGGCTATCCAAGTCATAGACTTGGGTTATGCTTTTGTTCTCAATCACGGTCTACTTTTTACGCCAATATAATAATGATTCAAGGTTGGAACTAAGTTTCCACAGGGGTTAATTCCAACATTTTTATTAATATCCAATAACGATATTTACTTAAATAAAATAATTAATTATCATTATTTTTTTCAATTAGATCTTAATGATCCATAAGAAAAAATTATAAGACAAATTATTTTTTATTTTTTTTTGAATATATTCAAAACACCCATACGCAAGTTCAAATGATGGTTGTATATAGAAATGAAAGAAAGTCGTGAGGAGTGAATCATGCACCTTCTAAGTCTATACGGTATGAGTCATTTGCCAAAGCGACCTACAACTGCCTTGAACATTAACAGTCCCTAAAACGACAATATTATTTGAAACATGCATAAATTGACATTAATTGAAAATGGCAGAATTACGATTTCAAAATTGAAAATAATTAATAAAAATTATTCAATACACCTTAAGAAAACAAATATAAAACACTTGTAGTTAACAAGTAATTGGCTTGGTACATTTTAATAAGTGATACATTTTTTTTGCAAATGTACAATATTTCTTTTTGTTCTTGTGCCACGATAACTACAAGTATATATGGTTTCTAAGCACACACATCCTCCACTTCTGTGTGACTTTCGAGACTCGCCCGTTACTTTCTATTTCTGCATACCAAGGGAGACGACCTTGAGAGTGACCTTCGGCATAGAAACAACCGCGAATCATCGCGGCGAAACACGCAAGGTGTATCCACCTCGTAATCATCGGTTGGGATTAAACGGTCAAATTGGCGGGTGCGTGCTCCTCAGATTCACGAAAGGAGCTTCAAAACGAACGAAACAAGAAGAGGAGGAGAAGAAGAAGAAGAGTCTGCGCCCTCGCAAATTCCAATGCCTCAGGAGCCCTGTGGACGAGCTCCTAATTTATGCTGCTATCTTCACGAGAGAAACAGACAGGCGTAAGGGAGAGGAAAATACAAGATGGAAACCATTTTAAAATAAAGAAAAAAACACGAATATTTCAGGGAAGGTAAAAATTAATGAAATTAATACTGAGATAGTAAAATGAAACAAATGTAGACAAGTTGTTAATTATACATATAAAAGGGCATATATTCGTGTTTTTAATTCCGGGAATTCTTTCGAATACATAATTACAATATAATTAAAGTACATAGTTGGAAAACGTTTGCTACTGATAAAAATCAGTTGAGCTCGTGGAATGAAGTCATTAGAAAGGAGTGTATACGAATAATGAATCCAAAAGTTATTGGGTTACGACCGAAAATTAATTTTCAATTGATGATTACGTGAAATATCAACAATTTATTGGCTATAGTCAATTGCTAACTCTAAGTCTATACAGGGAAGTGTATATGTATAATAAAACGTAGTATTAAAATTGATTATGCGAATCGATTTGCATATCAGTGGAAATTTCTCATTTCTGAGAGTAGGCATTAAAAATAAGAAATAATATTGACAAATTGGCAATTTATTTTTCATTTATTCGACAAGATAACACGCATTTTATCTTAAAGAAAAAAATTTCAAAGTACCCTTAATTTTTATTTTCTTTCAAGTACAAAAGGAATGTTACTTATTTACATATACATATAAAAATAACCTTTTGTCTAATAATTATGAGACAAACACAATTTGTCAGTTCTAACAAAATCAAATATTGCTTTGCGTCTGATAGTTATTTAAATTTATCGATCCACTTGTATGACTATTAATTATTATTATTAGCTTTCTCAAGGCAGAGTATATCGATTCTGCCTTTGATACATCACAGCATGTGGGTCGGAAATATTTCTAAGCCATTATGTTATAAACAAAAGCAGTTTCATTTGAAAATGCAATTTTGAGACAAACATCCTAATGAACATAAATTGAGCAACAAAATTATCGAACCAACAGAAAAACTATATGTATAGGTAATTCTAACACTTTTTCTCCTATAGTAAACACTAATTTTTCCAATACACGCGAATATTCCTTTAAAAATCATTACTTCAACTTTTTAAAAGGTAAAAAAAATTATCAATAACAGTTAACTAAACAAAATTTTTCATTCAGAAACAGAAAACGCTATGAATACAGTTTCTTTGATTGAAAAATAAAAAAATTTGGTCCAAGAGTCTTTAACGGTTATAAAATCTGTCATGATTGCACAACTTTTTCAATTCTTCGCTTCTGCTTGGCGAGACAAATTATTATTCACTTGAGAAGTAAAAACAATTAAGTTTTCACTCATCCATAAATTGAGTTAACCGTTAAGGAGGAAGTATGAACTTAATTAATTACCAATAACTTGATTCTGAGATTGGATTAACAATCATACATCCGAATAATAAACGATCAATTTTAATATTTTAAAGATGAAAAATTCCATATTTCAAAAACATTTAGTATACACATTTTAATAGTTAAGAGAACAAAACACCAGTTTAAGCTACAAAATCGAACTGCAACTCTGCCGACAAAGAAAAAGTAACATTTAAAATACAAGCACCTTCTGCGAATGTTCCATTTACGGAACACTATTGCTAGACGGTTAAGTAAAAAGAATTAACGATTCTTTCACGGCATTCCCTTTATGCTACTGGATTCTTGAACTTTAAACCCACAGCATTCCGTCTCGATAAAAAATATAGCACGTTCGAAACAAACAATTCCATTCTTGTGTATGCTGCACCAGTATATTTTTTTTCTTTTTTTTACATGAACAATCTACAAGAGCTTTTTGAAAAAAGGGCGTTATAGTTATTAAACAGATTATTCGAACTGAAACTTAAGCTAATTATTAATTAATTAGTTATAAAAGATGAATAATTAAGTACCACAGAAGGTATCCAGAGAGAGTCCCCTACAAAAAATGTTGATCGCCCAAAATGTAACCTACGTCTGCTATTTTTATAATAGAATAACCAGACAGAATATATACACACATTTACTTTAAAGTTTTTCACACTCACGCAACGTGGCAATCACGAAACATACAAAAAAGGCTAATCATTAATCAAACAGGCTATGTGGAAGATCGCACACGAAACAAACGATATTTTTATCTGTTTCATTGTTTGACAATTATCGGAGGAAGAACATATTTTACACGATACCAAGCGAAAGTACATTATTTGTTCTTAAAGGCTAAAAGAGAAAGGAATCAAGCATAGTGAAAGATTTTTTCTCTACTTATGGTTTTTTTAATAAAGTGTCATGAGACAGACAAGTGTAATCAGGTGCAATGTCAAGTTGAAGTTTACCTAGGATAACGGAAATTCTATCACTGTTCACACGAAACTAGGTTTGAGTAAGTTCGACAGTCACCATAAGTTTCTCATCATTGTATACTTTGACTCATTGAATAACCATCATATACTAAATAGAAAGTATACAAGTTTTATATAAGTCAGATTAGTTGTACAAGTGAATCACTTATGATTTGCAACTGTCATAAATCTTTATAACTTGTTTCAAGGTTAAATTAAATATAAAACTGCGGAAACAATAGCATCAGTGGGAGTGGAGATAAGAAATAATGGTGGGGGTGTAGTTGTGCAATAATAAAAAGGGAAGAATTAATTGTCCCCCATCCCAATAATATCGGTAAAATTTTGTTATATTTATCTTATATTAAATTAACCTTGATAATAAATGTTTAAATGAATAAATGTCTTATAAACGCAAATAAAATTCAAAATAAAAAAATTAAATTGAAATCGGAAACACAGAAAAAACCTAGTCTCATTTTTATTGCACTTCAAAATGAGTGGCGTATGCTACTCATTTTGAGACTAGGTTTTTTCTGTGAAGGTGATAAACTAAGTTGCAGTCATTTAAGCGACCGAATTTTAATTCCCTTTGAATAAGTACCATATATGCTTTTTTATATCCTTTTTTATATGAATTCTTAATTTTGCAAATGAGACGTTTATCTAAAAGACGTTTCTTTAATCGTGGGAACTTGACCGACTATAATTTTTTGGTTAGGACCAACAACCTTATAGATCGTTTCATAGGAAAAACAGGTTACGATCGACCTTCAACTCGACCTTGAAAAGTAGCGACCATATCAACAAAAGTGAAACAGAACCTGACATACCGTGCTACCATTAATCGCAATTGTAATTCATGATTTCCGCACTTACGTAAGACTGTGAGTGTTTTTTTATACGCAATCACGTAAATTTATTTCTGTATCTATACATTTCATTTTCTCCCATACAGACTGATTTCCTTTCAAACATAAGGAATACAATCGGGGATAATTGTAACATTTTTTCAAGTTATAACTACAGAATATTGATTAATAAATATTTCATCGGATTTTTTCTTGCAATTTTTCTTAGAAAAATAAATCAATGATTATCTTTTTTTCTATATTTAAATAATTATTCATTTTTTGCAAATAAAAATTCTCGGTTGCACGCCACCCTGATTTAACTCTGAAATAAATATATATTTTTTGAAGATGAAAAGAAAAAGTTGCATCAAAATGAGATAAATCCATTTAAATTCTAATCAGTGTAGTATTATATTACCATAAAAGTAATAAGAAAGAAAAAAAGTGGAATGAGACCAGAAAGGTTAAAACGCAAAATCATCTTTGAGTGATTTAAACACTGGGCTAGCATTATAAAGTTTTTTTTCAAATTTCATTGACTCTTTAAAATCATCGATGACGATGACTTTTAAATATAGGATACTGTTTCAAGATATAACGATTACCATAGACAAATCATTACAAAAAAGATTTTATTCATCAAGCCTACACTTTAAAAAGAAACCCAATTTTTTTATTATTCATTCAATATCTATTTTTCTAAATAAAAAAAATTAAATATTCTTAAAAAAGGCATAACTGCCTGATATATATTTCTACCATGCGTAAAATTTCTTGCGACAATTTTGACGGAAATACACATGTGAAAAGGAAGTTTTAACAAACCAAACATATGAAGTTTAAATAATTATTTCAACAAATCAGAATTTCAAGTCTACTTTTCTTCGCACCCTTCTTCTTTCTAAAAGCTGGTACAATGGAAGACCTCGCCCACGTTCCATTATACGATTACATAAAACCTTAAACTGTCAGCGGTTTTGACTTATAGGAACTACCCAACGTAGAAAAGGAAAAATTTATTATCTTCAATCAAAATGAATTGAGTTTAACTTTCAAGACATTTACTAAAAGAATTATTGTTTGTCAATTTCTTTACAGCTTTTTTACAAATTAAAGTGGCATAATTACAAAAAAAGTAAAATATTTTCGATTAAATGGAGGTGCCTCGATTATTTCCAATAAAATTTATTGACGTAATACATAATAATACTAGGTCAGTAATTTAACAACAATAAAAGGTTAAATTTCTATGACCCACAAATAAAAATGTGACATCAATTAAATCTCTGTAGAAAAAAGTTGATTGATTTCAGTTGAAAAATTAAGTTCAATGAAATTGAATGAATACTTTATCCTAATCGAAGTATTTGAAATTTTCACCAAAAAAGGATCGATGTCAAAGGTGAATAACCTTGAACGTCATGATGTTCTCGGTACGTCACGTGCACACTTTTACGTTTACCCATTCATTTCTTTTACAAGAATTATGAGAAAGGATTACAGAGGCCAAGTTGCACAACTGCATTTTAAATTTCCGGAGGATTGTATCTCACTTTTTTTTGATTATTTATTTTTTACCGAAACTGACGTTTTCATCAAACTGAACATTTTTAAAAGTAAGAACTTGAAATTTTAATAAAAAATCCAATTAAATTTTAATTAATGATGTAATAATTAACAGAATAATTTATAATAATAATAATAATAATAAACTAATATTTATTAATTAAGATGTAAAGGAATCGGTTAATTAACATTTTTATGTTTTCAAATTTGTATATTATATGTTTTATATTTTTCTTGAAAACGCTCAACATTTTTAGAATAATTTTTGTTATAATTTATTCTATCCATAAAAAATAATTATAAGCTATTTATTATCATCATAGAAACATTTTGGAAATTTATTTTTTAAAAATAACCATTTTTTATCGGATATAGAATTATTTTTTATGAATTTCAACTCGCGTTTGCGGTAAGCAATTAGAGTTAGACCAAGACCCAATTTGCAAAATTAGCGGCTCTTCGATTCGCACGAAGGCACCTGCAAGTTTTGCGGAAGTTAATGTTTCTCGACCACGAAACAGTCCACGACTATTGTTGCCTCCCTTCCTATTTTTCTCGTTACCCCTTTAAGCAGTTCTCTGACCTACGTTACTGTTATTCTGTTTCAGTTTTACGGCCAGTAATGAATAAGCTATATTGTAAATTCCTAAAAAGGCACCATACTTTAATTTTCTTTTCTTTTCGTAAAATATTACATTGTCTTATAACACTGATGTTTCTATACCAAGAAATAGCATGCAAACCTGTTTCTTCTTCAAAATTTCTAACTGAATTTCGTTTCAAATGTTTCAATGCCACACATTCTTTAAATATTTAAAAGAAGAACTGTTCAATAAAAACTGAGAGTCAGTGATACAACTGAATAACAATTTTCTGCATCAAAGTGACAAAAAAACTTGATCTTTAAGGTAAATGAGGAGCTGGAAAGTAAAACTCGCTCTCCGCTCGGATGGACTCCGTAGAGCCAGTCAAACATTTGAAAAAGTGATGAAAATTGAAATTAAAAATTTTGAATTTTGAAAAGTACTACATTATAGGAAATTAAAAGGCGCATCTTTTTTTCCTTTGAAATTTTTTTATAAAACGAATATTTTAGTTTCTAGAGACCAAAAACTGAGAAATTTAAATTGTTAAATTTAATTAAGTTTTAAAACATAAATCATCGTATCTCCGACAATTATTAATGAATTTGATTCAAATTTGAGATGTACACGTAATAGGGTCTACTAAAGGCGACAAAATAATGAAAAATTAAAAAATCATTAATTGTTTAAATTTTTTTTAATAAAAATTGTGACCAGTTGATAATAACGTTTTCTTACTTTCATCGACAAAAAGTCTGCGGGGAACTTTTTAGTTTAGAAAACTTCCAGTGAGACATTTGTTTATTACTATATAAGGAAGTTTTCTGTAAAATATTAAACCAATTCATTGAAAACTTTAAAAATTATTCAAGTTTTAAGAAAGCGCGGTCGACGCGCAAGTAAGTCCTAACGCTATTCGTACAGACAGCTGTTCCGTGCATGAAATATAATTAGATTTTCACATTAAAGTATAAATTTCTTTATTATTATTATTATTATTATTATTATTATTATTGCCTATTCAGAATTAAAGTTTGTTGACAATTGATACTACAATGTTCAATTCTGTAATTACCATGTTATTTTATTGAACAAATATAATTTACAAATTTTTTGTCATTTTGAATAAATGGAAAATTAACGTTCTGTAAAATAAATTTTTTTTAATTCAATTTTAATTATATAAAATAAAATTTTGGTTTTAGGATTGTTCAGTTTTATAAACTTTAGAAAGTTAATAAGATATTTACTATATTGATAAAAAAAGCAATCATATTTACATATAAAATTATTTTATATACTTTCTAAATTTGAATCAGCGAAATCTCGCTGATTCTCAGCTATAAGTATACCACTGATTCCAATCAGCGTATATGCACTGATAAATTAGTGAAAATTCACTGATTTTTCAGCGTATATACGCTAATTGGTAACAGTGGTATACTTATCGCTGATTCAAATTTAGAGAGTATCATCATTATAAAGTGTATGTATCGAAATTAAGTGAAATAGTAAAAAAAAAATTTGAAAAAAATTAGTAAATATAAGGTAATAAAAAAATTTAACATTAACAATGTATATACAAAGAAACTGTTGAACTGTTTGTTAATAAATAATAACAAAAAAATGTATTATTAGCATCATTTTTAAAATACATATAATTTTCCATTTATTCAAAATGACAAAAAATTTGTAAATTATATTTGTTCAATAAAATAACATGGTAATTACAGAATTGAACATTGTAGTATTAATTGTCAACAAACTTTAATTCTGAATAGGCAATAATAATAATAATAATAATAATAAAGAAATTTATACTTTAATGTGAAAATCTAATTATATTTCATGCACGGAACAGCTGTCTGTACGAATAGCGTTAGGACTTACTTGCGCGTCGACCGCGCTTTCTTAAAAGTTGAATAATTTTTAAAGTTTTCAATGAATTGGTTTAATATTTTACAGAAAACTTCCTTATATAGTGATAAACAAATGTCTCACTGGAAGTTTTCTAAACTACAAAGTTCCCCGCAGACTTTTTGTCGATGAAAGTAAGAAAACGTTATTATCAACTGGTCACAATTTTTATTAAAAAAAATTTAAACAATTAATGATTTTTTAATTTTTCATTATTTTGTCGCCTTTAGTAGACCCTATTACGTGTACATCTCAAATTTGAATCAAATTCATTAATAATTGTCGGAGATACGATGATTTATGTTTTAAAACTTAATTAAATTTAACAATTTAAATTTCTCAGTTTTTGGTCTCTAGAAACTAAAATATTCGTTTTATAAAAAAATTTCAAAGGAAAAAAAGATGCGCCTTTTAATTTCCTATAATGTAGTACTTTTCAAAATTCAAAATTTTTAATTTCAATTTTCATCACTTTTTCAAATGTTTGACTGGCTCTACGGAGTCCATCCGAGCGGAGAGCGAGTTTTACTTTCCAGCTCCTCAAATTGAAATTTCCGTTAGTCATCATTTCTACGATGGTAACGGAATCAGTAAATCGTCTTTCTCGTTTTCATCGCAAGTGGAACGATAAAAGAGAGGACAAAAATAAATATAAAAATAAAATAAACGACTAGTTCGTCGAGATAAAAGAACAATAATCTCACAAGACTTTTTTTTTAATTTTTTCATTAAAACTCACCGCAGTTAGTCGCTGTCATTGTGTCAAAGTCATTTTTAACATTATATATTCTCATTGCTTACCTGAAACAAAATAAAAATCGAAAATTAGTTCAAAAGTCCAAAAATCATTGAAATTTAATTTGCTTAAAAAACGCTAGAAATAAGCATTTTAAAAGAATTTTGTTTGTAAATAAAATTTCAATACTTATACATCTATATATAATTAGACTTATAAATATTACAATCTTCAGCTTAATAGTTTGATTTCCATTACAGTGACACTTAATCCCACACGGATTCCCTTCCTGATAGTATAAAGCCAATAAATATATAAAGTGAGTAGTCACTCGATTACCGTTCCCATTCAGTGAACGCGATGCGACATAAAGAAGTGTACATCCTGCCCAGGTATATATTCGTATATCTGTATCAAAGATGCTTTATTTCCATAAGACAAAAAAAAGAAAGAAAAAATTATTTCAAGGCCCGCAACCATATTGGTTGTCGTCTACACGTGTAATACGTATATTTATTACTATCCGTTTAAATCTTATAATTCATGTAAATGTATCTCTAGTGTAATTTAAAAATAGAAATAGATTCATTTCTATATCCCATAAATTATTTTACTGTCCCGCTCGCGTGATACATTTTTTCATAAGAGATTTAGGAGAGAGAAATAAAGAAAGAAGAGCAGTAAAATACAAATAAAAGTAAAAAAGTATCATTTAATAAAAAAGAATTTTTAAGAAATTCTAAACACGTGTCTCTGACTTCTCAACATTTATATTTTTTTAATTCAAAATATCTTTCAAACTCTAAAATAATTCTAAAATATTCATTTATAAATCCAGAAAATATAATGCGAAATCAATAAAAAGAAACATTTATAGATAAATTATCATTTTTATACATTGGAATCTATGGAAAATATTTCAATGACATCACATGTGGATTTCAAGAACATTGAACAGAAAAGAACAAATTGAGAATTTCAAATAAATCTTGCGAATATATCAAGGATTTCCCCCACATCGATAAAGTTTTCTTTCATTACATTACTCTGAATGTGTATATATATATAGCGCCCGCTGTGAGATTGATTGGAAATCTACGCACTCTCCACCACAAAAATTGAACATATTATAATACTTGCTATGCGAGAACTTCACCTGATTTGCTTTCTATTTTCTGTTACTATACTTAACATGCAATAAAAATAATTCATAGATCAGTAAAGATCATGATCTCTTTCGCAAGTGAGACACGTGGAGATGATAAACATTAACCGCATATTGACAATGAAAAATGAACCATTCTCATATAATGCAAATACTTTTTTCTCTAAAGAAAAATCTAAGAAAAAATTTAATCAAAGAAATGTTTTTTTTACAGATAAAAAAAATGTTCTCTGATTCAATGAAACTACATTAGCAACATTTAAAAAAAAATACATTTATAATGTAACATGAGAACCGATGTTTTTTCAACTTTTTAGACGTGCATTAAGAGAGAAATGAAACCAACATTACGTAATAGAGCCAATTAACACATGTCTGCAACGATCGTGTGAGTACTTGGAGTCGCGGAATGTTCAATTAACCTGTCGACTTTACTCGTATACCGGGTGGATAAACATTAAAAATTTGTCTTCATATTTTCTTCTATGTATTATCTAATGAATGTAAACATTCCCTAAAACTCATAAATCCGAATTGAAGAATCTGTCAGTTACATAAAAGTTGACTTTAATAAAAATTGTATTGTATCATTAATTGTTAAAGATAATATAAATTTTCTCTTTTAATATGGAAAAAGACTTTCGCATAAGAGTACATAAATTGTTATAAACTTTTTCCACAGCTCTATTTCATTTTCCGATAGAGAAATCGGTTCATTTATGTCGAGAAGTGTATCGTGTACCATACTTTAAACATCCTAATGAACAGCATTATTAATAAATCTAGGCGAGGAGAAATTCTGTCTGAACATGGACATAATTATGTTCATTCGACAGTAAATAATACTATTTTTTTCAACTTAAATTGAAACACCTATTCAGAAACCAAGTGCACAAGTCTTGTTTCATCTTGTTGGATCATATGACCTACAGTGTTCGCTTAACCCACTTATATTCATACACAACGTGGACAACTCAATGCAATTGTATAAGCATAACGGAAAACTGAAAGTACAAACTTGATATTACAATCCTCTAAATACATTTTCACTATTAGCGAGACGCTGATTATTGTTACGGCCAATAAAAATAAATTTGACGACGCGATTATTTTCAAATTCATAAAACGAAACGATGTAAGGAAAGTTATAGTTCTCCAACGAATTATATAAAAAACAGTGTTTAATAATAATTTCCTAGGTCGCGATGAAAAAATGTTTTTATTAATAATAGCTAATCATATATATTTCTAATTAAAAACACCTAATTGTAAAAAGCAACGAATTAAATTACAAGTTCGGTAGTTTTTGTCAACAAATCATTAAACTGTTTCCCACGGGTCTCAAATGTTGCGTGTCTTTAATTCACCGAGATTCTATGAATCTCAATCTGTCGAGAACGTTTTCGCATGATCGAATTTGCGACTTACTACAATTTTCTCACGTTACAAATCAAGTAAATTATTTGAAATATTACGAAAATAATTTACAACCAAATAAATCAATATGCAAATTTTTTGAAAAACTTTTTAGGTTACCAAATCTAAACCAATACTTTTAAGTCATAAATATTAATAAACAACGGTTAAAAATTTCAAAAGTCAATGAGATAAGGTTCTCTTCAAGAAAAAATAAGATGAAAACTATTTGAAAAAAAGATATAAATAATCAGTAAATATTTGCGAAATTCCCAGTGGCAATTTTTAACTGGCCATTGCGCCAAGAACCGGATGAATGCGAGAGCGGGCCCATCAGAAGGAATGTGATTATAGTTGGTTCGTATGGCGGTGCGTTGGTAGCCGTGGAAGAAGGGCACTTTTTAGTGCCATGATTATGTCTCGTAATTCACGTAAAACACGGCCCACAACGCATCCTTCTTTACAATAATGTTACAGTCCATAACCAAACACATCCTTTCATCAACAAGATGATTAAATTTCATCGTCTCTTTCCACTTTTAAAATTATAATCCGCACAATTCTGAATATATTATTTATCATTCATTTTATGTCAATTTTATTAATTTCATATTTTAATTTAAAATATATGCCCCCCATATATTTCTAATTTATAAACATACCTAAATCAGGTTGATCGTATTCCGAAAGCATGGCTACCACCATTATGAATGTTTTTCATAAAGCGAGGTCAATAAACTTGACAGTGACTGAGATTTGTTATTTTAAACTGAAAAGCACTGTTAGAAATCCGGTGACAAATTAAAATGTCCAAATACCGGCACAACAACTACAGTCCTGCGTTTAAACATCGAACAAAACAATGTGCGGAGGCGCACTAAACACTCACACAAGACACATGTCGAAATATCAAGTTAAACCAGTCTCACCTTAGTCACACTATGAATAACAATATTAACAATTTAGGAGAAACCTTATCTTTCTGCAAGACTAAAAACCCAAATCACAAATTTTAACACTCATTATCTTGTGCTTTTTTAAACTATAAAATATTTGAAAAAGATGAGTGGGGTCAAAAATAAAAGAAAAAATTTCAACTCTTTTTACTTTGTAAAGAAGAAGAAGAAGAAGAAGAAGAAGAAGAAGAAGAAGAAAAACGCAACATTAACAGAGATAATCAATTTACAAATATAGCAAAAAAGATGAATCAAGCTAGTTAAAAAACTATGTACATTGAACTAAAATTAAACATGGAATACATAGAAAGAAAGAAAGATACTTTTGTTTTAAACAAGAACAGTGCGCACTAATAAGATTTGTCTTTGGATGTTTGGATTGAGAATGAGAGGTCTAGATTCTCCGGGAGGAAAAATTGTAAAATAAGTGGTAAATAGTCACGCGAACTACAACAAGCCGGCGAATCACGATTGGACGGAGTTTGCCGAACGGCTGTGTAAGACGGAATGTGGCATCTCCGGTGAATCAACCCCCTTCCTTGACCCCACCTCGATTCCCTTCTTGTTAGTTACTCAACTCCCACCCCCGCACATGAAAGTGAACTCGCTGCCATGCCGCCGACTTCAGAAGCCTCCGCCCGTTGGCACATTGGCAGCTATAGTCTGTCGCGATCTGCATTGACCTCACAATCTTTTCTATGAAATGTAAAACACTTTCCAACCCCTCTTGAAGAACACGTGTTCAAAATCTCATTTTTCCCCTCAAAAAAGTTTAGTATAAATCTAAAATTAGAATCAAGAAACAATCCAACGAAATATGTATAGAGATTTTTTCCTAAATTGTGTATTTTTTGACAATTTATTTCTTTCAAAAAATTCATACTTGAATTTCCATTTTACAGAGTATATTCAGCAGAATTTCAATTTGGATTTTTCATATAAAAAACATAATTTAAAATTTATCAACATTTTATCAGACTTTTTATCTAAAAATATGAGACCAACAAGCGACAATTTTATCAAAGAATAAGTAGCACATTATATAGCACTAGCAAGACCGAATTTACACCTTTCCCCGTTTGCATTTTAAGGTTTATACCCTAGAGAGAATAGTTACACTCAACTTTATTTACAATTTGCGTGTAAAAATGAAGGCGCACTGAATTCAGTATACAAGTTCCTGTTAGTCACGTTGAATAATGACGCATACAATAAGCAGCTATATATGTATATAGTATTTCCTTCACTAAAAAAATTATGAGCAAGAATCTCGAAATCAAATTTAATAATTTATAATTTTACAATTTTCATTTAAAAACAGCTAAAAGGTTAAAATGAATATTTCATTTTACATCCATCTTCTTTTGAAGAATTTATATTTATGATATTTATAAAAAAAATGTCAGTGACCAAATTATGCACTACGAAAAGAATAGTTTATCCCAAATTTTCCATCCAATTTATCCTGAGTATATTAAACACAGCCAATAAAAATGTTCATATAATAAACAAACCTATCAAATTTGTCAAAGAAAAACATCAAAATCATACAGCGAAGTGAAAAACAAGTATCTCATTCATACTTAGATTTCCATATTAAGAGGAAAGAAAGTAAATATAAAGGAATGCGGTATATTTGTTCCGGATTTTTTCTTAACTTCATTAATTGAACATGTTTGAGAAAGGAGAAACCTACAAGCATCGCGGATAATTAAAACTGACAGGAATTAGCGATTGTAGTCAATGGGCATAACATTCTTCTATTCGGAGAGTGTTTTCCATAAATTGTCTAGTCTACAAGGTCATTGACTTGCTGATAATTAATCAACATAAATTATTTCTTTTCTATTACACTTATCAAATTTTATTTAAACTTAAACCTATAATTCAATCTAAAACCTTGTGATCAAATCTAACACTAAAATTTTTAAAGAAACATAATAGCAACCGTCTATAGTATAATCCAGTACTTATAAATACAATTTCTGAAAGAAAAATATTTTTCCACAATGAAATAATTCGAGTATTACATAAAAAATTATGCAATAAGTATCCAAAAGTATTTATAAACAAAAAAACGAAGGCTTATTATCACATCAGCGGAAGTAAGGCTATTATTCTCAATACAATTTGAAAATGTTTATTTTTTGAAAAAAAAATCTAAGATGCATCCTAGCAATTATCCATACATTTTATTTTTAGTATCTGACACTTGCAATGATTCATCTCGAATGTTAAAATAACGATAAATTATAAATAATAAAAAATAAAACTATGCTATACTCAATTTTTCCACCAGTACAAAAAAACTGAAAACTAAATTTATATAGATTCATCGAATTATTTGTTTATAAAAAATGAAGAATAAAAATATTACATAATCACACTATAATTGGACAATTAACATAAAATA
This sequence comes from Leptopilina boulardi, assembly GCF_019393585.1. NCBI lineage: Eukaryota > Metazoa > Arthropoda > Insecta > Hymenoptera > Figitidae > Leptopilina > Leptopilina boulardi. The sequence goes on along the minus strand of NW_026137655.1, from coordinate 4,138,782 downwards.
TAATATTATGTGATGTTGACAAATTCTAATCTATCAAAGTGTACAAAAGAGTATCGTTTTATAGACTGATAAAATTCGTGATCATTCTTGACAATGACAATAAAGAATGACGAATCAAGGCAATCAAAAAGCTATCAAGTCTAAAGAAGACTTACATAAAAAAGCTGAATGAACACATATATATGTATAGCTGAGAGATAATTACATATATTTCAAGTTACTTTTTTATAAATTATGCTTTTATCGTTCAAACATTATGAGATTTGCAATAAGAAAGTTAACAGCTCTCACAAAAGGTTTAATTCCGCGTTTTTATTTATTTCTTCTAATATTTACTTTCCACAAATAGTAGAAGAAAAGAAATTTAAGAAAGTTGTTAATTGTATATTGCCTATTATTTAAATATATCAATAAATTTATTGTAGATCATTATAAACATCATTGTATATATATAGACTAGTGCCTCCGACGGCCTTTGGCCGTCTCTGTTGCTTCTATTCTTTGTCCATTCAATTTAATTTTCAATTTATGTTTCATAATTTATTACAATTATTTTATTAAATATTTAATAATATTATTAACAAAATGCAAAAAGGCATGTAATTATAGAGAAAGTTTCAAAGAGAAAAATAACAATCTATTATATTTGTAAAATTTGTCTAAAAATAATAATAATTGTTGAATAATTTTTTTTTAAAACTAAAAACACTTTTTTATTCAAAGTAATATTATTTTCATAATAATTTAATTTATTACAATTATTTTATTATAATTTAATAAATTTCATTATTTTAAAAAAGCGGGCGCTATTTTGTCTTGGGCCAATAAAGTGATTTGAACTAAATGTAGGTTATGTTCGTGTCTGATTCATGGCAGCTGCAAATATTTACAATAAATAAATATTTTGCAAGTGTATATTTATTGCAATTGAGTAAGTTATGCAAAATATATATGTGGAACAATAATTTAAGGTGATTTTTATAAAATGAATATTGATTTAGATGCTCTGGAAAGCAAAGTTCATTTTTTCTTACATTCGATTTTTTCGACCATCGAGATATTTCGATACATTTTCATGTGCTTTGCATGCACTGTCTTTTTTAAGAAAGGAGAAAGGAAAAATGATTTATTTCATTTAACTTGAAACATATATGCAACACCAGAATAATTAATTTTTGAAATAAATTGTCTAATTCCCTTCTGTTCTGTATATATAAATAACAATTTAGTCTCTTGTTAACAAGTTATTATGTAACGGTTCAGAAATAATTAACGCAAATTATGATTTAACCGAAGCAATATGTGTTCGTGAATATTATTATAGATTTAATGCATCGCAACATGCGGGTGTGGTGCACGAGCGAAGCATTTAAAAAATCTTTTAGGAGGATGTAAAAATAATGAGATATTTTGCTTCAGTGATAATTGAGAGCAATTACACACGATAAAGAATTACTTAGCTACAGATGCTAACGAATGTTTGCAGAAAAAATTTGCTACGATAACTAAAATATTTTCTACCGCTGCTAAACAATTAGCTTTGACACAGCGAAACTCTTCTATGGGTTTTATTAAAAATTTTAACGTTTCAGCAGATGAGGTAGACCTAATGCACAAAAATTGGATAATATCGAGATTATATGTACTAAAAATAAAAAAAATTAAAGAAGAATCGGACAAACAATCGAAAATTATAATACCTTTAAATAAAAACAATTTTACACCTAAATTATTTAAATTAATATTATCAAATCAAAGAATGCCTCTCAAGTACGTTATTCGATTTTATTTAATTTCGACTTTCAAAAGTATTTTTTCGATATATGTATTATTTTTCATTTGCTCCATAAAACCGTGACGATCATTGTAATTATAGACACGAGGATAGTAAATACCAACTCAAAAGTATCACTTTCAATGATATATAGAAGTTACACCTGACTTTTTCAGAAGTGTCAATTTCAAATGGTATAAAAAGAAATAATAAAAAAAAATTCCAAATGGCAAACACAAGTTTTCATCTGAAAAGATTAGAATATTGTTTATATATATATATATATACAAGTCGACATTTTACACGCGACCTAGCCTTCAATTGAACAACAAAAGATCTTTATAGAGATGATTAGCAAGGACATAATATGCACGACAATTGCATTCAGGTGTTCAACTTAAAGTTATAGCAAATCATAACGGTCATCTCAAACTATAATACCATATTTTCTCTTTACTGTATTGTATGGCAATAGAATAAAGAAAATAATAAAATGACTCCTATTTATTAGAATTTAAAACCTCGAAAAAATTTCTATTTAACAGAATTATTATTTAGCCAAGTCTCCACTTATCAGAATTTGACAAATAAAAATTCAATTCGAACAGTAATTTTGTTAAATAAAAATTTAACAGTTTAAATAAAGAATTCTAACAATTATCTTGATCCTCAAACGTTAATTTAATTATATTTCATTTGAGAGTTTGAGTTCATACAGTTACCGGTGGAACGGCCTCTATTATCCCAACCTATCAGGCTGTGACCACCGAGTTTAAGGTTATGGTTATGCCACTTTCTTACGCCACATTTAACTAAACCGCATTTGTTCTTTGTACCGCATAATATTGTTTTGTAACGAATTCTTCTATATCTAATCGTCACGTTCTTCTTCGTGTCTACATGGAAAAAGCAACATGCACCGTTTTAGAAAAATAGTCTCAGATTTTGTCTCAAAACTCTTCAAAAACAATGGATTCTTTCTTCCTTTCTTCAAACTAAAGCAATATCCACAACATTACATAATTCAAACAACAGACTTAAAATTCTAGAAGACATATTTATTTTTTCTAATTTTATTTATCCGAATGCTTAAAAATAAAAAATTTTTAAAACAAAATCTTAATTTTATTTCAGACACTTTTCTATAAAAATGTTAAATTAAAACTAAAACCCGCCCAATATATAGTGAGAGTTACGTTTAATGAAACAAAAATTATTATAAATAAAAGTAGAATTTTCTAAGTGCAAAAGATGATAAAAAAAGTAAAAGTGGTATCGAACGAGATTCCAGACAGGGAGGTCGTTGTATAATCTCGTTGACACGGATAGCCGACAACTGCCAACGATTATGTCCTCGTATATGCACAAGATTCTTATAAATTGCGGAATCAAGTTAAATAACTTTGCATAAGTTTAAATAAACTAAAGCTCCATTAACGACATTGCGAAAGATATTCGCAAGTGTCATCTTTTAAATTATTCAAAAAAAAAACAAATATAATCGATTAACCATATCGTGAAATAATCTACCAATGCCTACGTTTTTTTACTTTTATTCTCGCGTTTATTAATAAAAATAAATGAAAAATAAGGAAAATATTTTTTACAAAATTGAAACACGTGATGATAAACTCGTTAAGAGGATTTAGATTGCAATCAATGCATCCTGATTATTCTATATGTATAACGGAGTTTTGCACTCCAGATGTTAACAGGAATTAAGAAGCTGTGTATTAATTAGCTTGACTAATTATTATTACAAGCTTGCTTTTTCACCTTAATGTCAAAACTGACAGCCTATAATTTATCATAAATAATATTTCTAAAATTTAAATTGTAAACTCCAAATAAATTTCTTCTAAAAAACATATGAACATATATCAATCAAAATTAAATTTCTTTTAATAAATCTTTCCGTACCCACAAAACAATTAAAACGGAAAAGATTCTATTTTTTTTAATCATGAATAAATTGAAAAGAGAAACGGAAATAAAAAATGATCAGAATGATAATTCATACTCATAATTATCTATAGACGAACAATTTATTTTTGTTTGATTAATGAAGAGATTAAGCATCTTTCAAATCAAATGTATCAAATGTGTTCTGAAAAAAACGAGACTACATCATAAACAATCAATTTCTTATCGCATCTAAAATACTGGACAAAGTCAGTGATTCGCTCGCATTATTACTTATATTTTAGATGAAAGTTGAATGAACGACCCTGCCTAATATAATCTAATGCGAGAACCAAAATTGGAACGAATCTCTCTGAGAATGACTCACCAACCTTATCTACAAACTGAATCTGTACTGCTATTCATACTGAGACAAACGACAGCAATTTAAATTGCAACAAGAAGAACAAATGCCGATCTAGTAATACGATCCGATGCAAATAAGTCGCAATGGTTACATCAATCACTGTTTTTTTTTTAAAGTAAAAAAATTTTTTTAATTAATTTCAACATTTTTTTTAATGTTTTCTAACATTATCACTGCATTGAAAAAACAGTTAGGCTAAGAAATAATAAACAAATTTATAATAAATTTATAATAAACACAAACAAAGGAAATGCATAAGCGTTCTCTATTATAATCATTATGTAAAGTTTGAATTTTCAGTGAATACAAAATTTAACAAAAAATATTTTATACAGTTCAAAATTTAAAAAATTCCTCTATTAAGAAATAAATCAAACGATTTCCTTGTGAACTAAACACACTTTTGCGTTTCTTTATTCCAATCATCGACCACATTCCTTTCCAATATTGGAATCTTTAAACTTTCTGATTGCCAAATAAAGAGAATTCCAGTTTTAATGAAACAACTGTACATATTTGAGGCTGCTTGACTAGTTAAAAGATTGAGTGGTAGAACAGAGCGACGCAACAGGTCGTGAGGAATTAGAAGAAGAATTACCTCACAGAGGTTATGGAATAATAGACCGGATATAAAAAAGTATAGGGAAAATAGCAGCTGACATTGCCACGCCATACCTATAAATTCGTTAATAGACTTCCTCACATATGCAAGAGGAAATGCCGTATGTTAATTGAATATATATATATATATCACTTCTCTCGAGAATGCACTTGAGACGAAGGGGTTGGGATCTTTGGAATCAAGGAACGTCGTTGAGACTACCATCTGACGATGATTTTAAACTCCGAAACGTCGTAAATAATCATTACAAATGACAATAATGTTTCTAACCACGCCTATTTTTTACTATTCCTCAAAAGATTTTTTTCTATGAATATTTGGCTAAATACTATACAAATAACAGAACATAAAATACCAACCATTTATAAGCGAATTTACATAGTCAAATTTATATGATTTGTTATCACATTTTAAAAATACAGGTAAAAACAGAAAAATTCTTCACAACACCAACTATTATTTTTTTAACCTAAAAAAATCATACATATATCCTACAAATTCTCTATTTTTAAATTAAACATCACCATTATTTTACGTCCATTAATTCCATATGAAAATGCTTTTAATTGCATTTTATAAAAATTTACAAAATTCTCCAATGAATTCAGTGAAATTAAAACACAACTTCCTATAGAACTTTCCTGAGTATTGATTATACCACGAAATGACGAAACACACTGCTTATATTCTGACTTTGCAGAAATGACATCTTATAAAAAGTCAAATTGCATTCGCAACTAATTTTTAAGACATTGAATAAAGTTGATGAATCGGTTGACAATTCCAAGGATATGAATGACGTAGCCAGCTTATCTGGATAATCACATCTACAAAAGATAAAGAGCGACATAACCTCAAAATTGTACTCGCATTGTTTCATGCTGTCAAGAAATGTAAATTTCAAAACCCCGGATCAAGAAATTGGATTAATCTCTCGCCTACTTCAATTCTACAGCACAGCACAACACACGACACAAACACATCTGATAAATAAATAAAACAAAAAGCCTGTTTAACCGGTCATGTGGGAATCGATTCGTGGGTCTGTTTCACGGACGATAAACGCAAATCGGTAATCACAGTTTGTATTACAACGTTTTGCTACTGAAAACGAACACATGTTATTTTCCCCCTACCTAGTAAAGGTTCCTTTGGCATTCCAGAAATGGATTCACGATACAATTATAGAGAAATTTGTTCTATTTTAATTTCCACGTTGAAAAAAAATACCGGGCTTGGATTATGCCATTTTGTTCCCCCCTGACAAATATTTTTAAACCAACGTCAGTGACAACTGCAAGGCCGTTGGTATTATGACCTTAATGAATAACGAGCATAGAATAATATACTTGACACACGTTCGTATGTGTCTGTCTGTCTGGCCGACCGTGTCGTACACGAAGGGTGTGCGATCAAGTCCAGTGCACGTAGGCTGTCAAGTAGACATTGAGACACTTGTCAAAAAAAAAAAAAAAAAAAAACACAAAAAAAAAGTTGACGCTCATCTTGACAGGTAGTTGATTATTATAACAGACACTCAAAAATTGTATTCAACATATCGTTTGAGATGTTCTCAATTAAAGATACGAGGCTAGATTTGCTCAACAATCGGCAAAAAAAAGATTCGCACTCTTTCATCGAGACATGTACTACATGTACAGATGGTGTTAATTTTCACGGTTTTACGAAGCACACGGAATTCTAAAGCTAACCCAGTTATCATTTGGGAATGGGCAATCTTTTGAGAATGACCAACAAGACAGGCAAGTCATGAATGTTTGATAAATACCTCGTTTTACGACGAGCTCCGAAATCTCCTCCTTGTTGTCAGCCATCTTAGCACCAGTCACTGATCACAATGCATTCTGGGTAAAAACAAACGAACTTCAGATTCAACCGCTGCGCCACCTGTTGGATAAACATCGTATTAGTCGATTCGTCATTTAAATGACAGGTGCGTACATAACAAAAAAAAAAAAATTGAGTAGAAATTATTCTATTGAAGGGGGAAGACTCGTTCAAAAAAAGGGGACATTAATAAAAATTTTACATTTCTTATTTTAATTACTTTCGCAATAAAATTATTAGTTATATTAATTAATAATTGTGTATAATTCCATAATTAATTTTAAAAGTTTAAATGTATTTATGTATTTATAATTTATTCGAAAAAAATTTTTACCATTATAAAATATGAAAATTGATTCAAATTATCTCGGAAATAAAATCAATTAATGCAAGTTAAAATGTAACTAATTAAAATTTTTTCTAAGGTTCCTGGTGACTTGATTTTTAGTATACGATACTGAAAAATGTCGTCAGCCCGCAATATCGGCTGCTATATATTTTCCCAACGAAGATTCAAGGCGGCAGTCTGTCTTTAGTTGTTGTTATTTATTATTTAAGTAATACGACAATAATCAACAATGAGTGATCGTGAGGTAGTTATTGTTGCTGCAGTTAGAACACCAATAGGTAAATTAAATAATTTTAATACAATCATTTTTTTATATTTATAAAAATAACCAAACTTCATCTCAAGTGTGCTACTAACCCCATTCAAATTCCTTTAAAAGAATGAATAGAAAGTACCGTTCTTCAAATTCTACATCTTTTCTAAAATATTCTAAACTTATTGAGAACTTTCTTTTACAATGATAAGTTTTATTTACATTGTTGTCAGCTTCTTACAAATAATAAGCAAATAGACATTGTGGTTCAAGAGTTATATTTTAAATTTTCAAAAGTTCAGTTACAATTTTAATTGCTGCATTAAAATTTTTAATTTTTAATAAAAAATTTGAATGGTTGAATTATAATTTTAATGATCTAATTAAAATATTACTTTTAAGTTATTAACTTTTTTAATATAGTATATTTTTTACAAATGATAATACTATTTTTAACGTTCTGAATATTTAATATTTTTTTTGTAATTCAAATTTCATTTATTTAGAACTTTCTACTTTAACATTATAATTATTCTGCATTAAAAAAAAAGAATTAATTGAACTAAGTACTCGATTAATTCATTATCAAAAAAATACATATATTTATTCGCACCAGACAAATATTTTTTTAGTCAAATAAAATTTATTTAGTAAATAATAATATAAAAGTAGTAAGAATTTTAAATTCTTATTAATTATGAAATAAAATTTGATAATAATTAATTAATTGATCAATATTTTTAGGCTCATTTTGTGGGACGTTATCTTCATTGAAAGCCTCAGATTTGGGAAGTATTGTAATAAAAGAGAGTATTAAAAGAGCAAATTTAGAACCTACAGATGTTTCCGAAGTAATTTTCGGCCAGGTATATTTGCATACTAGATAAAAGAAAAAAATGAATAGATAAAAGAAAATTAAACATAATTATTTAACATTTTTTTCAATAATAATTTTTAGGCATTGACTGCAACACAAGGTCAAAATCCAGCACGACAAGCAGCAATAAATGCAGGACTTCCTATTTCTGTTCCTGCTTATCTGGTGAACATGCTTTGTGGATCTGGCCTCAAGTATGTCAACTCGTTTTGTGATGACCCTTAACGATATGCTCATATCAAGATAAAAAATGCTAAATAGCATAACTATATATCAGTTATTTTATTCAATATTGGCTTTTTATGATTCAAATTTTTCTTCAGATCAGTCACCAATGCTTATGTGTCAATTAAGTCTGGAGAAAATGACGTAATTATCGCTGGTGGACAGGAAAGTATGAGTCAAGCTCCTCATGCAATTCATTTAAGAAATGGAACAAAAATGGGAGATGGAAATTTGGTTGACACAATGCTTGTTGATGGACTGACCGACGCGTTTAATCAAATTCATATGGGAATCACTGGTAAAATCCTAACTTTCTGGAAACAACACTCATAAACTAGAATAAAAATTTATTCATTTTTTAAACAGATATTTCACCACTAAAGTGTTCTATTTAAGTAATTAAAAATTCTAAACATATTTAAAAAAACATTTCATCATCATTATTAAAAAATGAATAAATCTTTCATCCTGTAAACATTATGAGTGTTTTTCTTTTTAAATTTGCAAATAAGATTTACATAAATTTCTAAATGAAAAGAAGTTCTCTAAACGCAAAAAAGAGTAAAATAAAAGATATTTTTTTTAGCGGAGAATATAGCAAAAAATTTCACAATTAGCCGAGAAGATCAAGATGAGTATGCGGCGAAATCACAACAAAAGGCAGAGGCCGCGATATCAGCTGGATATTTTGATAAGGAAATTGTCCCAATAACGATTCAATCTAGAAAAGATACTATTGTCATGTCGAAAGATGAATTTCCAAAAGCTGGTACCACTGCTCAAGGACTTGGAAAGCTAAGGCCAGCATTTCTCAAAGTACATAATATATAAGAAAAATACTGACTCTGTCAAAAATGAATTTCTTTATTAAAACTGTAAATTTTATTTTCTGTTTTAGTCGAACGGAACTGTAACTGCAGGAAACGCTTCTGGAATAAATGACGGAGCTGCAGCTATCGTTTTAATGTCTGCAAAAGCCGCAGCTAAAAAGGGAATAACTCCCATGGTGCGAATTGTCGCTGTTGCTCAAGCTGGAGTCGAACCAGATATTATGGGTACCGGACCAATACCCGCTGTTGAATTAGTGGTAATTTATTTTTGAATTACAATAAAAACTAAAATATGTTTCAATTTTAATTATGTCATCTTTCAAAAACAAAAACTATTAATTTCTAGTTGAGAAAAGCGAATTGGACGAAAGACGAAGTTGATCTTTACGAATTGAATGAGGCGTTTGCAGTTCAATCGCTCGCTTGTCTTCGAGCTTTGGGCTTGGATCCCAATAAAGTAAATGTCAATGGCGGTGCAATTGCTTTAGGTCATCCAATAGGAGCATCGGGTAAATTATTAAAAATAATTTCAATTCACGTTTATTTTAAAACTATAACTTATAATTTATCTGACAACTCTTTAAGCGAGCAACAAATTAGAATAATATTTAGTATTTAAATGCAAAAAAAAAACTAATCAAGATTTGAAAATATTATAGAAAGATATATAGAATCCTAGATGTCAAATAATAAAACTACTAATTATTCCAGGTGCGAGGATTTTAGTGACTCTCCTACACTTGCTAGAGCGAAAACAATTAAAAAAAGGAGTTGCATCCTTGTGCATAGGAGGAGGAATGGGAATTGCTATTGCCATAGAAAGAATATAATGCAAATGAAAGCTAATCAAACAATTTTCAAAAATTAAACAGGAATTTAGAAGCAAAAAGGTTAAGGAATGATCATTCATTGAAAATTTCAATTTCTTTTTAAAACTACGCATAAATCAAATTCAATCTCGGAAGCATTAAAATTATTATAAAAATTCACTCATAAATGTAAAATGACTAACGATTACAACCTCAGGGTGACAAATTCAAAGAGCAATATATTTTTTTCCAATCAACAGATCAAATGATGCAATTAACGAGATTGACATTTGCGACAAAAACTTTTTTTTTCGAAGCTGTAGTAGTTTATTATAAAATATATAGTCATACAAACTTCGAAGACTTATATGCATGAGAAATTTTTTTGAGGTATAATCTTGCAAAAGAGAGTTTGTTAGATGGAAACCTTATTTATTTTTGTACGAAGAGAGTTAACATTTTTATAACAAAATAAATATTTCTAACGTCTTTTTGATAATTCTATAAGAAAAAAATTATTTGCGAACGCAAGTAAAAAAAACCTTCTATCTATCCTTATATTCTAATTCGATGAAAATATCCTATCATACTGTATATAATACTTTTATATTCTAACTCGACTCAGATGTACTCTCTACTGCACTATTTTTTCTCTCTTCTAAAATTTGTTTTACAGCAGCTATTCCTTCACGTTGAGAAAGCAAAGTTCTCGATTCTCTGTGTGTAATTTTTGTACTTCGCTCTTTGACCAGATGCCCAGACACTTTTTGCAGCTGATCCTTAATAGCTGGTATTATAGGTATCTTTAATACAAAAATTCAGATTTTAAAAAAACAAAGTCATTTAATTTGAACATTATGGTAAGCAACTTACGAATGCTACTAAAGAACAAAATTATTCTACTAATTAACGAAAAAAATGGTAATTTTCAACATAGGAACACATAGAAATTTTTTCATTTAACAGATCACTAAACTATAAAAATAATAATCTCTTTAGTAAAAAAGAGGAAATTAAACGTGTAAAGAAAGAGGTTTTGCTGGATAATATCCGCTTGAATTATTGTCGTCTTTAACGAAACATTCTATCGACTGATCTAAAGGAATCGTAGTAATGATATCGACTTTAGGAATGCAAAGTTTCGAATGAGTTCGGATTATATGATTCCAAAAAGTATCTTTAAAACCATCGGACTCTTGTAACGAGAAATATGAACCCCAAAATTTCGAATTGATAATATTTTCATCAGTGTGTGACAATTCGTGATGTAACATTTTTTCCGCTAATTGTTCATCGACAACTACCATAATGTCACAATTGGCATTCGCATTCGGAACGTAAACATCCTGCACTATATTATCACCAAGATACAAACAAAGTGGTTCATTTTTTCCTGTAATTCGAGTAAAAAATTTCAAAAGTTCCTTCCAATTCCCTTGACTGTAAATACCGCCTTCAACAAATTCTTTTACATTCACAATTTCCAATGCCTTGTCTTCAACTCCTAAAAATGGCCTTTCCAAAGCAAAAAATCCTGGCTTTTTGGCATAACAAATGACAATATCGAAAAGAGATCTCCAATCTTTGCCAAGTGCATAACTCGCTGTAAAATCGATGAAATCTTTATCCGATCCAGTAATTAGAAAAGTTTTCTTCTTTTTCTTTAATTCTCGAATCCAAGAAATAGTTTCAGAAGAGCATTTATGCAAGTACTTTTCGGGATGTAATTTAATATAAAAAAAAACACCCTCATTGGATTGAAATTTTTCTTTTGAGAAAATATATGACAGAGCATCCAGAATATCAGGCCAAATGGTGTAACCATTCTGCTTTCCATTTTTCTCGTCGATAGCATCGACCATCTTAGCGAAAATAAGACTCACCGATATATCAAAATAATCCAATAGAGCTCTAATTTGCACTGAAAGATCACCATTCCAAACGGAAAACATATTTTGTACAAATTTATCAGAAAGTTCACTTCTCTGATTCGGATAAATTGATTGTAATTCTTCAATTGTTAATAATCTTGTTCCATGAGCAGCCCTCCAAATTAATCCACTAGCATCGAGCTTGAGAATATTACCTCGTTGAATATCCAAAACTAACCCTTTTTGCATAAAGTCAAAATCACCATCAGTCAAAGTGCTTTTCAAATACTTTGCACTATACTGTTTATTTTCAACGAGAAAATCGACCATCAATCCATATTCTAGTTTTATTAAATTTGTTATATTGTATCGTAATAAAGTATTGTCTAAATCGAAACCAATGCAATCATAGTCACATAACCTTATAGAATGCATTTTTTTCACGAAACGAAATCACACACAAATTAAGTCTTGTTTTCCAATTTGAAACTTACGTGACAAAAACAAAACTAAAATTATTATCTAAACTTCTTGATAAAGAAACAACTAATTCTCAGATTAACGTTAACAACCGTTAATGATGCACATTTTACACGTGACTATATGAAACAAACACACCTACACAACGATCTTTACATCGCTATAGAAGTTTTTAGGTTATGCTGTCATGTTACCGGCAAAATTTACAATTTTTTACTCCCAAATATAATATAAACGCCATGTAGGTGAAAAAATATAAAAACAAGAGAATTGCAACAAATGTCAAAGATTTGTTTAAGGTAATTAATAAAAAAAATTCTGAAAGTATACCTATAATTTTAAAATTGACTTACGTGAGGAGGTATGTGAACAAAACGAATATTTCGTGCTTGTACGAAAAATAATTCAAACTTAAATGTGTCTCCTCGAGAATCAGTAAAAATACAGTCCTTCATCTCAACATTCATGTATCTGTAACACAAAATAAATAATTGATTATTCTCACTTTAATCATTACAATTCACTTCTACACACCCGTCAGCATGATCTACTGTTCCAGTGATAGACGATTCATTTCGTAAATCGATTGTTGTCTTTTGACCTTCTACTGCTTTTAACAAAATCGCTAAAGTGTTGTAAAAGTTAAATTTCTCCTTTGCAGAAGGACGATAACTACCTGAAGGTTCTGAGGAGTACATTTTTCTAACAATTAACTACAAGTATAAACAAAGCCGCCATTTCTGTGCAAGCACAAGAAGCGCCTGCGCAGAATACATGTGTTTGATCCACCAATCAAAAAGTAGCGCGAATTTTTTAAATTAAAATGAATCAATTCATTTGAAAAACAGAAAACAAATAAAAATTTAGTTGTATAAAAAATAAAGTATTCCACTTAAATTACAATAATACTTAAAAAAAATTTCTCTACACAGTCTATAAAAATTGTATTATAATTTTTGAGTTTTCAAGAGTAATAGAATTTTTTTTAAACTAGTTGACTGGAAAATACGAATTTATGAAAAATCATTTAAATCAATTACCAGTAATAATTATTATAATTATTTCTGTTTTTAAAATATTAAAAATTTTACCATGACAAAATTTGTGGGGGAGTCAATGAAAAACATTTTCTACATTTAAACTCAATGGGAGATACACGACGCAGATCCAATCAAATATCATAATCATTTGAATTACGTTCATTCAATATGCTAGGGGAGTCTTGTAAGTGACCTAGATAAAATGGCATCATTCTTGATAAGAATGTCCAGCTTATTTCAGTTCATTTAAAAACTCATAAATATAAAAAATTTCAAATAATGAATTTATTTTAAAAAATAATCCAGAAACATAAAAATTTTATTAATTGCACATTACGTAAAATTGAAATTAGTTTCAATAAAACTATGCTCATGGAGAATCTGTTTAATAGAAATTTTGTAAAATGAAAATGTTGATAAATGAAAAATGTCGTTAAATAAAAATTCTATTATATAAATAATGTAAATTATGTAAATTTGAACTATTTAGTTTTAGGGAATCTGAAGCGAAAGAGATTTTCAAGATCACATAAAGCGCAGTTAGAGGATTTTATCCATTAATCATAGATATTTACGTCTGAAATAGATCCGGAATGGTATTTACTAAAAGGGGTTGATGGATTAAATCGGTGCCGTGCGACCCGTAGTGATGAGTGCCCTCTTCCTGTGTCCCCCTTTTCCCTCTCGTGAGCTAATCAGCTTCCTGGATGGGGCTATACATTATCTGTCTGATTCTAGAACGCAACGAGGCGATACCAACACGAGCCTCAAAAGATTAGAACGCACGACAGTTACTTTCAGTTCTAGGTGTCTTATCAAACGTGAATTATTTTGACACCTGATTTTTTAATTATTAAAATAATTGTTTTCACCCTTAACGCCAATTTTATGGTGTGAAGTGATTTTTTTTTTTTTTTTTTATAAATTTCACAATTCTTGAAAATATTTAACAAAGTGGATTCCAAATTTGGAAATTGTGATCCCAGTTTGGACATGAAACACAGGACAATACTTCCGGGGGATTCCCTGTTCCAGTTCCTTCAAGAACGACTCTCTAAATATTCATGAAAGTCTTGCTACAAAAGAAACCCACAAAATCAAAATGTCACTGGGTCAACGAATTTCCGGAGCTGTCGCTGTCCTTAGAGGTGTCCCTTTGGAGACAAAGGAAAGCCACACGTAAATTTTATCGAAATTAAATTAAAATGTTTGGATTTGTAATTTCGTAATTTTTGCATTTATAAAATTTAATTTCAATTTTTTCCCTGTCCCAGATCAAAGGATTTGGAAAAAATGACTTCCGAAAATGAAGAGGAAAAAAAACCTATTCCGTCTGACTCTCTGCGTAGACTTCAAGTGGTTTGTCAAAAATAACAAATTTTTATATGACTCCGCTATTATTTTTCTCCAAATTATTTATAATTATTTGTCAACTATGTATTTTCGAGAAATTTCAAATAATTAAAAATGAAATTTAAAAAACAAAATAGGTAATAAATTTCAAAACTTTTAAATTGAAAATTAGTAAGTATATGTGTAAAATAAAAAATTTCTCCATAAATAATTTTCTATTTTGATAAAATTCAGATGATAAAATGGATGGGTGAGAATTTGGTATTGGTGCTAACAATTGCTGCAGTTTTATTGGGCTTGATTCTCGGATTCCTAGGTCGATTAGTAAATTTCTCCTCACATTCAATAATGCTCATCAGCTTTCCGGGAGAAGTTCTTATGCGTGTCTTAAAAATGTTTATTCTACCCTTGATAATATCATCGCTCATTACAGGTATCCACATTAAATTTAATTCTTTTTTTCAAAATTTGAAAAAAAGTTCTGATTATATAAAAGTTTATAAATAAAACGATCAATTGCCCGTAGGAATGGCTCAACTTGATGCACGAAGTTCCGGAAGAATAGGGTTTCGTGCCTTATCCTATTACATGGTCACAACAATTCTAGCCGCGATAGTGGGGATTGCAATGGTATTGATAATTCATCCCGGAAATCCAGAAATCAAACCTAAAGTGATTGACACTCTCGGTGAGGAGTCCAAGATATCAACGATTGATGCCATTCTGGATATAATAAGGTAAAAATTTCTCAATCAACTTGAAAAAATCGCGCTTTGTGCGAAGAACAAGTTCATTTCCACAGAAACATGGTACCGGAGAACCTCGTCCAAGCATGCTTCCAACAGGTGCAGACATCATACGTGAAGAAGAAAATAATCATCCTCGAGGGTAAAAATCGAACGGACTACATTTTGGAGCCAACATTAGTCTACAAGGACGGGACCAACGTCATGGGCATGATTGTTTTCTGCATTGTTTTTGGACTTCTCGCCGGTCAAATTGGACCCAAGGGCAAAATTATGATCGACTTCTTTGCAGTGTTAAACGATCTTGTTATGAAACTGGTTGGCATCATTATCTTGTGGTCAGTTTTTCCAACAATTTCTCAACAAACAAAAACAATCATTTTCTATATAGATTATTATCATTGGAAACCCATAGAATTTTTGTTGTTGTTGACATAATCAAATAATTCATCAATTAAATATCCACTGTTTCTTTTTTTTGAAAAACCAAAGAAAGTAAGTGTCATCGATTAATAGTTTCTGCTTTTCGTTTACTAGCCTCAATTGACGAAATCTCGCAGGTACTCGCCGTTTGGAATAATGTGCCTGATAGCGGGAAAAATCATGTCCATTCAAAATCTAGCAATGATGGCACAAATGCTTGGATTATACATGATCACTGTCATCATGGGTCTTTTAATTCACGCCATCATCACACTTCCACTGATTTTTTGGCTATTGACGAAAAAAAATCCCGCTGTATTCTTTCGGGGTATGATGCAAGCCTGGATCACAGCCATGGGAACAGCTTCCAGGTATAATTATTATAGGTTTATCCCATTTTTTCATGGACGCATAGATATTCTATTAAATTGATTATAATTTAAATTATTATTATTATATTATAAATTAGATATTTGGACTAATATATATTTAAGAGAATATTCATGCGTCCTCTCCCAAAAAAGACAATCTTTTTTGGAAAAATTCTCAAAACTAAGGAAAAAACAGAAAGAGAGAGAAACGCTTGGCCCTCATTAAAATGAATTCCACAGCGCAGCAACATTGCCAATTACCTTTCAGTGTTTGGAAGAAAATAATAAGCTTGATCCGAGAGTTAGTCGTTTTGTTGTTTCGGTCGGTGCCACAGTAAACATGGATGGAACTGCACTTTACGAGGCTGTAGCAGCAATTTTCATTGCTCAAATGAATGGAATTTCATTGGGAATCGGCGATGTCATCACAGTCAGGTTGGTTTGCGTATAAAATCCAATTTTCTCATCCAGATCTGCAAAGTAAAGAATATAATTTTAAAAATTTTAATTTCATCGACGTTTCTCTTTTTAGTTTCACTGCTACATTAGCAAGTATAGGAGCTGCCAGTATTCCAAGCGCTGCGCTAATCACTATGCTTCTGGTATTGACTGCTCTTGGACTACCAACGAGCGATGTTTCTTTACTTTTCGCTGTTGACTGGTTATTGTAAGTTCATTTAAAAAAAAAGATTCCAAAAAAATTCAAAAATTCTCTCTAAAATAAAAAAGCTCAAATCATCTAAAAATGGAATGTTCAACGAAAAATAATGTTCTCATTAGTGAATAATATAATAATAAACCAAAAGAAGAAAGAAAAGAATTGTTTTTAAAAAAATATTATACTTGTTTTTAGGGATCGACTGAGAACATCAATTAACGTTCTGGGAGATGGTTTTGGAGCAGGAATAGTTTATCATCTAAGTAAAGACGAATTAGAAGAAATGGACGCGGAGAAAAAATTTGAGGGTATGGAATCAGGAATGTCTCCTATTGAACTTGATGAATGTCAAGAATCTGCTACGAGTCCTATCTCTACATCTGAAACAAAAATTTAAATGAAACCAACCATATTATTAAAGAAACAAAAAAAATCCAATTTTTCACTTCAGCAATACTAACAATAAAAAAACGAGACTACCAAAATATCAAGAGCATGATAAGTACAAAAAAGTAGAGAAAACGAGTGATTTAAAAAAATCTAATACATAGATTGATTAAATTCTCGAATAATTGTAAGAAATATATGTAAAACGATCTAATATTCTAAGACTAATTGTGTGCAAGTCCCCCTCCTAGACAATGCACCTATTATTGTATGAAAATTTAATTAAAAAACAATAAAAAAAAATGATGACCATTTTTTCAATATAAACAAATTCTAAAATGTGTTCTATCAACAATTTTACGAATAGATTCTTTACGTCAATTTTTTTAGGATAATCAATTTTTACAAAACAATTTTGTTAATAACATCATTCAAGTATTTATCAATGACGTTTATGAAATTGTACATTATGAAATAAATAAATGTAAAAATTCCACATTAACGGAATAATTTATTTGTACTTTATCACTTATGAATTGCGCAGTGAAATACATATTTACATCCATTCTTATTGCCTAGATATTATTTTTGAGACACACGTACATTATGACTTGTTTTTAGAACGAAGATCCTTAATAAAATTATTCCTGCGTCTTAAATACGACGAACTTTAGAATAAAGAAAAAAAATTTAATGAATTACTTGCAATCTCAGTACACGTGTACCATACCGTAGAGGAATGTCCAGAATAGTACATATGTCTATTTAAAATGTTAAGGAAATTTTCGATGAAAATTTAGCTATAATCAATAAATAATATAAATTAAAAATTTAAAAATAGGTATTTAATAACGTTTTAAAGATATTTAAAAAAGGATTATGATTAAACTATGAAAAGAAAATTGACTATACCGACTTTAATCAACTACTGAAATAAATAAAAAAGAAAACTGTCAGAAAGGATACAAATAATCCACCGAAAAATCCATTTGTCAACAAAGCTCGTCTGCTAATAAAATACTTTTTCCACTGCCCACCTGCCTTCATTAGAAGCATTGCCTAAAATATATAACGTATATTAAATATTTCTCCTTTTAATTAACTATTCAATATTGCAGAGACGGAAATTTTAACTCACCCATAATCCAATTACTGCAAAAATGTAAAATCCAAACCCATATAAACTGGTTAAACCTAAAAGACCTGCGATACCACCAGACAATGCAGCCATTGATATTCTACAGTATTCTACAACTGCAGCATTATTTCTGACCGCCATTTCGCTGTAAGCGATAACATCTAATAAACAATATCACAATTTTTATTATAATACTAGAAAATTAAGATTCAATTAAAAATTGTATAATTCAACATTAAAACACAATGACTATGTGAAATTCGACATTGACTACATCAAATTAATAACAACTCATTTTATATTCGATCAAGGTTAGAAATTGCAACGGAAAAAAGTAAATTACTAAAATATTAACAATAAAAATAAATAATTTTTATATAGCTCTTTATTAGAACAAAGAATTTTTTTGTAATAGAAAGAAGAATTTTCAAAGTACAAAACTAACATAACCTTAAAATGAGAAAAGCAATTGAGATAAAGATAGTAAATTAGTATGTGATTTTTACTAACCACCAGCTTTTTCCTGTTTTGTTTTTACCTTCCCAGACATTTTTGTCAGATATTTGATTTGATATATTGAAAAATGAGTAAATTAAGTTGACAACAAACCACGTATGATTTCGTCTGCTTTACATGCCTGTCAAAAATCACAGCTGATTAAATTGTTGGTAAAGCAGAGACTCAATGCCTTTTTCAGATGGCACTAGTGACTAGCGACTCGCCTTTGCAATTAATAGCGCGCTAATTATAATAGTGATTTGAATTTATTCAAAAACAAATGTTCCGAAGGATGATTTCTTAAATAAAAATATACTTCTTTTTAATTGATCCTAAAAAACATAGGGTCAGTTGGGGTAAATGGGGACAAAATCGCTATTTTTCACAAATTACGTAAGTTTCTTCCTTTAAAAGGTAATATTTGCGGGTTTATATTTTTTTAAGTTGTTATTTACGTTCCCAGGATTAATTTTATGCAGCAGAAAAAAATTTAGATAAGCTTTAAACGCATGAAACTGACTATCCCCATTTACCCCAAAATTTAGAAAATTTCATAAAATTCGGGATAAATGGGGACAGCATAGTTTCTAAGAAAGTTTTAAGAAAAAAGTTTCCTTAAGTATATTACTGTATTAAGGGATGAAAAAACTTGAAAAAAATTTGTAGTACAAAACCAATTAAAATTTTTTTATTTTTTTTTATTTCAGTATTTTGTCTCGCATTTGAAAAAAAACAGACTTAAAAATCATACCAAATTTTTTTCTTATTCCTTATGACTCCCATAACATAAATTCACTTGAATTTTTGATTTTTGTTAATTTGGTTAATAATAACAAGCTGTCTCCATTTACCCCAAAAATTTGAAAACTCAGGGTAAATTGGGACAGCTTGTCATTATTAACCAAATTGACAAAAATCAAAAATTCAAGTGAATTTCTGTTATAGGAGTTATAAGGAATAAGAAAAAAATTTGGTATGATTTTTAAGTCTGTTTTCTTTGAAATGCTCGACAAAATACTGAAACAGTTTGACTTTGATTTTCAAGTTTTTCTGCATTGAGCGATAACTTTTTTTATCTTGCTGCCAATTGTCAAGATAAAAGCTTGGCAATACTCAAAACCTCTTTCAGGTGATCTGAGGTTAAAATATTAACGTTGAACTTAATTTTAAAACTGTAAATTAAGCTCCAAAACCTCTTGTCCCCATTTACCCCAACTGACCCTAGGTACTTTTTAAAATATCTTTACTAAATCTATTTTTTAAATATAATTGTAATTGTTTGACATTAAAAATATTAATTAAAGATAATTATTGAGTATGTAATTTAAAATAATTATTAGAGGAAATTTCTTTCAAAGAGATAAAAATATTTTATGAATATACGTAAAAATTTCAGAACAAAAAAATGAAATGAGAGCAGGCAAACCCCCTCGAGGGCAAATAATTTTAAAATTAATTTGGCTCTTGTCCATGAGTTTTTTTTAAAAAGACTCAATCTTTTGTAATATACTATAAATAACGATTTATATTATTTATTTACTTAATTATTTAATCTTTTCTCACAGTCAAATATTCATAAATTATCTAAACAAAATTTATCAATTATAATATTAATAAGCTCAGCAAATTAGTTTAACTTTTTTAATCATATGCATAAATTAATTAATTTAATTATTCAAAACTTTCCTAATTTTCTATCTCTTTATTTTACATTTAAATCTAAAGATTTCTACCAAGTTTGATTTTTTTCTAAAACGTTCAGTGAATGAGTCACTTAGTCTCAATATCATCAACGAGTGCACTTGCACTGAGTCCGATTCTCTTAGTTGCAAAACATATTGGGTGTGGCAAATACCTTTCAGATTTATATATCGTCAATAATAATTTGTATATACTAATAATATAAGCGTGAGCCAAATTATAAAAATAAAAATACAAAGTGTAATAATAGTTAACAAACAAAATAATAATTTCTTGTTTTTTTCAATAAACAAATGGATACGATAAATTACAATGTAATTTACATATATTGAAGCCTTATGTGATACTCTATTTAGAATAATATTCCTAATCAAATTCAATCATTAGTTTATAATCATTCGTATCTATACTCAAATATATGAATATTCAAAACTCATGTCTATATTTAAAAAAATAAAATACAAGTATTATAAATAAATATTTTCAGTTATGAAAACTTCTAAAAACCACTGATTAAAGATTGTTTTGATAAAAAAAAAATTTTTTCTAATAGTCTTGAAAATAATATTAAAAAAAAAAAATAGAAAACTTTAAGGAAAATGTATATATAACAATTTTTCATTAAAATAATGTTCAAGGTAAGTATATCAATCAATATAATAATTTCTAATGTAGGATATATACTTATATACAATAATCATTAAATAAATTATAAATAAATAAATTATTATTTATAAAAATATCCTAAGATAGTATTTTTTCTTATGATATACTTAGTTTTACATATATATGTAGATATATAATTAAAAATGTCGGAGTAATAATGAAAAATTAAAGCGCTGATTCATGTGCTGACTTCGATAATATTTTACCACTCAGGCATATCATGAATATGACATATACTATAGATATATGTAGAATACCGTGTGGACACTACAATATAATAAATATCCTAAGTATAAAAATAAAAAAGATAATTATGTATAAAAAATAAATCTAATACATAATTAGATAATAGTAATTATTATTATAAAAATAAATTTTCCTATTCTTTATTAAATTATTTAATAAATTTTTTTCTTTATAATAGAGCATCAATGGAATATTTTCGAGCACATGTGCTAAATGTAGAATTTAATTATAATCATGTTTTAGTTGCGTATTAATTAATTAAATGAGCACTAATTGACGTACGTCTCAGTATTAAATTAATAAGCATAAATATTCTTATCAGTGAGTTTAATTGTTCTACGACTTTCTATTAATTATTTTCATTGACAGTAGTAGGATGAATTATTTTATCCAAAAGAAATTTGAGTGCTAACTGATTTCGACACATTTTATCATTTAAAAAAAAAATTAGCAAACTACTTTTCCTACTAAAAAGAAAATGATGTCTTTGATTTACTTAAATTAGTGGAGTGCCGCCTTGTCAAAACGACTTTACCTACTGAATAATAAATTTCTCCTGAAAAGAATACTTTTTCTACTTAAAAAGTGAGTGTTGCCTAAAGCAAACAACTTTATCTACCTATACTTAAAAATTAATTTTGCCTGAGAGAATTGCTTCTTCTACTTTAGAGAACAAATCACTATATATAGTCTTTAAAATGTTGAAATAAACGAATGGCATAAAAAATGTTTTTGTTAATAAAATAAATTACCATTCTTTTGGTATAAGTAAAGAACTATGTATATTTCAAATATAAATTCCTATAACAATTGAGCACTATACATTAATACGTGAATCATCTCCTATTGTTAATTGTATGCCGCAAGGTCACGGTTACAAGCGCATGAGTGCATTTGTACCAGAATAAGATTTTTTCTAGCCTATTTCGGAAGGTCAAATTTCCTGGACCAATATCAAAGGAAACTCTTCAAGGACATAATTTTTTTAATCGATTTTTTATCTTTTATATATAAATCTACGAGAAATATAATGAACCAAGTGTTAACACAAAAATAAAGTATACTTATGAAACAAATTGTAAAAACTCGTCATGCAAAAGAAGCGGATGAATAAGGAATAATTTTTTTTATTCCAAGCACAATACAATGAAACAGATTTCGATAAAAACACACTATAATTTTACACGTAATTAATACATACGTTTCTAAGGGAAATGTTAGATTGTAATAATTATAAATAAACCCTTTTAAAAACTTGTTAGCAAGTGGAATTTTTTTTGTAAAAAGTTTGAGAAATGAAAAATTAAAGAAATGTTAATGTGATATGATACATTCTATATTTTATCCTATTATCTGATGCTATTTGTTTAATAATGGGTCAAAAATATAATATTTTTTAAAATAAATAACATTTAAAAAAAAAGGTTTTAAAGGATATCGAAAACATGAGCTTAATTAGCAAAATTATGCTATAGAAAAGAAAAAGAAAAATTGAAACACCATATAAAACTGAGTGCACGTGCACTCATGAAAATCCTATATAATCCACATAAGTTCATCGTCCACGTGTTGTTGTACGTTGTGTATATATTAGTGGCGGTAGGGGTAGTACAGATAGTAGTAGTGATATAAACTGGTAAGACCAAGAACATTCAGTGCCGTGAGGTTAGGTGCGGGTGTCATTCAGTGCGCTTGTACTCAGCAACGTAGAAACCGACTGGCTATAATGAAAACGACAAACTATTCTCAATATTCAAGCTTCTCTAGTGAATATAATTTCTATAATAAACAAGTAAAATACATTCTGGAAAAAGTGGAATTTTATTGTTGTGTGCAGGTGAAAACGTGGTGAAAACGGCTAATATAATATACTTCAAAAGCGAAATTAAGTGAAAGGGAATTATTTCATTACAGAGAAACTGAATTTATTGCAAATAAACGTTTTGTTTCCGAAAAATTATCATCGAATTAAATATCGCAAATGTGTGTTAATTTAAAGTTGTTAATTTATTCATATTCCACCTGGAAATCTAAACAATTGATTGCAAACAAAATAACAAGGAGAAACTAACCTTACTTAATTTTTAACTTGTAAAAGCTTAATGTTGAAATTGACCTCAAAGCAGATACGAATTTACAACTATGGGAATAATTTCGTCAACATTTACCTCTTTGGCACTTCAGTTTGCTTGGAATTATCAGAGACTTCTGGATCCGAGATATAGGTTAGTTTCCTGCGATATACACAAAATCAATCTTCATTCTTGTAACAGTTTGTGTGTTAGTTTTTTAAAAAAATGTGTCATTGAATCCCGCGAATTATCGATATAGATTATTTTTGATTTAGTGTTGACAATAATTGGATTTGATCATTTTGAAAAATACTCCTCTTTTTATAGAAGAATCAAACAAGTTATAGTGTATAAAACAACCTTGTAAACAAAATGTGTTTTTGTCATAAAATGCAATAAGGAAAAATTGCATTTGTGTGTTTATTTTTGCTGTTTTAAACAAGTTACGAATTACGCAAACAATATCGAGAATGTACACAATAACGTTGATATTACCTTTCATTTTTAATTATCACTACATAGTGATAGAGCGATACCTGAATTTGTCACTATAGTCGACAATATAATATCAATCATGAAAAAAATCAAGAAAATTTCAACATTTTCTTAGCTAAAAAAATTATTTAAGTCCCTTAAAACATTTTCGCACAACATATTCATCTAAATGACATCCTAAAATTTTTCTATATGTTCTAAAACTTATATATACCACATAATTTATACTTTTTTGCTATTAGCCCATTTTTGCTGATAAGGGCAAGTATTTTTCCCAGTTAAATTAGTTACTGGAAAAATGCGCATGAATATAACCATCGAGAAACAAGAAGCATTGTACTAAACTAATTTTTAAAGGTCACGTCCATAAAGGTTTTTAGACCAAGATATGATGGCTTTTCAAGAGTTCTTTATAGGACACGCGAATGATTGTCGAACACGCAATAATAATTATTCGATAAATTTATATTGGATATTAGCGAATTTTTTTCTAATTTCAAAAATAAAAATGTTATTAATGAATTTTACAACTTATTCATTTGTCAATGACGTTTTCCAAGTGGCAAAATATTGAGGAAGGAAGTGTGTCGAGACTATTTTTCAATATATTGAATTCATACAAGTGCAACATTTTACACAGTAATCACGCAACTGAACTCATTATAGAGAATTAAGGTTTTAGAAGAAGAAAAAAACAAAAAGATTTAGGAATTCGAAGCTTTAAATGCGAGAGTTTAGAATCCAAATAACTGCAAGATAATAGTTTCCGGGGTGGAAAAATATTTGGCGACAATGAGAAGTTAATTAACAATAATTGCCATTGTGCACACGAAATCACATACATATTTTCGAGGTCATGTCTCGGGTCAACGACGACACTTTCGTTCATATATTATATTTGACGTGGGAGTGAATGCCAAGTGCCTTTAGCCAACCCTTTTTTTGCCAGGGGTCTCCTCTTGCATATTGTGTAACGGACCACGTTATTTTTAGCATATTTTCGATCCGACTCCCCAAAGGCTTCCAGCCAAGTTCATAAAGCTCAACATATTCCCTTTCTTTTTTTCTAACTTTCTATTGTTCATCAAAAAACACACATCAAACAAAAAATACATATTTTCAATGGCAGAGAATTCGATCCTCTTATTTTTATGCAATTTTCCCTACTAATTATTATCATGCGTATTTTCCAGTAATTTATTTAACTGGAAAAATATATGCCATTATCTGAAAAAATGAAGGCACTTATTTATTTTTCTGAAGAAGCTAAACAAAACCATAATCTGCAATAATGGCTTCTTTAATATTAATAAAAACTTAAACATTTGTTGGACTTTTTTTTGGAAAAAGTTTGTTTCGTTTCAAATAAAATTGAGAAAATATTGTATGACGATGCATTAAAAGGTGGACCGGAACAAGAGTCTTTATTATTTTCCTACGCTACTTAATCACGATTGGTGTAACTTCCGCATTTTAAGAGTGAACTTATGTTAGCTTTTCAAGTGCACGTGAACTCAAATTTATTCTCTCTTCATCTCGAAACTCACTATACACCTGGTATAGTAAGTCACAAACTCGTTTGTATCTATAATATATATTCTCGACTAGAACTCACATTAATGCACATTCTGAAATTAAAATAAAGTTGTATATCTTGATTTTCATTTGAAAATGTACATTTTTAATTTCCGATTTAATTAAACTTCAAATTAATTAGAAAAATTCATTAGAATTAATTTAGAAGAATTTTTAAAAACCTTTTAAGTCCGGTTATGATTTTTAAGATATTTGTATCAATATCCTATTATAGTTTTCATATCATGACTAATACTTTAATTATCAGCATTTACCCTGACCGTAATCGTCATAAATGGAAATAATTATTAATCTCTATCTTAGACTTTTTAACATAATTTTACTATGCAAAAAGAAATGCAGTTATATATTTCCAGGTATATGTCTATTTAGAAAATAATTTCTTTGGTAACTGACATAGAAATTTTAGTAGAATAATATAATTATAAACGTTCATTTAAATGTTCTTTAGAAGAAAAACGTTTTAAAAAGTTATAATGGAAATAATAACAAATGTTCTATAACACAAAGAGTTGTTTGATTTATAAATCATTTTACTAATATTTATATAATGTTATCTCAAATTCTGAAGTTTCTTTAAAGTATAATGACGGTATATAAAGAAATTTAAACGTATCCGAAAAGACTCTATTTCGAAAATCTAAAACTAAAATATCTCGAGTCAAATCGCAATACCCAAGTAGTAGTACCTATCTTGATTCTAGACAGGCGTCAGATTATGTAGCCTTCAATTTGAAACTTTCACTCTTCGCGAATCTGGAATGTTTGTCATATTTGTATGTAGTTGGAAAAACCTTGGATATATGCAAGCCCTTTATAAGCACATCACGCATTTAATTTTGCAAGATTGGATAACCATCGTACCAGTCACAGTCAACAATTGTACAACTTTTATTTATTTTTTTTTGTCACACAAGAAATAAACATTTTATTAAAAGAAGTAGAAACAAAGTGGATCGATTTCTCAGCATTACTTTTCGATGTTCCTTTATTATTTCTTGTGAAATAACAAATGACGCATCACTTTGACGCATCTTTTTATATCTAAACGCTAAATTTTATATATTCTCTCAAAATTGTTTGCTAACAATAAACAAGAATCATTGCACGATCACGCAGTAAAAAACATGCAAATTACACAGTGTATTCTTTAATAATATCAATGTTTCATCGTCCCTCTATATATACGTAAATAAAAATTGCAATACATAGCTATATGTAGTATTTTCAATCAAAATATACGTTAGGAAAGTTCAAATAAATCTATAATAATCGATTGCTGCGTTAAATATAGTTTTAAAAGTCGATTAAGAAAATATTAACCTTTGCAATTGAAAATAAGTTGAGTTAAACGTTACTTCAGAATAGATTTAAAAAAAAAATAAATTTTAGAACCATCATTTACTGAAAATGACATTTATAAGAATATTAAATATTTTTCCAAATGACACATCACGAAAAGCAAATTTTCTTTACAATAAAAATGAAAAATATATTTCTTATCTTCATATAAAAGTAAAATTTTTAACTGTAAACAATAAAATTATTATAGGTATATTAGGCATAAGTATCTTGTCAATAAAAATTTAAATGAATAAACCAATAATGTTAACAACATTTAAATAGACATATCGTCTTTTAAGCATGTATTTTAATAAATGATCCGATGAAAATTTAAATTATTCAATGTCGTTTAGCGCTAGTTATTTTGATTGAAGATATTCTACCGTTTTATACTGTTTACACTTGTTGCGAACCTTGCAAAAATTTTAACCACATGAGTTTGTAACATTAATCTTAAATGACGCATTTCTAATTTGGAAATTCGAGCTTGTCTCATTTACACACGCCAGACTCATTAAATGTCATTGACTTTTAATGTTAGCATTGCATGACATATATACAGGTGTAATATCTTACGAATTTACTCTCTTAATCAATCTTCTAATTTATTATCAATCACGCTTCGCAGCACAACAATCAATATAACTCAAGTTGGTAAAATAATTTGCAATATATTAAAAGAAGAAGTAAAGAAAATTAGGGTTAATAATTTACACAATTTTTAATTAACTGAATTTCTATTTGGAAATTATTTCTATTAAACTGAATTTTATAGAATTTTACAGGTAGCGAATTTATCATTTGAGTTTCTCAGTGGATAATAATATTGGACGCGAAATTTAAATCCTTATAAAAAATTTAATGTAGTGTGCAAAATACTGCCAAATGGAATTTTCCCTAAATAAAAGTTCAAATTCTACTTTATAAAAGTTCGAGTGATTTACAAACAAAACTCTTACGATTAGAAATAATATACTTCCGACAATCGTGAAAATAAAACAATGAATATTATTCCCTACAAAGTATATCGGTCAATAAAAAACAACGGAATTTATTACGCAACAGAATTTTGCGTAATTTATTGTCATCGATGCAATATATAGCACACCTCAAGGCGGAAGATACACATATAGAATTGCGATTAAGTTTCGAATCATTCTAATGAGATTAAAATGAATAAATAACTTTAATGATACGCATAATATTTTAATTAATTTCAATCGTGATTAGATTTTCTAATAAAGAATTTTCCATTTTTCCATTCATTTTCAGATGCGCTGAAGTTAAAAAAGCTGTTGAATATTCACCACCTCTTAACAATGAAGTACCTAAAGTGAATGAAGTCACGCAAACAAATTCATTGACCAACAAGTAAGTAAATAATTTTAAAATTATTAATTAAATTAAAAAATTGGGTGTTTTTAAGATAAAAGGTTATATTGTAATTATTTTATTTAACAGGTCATCAGATGGAAAGTTATCTCTTCACCAGGAGAAACGAAGAAAAAGAGCAGCTCAACTTCGGTACAGAGGAAGACCTTCAAGCTTTGATGCTTCTTTTATTGTGAGATGTCCAAATAGAAAATGTGTTAGAAGTGTGGCACAAGTTGTCACGTCAAAACCAAATTTTCTTCGAAGACAAAGAACTCTACAATGGGAAATGACATCCTCATCTGGATGTTCATCTGACTCTGGTTCAGATTTTGGTTAGTATATCATAATTTGTCCATTAAGAATTTAAAATATATCATTTGTCCAATTTTCGATCTTTATTTTAGAATCGGATTCAGATTCTGACAGTGTGTTGAGAATAAATCTTGGTGAGAATTCAACTCTCTCAGAAGGAGTGGTACCCAAGGATGCAGAAGAAAATGGGCAACCAGTTGCAATGACTGCCGCTGAAGAAGCAGCTTTTCGAATAACAGTTGGTAGAGGCCATTTTAGTCAGTCAAAAAAAGACCGATTTTTAAATAATCTCAGACTTGAAAAAAGATTGAACGATTTAAACAACGATTTTTTTGGAGCAGTTTGTCGTGCCCACTGTCATACACTACCGAGATGACTCTGACCAGATATTTACACAATAATTTAACAGTAAGGATTTTTAAGACTAAAAACAAAAAAATAAATTTTAGAAAATCTCAGGTGATTATCAAGTGTATTGAGATTTTTCACATTGGGTAACGAAAAAAAAAATGTTGAAAGATTCTAGCTTGCAATCTAGTTTTCTTCAATATTAGTTAAAACGAGACCAATATTCAGTTTTTTTGAATTATTACATATTTTATCGATATACATAATAACGTGAATTACGTAAGGTTTTAAGAAATTTCACCTTTAATTGTACCTAAAATTTTATATTTTTTAATTAAGAAAAGACTGACAATTTAAATTTTTATGTTTTTTAATCGTAAATAATCATTCTCAAATCAATAGAATATAAACTTTATAATTATAGGCACTTTTATGGAATATTAAATATAAAAATTTGATTTGAGAGACGATTGTTTATGTATTTTAGTTTCTCTCAAACTTATGATTGAGAATGGAAAAAATCGAGGTTGCAACGGTTATAAAAGATGTATAATTGCTAAATATAACATTTTTCTAAAATATTGGTTTCTAATCATAAATTATTAAAGTTTTTAATTTTAACTTTCTCATATCTAGATTCGTAAAGAATATTTTCAAGTTATTTACGAAACAACTTTTTGAAAATATCAATCTCTAGGGGAAAAATTATGAGCTTTCTTTTATTTAATTACAATTTTTTTTTATTTTAATTTTTTATCAAATTTATAATTTTACTATCTCATGAAATTATAAAATCTTGAAACCGTAGCAACACAAACAGGCCTTATAACTTATGCTTCTAGTCTTGTATATTTGCGAATGCGAAAAGTTTCTTTGTCAGTAAAACGATAATCACAAAAAGAAACTAAAGATGATTGGTAATTTTTAATTTATAACAAGTATAGAATTTAATATGTTTTTGTATAGAACTAGGGTGCAAGAAAAATTCAAATGCCTCGAAATTGATTTCTATTTTGGAAATTCACAAAAATACGACATTTATATTTCAAAGATTTGTAGATTTAATTTATTTCGAAATTAAAACTGTGATGTAAAGTATTTAAAGTATATTCAAATTTTGTGAATTTTCCAAAATATTATATATGTATATAAAAAGTATGTAAACGAATTTCTACTTTTGTGAATTAGCAAAATTCTTATTTTTTTTTTAGATAAAGAAAAGTTTTGTTAATATTCTGCAACTATTCACGAT
Organism: Leptopilina boulardi; assembly: GCF_019393585.1. Classification (NCBI taxonomy): domain Eukaryota; kingdom Metazoa; phylum Arthropoda; class Insecta; order Hymenoptera; family Figitidae; genus Leptopilina; species Leptopilina boulardi. The sequence goes on along the minus strand of NW_026137655.1, from coordinate 4,108,495 downwards.
TAACCATGATTCGTTTCACATTAGAAAAAGTTAAACTTTTACTTCCAATTAGTTGTAAAAAGTTAATTTTGAATCTCTTGTTATCATTATTAATTGATAGTTTATAAATCGAATATTTTTAATTAAACGTATGTATAATGTAAGTTTCATAATCTTGTATATAAAGATGTACAAATTAAGAAGAATGTAACAAAGTCAATGGAAGTAATTTTTTTTTCAAAAAACTTGAAAATACTCTAATTTTACTCCCAATGACTTATGAAAAAAAAGCTGAAATATTTATAAAACATTTAAACTTTGACTTGTCAATTAAACTGCTAATTCAATGTCTTCACAGCTGACCTTGGACATTTTTATTCAAAAGGAAAAAAAAATGTTGATTCGAGTTTCAATTCAAATGGAAATTTGTAAATAAATATAATTAAACATCAAGGTCTGTTTTAAATAAGCTTACAGGAAAATCCGTCCGTGGCGCAATTGCGTCAGTAACATTTGGGCATATGGCGCGGCTTCTCTAACTAAATATATACTTTTACTCTATACAAAGGAAAAAGTATCACTTATTTATAAACAACAATTTCAATGAGTACTACACAGTTACCATTTTGTCACGACTTGAATGAAACCGCGAGTACCTTACTGTAAAAATTACTATCATGTATTTTGTGAAAAGAACTATTGTATTTATATTTTTGTTAATAAATGCTAGTCAAAATTTAAGTTTTGCTGCTGATTCACCGCCGTTACCTGTTGTTCTTTGGCATGGAATGGGTAAATTTATTATCATTTATTTTAATATTTCATATTATCTCAATTTTAATTGTTTTCAAATTTATACTAAAACAAATTTCATTTATTCTAGTCAATTGAATTTAAATGTTAATTTGTCTGTATCAATTTCAGTTTAAATATACATAGATATAAAATTATCAAGTTTTAATAAACGAATAATTCAGAATTATAAATTTTTCAATTGAAATACCTGCGCGAACAAGATGCGCACATATGTTAATCAGAAAATTATCCCTGAATATGAATTTTTAAATTAATTTAATTTTATTTACATAGGATTACGAAAATATAAAAAACCATGAGAAGTTTGCAAATAAAGAAAAAAAAATTCCATTTTATGCTTAAGAAGCGCATAAGTATAATAGAATTTCTTATAACTAATTTAAAAAGCACAGAAGGAAAAACATATACTTATTCAGAGACACTATCAAACAAGAGAAGAAAATTTTCAAGTCATGACCTTTCAATCTCACATATAAAGCATTCAGATTTATTATTGAATTATCAATATATAATTCATCAACTAAATTGAATGTCATTATTCAAAATAAATAATGGCGGGAGATTCAAAACTACTTTTCTTTCAGGTGACAGTTGCTGTTTTTCTTTCAGCTTGGGGGCGATCAAAAAAATCTTAGAAAACGAAATACCAGGAGTTGAAGTAATTTCAATTCGAATTGGAAGAGATACAGCAGAGGTTCGGACTTTCACGTCAAGAGCTATATATACAAATATAAATTAAACAAACAGAAAGTTGTACACGTTTATTATAGAGGAAATAGGAGAAATCACGCATGTTTCTATAAGATATTAACAGAATGTGCTAAACCCATATGTATATGTAATTATTGCATTTTTTTAGGATGTGATGAACGGTTTTTTTAAAAACGCCAATCATCAAATTGAAGAGGTTTGCAATTTATTCTCAAACGAAGAATCTTTGAAAAATGGATATAATGCCATTGGATTTTCTCAAGGATCACAATTTCTGTGAGATTTTAAAATTCCATAAAAAATTAATTACTAAACATTAATTCATTTAGTTTTTAATTAACGAATTAACTTTTGAAAATATTTTCAATTTTTTAGGAGAGCTGTAGCCCAAAGATGTCCTTATCCTCAAATGAAAAATTTAATTTCAATTGGTGGTCAACATCAGGGTGTTTATGGTCTACCCCGATGCCCTTCCCTTGATCATGGACTTTGTAATCGTCTCAGAAAGATTTTAAACCATGCAGCCTATTATAAGTAAATGTATAATGATTAAAACAAATTTTTCAAAAATTTTACAACATTATGTAATTTACAATTTTTTTTTCAGATTTGTTCAAAACAATTTTGTTCAAGCCGAATATTGGCATGATCCTCTTCAGGAAGATGATTACAAAAAATATAGCATTTTCTTAGCTGACATTAATAATGAACGAACATTAAATCAGGTTGGTAGATTTTCGAAACAAAGAAAAATTATTATTCATTTAAAATGAAGGTGGAAGAAAAAATAATTTTCATTCATTTTTTTAGACCTACAAGGATAATTTACAAAAATTGAAAAAATTTGTTTTAATCAAATTTACTGAAGACTCAATGGTTCAACCACATGAAACAGAATGGTTTGGATTTTACAAACCTGGTCAATCTGAAAAGACACAAAGTCTCCAAGAAAGTGATCTGTACAAAGAGGTAATGAAGAATCAAGTTTATGTATTTTGAATTTCTAATTCATTAAAAATATTTAACTTCTTTAGGATCGTCTTGGATTAAAAAAGATGGATGAAGATGGGAAAATAGATTTTCTTCAAGTACATGGCGATCATTTGCAATTTACCGCTGATTGGTTTATAGAAAACATTATTCGAAAATATCTTAATTAAATCCAATTATATATTTAAAAACAAAAATATGTTAGTACTCAAAGTCAACTGTTTGAAATTAGAATAAATACTTTTTTTAATATTAACTTGTAGTTTTCTACCAATGTAGTTATTTTTTGTCGTGAATAAAACACATTTAGATATTTTGTAAATTGACTTCCATAATTAATCCTCTCTATTTCATTTATATTATATATAAAAATGTTTAAAAAACGGATTATAAAATACGTCTTTTGTATCTTACATTTAATCGTCATCCTATAGTCATGACTGTCATCATCGCATAACAGAGCTTTTGAAATTGTAAACGGAAGAGAAATGAAAAAGGGGTCGAGATGTTGCTGCATAAGAGCTGGACTATATATGATGAGTGCGATATATCTGCGCTTGGTGCCCCCATTAAGAGATTGCATTACGTTCACTTTGTATAGTTGGCGTTTATATATATTTCTCTCTCACTCTGGCGCGCGCGATACATCTTCTATTTTTTCTCTGTTTCTCGCGCGCAGATAGAGGTACCCGAGAGTTAACAGTATGTATGCGAAACCCGCGAGAGAGGGCTTCATACACGCGGATAAATATGTTTTTATACAAAAAAGTTACCCTTACCCCCTACTACCGCCCAGTGTGCGCCCCATACAAACACGGTCATCATATGATTACACCACCCAGCCCTACTCTCTCTTTTTCTCCGTTGAGAGACGAAACGCACTACACATTACGAGATGAAATATCTTCTCATGAAAATTGCATGAAAACCTTTAAGAATATCGCGCGCCGACGTCCGCTTTTCTTTTGCAGCAGAGCGATGCTCTTTACATATTTACAAATTGTATATATACTTTTCAGTTTAAAAAGCGGGCTTTATGAAAATTCCCTAAATGATATTTAACAGAATCACTGACATTTAGAGAACTTTAATTAGAATGATTCAATGTGTCAACAAAAATTTAATATCTAAAAAAATATTTTTTTTATACCAAAAGCATAAAAATTATTGTCCCACGTTCGCAAGTACGATTAGCTTATTATTCTTTTCGTTTCTTTGTCGGCGGTTCGTCAAGTACTTCAAAGCTTGCGCTTTCTCGCACAAAGACATTTTTAGCTTTTACACACATTCCAGTAAACTAAACTTCAACAAAAGTACACCAAAATACACATATAGGAGGCATGGAAAAAAATTCATCTCCATATATTATATAGTCAAATCTTATATTTATATATAGAATTTCTGTTTTTTCGATTTGATGTCAACTAATTTATCTAATGGAAAAATCTAATAGAAGCAAAACGCCAAATTTTGATCTTCTTTTTATAACTTTGCGGATGTATAATGGAAGTACAAAACAGTGGATATTGAATTAACTTAAAAACACTGGAAAAGAAAATTCCACTATTACCAAAATTAATAAATAAAAAAAAATTGGATACTATCAATCAAACAGTAATTTTAAAATGTTTAAAAATAACTCGAACTAAAAAAATACTCCGTTTAATAAAATTCTCTAAATCCCAAGTGTTCAATATTATAGCTGAAAACTCTTTTCGTTTTCTCAAAACTTGAAACTACAGATCAATGAAAAAAGATGAAAGCCCGCAAATTTCAATGTATAATATATAGGTATATATACATAAAAAATTTGATACCCAGAAGGCGATTTCTCTTTCTAGAACTCTTGTCATTCATTTAATAATTCAGATTTTAGATGATATTACGTAAATTGTATATTTTATATAATTTAGAATTTAATTTTCAGTTGTAATTATCATTTTCTCTAATTGAAAAAGTAGAAAAAGGCATTGAAGGTGAAAAATATAAAGAGAAATTAGGAAAGAGAGAGAATCTAGCCTCGTAATCAATGAATGGACCTAGCGGACAATTCCTGTGTTACAAAAGAACGACATTTTTTGGCTTTTCAGTCTCATTATCATAATAATACGAATGAAAGAGAATTCCCAGTTATTTTTTTTTTATTTTTTTTTTTGACAGACTTGGTGCTTAGCGTTGAAATTCGTCTGCGGGACGCTACTGAAGTGGGTGGATGTTTTATATATATAACAAATGACTAGAGCGTTTCATTTGATGCTTAAAAGTTTCTCTATTAAAGCATTAGGAATCATATTTTTGGCTTATTTTATTTTTTTTCGAAATATTTTTTTGTGTACAGATAAATAAAAATCTTATAAAAAAATTCTTCAAAACGTTAAACTCAGATTTGTTGTTTAAGGAGCTTTGTAACAACTATCTTTTTTTTTGATAAATTGGGAAAACTCTAAAAAAAATTTTTTTTCTTTTTTCTTGGTAGATTTTTCACTTTTCACTATTGTTTTTTTTCTCCTGTTTTGAATGAATATTTCAAATGCCCTCTTTCTATTTGGAGACAACAATGACAGGCTGGGAAAAGTGACGTAACGTGAGATATTCTTCTTTCTTTTTTTTCCCATTAGTGACAAATTATTCTCTCCTTGTTCCACGTTCTGTGTCCCTTTTTTTTACTTTTTACTGGCAGAGCGCCTTCTGCTCATCGGGGCAGTGCCGACGATTCACTTCGTCTACGTTGGAGGTGCGAAAGCGGAAGTATATGCACGGACACCTTCGAGAGTTCTTTCCCTCTCTCTCTCTCTGCCACTCACGAATCGAAAATAAAAGAAAGAAAACCTTCCTCATTATCATTATTACATGGCGTTGCGGATACCCGTCGCCATTGTCTCATAATCCTCGTGAAAAGATAGGAATGTTGGGATGCGGAAAACGGCAAACGGAGGTACATACTTTATAGAAACTCAACCACTTCACTTAAGAACTTTTTTTGCAAAATATCCACTTTTCCTTATACTAGAACTTTTGTAGAATTTGGTTGTACAAAAACGCTCAAGGAATATTTTACAAAATTCCATGTAAAATAATATTTGAAAATTCTTTTTACATGTTTATGGGACTTCATAGGTTTATATTTGAAGAGTATATGGAGATACGTGACTTTGGAAATTGAATCGTCAAAGTGTGAAATTTGATAGATTCTTTGTTATGCGAGTTTATTATAGCTTATACCTCAATCAAGTCGATAAGTCAAACCTAAATCACGATCAGACAATGGAGAGTTTCAAAAGGCTGAACACGTGCCACTTGTCCCTTTCCTGTACATAAAGTGTACCTCAAAAGAAAAATACGTATGAGCCCCTAGGTTATATAGTAGAGAATTAAAGGGGGATTCACCCTCTTTGAACGATTATAACTTGTTGATTGGTTTACTTATTTAATGACCAAATCATTGTCCTTAAATTGGCACACAAATTCAACAGGGTCCCATAACAAGTAAATAGTTTACGCGTTTTTTTCAGTCATCAGTCGACACACTGAAAATTTCAAGTGCCTATAGAACAAATTTAAATGTTCTTTTCTTTTTAATTTCATTACTGTAATTAATGTTTGCGAATTGAATATTTTACACTAAAAACAATATCTTAAAAAAAATTTTACTTGGAGTTTTACTTTTTTTAGGAGTAATTTAATAACAGAAATTAATAGATTGATGTTAGGCAGTTTTCATTCTTCTCGTTTTTTAATTCATCAGAATATATCTGGCAAAAAAACATGTACAGATTAGTTTTCATTGATGGTGATTTTTTATAGGGTTGCGCGTTTTAGTACTATGAACCCTGATTGTTCCATTGGGGGATCAAAAACCCCATGCAGTCAACTCCATTATACGTATTTACTTTCAAGAGCGGGTGTCTCGCCCATCAAATAATCGGTCTACGAATTTAAAAAGTTGAAACGATTGAAATTTTTACAACCAGACAAAATGTCTATCATTCTCTCTCTCTCTCTCTCTCTCTTGATATATCAATCTGTTTACCTTGAAATTTTCATGTTTTTCGTTATTTTTCCAATTTTTAATACACTCTAAAACGGAATAAAATCAGGTAAGAATTTCCATCATTTCCCATTTTTATTAATTATCAATTATTGCACTGATTCATTTATATACTAGAAAATTGTTTTATTAACCATATTTTCAACAACAGAAATTAAGAAAATAAAATGATCCAACTTAATTTAGAAATTAATTCCAGTCTTCTAACGACGCAAAATTAGATTATAAATTCTCATTTTTTATCATCATTTTTTTGCTACCTTCGTGGTTTTAATTTTAAATTAAAAGAGAAAAATGTATTCGGCTGTTGCTTTTAAAATGATTTGCTCTTAATATAGAGAGAGATTCATTAATTAATAAGCAGAGAAATAAATTCTTAATTGAATTTTTAGCGATCTGCTCAAGAGTTTTTATATGTATAATTGAAAGTAAAAGTCAATCAGTCGAATGGTTTATTGAAGTCAACTTTTGTTTTGTTAATTCGTGTAGAAATGATTTCTTGTTTATATGATAAAACTGCATTGCTCCAGAGAGACATCTTACTCTATGTACATACTGATAAGAAAGCAAAATTAGATGTATAAGGCGTTGTGAATCGTTGTAATTAGTCTCATTTATAAAGCACAACCACACAAATCCCCAGCGACCAAAATCCAGAGAAGCAGGGCCGTTGGCAGTACATATTATTTTTCCAATGAAATGTCGCTTCTTATTTTTAGAAATTTTTTACAAAAATTATTTTAATTAGTATTTCTTTTTAAAAAATGAAAATTATTTTTTTTCCAACTATTGATTTGTTAAACAAAAGAAGGAGAAAAAAACAAATGTGTAGTTGAATGGTGAAAGTTAATGCTAATTTCAATTGACTTAACATTGTAATTCATGTATACAAAGTAAATAATTTATTTTATTGAAAAAGTAAACAAGATAATGTAATGTTTGAAAAGAGTAGTTATTTTTTCTTAAGTTGTAAACATTTTTTTTAATAAAGGTGAGCGTAATGCGGCCCTGCTTTTCAGAATCTCACTCTACTTGCGCTGAAGGGTGGTTTTAATTACCCCTTCCATTACTGCGAAACCAACTCCGTTAGTGGATTCATTTAGTCACATTACCATCCACTCCCCTTTATCCTCACCGAACTCACCTCGTTAGATATATAAAGTACATACATACACCCGCACGCAATACTATCAAACTAAACAAATGTGTACATGTTAATTTGAAATATGTGAAAGTGGACATGTCTGATACAATCTGTTTGGAATTCACCCAGTTAGCATTCGATAATTAACTCTTTAGATTTCAGGGGTTTACTTTAAGTCAATTACTTCCATTCAGATCTATTTCAGTTTTTATTGAAACATTATTATTTCCAAATTTTTGAATCAAGGATGAAACTTTTCTTTCCTTAATTGAATATTTTTTTCAATTATATTCTTCAAAATGAAACAGATTTCAAAAATGGATATTATTATTATTGCAATTCTTGTTCGATCATCATCCCCCGCTTCATTGAATATCAGAAACGTAGACATACACAAACATAACCAGTAATTCGTCTGATGATAGCGTCGATCGTTTTGCAGGACATTTCGCCTGGGTCGCAGCTGCGTCAGCGTTAATGAATCCATTTTACCGTGGTCCTGGGATTTGTCGCATCGACGAACCCATTTTCCAGAGGAGACTGATGCCCTACCGCCACCCCCGACCTCTCTCTCTCTCTCGTGCCTCCGCCCCTCGACCCCACACTGATGCCTGGTCGACCCGCCGCCGCAACCCCTTCGCTCGGTAATGAATCCAGTTTGCAGATCCGCCTTTCCCCCCGCCGTGGACCTACATCTCACCCAAACCACCCCACAGTCTGTAGCCACACTGTGTAAACCACTGTGCTTTTCGGTACACTGACTCTCCCTCGTGGATGAAGTTGCCCTCTCTTTCTCGCTTCTCTATTCACCACATTGCCATTCTGAAGAAACTACGGGTTGGAGATTCTAATTAATGAGCTAGCCACCACGCGCGAATCGTCCCGCCGTGACTATAGCATCAGTGGCTTGTGTAACATCCCATAGAGAAAACAGAAATGTTTCACTATGTCATCTTCGGGCGATCATCGATTACGTCCCGTGAGGAGAAGTTGCCTTCCCCTCCACCACCAGGAATGGATTCTCGCCCGTATCCCAAGCCGAACTTAGGACTGGCAGTGCGATCGAGGTGTCGCATAAAACTGCCTGTAATTTTCATTGTATGAAAAAAGACGAATAGAAAAGAAAGCTTTGGAGAAAATGAAAGTATTGTTGCAATTAAGGCAATTAGTACAGTCATCACTCCTCAGGCGCATGATACTTTGTGAGTTCATACTCCCGTGGTACATCATTGATATCAAATCAAAGACATACTGCAGAAGGCAAATGAATCGGTACATAACTGCCTCATTCTGATCATTGATAAAATTGAAATCGAAACATTAATTATTACTTATTGAAAAGTTATGCATTTTTTTTAAATTACAGCAACAAAACATTCAATATATTTATTAAAGGCCGTAGTATACTGATATACGGCCCCACAGTCATAAGACACACAAACACAATCATTAATACCATACAATGATCAACCGGAAGTAAAATCAATCGACTTCAAAACTGGTCGCGACTGCGTGAGGGTAAACCCTCCACAGCCGTCTGCACACCAGCCTCGAAGTCAATCTATTTTACTCTCGACTATACATTAATTTCTTTTCTATCTCTAAACCTAAAAAAATAATAAAAATGGAAAGAATTTGATTTTTAAAAAATTATGACAACTAATGATCAACCGGAAGTAAATTCAATCGACTCTAAAACTGGTCGCGACTGCGTGAGGGTTAATGAAAATAATATTGAATTTTAACATTTTTAAGTGAAATAACATATACCTGAAATCGCTAGAAAATAAGGAGTTCAAATTTAATAACAAAAAATGTAAATATTTAATAATGTTATATTTTGTCCAAAAAAGTCATTAAGAAAAACTTCTTAATGACGGATTAGACGTCCTCTGCTGCGAGGATCATAGTCATTCATAGTCTCGAACTGCCGAACGCTTGTGGGTCGCATGGAATGGAAGGTCGCTTCCCCTCGATGACTGCCCTCATCTTCACACCGACGGACCATTAAAATATCACACTGAGATCTTCTCTTAGTCATGAGTTTCTTCTGTTATTAATTAGTTTATTTCATCCTTTTCTCAGTCATGTCTTATCAAAATTGAAAGCAAAAATCCGACTGGATTAGATAGAGTTTGCTACAAAGCTCGATTCACAAAGAAGTAGTTTCCACCCTCGATACCAAGTATATAAGAAGAAGGTTGTGGTTGGGAGGAAGGTGGAAATGAGTAGATTGAGAAGGCGGTGGTCGAGCAAAGTCTAGCTATAGGTATATAGGAGAACGGGTATAGAGTCCATGTGGCATTTTCTAAGAAGATCGTTCACGATGAACTTGCCTTCTCTCTTGGCTGATGAACTTTGCTCGCTTTGGGTATCCGAACGGATATTGAGGGCAGGATTAGCCGACTAATTAACGATATTTCACCGGTAATTAAACACATCCAATCTCGAGGCGAAGCAAAAGGGTGTAACGGAAGTAGCTTCTCTTAAGACGTTCTCTTCGACCGCATTTTCTATGCCTACAGAACTGACTAACTGCAATACATCGTGGGATCATGGGGGAGGAGGAAAAACCACTATTGGCTCGCCCTCCTTTTTCGCTTTTCATCTCATCCTTCGCAACTCTCAAACCTCCAATTCATTTAAAGGATATTTCCAATCTCAAATCGTATAGCATTTGTATTGCGGAACAGTTTATAGAAAGTAAATTTTTCTCTTTTGCAAACAAAAGGTATTCGTTTAATTATTATTTTCTATAAAACACGGGGAGTGCACTTGTTTTCGATCCTGGTCCGTAGATTATTATTATTAAACATCGTGTCGTACAATGGTTTGATTTGAAGTCGGTGGTGCAAGAGAAATCGTTATTTCCATCTCAATTAATATTTTAATCAAGCCTCTGTATACCACGTTGTTCCATTTACGGACTTCTGAACATTAACTTGACTCCACTCGCTTTTCTGTATAACGTCATCCCCACCCTGTTTCACAAAACCAATACAACAGTTATATTCAATGCTTATGATCGTGCACAACCTAAAAAATTTCGATCAAGATTTCTTAGCAGCTTACAATAAATCAAACGTAATGATCCACTTGGTTAAATTCATATTGTCATTGCATTAATTTTCGTAAATAAACACTTAAGAAATTACTAGTTAGAAAAATATTCTCGCTTTAAGATATATGAGATTCAAAAAATATTTCAATCTAGTAGAGTTGTTCCCATATAAATCTTAATTAGACTTTTCGCTGTATAATCATTAGCGAGGCTCAACTCTGGAGGGAAAGTAATTTTATCATCACTCGCATAAGCAAAAGGCATATAATAATAGTAGTTGCAGTGTAGGTGGCCACAGGAAAACAATGGCCCATTGTAGAAAGAACTGTCCGGTCGGTGGTAATGCCGGCAGCATAAAAAAGAATGACAAACAGAAAAAAAGAGTGAGGATGTACATGGAAGATAGAGGAACAAGTATAAAAAAGACAGGAATCTGAAACTCAGACAACTGATTCATTTGAAACTGGCAAAAACAAACCGTTATTGGTCGACTGATTCGTGGAAAGTCGAAGAAAAGGTGGACGAGTGAAAATGATGTGCTGGACAATAGCTATTGTTCACCAACGGCCAAGTACCGTCCACTGGTCCACAGATTAATGAACGTCGGTATAATAAGAAGGATATTTCCGGAATCGATAGTTTGAATTCATGTGTATCGGTGGCTCGAAAATCAAGATTCAACTTGAGTAAGCAGAATTATTTAAGAATGTCTGATGCCTTTTCTATTGATTTCTATATTTTCAAATTCTCTCTTTATAAAGATTATATGATAAATCTATAACTTATAGAATTATTTTTTCTTTTTAAAGTTATCATCCATATTCTATGGAGTATTTTGATTACCCAATTTTATTTGTCAGAAATCTGGAATTCGCTTGTGCAGTTTATAGATTTTAATCAAGTGTATACATCTTTAAGTATATATACCTATACCTCTTCGAATTCATGAGCCTGATCAGTAGCTATTTTCATCAGCAATTTTCATGATGAATCCCTCACTTAAAAGCGAAAGACAATACAATATGAACCGCGATAGAGGCACTTTCTTCAGAAATAACTCGTCGACAATTCGCTAAACAAACGATTCCTCTGTTCCCTTTTTTCCTTCAATGCAGAGAGGGCCGATTTGTTTCCTTGTTTTTTTGACATTATTGTCTTTAAAACACGCAATGTTCACCAATGAGAATAACGCGAACGACATGCTTTCATATGAGCCAATAATGAACCATGCGAGTGTTTACCCTATTTTTTGGTTTTTTCTTTGAAATCTCGATATTGTGCATCAGGCTGTGTTGAGATTCTATTGAAATTCTACACAAATATATCAGAGGATGATGATTGAAATGATGAGCTTGAGTTTTGCATTTAAAAATCTTGCATATATTTTTTCATAATTTCGTCACTGATTGAAATATAATGAATGTCATAAAATTCGGACAGAATTTGTCAATTTTAGCGTAACTTGAAACTTTTTTCTAATTTTGGAGAGACATAATACACCCGGTACGTGAGGTGAGAATAATATTGGTTGGTTTAATGACAATATGGGTGCTTGGACTGAGTTGGGATAGTAGGTATTTCGTTTGTATTATATAGCCATATCTCTCTGATGTGAACTAAGCCGCAGGCTTATTATATACATATGTATCCGAATATCTCAGCGTATGTCAAAATTACACGCCATTCTGGTGTCGTGAACACGATACATATATACATATAAATTCTACACACCTATTCGAAATTCTGATGATGCTAACTTTGCCGCATTTCACGGCCTCAAGCCAATTTTGCAGTACTGATATCATCTGCTATATGTGTACATTACATACGATCTTGTTCATGAATTTGCCATGGGCAATTTCGCGGAAATACAAAAATTAGAATTCAAATTTTTAAAAAATCCCCGACTCGTACAGTGTTCAGAATAATATCGTCATGTTGAATGATGAAAATAGGAAGAGGGCTGATGAAAGAAAGATATGAGCATATTATCTAGAAGACTTCCTTCTAACCGAAGACAAACCCTTCATAAATCGGTATAAAGAATAAGAAACTCGTAGAATATTTGTCTAAATTAGAGCTGATATGGCAGTAAATTGTATACATTTGTAGTTGCAACGCACCCCATTTTTCTTCTCTGTATCATTCTACATCCAACATTTTTTCAATAAAGCTTGACAATGGAAAGCGGCGCACATCTCTATATAGGTAGTGAGAAACAATGAACTGACAGCAGTATATTTTATTTTTGCCACTGAGTAAAAACCGCGTTCGTCCTTCGCGTTCAAGTCCCCCACAATCTTCTTGGAGGCGCGCAGCTTTGGTCGAAATCGCACAATATGGATCCTGATGCTTTGTCAAAATTAGCTGCGATAATAATGAACGAGATCCCCGCGACTCGTTTCTAACTATTTTTCTTTTTTATTTTTTACTTCTCCTTCTACTGCTTCATCCCTTTATCGCGAAATTCCTTCTACTGAACAGGAAAAAGGCTTACACTTAGTATGATCTAGCTTTTTATTTTAACTAAAAAGTAAACAATAAATTAATCTTAATTTAATTCAACGTTTCACGTTTAGCCAGTAGAATACAAATATTTTCCAAAAACGTGTGAATAGAATAAAAAGGAAATTGGAATGAATGTAAGATGGCGGAGAGACACATGCAACCAGAATGTATCACTTCGTTATCCACGAAATATTAATCTCAACGTGTTTCCTTGTGAACGCATGTTATGGGGAAGGGCGCAACGACGTCGAAAGATTGTTCATTGTATACACGCTATAACGTAGCAATAACAGAGTTTCATTATATGTACGTACATAGACTGTTGTGGGAGATTGCAAAACCTGCCTAGATTAATGTTTTCTCATCCTCGACCTTTCTCTCTCTCTTTGGCTCCTTCCCCATTCCAAAACACACTCATCTCATCCCTCAGTCGCACATGATTTTTCTACCACCGCTTCTTTCAGCTTGTTCAAAAATAATGCAGATTATCATCAAATTTTCTCAATTTAAAAATATTTTTAAAATTTCATCTAAATATCCTATATTCACCCAAATAATAAAAATTAGGTATAAAATTTCACAATTCTATATTACTTATCTTTAAAGCAATAACCAATTTCAAAAATTGTACCAAATTAACAAAAGCGTTGAAAATGGATTACAAATGAGTCTATACTATATATACAAGAGAAAAGATTAATTTTTATCCAGAACAATGAGAACATCAAACATACGATAGAGAAAACAATGTCCAAACAATGAAATACACGAAATATTATCTTTCCTCTATTACAAGCAGAGTTTAGCGTTTCATACCCCTTCCGCGTTCTCCAACCCCATCCACAACCTCCATCAATCCCTCTTCCTCTCTCCCAAGTACGACCGCCAGAAGGTCGTTGATTAAAATAACCTCGTCACGGTTGCTTCTGAGTGCTCAGTAGAGAATTGCATCGGGATGCCAACGCAAGAAATGCAGTACTGAATGCTGCTTTGAATTTTAAAATATGAAAAATTTCTAATAAAATAACATGTGCATGTAAAGAAAACCACTATTAAAAACCGAAATTTAAAAAAATTATATATGAATATAATATAAGGGACAGGAGCTTGATTTATTTCGAAATATTAAAAAAATGAACTTTCCATTGGAATGTTCAGGAAATTTTCCATCGAGATCTTCCGATAGAATCTCACCGATCTTCCTGGAAAAATTTCAAGGAGATTTTAGGAAGGTATCGTGCTATGTGGAATAGTAAATCTTAATTTTGAATCATTTGAATATCCACAAATTAGAAGAAACCGGCATGGACTGCCTCATCCAATCTTGAGTGAAAAAAGAAAACACAAAGCCTTTTTTTTATAAACTCACTCCCTGTTGTATACACCATCGCCTACTACGTTCCTGGATTCCATTCATTTATTCAACTCACCCCGCGCACTTCTCCCATGTACCACCCATTTGTACTCAGACGGGCACAGAATCAAATATAATGCGAGCCCGGTCTCATTTTTATGAAATGCATAAATAAGCGAAGCCGGGACAATTGTTCGCCGGGCGGAAGGGAGAAGAAGCAGAAATGAAATATTCTTCGCGTCTTCTTTTCGTTTTTATCTTCTCTCTTCTATATATATATATATATACTACCAACTTTTTTCTCCCTTCTTTTTTTCTATAACGACGACAGCACCGAATTCGCGGAATAAGTCGCTGAGCCAGGAAAAACACGAGAGTTTTAAGCCCTTTCAAGACAAAAGATGATTATTTTGATGAGAAATGAGATTGTCTACTCTTCCGGAAATGCACAACTGAATCAGACAAACTTTTAGCCAGTTTATGTATGGGATTTGGAAAAGTTCACAATCGTCAAGAAAAATAAAATTGAGCAAAACACTGCTAGGTATATGTGAAAAATATTGCAAATCAATTGTAGGCAAATAGATTGCAAATGCAATGTGTCATTTTTAGAGGATTTTGTGATAAATATCTGTAAAAGGATTCAATAAGCAACAGATGCGCTTGAGAGTACTTAACCCACTTAAGATGAAGATATGCTTTTGATAAGATCGGTTTTATGATTAAATTGAAAATTTCATGATTAGATTGTCACTCTCAATGCCATATGGCGAAACTTCAAGAGGCTAACATTTGATATACAGCACAATATCCCAGTAATAAAAAATATCAACAAAAAATTGTTTATTATCGAACAAGGTTTAATATTTAACTTTAACATTAAAAAATATGTTCTGAATATCAGTAGAATCCTTTCATTTTGACAAAAATGTTCTTTTTCTCTTCCAATCAAATTAAGAGTTCTTTGTTATTTTTTTAAATAGATAGTTCTTAATGTTATATGAATGCTTTTAATAATTAGAATATTAATTTTTTTCGTTATAAACTAAAAGTAAATTTTTTTATAGTTACAATGTTTATTTGTTTGGTTGTATATAGATAAACAGAATAATAAGAAGTCAATTAGTCCTGAAGGATGAATGAACTGGAACAGAAAAGCGTGGGGTGGTTGGTGGAACGGAGATATGGTGGCAGGCTCAACGGATGAGGATAGTCGATGGGTAGACCATTGTTTAGGTTTAGCACAATCACAAATGCTGCTAGGTACAGCTACCCCGCTGGTGTACATATACATATAACATTGATTCGCCGCAAATAGGGGCTGGTTTCACTCAACTACTGGGCGCAGAGGAAGGAGACGCGAAGAGGCACGTACACCAGTTATTGTTTTCTCGACGGTATGATTGATTCAGAACAAGAGCGAATTTCTGCCATAAAAAACAATAATATCTCTTAATTACACTATATTCATTCAATCAACTCTGTCAATTTCACACAAAGAAATCATTATAATATGCCATGATGACAATTTTTTTTCTTTAAAATGCTTGCGGTTTCATTAAGAATTGTTACATCTTTTAAGTGACAAAAAAAATTCAATAACAATGGAGCATTGTTCTAATTATCATTTTAGCTCCTCTCTTCATCAAAAATTTTTAAATAATTGTGTAGGTAAATAATATAAAAATAATTATATAAATTCGTGCACGTATCGACATATAACAATAAGAATGAAGACGGCTTATAAATATTACAAATATCCGTAAAATTGTATATCATCTATTCTTTGAAATCAGAGTATTCCTTTGAAAAATCCCGACCATTGTCACGATGAGCTTACTTAGCTGACTTTTTTTCGTTTCGTCAAGTTCGATACATTTTTTCCTCCTCAGCCTTTCAATTTTAGCGTAATTATTCCTGTCATTCTGTCTCAGTTTCAAAAGAGCTTTGAAATATCAAAAATATATAAAATATTTATCTATGTGAATGTGTATTAAATAGGTGAAAATTCTCATTGAAAATATTTTAATATAATTAATTTTTATTTAATGTTATTGATTCAATAATTTACCAAATATTAAAAGAAGGAATAAAGAGATTCAATCAATAAATTTTTAGACGAAAAATTTGTAAACAAAAGTTTTTATTATTTCCCGCGTGAAAAATATTTTTTATTTTTAATCGTTGATCATATTACGTGATATTTTTAGTTAGGGGCAATGTTTAATTGAAGATAAATTTTTTTCTAAGAAACCGGACTACATAGTGAGAAAAAAATATAGAGAATGGGCGTGGCCGATGACAGATTAAACGAGTACAAACGCCACCCTCGTGAAGGTTACTGTCATGGGGTAGATATCCACAGAGGGGTAAATTAATAAGAGTCGCACCATGTCAATACCGGGCGGTTTAGGGCGGATACATTGTATCAAAAGAATGGCGTTTTTCATTAGATTTCCAACATCTAATGGACACTATAATAGATGATATTCAACCTCTCTAATTTATTTAAATAAAAACAATGCTTTAAAATAAGGTATATAATTCAAATAAATATTCAAAGTGTTTTAATTAAACGATAAGTGTATATTTACTAACTTATCAGTATTTAATTCATTACATGTAGAATACATATAACGGTTTTTTATAATTTACATAGATTCCGCGCGAATATCAGGAATAATAATAATAATAATAATAATAATAATAATAATGGCGACTGATCATGTAGGAATGTAATATACGATGACATACTTTGCTATATAATTTCAAAATATACATGTCAATGGCACATCACATATTTTTATTTATTTATTTATACATATATTCTACGCTAATAAATTAACTTTACTAACTCCATCCAACTTGACTTTTATCCTCGGATTTTGCATCGCCTGAATTTCTTCCAATGTCATACCCCTAGTTTCCGGTGTGATACAAAAAGTGAGGATCGATCCAACGACAGCAATAATCGCGAACAACCAAAATGTTGCATAAATCCCAATCGCATTATTCAGAATCTTAAAACCAGCCGACGTTGCAAAATTAAAAACAGATCCAATAACTAAAGCAGAAGCTACTGCAGCACCTTTAACATTTATCGAAAACAATTCTCCCAACAGAACGTATGGTATAATTCCAATACCTAATGCAAATGCCACTTGATACAAAATAAGGCCGAAAAGAGGTAACCAAGTAATGTGAGAAGCATATTCTTCGTTGTAAGTCTGCATAAAGAAAAAAAGTCCAACAGCGGTTAAAGACACTGCATCAACTATACCCGATGACAAAAGTAATTTTCGTCTGTCAATTCGATCGATCACAAAAATAGCCGCTAAACTGGCTAACAACTGAATACCAGTTACAATCATCACACCCACTCCAGCCTCAATTGACGAGCCACTGAGGCTGAGTATCTCTTGAGCATAATAGATAATTGCACCGTAACCAGTCAACAGTTGTGTAACTTTCAAACAAGTCAATATCATCAGACCCTTTCGATTATAACTTTTGACAAACAACTCACGAAAACCCGATCCATTATTCTTTTGATCTTCCACTATTGTCATTTTCATGTTTTTTATTTCCAAATGCAAACTTTCCGAGGACGAAAGACCCCGTAGAAACATTAAATATTTCACAGCTTTCTCATCATCACCCTTCATTAAATAATAATACGGCGTTTCGGGTAAAAGAAGAACAATAATTACAACAATGACGGTAAGGCCGATTGAGAACAAGTTTAAGATACTGTACGACAAGTAGGCGGCGATTGAGGATGAAATAAATATACCGACATACTTCCCTACCCGCATGATATTTATCAAAGTTCCTCTAATATGCTTTTCTGATATCTCCGCTAAGTAAATTACCAAAGAATTGAAAATACTGCCCTGACCGACACCACCAATAAATCTTGCTAGAAATAACCAAATATAATTCTCGGCCAAGACAATCATGAGCCAACCAATCAGGAGTAGAAGGGCAGAGATCAGCAGAGTATACTTGCGGCCTATTCGGTCGATTAGAAGGGGGTTGAACAAGCTGCCGAGAAAATCGCCGATGAGAAATAAAGATACGATCCAAGTACCTTGTTCGCCTGTTACAGGAAATGGTGATTCCTTGCTGGTTAGGTGGGGTATTGAAGGTGATGACCAAGCCTGGTATGATCCGCACGCTACCATCAAGTTGCAAGCTGCCGAATTCGGTATTACATTAAAACTCAATTTTATCTAACCAAGTTAAAATTTAAAAATTAAACAACTCAATTGCAATTATTAAGACTTAATTACACTGTGTTACAGGTAATGTCATTTATAATATTATAATATTATAATTCAAGTAAAAACATATTTTCGGTTTTATTAAAATAAGTTATTTTTTTAATTTTCCTTTTTTGTAACACAGTGTCATTATGTAAATATTGGTTTTTTTACTGCTTTATTATACATTTACATTCTTTTAATAATTCTTGATAATTAATCTTTAAAAAATTAGTATTCTATTTTGAATTGTTTTAATAACTCCGAATTAATAATAAATAGTAATTAATATTTTCCGGGGGAAATATATGTTACATGGAACTCACCACCAATACCAGCAAGGAACTGCACCATGTGACTTCCCTTATTTTGTGTCATTTTTATTTGTTTCTCGTGTCCAGACATTCTACTCGTAAAAATGAAAGTTTGTCACTTATTAGTTTTTTTTTAATCATCATAAAAACTTTTTTTCTTTATATCAAGACAATTAAGAGAATTCAAAATGAAAAGATGAGATTTTTCCTTTTTCTTATGTAAGCTTTGGTCATGAGCATGAAATGTCCATGACATTCCCCCACGCTTTATTTACTTTAGTCATGATCTGATTTCACAATGGGTTCATTTAATTTTTCACATATAATTACACACTAGAATGATTATTCTTTTTTAAAAAAAAGAGAAAAAATAATTACTAAAATGGTAAATTAACATTTATACACTGATTCATTTTCAGAATTCTATTCGAAAATATTTATCATGAGAAGGATATGTATATTCATTTGAAATTTGAATTTACTTCTAACAGTCTGGGAGATTAACCAGCAGTTTCCTACCTGTTAACAGCAAAGGATAATTTGCCAAAGCGAGATGGACATGTGTATATGAAAACTTTACTTGTGAGTGAAAATTGACGAAAGTTTCGTGGTTCAAAACCGTTATCTATACACAGCAGTCGACATTTTAGTTAATGACCGCCTGTAATACAAAAACCTCACCGCTTGAATAATGACATCTATCGTCCGGCATTTCAGTACGTGAAAATTAACTCTCAGGATAAATGAAAAATTCAGAAAAGTCATGCACTATCGACTGGTTATAACGATTGCCAAGTGCAGATCATATATGGAGAAAGAAAAATTTTTTAATTTCTAACCGACTATTTTCAAAGTTTTCAACTTTCGATTTAAAATAAATATTCAAGGTTTCTCCAAGAAACTGAATTTTAAATTTTCGATATTTTCGTGGTCAAATTTTGTAAAATTGCATTTAATTAAAACAAAAATATAATACAATATATGTATTGTAAATAATAACAAGAAAAAAGTTAAGTAAGAAACAACTCACCGATCGGTGAATCCCTCGTCGGAGCATATGGCTACGACTAAATTCTTGTGGGTCACACCTGAAGATTCCTTCTCCTTGATTGCACTTTTATACTCTCCTCATACAGACGAATCTGGATGAAATGCCTGTAAATTTAAGAAATTATATATATATATATATATATATTAATTTAAGAATTTTATAAATATTCTAATAAAAGACGAACTAGGATTAATGTTCTTAAAAAGAACCAAAGATTATATTCTTAAATTTAGAATATAATTTTTTTGGAATGATATATGATAGAGAAAAAATATTTGCGAAAAAGGTAAAGGGTATATTTTTTGTGCCAGGCCCAGAAACTAGTAGAAATGTTGGGTAATGGTCGGGCAGCATCAGACAGAGGCACATAGCTCCAGGCCATGTAATTCATTACTAAAGCAATCTCACCCTGACACCCCCTTGGACCCCCTCGGCAGCTTCCCTCCACCCCTGACCCATCAGCCTCCCGCGCCGCGTTATAATATAAAAACCCGAATAGAATAGCGCACTGACAACAAAACAAAATGAAACACAAAGCCCTGTTTTCATAATTAAAAAGATTGCGTATTCTTCGTCCTTCTTATTTTCCATCACGTCTCTTCCTTTACCGTCCCCTACATCTCACCCCCCCCCCCGTTATTTACCTAAGAAAAAAGCCACCTTATAGTTATTTATTTTTTATATATAATATATTTTTCTTTTTCTCAAAATTTTTCTCACTAATGAAAAATTTTAATCCATTTTTCTTGTTGATTGATATTTTTCACTATTTTAATTCATTTTTTCTATATCAACACCCAGTTTGGTTGAATTAAACAAATTTTTTCTTTTTTCCGCCTAATGTTTGATTAATTCATTAATTCATTTTAAAAATGTAAAGAAAAAATATAAAAATGTATTTTAATACCATATTATTAAATACTTTCATTATTCTAATAAATAAAGAAACAATTTATTCGGAACTTTCTAAAATCAAACGAATAAAATAAAAAACTAGACTGCCAATACAGATATATATCAACATGTTTGTGCGACAATCGAAAACGATCGGAAGACTTTTTTTTGCAGTGTTAGACATGATATTCTACATCGAATTTATTCGTGGTGGTTTAGCAAATTTTCGCGACAGTGGGGGTGTACACCCCCAATAACGAGTCTCCGCCTCCACGATGGAGGGCGCCAATCAACGTGCAACAACCCCTGCACCATTCTTGGATGCTGAGGGTCGTTCCTCGTTATTCCCGCAAATCTGGCTTCAGTTTCTCGCCATCTCGCGAGTAATTGCAAACGCTTTTGGAAAGAAAAAGGTGAAGGGATATTTTTTATTTCATAAAGTTTCAAAGGATTTCATATTGCACACTGAAGAAATCGTCAGCGCTTTTTTAAGAAAGACAATTTTTCATCCTGTGTCAACTTACAAAAGTGAAGAAAGTTTCAGAAAATAATGTCTGGACCATATCTTTCACCTCTTGGACCACAAGCTGATCTTCTAACGGAATATATGTTCGGTCGACGTCGTCAGGTCAGTGTAGGTTTCAACTTTTTAATTAGTTTCATCTCTTTCTATTGTCCAAGAATTAAATGTTCATTGAACAAATAAAGTTACATCAAAAGTTGCCGGTGACTTTTCATTTCAAAAATGTTTTAGATTCTTAAATAAAATCAGTGAAACATTGATGAAGATAATGGTACTTTGAAGATCATACTCAGAATCAAACTGATGATTATATCATTGAAACATATATCAACATTCAAATGAGAAAATATTTAGATTTAGAATACTGATTGTATTTTTATGAAGAAAAACAAATAAATCCTCATTCTTTCAAAATTAACTAATATGGCAATACTTAAATAAACAATGACAATTTCTGCAGTTAAGACTAGAAATTTATATTTAGAAATTCAGGCAGAAAATATTGATAACTTAAACCCCTAATGTTCATGATTTTTTATAGTAAAAGATTTAAATAATTTACTTCTTAACTATAAGTTGACATAAATTAATTATAATTATTAATTAAATAATTAATATTTTATTTTTGAACAAATTTTGTTTGCAATAAAATTTTAGTTGTCTGCCCCATAGTTATTTTTCTATTTCAATAAAACAATTTGTTTCGTCCATATAAAATTCTACTGCTTTTTTAAGAAAAAAGAACAAATATTCTACTGTTAAAAATAAATAAATTAGTCTGATATTATAAATGAGATATATTTAAAAATAAAGATGCAATAAAAATTATTTCGTTCCTATAATAATAGATTTTGATACAAAAAAAAATTATTTGAATATTAGTACTTATATTATAATTAATTACAAAGATATAATACAGAAAAAAATGCCTTAAAAACTTGTGTAATCGTTTAAAATTTTTTAAAAATATAATTATTATTTACTCAAACTTACAATATCTTATAAGTTTTCGAATGTTAAAAAAAATGTTTAAATTGTTTATTTATTACGAATCTAATCACATGCGTTAAAGAAGTTTGCTGTGGCAGCAAACTTTGAGTGGGGTTAAAATTATAGATTTTTTTTGTTTTTTTAAACGTCCCATCTAGCTTTTTAGCAGCTCTAGCAAACATTTTAGTTTTATTCTTTCCCGTGGAAATTTATCAAGTGTTAAAAACTATTAAAATAATAAATTATCAAGCTGTAATATTTTATTACATTAGACTACATAAAGTTTTCAACTATAGAAAATTTAATCGAAACAATTTGATATATCACTGATACAGAGGCGTAATCGAACAACCTTTACACCACAACAACTACAAGAATTGGAGTCACTTTTTCAAAAAACTCACTATCCGGATGTATTTCTACGAGAGGAAGTTGCGCTTCGAATCTCTCTTTCGGAAGCTCGAGTGCAGGTAATTTTATCATTATTTTTTTTCTCAACAAAAAAATGAATTGAGAGATAAAAATGTTTTTTGGTTCAGGTTTGGTTTCAGAACAGAAGAGCAAAATGGAGGAAACAAGCACGTTTACAATTACTGCAGGACGCATGGAGAATGCGATGTTTGGGTTTGGGGAGTGCTGCGCCACTTCTTCTGAGACCTCCGCCTCCGGGGGTGGATCGTCCTGACGTGTCCCCACCACCCTCGTTGGCACCAACGACTCCACAAATTTCGCCGCCTTCGGCACCTGATGGTAGACTGACCGAAAATGGACCTATCACTGTACCAGCGTGTCGAGACTATCGAATTCTACCTCCACCACACAGGTATTAAAAAATATATTTTCCACAAAATTAAACAAATTATTCGATTTCGAGTAAGGATCCAAATAATAAGATAAATTCATGATAATAAGTATAATCGAAAAGTGTCTTTCTAACGAATGTTTACAGTTTTTCGATTAACTGTGACAAATCACCAGAAAGAGTTAAATGTGGATGTGGCTCGCCACAAAGATCATCCAGCAGCCCTTCTGAAAGTGAAACACCCACCGGAGTAATGATAAGAGAAAGACCGCAGGAGTCTGAGATGGACCTAACGATTAAAGGACCTCATCCTCCACGACACCCACCAATAGCATCTCTCTTTCATCATCTATCCACGACTACTCAAGCGGATCTTAGTCCGCCGTCTCAATCTGTTGACGAACCACTTGACGTCACTCTTGCTAGCAACAAGAACAATTAAACTTTTGATGTGAGCAAAAATTATTATTTATAAATATAATATAAAAGTGGGAGAGTTGCGCCGCCTCATTGTTGAAATCAACAAAATAAATTATATACTTCATAATAAATATAAAGACTCGGCTAAAAAAAATTGATGGTCAAGAAATGTCAATGCTACTAAGAAACATTCAAATAATGTTCAAAATTCTTAAAAATCATTTTTTTATACATGCACCGAAAAAAAAAAGTTCTCAAATTTAGAGGATTCCTCTTCTTTTGCAGCAACTTTTCCTTTTATATATGGGCACTAAAGTTTTCATATCTAATTGAGAGGATTTTCCTCTTTTATATTTTGAGAGGAATAATTTCAAATAAAGATTTATTCATCTTGTTTCAAACTTACGTCAAATTCAGAAATGTCAACCTTCTTTACAGGGTTAAAAGAAATTTATGATTTAATTTACTCGTTATTACTCGGATTAAGTAATTTATAATGAAAGGAACCATTTTTGGAGAAAAAATATAGACGGCGAAAACACGAGCTGAGTTTTTATACAATAAAGTACCAAAGATTTTCAGGTTGTTAAAAATGTTTTTAGTTTTTGTTCATTTTAAAATAAAGTGCTCAGTATTCAAGTGAAAAAAAGTTAATGGATTATTTAAATCAAAGTAAATATATTTTTAAAATAGTGTAGAGGTCAAATTGATGAAATAATCAATTCTGATTTGAATATTATTAAATTCTAACCCTAGAAAAAATAGGGGTTAAACAGATCGCATTGTTGATAAATTATAATAAATTTATCACAGTTTTTAATATGAATAGAAATAATTTTTTAAACATTAAAACCTTAATTTTCAGTGAAAAATTTGTTAATTAAATAATTAATGTAGAAATTCCAATTTCAGATAACAGATTTTTCAGCTCGTTGTCCATTTTATTTTGAACTGTCACTTTTCAAACAGTTTGAAGATGCGCGCAACAAAACAAAATGAAACTATAAAAATCTTTTTTACAGCATAAATTTGTTTCATTTTGAGAGGAATAATTTCAATTATAGAAAAGAATCTTAAATGCAAATGAATAAATTCAATCAAAGAGAAAATATTAAAAGTTATCATTTAATAAAAATATTCTCAAATAAAGAAGAAAAATCCTCCTTTTTGTAGATGAATATTCGTATATTGAAAATAAAATGTAAAAGTAATTTATGAGCGGAATTTTCTTCTCATTTGGAGATTTTATTTTTTTCGGTGTGTTAAATATGTAAATAATTGGTGATGCAGGTCTGTTTTATTAATTTTATCTTTTCCGTTTTGTAAAATTAATTTTTCATTTTAAAGAATAAAATACTCCTTCTTCTTGTGTAAACTACTTAATTTCAACTGCATTTTTATTAATATTTTATCAAAGAATTTAAATTTTCGAAGAAATACTCGAAAAATAAAAGAAAATTATATTTATTGCTCATAAACTAAAATGAATTTTAAGTTTTTCATTGGAAAAATTCGCAATTACATAAAAATTACGCAGTGGAATAAAATAAAAAAATTATTAATCGTTTATTTATCTTGATCTTCTGGAACCAATTAGTTTATAGAAGCCAATTTTGTAAATAACTATTGTGCAGTACATATTTAATGTAATATGTATTATTTAGAATTAGTCAAGTTCGGATAAAAATAAAAGAAAATGAAAATTCGGACTGTAATTACGTACATACAATTAAATACATAATGTGTGAAAAAGTACTTATAATGCTAATAAATTTCTTGAATTAAAAAAAGTGTACATTTTTTTTCTATTACATTACTGATTATTTATACATATACCGTCAACTATATTTTTCGTTTACGCAATGAAAATTTCACGTTCTCGTATATAGGACAAATGAAAAAATTGCTGTCTGTTGTAAAAAGTTATATCAAATACATATCTTCGTAGGTCTGTATTTTTTAATAAATATTCGTAAGTACATAATTTATAATAAAAATTAAAAAAATTGAAAATCTTACAGTGTTGATTAAAGATAAACTATTGTTATTTTCGCGTACAAGAAAAAGATTTATATTTCTTTTCAAATAGCAATCACTTAAACTTTATCTAAAACAATAGAATAAAAATTCTATTCATTTATCAATTATCATCCGGAAATAGTACGTCAAGCCTTTAAAATTTCATGACTTTGCATTCAAAATACACATTGCACATTTTATGTGCAAATTTATTTAATAAAACTCGTTTGCCATTATAAATCCCTCATTTAAAATGTTTTAAATTCGACTTCAGATTCCTATTCAATAATCTTAAAAGAGAAAAAAAGAACCGTTCCAATGTCAACTGAATTAAAATTATAAGAAAATTACTTTAAAGATTAAAATTAACTTGAGACTATTTTAAAGCCAAAAACTGGTTTACTTTTTAGATCAAATGTTACTTTCTGTTTCCACCAGTAAACAATTTAAGAATGTAGCTATGATTTTAATACATATCGGAAAGATTTTGTTATTTCATAAAGTTTTATAACTTTCTAACTTTAGTATAAGTAGAAAATGAAGAAATGGATATATTTTTGTATAAATATCACAACAACTGACATTATACTGTATTGAATAAATGTATTAGTTAAACGGTTTCGTAGAGTGCAGACATAGAGGTCGCGTTTAGCACTTACTTAAGATGAAACTGCAGTTGTCGTGAGACCGGTCACCTTGCTGGTCTGGTTGTACCGAGTTTCGTGAGAGAAAAGCACTGTACGCGAAATAAGTTTAAAAACAATTTCTATACATACACATTTATTATTTAGCATAATTGCGAAATTCATGACACAAAAACGATTTAGAATAATGTAAAAGACATAAGTAAATTGTTTTCTACTTATTTGAATTCATATTCTTAAAAGAAAAACTTGAAGCCGGGAATCAAATACATGTAATTGCATGTATTACTTAATCTAACACTTTCATTAAAATATTAATTATGTACAGATTTTAAGTGACATCATAACTAATTAAATATAGGTATGTAAAATCAGTTATTTTCATTAAATTCTCTAAATTATCGTAAATTATTAATTTTTAATTAAAATTAATTAAATAAGAATTATTTTATTTAATATGATTTTAATATTTTTTTAATTACGTGTTAAATTTCTAGTTATTTTATCAAAATTCTTTATTCAGTCAGTCAATATTAATATTAAATGACAATCATAAGCTTATCATATTTGTTTTGTTTTTTTTTGACCTAAATTTAAAATATAAAAAAAATGATCAGATATAAGAAACAAACATTGTATTTTTTAAAATTACGTTTCACTTAACTTTATACGTTATGATAAAGGTGTTGAATTTTGTATAGTATAATACATTCTTACATGCAATCTGGTGTATATAGTTAATCAATATTGTATGTTTTTATTTTTTGCTGCGGACTTAAATGCATATCAATGTATACTTATTTAATGACATATTAAGATATGTCATTAATGCATAATACGTAAAAAATTTTGTTTTTGCCACGTAAATTAAAAAAACATTAGTAAATATCGTTAATTTAACTATATCTAATTATTACAATCAATTTTAAAATTTAGAAAATGTAAAAACATTAAAAAAATATTTCTTCATAGGAAAAATGAAATCAGTGAAGTCAATTTTTATCGTAACAGTCTTATTTATCGTGACATGCGAATCACGACAACCAGTGTAAGTAGTTTATTGTTTTTAAAGGCATTAAAGGCAAGTAAAGTTGTTAAATTTACAAGATATAAACTATTTTTAGAAACAATAAATTTGTAAACTTTAACAAAATTGTATTTTCCAATTTAATAGTCTGTTGTCTTTGATTCTATTATTAACTCATTATCCAATATTAATTTCACAAAATTAATTATAATTTTATTTAATTTGATAATTTTCTATTCACGTTTGTATTGTGTAAATAATATATTTTTTCAAGTACCAACATTTTCCTCTCGCGATATTAAAATTTTTTTTCTAATTATATTAGATTTTTTCGAACATACAAATGCGTGAATAATGTATGCCAAAGAACAAAGCATCCTACAACAACATTCGATGAAAATAGTACAAATTCAATTAAACAACATAGCACATTAGCGTCATGTCGATTGGTGTGTGAAAAAAATGGAAATCTCTGGCCACTGCCTACTGGAATTTCCGAAATTGGAAGAAATGTAAATGCAAACCAAAATTAGCATATAGATATTATTTTTTCAACTGTAAAGATTTTTAACAGATTTCTATATTTTTTCTAGTATTTATACGTCAATCCTAATAATATTTCCTTTAACATGTTGGAAGTGCCATTTGAAGTAACGACATTTTTAAAAGAAATGTGTAACATTTTTCTACAAAATATGAGATCCTTATGTAGCAATGAATGTAAGGCTATTGATGATTTAAATATCACTATTTACTTCAGAATTGAGTCGAAAAACCTCGACTTAAATTGGGAGACTAATGAGAAATATAGTCTTAATGTACCTAAAGGAGGTATTACTATATTTTCTATAATTTATCTTTTTCTTTATTCACGCTATAAAATCTGTTTTTATTAACGAAAATTGAATCAATTCTTTATGAGAAAAATAAATACTTCACTTTGTACAGGAAAAAATAATAAGAAAGTATCAATAAATGCATCTACTGTTTATGGAGCTCGTCATGGATTGGAAACTCTTTTACAACTAATTGCACCTAGCTTAACAAATGCTGGAGATTCAACACTAGTTATCGTAGATAATGCAATAATCAAGGATAAACCAGCGTATCCTCATCGAGGATTATTAATCGATACTGCCAGAAATTTTCTCCCAGTGAAAGATATATTAAGGACAATCGATGGACTTGCTGCTTCAAAATTAAACATTTTACATTGGCATGCCACTGACAGTCAAAGCTTCCCCCTTGAGATAAAAAATCTTCCATTAATGACTTTGTAAGAAATTTAAGTTAATTTTAACATTCAAGAATACAAGTTACGAATAACATTTAAAAATTAATTAATTAATATTAAAAATAACCTTATAAAAAAATTAATTTTTTGAATTGTTCAAATTAATCGATAAACAACAAAATTTTTAAAATTACTTTTATTGGAGAAAATATAAAAATAAAGTTCAAGAAAAGCTAAATTTAATATTATAAAAATAGATATAACAATTCTAATAGCAGCACTATACTTGAGCCTTTAACCCTTCTTTACCTAAAAATAGTCGTTAATTTTTAAATTCAAAAAGAGTTTTAGGAGTTAATATCAAAATTTTAAAAATTCTTTTTTAGAGTTGCAATATAAAAATACGCTTTTTTTTAAAAAATGCCAAGCCCTTGTCAAAATAGAAATCGATGATTCATAAAATTTATGTGGATTGATAATAATTTTTTCAGATACGGAGCTTATAGTTCTGAAAAAGTGTATAGCGAGTCTGACATGAAAATGGTGATAAAATACGCTAAAGCTCGGGGAGTCAGAGTTATTTTGGAAATAGATTCACCATCACACGCAGGAGCTGGATGGGAATGGGGTCCTGATGCTGGTCTTGGAAATCTCGCAGTTTGTATAAACCAACAACCTTGGAGGGACTATTGTATTCAACCACCCTGCGGTCAACTTAATCCTGTCAATCCTTATACTTTAAGTACATTGAGAAATTTATATAGTGATATTCTAGACATTTGGGATAAAGATACAATATTACATCTTGGTGGTGACGAGGTAAGTATTTATTTTGCAAACTTTTCGAACTGATTCTTCCATAATTATAAATTGATAATAATAATAACTTGATTTTAGCTTTTTATAAACTGTTGGAATAGTACTTCAGAAATAACTGACGAAATGAAAGCAAAAGGAATGGGACTCCGTGATATAGATTTCTTTAAACTTTGGAGTGATTTTCACAAATCGCAAGTGAATATTTTAAAAAATATAACAGGGAATGAGAACACAAAAGCAATAGTTTGGAGTTCTCATTTAACGTCTGCAAATTTAATAGAAAATTATCTCGATAAAAGTCAATTTATTATCCAAACCTGGGTAGAAGCCGAACTAGATCTTAACGAAGAATTATTAAATCTTGGATATAATTTAATAATTTCTACAAAAAATGCATGGTACCTGGATCATGGATTTTGGGGAACTACAAATTATCATACCTGGAGAGATGTTTACAACAATCGGATTCCAAATTCGGTAATTATAATTTCACATAAAAAGCAATATAAATACATATATATTCTCAGAAGTTACTGGATTTTAATAATAAAACTTGAAAATAATACAATAATTAATAGAGAGGAGTTCTTGGAGGTGAAGCCTGCATGTGGGGTGAATATGTAGTAAGTGGTTCTTTGGATTCGCGAGTTTGGCCAAGAACAGCTGCTATTGCTGAAAGATTATGGACCAATTCTCCAAATTTAACAACGGCGGACGTGGAACCAAGATTAATGGCACAGCGAGAAAGGCTAGAGAGCAGAAATATTTTCCCCGAGGCAATTGCACCTGAATGGTGCAACCAACATGAGACTCAATGTTACTAAACTAGAATTTTATTTCGATATTATCATATTTTTGTATAAATAAAAAAATAATACAAATCATCTACATGTGATAAAAGACACACAACAAATACTCTGTGATTTTTAAAATAAATTTATATAAATTTATTAAAAATTACCAAAGAAATTATCATTCTCGTATAATTATTGCAATACCTGAACTCAATTAACCCTCTCCCTGTCCTGGGTTATCCCCACTCTAACGCTATAGAATGTATTTCCCATAGTCCCCACCAGGCGACCGAAGGGTTAAAATCAATTTTTCACTGTGTAATTTTTCAAAATTACTACCCAAATTAATTATAAAAAAAGGGCACTTACCTATGAAGATTTCCAGGTTGGAATGATACGGAAAACACTTTATTTCATCCTGCTTGCTGCCATTTTTGTCCTTTAGTCCTGTTAATGAAGATTTGTCCTAAAAAATAAAACAAAAGTATTAAAATTGATGAGGATAGGAAAACTAATTATTAAACAAAATTATATTACAATTATATTTTAGAAGAACCAGATTAAAATTTTAATAAATTCAAATAAAAAGAAGAATAATTTTATTTTATATATCAATAAATATGTATAATTCTATAATTAATGTAAGTTTTATTATTATAAAAGACAAAACAATAACTTAAAATTTTTTTTTTAAATTAAATCATAATAATAAAATTGGTATTTAAAAAAACTTGTAATAAATAAAATATATTACATTAATATTAAAAATAATAATAATATACCTATTGAAATAATGTTCATTAGTTGATTTTATTCATTAATATTTATCAAATAGTTTAACTGTAAATATAATGTGCATAACCTAAATTAAGGTATTTTATTTTTTAAGAAAACTTTATTGTCAGGAATTTATTTCAATAGAAATATTTTTTTTAACAATGAGTTAATTATTTACTTCCGATATTCTTTCTCTGGGTTATTATCAAAATAATTTAAATAATAGAACATGGAAAAAATTGGATTCTAAATTTCCATATGAAGGTCTCCAATTAACTTATTATTTTGAAGAAAAATTCATTGTATTTTATAATACGAAAAAAAAGCTCAATAATAATGTTCACTCACCACAATTGCTTGTTCCTTCCGACAAGAATATCCTTTTAAGCCAAAAAGTCCTCGGAGATCCCTCCTCATGATTAGAATACGAATTTACAATTGAAAATTCGGAAAATAACCAAACGAGGAGACCGGGTTCTTAGTGGCTTTTTATTCAAGGAGTTTTTCAGTGTTACTCAAGATGAGAAATCTACAAAACAAATAAAAAATTTATCCCCATTTTTCATGAAAATAACAATCTTGACGTTGTTAAATATAACATGCAGGGCAATAACAATAATAATTGCTTTATAAAAGAAAACATGATTACAGCTGAGATTCAACAGACGCCATTTTGAAAAAATTGTAAATAAATACCCAACAATTGTACAGATTCGTTTTTCAAATTGATTTTAGAGATTCATACAAAATGTTACAAACCAATTCTAGACTAATTAAAATTCGAAACAAATTTGAGATACTTATTTCTTCATATTTATATAAATATTACGAGGTGATTTTTTAACGGTCAAAAGAGGGTAAAAATTTTTTATCTGAATTTTCGTCCACTTTTAATTATTATTGTACAATGCTTTCATAGCATAAGGAACCCCTTGATGTGATCAAAAACCCAGGCCAAAAAGTTTTACACAAAATAAGAAATACTTATCAATTTCAAGATCGAAATTACAGAAAAAGCGAAGGGACTCACTTGTTCAAGACAAACTTATCAACAGGAATGAACAGGTAAGGGAAGCCATTGTTCCATTGGCTTAATTTTTCCATCATGGCGGACTATTCCACGATTCTGATTGGTCTTGTACACAATTTCGATTGGTGGATAAATTCCATATTCCTTGTTTAGTTTTAAAATTGTTATCTTTATTTACGTGTTTGAGATATTATTAAAATTTATCTTTCGTAAATAATAACAAAAATTAGGGAATTAGTGATTCTAAATTATAAAATATTTATTTTTTAATAACTTTGTTGTTGTATGAAATTTTGAAATATTTCCATTCTTTCCAATGTTTCACTGCGCTGAAATGACAAATGGCGCCTGCGTATTAAACGTTTCTATCTTTAGCTATTGAAATGTCAAGTTTAATATATAGGATATATAGTTTTATAGCCTGCCTTTGTAAATAAACTATCGCGTGCCGCTAAATATTATATAAAAATATTTTTCTCTTTACATCAAACACGAACTTTACTTTACATCCATTTAACAATGAGAATTTCATAATGATTTCAACGTATATATATGTATATCGTTTGACATATATCTAAATTGCCACTGTAAGTACAACGATTTCTGTAGTAAATTATATTTTCTGATAAACGTCATGAGGAATCTTTTTTAAATTTGTTACATTTATAAATGTGTCAGCATAGAAAACGCGATGACACGCTCAAAATCATATGAAAATTGTAGAAATATTTGGAATTGTATAGGTTATGTATGCTTTTTACATAAAAGCATTTCTTTTTCATAAATAAATGAGAATGAGGATGCTAATCATTACTAACGACAAATGTCGTAAATAACTTTGCAAGAACATTTTGCATTCTAGTGCAAGGGGTAATTATTACTATTTATATTAATTTTAAATTTTATAGAGATAAGAGAGTTCCTTCCTTTGATAATAAGTCCATTCAACTTTGTTCTTATCGCAACCTTGTCCTTTTTTTTATCTACCTATTTCTCTTAATAAAAATATTAATTACGATTACGTTTAAAAAGAAGATAGCCATATTGTTGCTTTGTGGCTTAATTCTAACATGTTTTTAATATATCAGAATGTCCAGCGTTCTTGTAATTCAGTTGCCATTCGATATTTATAAACGAAAGACGTATTATCTACTGTAATTATTTAACTGGAAAAAACGTCAGTAATTGCGTTTAAAATAATTGAAATTTATTTGGAAATATTTTAATTGCGCTGAACACTCTGAATGAGAAAATTAAATGAAATTTAGGGAAAACTAATTAAAATAGTAATGCAAATGACTAATAGTGTTTTAAAATTTTTTAATCAGTCCATATTTGCTACAGGATATAAATCTCCATCGCAATTATGGATATTATAAGTCTTGAAAGCGTAGAGACTGGAATTCGTTCTTCCAAAAAAGGCTCACTTACACGTTGCAATTGGATAAGTTCGAATTCAATATGTTACGTGACAATAACAATTGCAACTTTAGCGTTTTTAGGTGCAATTGTTTTTATTTGTCGAGACTACATTAAACTTCTCTTATATTGGATTGAACATCAAAGTGGATGGGTTATCACAATCATTTTTGTTGCCTTATTTACTGTGGTGTCCTTCCCGATAGTCATTGGCTATTTATTCCTCATCATTGCCAGTGGATATCTTTTTGGTTTCTTTCAAGGAATTATGATGGTTGTGCTCTCGGCAAATTTAGGAATTGCAATTGCACACGCAACACTTAGTGCTCTCTCGTCAAAATTGCCAATTGGAGCACTTTTACAAAGTGACACAGCACGAGCAATTTTAAGGGTAATTTCTGGACCTCAAGCTTTTAAAGTTGTACTTTTTGCGAGACTCACGCCTATTCCTTTTGGATTGCAAAACACTATTTTTGCTGTAAGTGTCTTAACTTTAAATAAAAATTTAGAAAATACATTTATTTCAATGAATTATTTAAATATAGATAACATTGAACATAAAATTTATTCTCAATGTCATTTAAATTATAGATAAGCAACATAGGCGGAATTCGATATCATATAGCCAGCGCACTGGGATTGCTTCCTGCTCAATTAATTAATGTTTACTTGGGAAGCAGTTTGCGATCTATGCAAGATGTACTTGAAGATCGATCGACAGCAGCGACTGGTTATATTGTATTTTGCTTTCAGGTAAACTTTTTTCGACATAAATTATTAAATTTAAATAAATATTAGTCAACAAAATTAATTCTAATTAAAATCTTTATGAAACTCCTAATTTTAGATTATGATAGGAGTCTCGTTAATGGTATATGTGGTACAGAAAGCTCGAAAAGAATTACAACTAGCTTTAATGGAAGCAGATTTGGAAGTTATGAGCGAGAGTTCTCATTATCTTCTCGATACCCTGCCTGATTCAAAAATTGTTTTAACAAATCTCATTGCTTAATTATACAACAAAAAAAACAACTGAATTTTTGCAATCAAAATTGTACAAATTTTAAAACGTTTTTTTTTTTGCTTTCTCATATAGAGAAAGTATTTTGCAATTAAGTAACTTTCTATCACTTTTTTTTAGAAAGCGAGATAATCCAAATTGATAAAAAAAAATCAATCATAAACAAAAAGTCTGGATTAGGAAATGAAAAAATTTTTTCTAGAAACTTATGTAAATCTGAGTTATGTCTTCTTTTCAATTTGAAAGTATTTTTATTTTCTTAAGTTTAAGATACCAGACTGGTTAAAAAAAATGTGCCAACTTTTTGTGGCCAAATTATGTTTTATTTGCTTTTATTACATTTGCATTTAAAACTTGTTAACTTGTTTAGTAAGTGAATAATGAGAAAGATTTTTGTAATTTATATATAACTTTATTGATTTCTTATATAAAGGAAGCTTTGTATTTATTTATTTTTAAATATTAGTACTTCCTTTACTTTTCCATTTATAAGTTTTGTTACGTTTTGTTCTAGATAATTAATGCATTTAAAAATATCAATTTATAAAAATTATTTGTTCTTTAAGGACAAAAAATAATTGTTAAATAATTCTATCAATTTAGAATATTTAGATAGAATATGAAACATTGTCCAAAGTATAGGTTTTGATTTTAGTTTAAAAAAAGAAACAGTGAATGTGATTTACGAGAACTGATACTTTATTTATTTGTAAACTATTAAGGGTATTTTTTTAGTAATATCTTATAACCATGTGATTAATTGTAAACGTCTTTATAATACAAAATAATTATGGCAGATTTATTTTTTGTCTTGAAATTTATAGACTTTAATACTGAATCTCGACATCTCTGATTATTTGAGAGTCATATGTCTATGCTATAATCTAAATAATTTAATATTTCATGTTATTTTCTAGTTAAAAAATATATAGTCTTCCATCATTACGTTTGATCTGTCGATAATCACACTGAATGAAAATAATTATAGCATTTTATAAAAGTATTTTACGATTCAGTGAAATGCAGCTAAAAAGAAAAGTTTTCATTAAAGAAATTTTAAATTTTAAAAACTTGTAAAAAAGTAAAATTTGTAAAAAGTTTATTATAGCTTGTAATAAGTTATAAAAGTTTTTATAAAATTTATAATTTTTTAATATGAAAATTTCAC
This sequence comes from Leptopilina boulardi, assembly GCF_019393585.1. Taxonomy (NCBI): domain Eukaryota; kingdom Metazoa; phylum Arthropoda; class Insecta; order Hymenoptera; family Figitidae; genus Leptopilina; species Leptopilina boulardi. The sequence continues at coordinate 4,072,676 of NW_026137655.1, read as the reverse complement.
TTCTTTAAATTATTAAATACTTTTAGAAAAATTGTAAAAGTATTTCCTTTCAGTGCACGTAATTTATCACTCTAAATTTTAAGAATCTTTCAAAAGGGTGCATTAATATTAACTATAATAGTTTTTACATGTTTTAAAAAAATTAGTTTTATTATTTATTTCTTTTCTCAGGATTCAAATTCTTATCTTTACTTTTAGTTGAAAAACAGGTTCCTAAACGTAACACTTAATCACTTTATTATAAATATAACATTGTACAAATGTATCATACAAAAAATGTAAAAATAAATGAAAAATGGAAAAATAATTATTTTTCTCTTTTCATTGTCTTTTAAGATTCTCATAATGTATACATGTTGATTATATAATATCACCTCGTAGCATTGAATAAATTTTTCTAAAAATAGCCATTCAATTAGAATTCATAAATACAGATTCCTTGTCAATCAAGATTTTATCTTGATGTCTTTGTATGGCGTTTTTCAATACTTCTAAAGTAAAATCTGCATCCTGCTTTGTTACGCACATTGGCGGTTTTAGCCTTAATACCTAAAAATTGAGAAAAGAATTGATAATATTTTTAATCTTTAGGAAACTTACGTAATACAAAATTTATTACATTTCCGTTTACACCTCCTTTGCCGACTAAAACTCCCATGTCTTTCATATCTTCAAAAATGCCTGACACAGACTGAGTGTCAAGAGATTCTTTAGTTAAAGGGTCATTAATAAGTTCCACACCAATCATTAGTCCTTTCCCTCGAACATCTCCAATTATATTTGGATATTCTAACATCAGTGTGCTCAGTCTATGAAGCAAATGTGTTCCCACTTCCAAACAATTTTTTTGTAACTCCTCTTCTTCTATAACCTTAAGAAATAAAAATACAAATTTTAATCTCATATAAATATTAAAAATTTGCCTTTACTTTAAATAATTAACAATTTTTAAAATATGAGCTAAAACTAATGAATATTTTAATAATAAAGCTAATTAAAATATTTAATTATTTATATCATTAAAAAAGACATATACATTTAATAAAAATAAATTTTGAGGTAAAAATTGATTAGTTGCAATGAATTATGAATTCGAATTTTCTGGGTGAATGACCACAAGTATGTAAATAATTTTTAGGAATTGATAATGTGGCTGTTAATAATTGTAAATATATTCACTGAAGATAGGAATTCTTTTTTCAAAGACTTACGTCAAGAACTGCAGACCCTACTGCACAAGATAGTGGATTCCCGCCAAATGTGTTAAAATGAGAAGCTTTATTTAACGCATTCGCAATTTCTGGCGTGGTAACAACAGCTCCCAAAGGAAATCCATTTCCAATTCCTTTTGCCATTGTGACAATATCCGGTTGTACACCCTGAGATTCAAATCCCCAAAAATGTTCTCCAGTTCTTCCAAAACCAGTTTGCACTTCATCAGCAATATAAAGACCTCCAGTTTTATGAACTTGATTCACAACTTTATTTAAATAATTTTTCGGAAATTGCACTACTCCTCCAATTCCCTAAAAGTGATAATTTTTATTTAAATTTGCACATATTTAGAGCAGGGAAAAAAAATTTCAATAAAAATCTGCGAAGCTTTTAAAAATTTATAAACTAAACACAAATGAGGGTTCAATGATCGCAGACAAGGTCGAGTTTTCATTTCGATTGCAGTGTACAACACTGAAAGCAAACAAGTTAATAATTAGTTAAGTATATAACGCGCAGCTGTGATTTATTTCTCGCGTTATATCGCGATACTTGATTTAAAATGTCAAATATTTTAGAAATATTAAAGAAAAAAATTTTCATCTTATGCCAATCATTTATATATCTTATCAATATCGATTTTATTCAAAACAACTGTTATCGCATCGCTTACGAAAAATTATTTTTTAAAAATTTTTTATAAAGACAATTTTTTCAATAAGATAGATTGGAAATAAAAGATTAAAAGAAAGGTTAAAGATTGAAAGATTAGAATAAAAGTATATGACTGAAATTAATTCAGATATATACCTGAATGCTTTCAGCAATAAAAGCTGCAAGATTTCCATCTTTTGGTAAAGAAAATTTGAAAGTATTGAGAAATTCGGAAAAATACTTTTCAGATGCTTTGCATTCGTTTTTGACACAATGACATTTTCTTGTTCTTAATAAAATTGGAGTGTCTCGACACCTAGAGCCACCCCACGGTCCTAAATATACATCGGGATTCATTACCTGTATAATAAAAAAATTAAATTAATCTTCTTTTTATTTAAATTAAGATATAATTTTTTTTTATATACATAACCAGGCGATTAAATTCCTATACTAACAAAATCTTCTTTTTATTGTTTCAGAAACATAATTATTTTCGGTGCATTAAAAAAACAAGTTGAGGGATTAATTAATCCTTCATTTTGGAAGAAAAATCATATACTCAACGTGGATGTGTCCTGGAGGTCGAGAAATTGAATGCCTAAAGTTAGACATTGCTGTTGCAGTTGAGGCAGCATAAGTTCCTCCGTGATAAGCATTTTTTAGAGAAATTATGTCATGATTTCCGGTATACACTCTTGACATCAAAAAAGCCAGTTCCGTTGCTTCTGATCCCGAGTTCACTAGATAAACCACCTTCAAATCTCCAGGTAATTTGTTTGTTAATTTCTCAACGTACTCGAGTACACGTGGTTGCATGTAAATTGTCGGCGTGTATCCAAGTTTGGACATTTGTTCCGTTGCTGCTGCCACAATTTTTCTAATAATATTTAATATTATTAATATTTATTTCATTATTTTATTTTATATTAATAACCTTTTAATCATTTTCCCTGCAACAATTTTTTTATAACAAAGTTACAGTTTTTTTTAATTATTTTTTTTCTTAATGGAAGTGACTTAAAATATGTTTGTAATCTTATAAATAACGATGGCTATGATAAGAATTTATTTAAAATTCATTATAATGCAAATAGCTTATAAATATACTTACGGATGTGAGTGTCCGACTGAAACGGTAGCGATTCCAGCAAACATATCAAGAAATCGTTTTCCTTCATGATTCCAAAGCCATTGAGATCTTCCTTCATGAAGTAGTAGTGGTTTTTTGTAAAAGGGTTTCAAACTTGGAGACACGTTTTCAAATTGTGCCTTTAATATCGAATTATAATCGGGACCCTGAAAAACAATTCATTATTTAAAATATTTAACATATTTTAATATATTTAATAATATTCATATAGAAGCATTTATCATTGATTCGAATTTTTAAATCAAGAGAAAAATTTTAAAAACAATTATTAAAATTGAATTTATTTTCATATATTTATTTAAACGCGTTTACTGAATTTTTTGAATTAAAAATAAAAAAACTTACATGATAAGCAGATGGAACATGTTTACATTCTGGTATCTCGGGCAAAGTGCTAAATTTACAAACTTTACTCCAACGGTTTACAGCATCTTTGTAAAACGCGAAATACTTAATTATTTTTTTAAATTATATTAATATATGTATATTAAATTAATTAAATTAAATATTCCTTGTTAACAATTAATATTTTTTCATACGCAAGAAAAATTAATGAGACTTACATTTAAAAAGCGGCATTTTAATTAATTTCCTCTGAATTAAATTCTTATTTTATTTTAAATTTTGTCATTTGATTTAAATGATTATTTACAATTAATATTATTTAAGGATTTTTCGTTGATTGTAATTGACTAATAGTGTAATTTAAAAAAAGAATTGTACAGATAAATTCAAGTTGACCGTCTAGTATAAATGCGCTTTACGAACTATTAGTAATATACAGAAAGCGGCTTTAATTTGAAAGTAAAAAATTCTTGCCCACACTCCTTTCAAGCTCTGCACGTAGGCAACCATTGTAACGACTGTGATATAAAGTTATTATTCTATAGGCGACTGAAAAATGTCATTTATAATATAACAATTATGAAAAATTAATATTTTTTTAATAAATAAATTTAATTTGCATTAAATATGATTAATTAGTATTTTAATAAATTATTATTTACTAATTAATTATTAGAACTACTATTTATTAAATACATAATAAAATTATTAAAATTAAATAGATTTTACAAACTTTCTATTATTTACAAAAAATATTGGAACTACATATTTTAAAAAAAGGAAATATTTCAGTTCATTTTAAAACATAGAATTGATTTCATTTTTTAAATTAATGAAAGTAAAATAAAATGTTACGTTAATATATTAGTAGAAAATATCTAAAATTTGAATCAATATATATTTATTTACAAATATGTAACAATATTGTATAAAAAAAACAAACCAGGCTATCTTTCGTCGATTTCTTTTTGTTGACCTCTATTGTTCTGTGATTGTGGATCCGCTTCCAAATATTGGACATCTTCTTTTGTTGTTTGTTTCAATGTAAAGACAATGTGCAATTCACTTAAAACTGGATTATCTTTTTGTAAACAACGAATCCATGAAAGAACTGAATCTTTTGACGATGTTCCTGTGGCGCAAACGGAAAAAATTGTTTCATGTAATTGCTCATGAACACTAGGATAATTTATTATTGAAGTCTTCTTTACATCCCAAAATGATGGTTTAAAATTTGTAACATCTAAAACAAAAGTTTATTTATTATTATCATTTTTTATATTAATAAAAAAATTTCTTCTTTATCAAAAAGAATTTTTATGAAATTTCCAGTTTAATAACTTACCATCTGTGTCGACTATCGGTGGTTTATAAATATCGCTTTTTGGAATTTTTGTCAATAGAACAAAATAATCTACTGATTTATCTCTAATATAAACTGGGAAAGGTCCTTCGACATAAATGGCTTTTGTTCGTGGATGATGATTTTCAAGTAATTGTCTCTGTTTTGGTGTAATGGCTGAGACAATCCATGTTTTGTCAATAGAATCCTCAATAGTTTCAGTTTTAAATACAGTAATTTCTGCTTGTACATCGACACTTGAAATTTTCCATATTGCCAATTTCGCGAGTTCTAAAAGATCGTTTGGCAATGGTCGTGGCATTGGCCAGGGGCTGACATTTTTAAATTTTGGAAGCCAATACATCATTCTCCAATACTTTTGTATTGCTATTGATTCCTTGCCGAATGTATTTAATAGCATTTTTTCCATTTCTGCGTCCGGAACTACACCGTTATCTTCCATTTTATCTAAAATACAAATCGCACACTTTTGCTCCTTTGGATAATGCATAAATGCTGCTTGAATTCTGTTTCGAGGAAGCATTTTTCCTTTTGGAAAACAATCTAATAATTTTTTATAACATTCTAAATCTTTATCGACTCCAAATTCATCCATGTATTTCAATGCTGCATACATAAATTGAACGCGCTCTGTATGACGACCTGGTTGTCCTTCATATTTTCGTAAAACTTCCAAATACGTATCTTTACTTTTACTCTCCTTCTCATCAAATGAGTGAAGAGTGAGAGCTGTGTTGAAGTATTCCTTGTTACTTTCATCGTTTTCATTACTGTAAAATCGAAAACTAATATGACTTATTAATTTTATATGATATAATTCTTTCTTTTGTTGACATTCTTTTGATAATAAAGACCGGATTGATGAACAATTAAATAATTGTGACGATCTCTTTATTGCTGAGATCATTATTGACAAGTGTATTCAAAACGTGTATTAATTCACTGAAAACGTGCCTCGTATTTAATTGCTATAATCCATTTAGATAATCGTATGTTACTGTAAATATTTTCATGCTGTGGAGAAATTGATTCATTTTTTTAGTGATTGGTAAAAAATAAAATCAAATTTTTATACATAACCTACAAATACAATTTTACCTTTTGATGCGTTTCTTTTTCCTAAGAGATACAATGACAGTATTTTTTGGTTATTTCAATAAATTCACAAACTATTTATGTTCTTATAAAATCAATAATTAAATTTAAATAAACAATTTTCTCTAACCCACTTTTAGACACTGGGTAGCGCCATATTGTTTTTAATTTTTCCTTTGCAACTTCCGATAGATGACACTTTATCCTTCTCAGTTCTCTGTCAATAATGACTTAATTTAAATTTTTTGAATTTCTTATAAATTTTTATAACCTGATAGTTTAAAAGCTTTTTTCAAGTATTACTTGTTTTTTAATTAGAAACATAGTTATATAAAACAAATATCAATTATGATAATTTGCGCTAGTGTTGTAACTATACTTTATCACGTGCTACCCTCTACTAGACTAAACTATAACTAATGATCTTATGTTCACCGGTACCGGCTGGTTTTAATCAAAAAATTTTAACGGTTCTCTGGAAAATGAATGAGAAGGAAACAGGCATTTTCATTATAAATTAAATAACTACCCCAGTTAAGTAAATAGTTTCTATGAATACTTTCATGTTAAATTGTAGAGTATTCTAAAAAGTATATGAAGTAAGTATTGATAAACAATAACATAAATGTCTTGAGTTTATAACCTCATTTTTTGCTAATCCTTTGCTAATTGCAGATAATTTTGTATTTTCTACTTCTATATAGCTTTTCTCAGGTCCAAATTTTTATATTATGAATTTACTAGACGAGTGAGTATAGAAATTTTTTTTAACTCTTATATTATTATTGATATGGAATTATAACAGGAAACCAAATTTGAATACTTGATATTAAACGACGCATATTCCGTTACCACGTGATGAGTCAACAAAAAAAGTAATATTTCGAAATCAATTTTATTCGATGCTTATTTCTGATATGTTGGGAGCCAATTTATAGAATGTAGAAAACGTATTATCATATACATAAGAGGCTCGAAGAATCTACCATCCAGTACCATGTCATTACGTCAGCGCATCTGATTCTTTTTCTTCAGTCTTTGTTGCCTTAGATATTTATAGGAAAAATATAAAATCTTCACATATATCTTTATTATGTATCAGATTCTAAGAAATGCATTTCATTTTTTCGTACAAATATGACAAACTTATGAAACAATAATATTTAATAATTTAAAAACAAATTTAGCTTGAATTTTTGATTGATTTAAATTGTGTTCGTTTTTTATTATTTGCAAATTTCAATATTTTTTGAATGTTTTCAAAATTGTTGACAAGTTTTTGATGGTTTCAAAAATTTTTGCATCGTTTTGGCAATTATTTGACAAAATGAATGCTTTCCGTATTTATTAATTCGAAATACTCATTAGTATTTTCTTTAAGGTCCGATTATCATATTTGAGATGCTGTAAGAACCTGCGAGACATTATGCTACGAAGAAATTATTTTTCTATTGTGAGAAACAGGACGAGTATGACGATTGAAGCAAAAATTGATGATGTTGGAAATGGAAGAATTTTCGTGAGTAAAAAGATAATGATAATAGATACAATAACAAAATAAAAAGAACATCATCAAACGTAAATACAGCTTCGAGCCGTGCCGCTCTCTGCTGTATAAGTCCTGACCTTGTGGCATTTGGTACCTGCTGGTACCATCGCGCCAGCCGGCGCGCACACACAAACATGTTACCCCACAACTATACTTCTACATCGCCCCACTAGGATATCATTTCTCGTGCGATTGCCCCACTCACATCCCGAGTGCCCTGTGACTGTGGTCTCTGTGCCCTTACCTTATGCCTTTAACTTACCATGTAATGTGTAATGAGCAAATGCACGTACATATTCTTTAGATATATGTATGTATATACGAACCATCCGTGCCTTTCGATCCCCGGTTGATAGTTATGTACGTTTTCTCGCGAACACGTTTATTAGCTCGCAAATGCCAGAACCGCGGCGACCTTTCCTATTGTCCCGCGACGTAACATGCTCATCGTATACGTATATAGTCCCGATGCATAAAAGCGAAAAACACTAACAAATATTCATTTACAATAAAGAGACCTTTTACTTGCGCTCAGCTATGTGAAGGTGCATGAGTCTATTCCCTAATAAATATGACTCCAAATATATTTATTTAGTAATATTAAACTTCCTATGGTTGATAAAAAATAATCAAAATTTTTATTCATTCATTAATTGAGTAATTTACATAATTTTTTTATAAATTTTCACAGATGTAAAGAATATAAATCAATTTTTTTCTCCTAAAGCTAAAATTAACAATTTGAATAAATTATAATTTATTTAAAAATTCTTAGTATTAAAATTTTAAAAAATTTATGCTTACTAGGTATATTTTTGGAATAATTCCAATGCTTCATTGAAAAAATATTGCACAAAACACATGCATATCTCGATTTCCGTTTATTTGGAAGACATTTGTAATTATGTTATTGCATGAGCGCGCTTTCAGTATCTTAGATTTATAATTATAAACATTATACATTTATATTGTATATACATATATATGTATATAAGATTGCTTCATGTGTTTCTTTCATTCTTTCTTAATACCGTCCTATTATGTGAATATAATTCTTTTTTGCATTCACTGATTCAGTTGCACGATTTCAGTTCTTTCACTATCTCTCTCTCTCTCTCTCTCTCTCTCTTCCTTTCTCTTTCTCTTCGTCTATTAAAGAAGATCAAGAAACGATTTACAAGGTTCTATCGTTTGGAAATTACAGTTCCTCTATGCTAACCTTCGCGCTCAATTAACCAGCTTATTAATGTATTTTCAGACTAGCAATTCGCATTATCAGTCTCCAAAATTGGTTTCAATTTTCATATATTTATTTTACTTTTAAAATGATTGTTTATTTTTCAAGCGAACCAGATTCCTTGTGGTGCCTATAATAATATATATGTTCAAATCATAGTACCAAGAATATCACTCGGAAAATTCAGAAAATTTTAATAAATAAATTTTTAGAATAGACATAGAGAATAATTAAATAAAATTCTTTTTGGGAACTCAGTTTAGTACGTCTAAAATACACGTCATATCTAAAATTCATAAGTAATCATTATATTCATGTTATGAAATAAAATCTCAAGTCAGAGTTCCAATTACAACAGTGAAACAGTAGATTTAAAGAATAAAATCGGTTTTTTTTTTGCTTTCTTTATAAGGGAGAACAAAGAATTAATATCCTTGTCAAATTCTTTCTCTTTCTTTTGAAAGACATTTTTATAGAGAAATTATAACAACATTTGAATTTATCGTTCAATTCAAACTGTTAGCTTATTCGTGTTCTTCCTATGTTGTCTATCTCGTGTTTGTATTAACGGTATGTGTCATCATCAGGACTTTGGGTAGGCAACAGGTTTGGATTATTCTCAAAATTCATGCCTATTACTAAACTTCGTTCTCAAGTTTTGGAAAATTTTTTCTTTTATTATACACCTAAAAAAATGAATTTAACAATTTTTAATACTTGAACCTAATTTTCATAGCAATTTTCTGTAAATTTAGGTCAAATGGGTTCTTGATTATCTTCCACCGTCATTCATCAGTTTTTAATGACGGTATCATATTTCATAAAAAAAAACTCTAGACTTTATTCTCAAAACGTAGAAATTTGTAATTTATTATAACAATCGTTTCCCGCTAATATTCTTCAAGCTTTAATACTGGTATATCATATTTCATCATGCAAAATTCTAGACCTTTCAAACGCAAAATATTGTTGTTGTTATTAGAACAGTCATCTTCCGTTATCATCTTTCATATAGCTTTCAATAAAATAAAGGTCATATTTCGTTATTATACCAAAATAGATATCTTAAATTGTTATTGGACAATATTAATTATATTAAGGATAGTTTTAACTATTTTTATCAACAGTTGTGGTTCAACAACCTTTATAACCCAATAAATGATGGTTTTTAGTTCTGGAAGAAAGTTGTCTGCGCCATTGTTACCTGAAAAATCTACCTGTATATTCTCTATGTGTACGCAGTAGGAGAAAGGGAAGACCAGCCGGGGTACTTTGGAGGATTTAAAACATTTTTGAAGGATACCTTGTAAATCTAAAGATGAAGATTGTCTAAAGATAAACAGAGAGAGAGCATGATTCACCTGCTTCCAGAAGAGTCCCCATGGACCAGGAGACGACACTGTGAGTGTGTTTGTGATTGGTCCTCGCACCGGTCCTGCCGACGTGAGACCTCTCGCCGGTGTGCCGCCATGTTGCACCGCGCAATTCTTCGACTAGTCGCCTGCTGACCGCGACCGGGCTAACGTCAGCTTTATGAAACATGAACTGAATTCGAATGACTTCTCGTGTTGTTCTTCCAATTTTTTTTTAATTCCCTCCCCCCTGGTTCCTTTTTGGTTCCAAAACAAAAGTTGCCCTCCCTTTGCCAATTGAGGAATTAATCAAGAAGAATTGAAAAAAAAGTCCCACTCACTTCTGGCAGCCGCGTCGGTAGTTTGGTAGTTTCATCTTTCCGTGATACCACTTTTTTTAATTTTGGTTTATTATCCTTGGTCGAATCCCAATCTCAAAGTGATTCTTGGTGCGTGGCAGTGTGTGAGAAGAACCACGGGGGTGTGCGATGGCGCTGGCTGCGGAATCGCGGCGGCCCTGCACCGTCGCTTCCGGTGGTGATCGTGTAATCGGAAGTAGCGGAGGCTCCTACTTCCGAAGAATCAGGACATCTAGTCTTATCGTTCTTGGAATCTTTCTTCTTTCACGTGTGGCTACTATCAGTGCCATTAAAGAAATCGGTATGTTTATTCGTATTTCTTCTTTTTTTTTTTTCTTTAAAACATTCAACATTTTTCAAACTTTTAGAAAATCAGTGTATGTTGCTCAATCAATCTTTTATGTCGAGAAATCAATTTGTCAATTTCACGGTATGTTTGCGAGAAAGACAAAATTATAAAAAGATTTGAATTAAAATTGTTGCCAAGAATATATAGAATTTCAGACAAAATTTGGAAAAAATTACCTTCTACAATCTCAATCACTAGCGAAATTATAGATTCACGAACTACATATATACTTGTTCTCTCCTATAAAGATCGACCATTCACCTTTTACGTTTATTATCCTTTGCACGAATCGTTGCTCATGAAACATTAATATTCGTCGTAAACTTTTTTTTATGCAAAAAACGTGACCTAAAATTTCATACAATATAAAGAATGGTAAATTTTTGTTATAATTGAAAATCGAAAATTTCTAAAAAAAAAAAAATATAGTAAACTTTAAAAAACAAAAATTGAGTTTTAAAAATTAAAGAATAGCTTAAAGTTCGTTTTAGTAGAATTTAAAAACAAACTAAATTTTTAACAAAAATTTAAAAAATTGTAATTAATTCTATTTTTTAAAATACAATTATATGCATAGTGAAAGTATAGAAACATTATAAGTGATTGATTGCGAGAATCAATTATTTTTGATTCACAATAAGCAATAATTCTTTTACAATTGTATCTTGTAAATTTTTAACGATCCAGCGTGCAAATCGTGAAATCTTGAGGAATAATTTGACCTAGGATTGTTGACCTACACTCCTCGTGAAATCTCTTGCAATGGATTTCACACTATTCGACACGCTTCTGATGGATAAGTAAGGCGACTAGGAATAGTCTTTTTTTATTTACGAGAAGAACTTATATATATATTGGTGTCCACTACCGGGATGTCACTTTCTCGATTGGGATTCAAGTTGCAGTTAAAACCTGCAAAAGTATTAGAGAGCTACTGAGTGTATATTATTCGAGGGATAGAGAGAGAGAGAGAGGCTGAAAAATATCTAACGGAATACTTTTTTAAAACCGCAATTTTATTTCTTTTATTTGTGAAAGAATTATTGTGCGCGAAAATCTACATTTTTTCTGCTTTCGATTTAAATCGTTTCAAAAATTACTTTTTTAATGGAAAATAAATAGATGATAAATATTTGACTATTACTTCTCACTGAAAAGAAAAATTTCTTTTGACAACAAAGTTTTTTTGTTCTATACCCTACACTAAAGTTTAAATCAATCAATCAATGTAAAATTTCAAAACTTAGAAGCATTGAACGTAAAAATTGATTATACTTTATTCAATTTTCTTCTTGCATTATGCGAGTGATTCAAGGAAAAATTTTTTAAATCATTTCTTAAGAGCTTTATTCTCTTAAATTGTTTCCGTTCAAATAGACGGAAATTTAATGATTTTTTAACAAATGTTATCAAAGAGTATTAAAAGTAATTTCTGAATGAATAAATTTCAGAGTCACCAAGAGACCTAGCCACCACAGGCTAAAGGTTAATTTAGTTTGTTACATTTTTGGGTCATGGTTCTCTCTCAATAAGTAATATTGATCAATCAATATAGATTTTCGTCTGTTATTTGTGTAAGAAATTATTATATCAACTTCAAGTGGCATTTTTACGTTTTTACCTGGAAACAATTTATTTTTATATTTATTAAATTTTCGTTTTTTGGTTTATTCGATTTTATATAACAAGTGATCCTAAATGCTTTTAAGAGACACAAATTTAACTAAAGAAATATTAAAAGGTGTATTGAATTTTTAAAATGAAGTAATAATATCTCACATTTGGACTTGCAAACGAGATTATTTACATTTTTGCTATAGTCAGATTAATTTGTTGCTGTCGTCCAGATAACCACTATGAGATAACATTTCCTTGCAGATAATATTTATGAATATTATTTTTTTTACCTTCACTGAAATAGTAAAAATGTATATTAAATTTAGAGGATTCTATAGACTTTCTCAAATTTTTATTTTGTCATTACTAAAATTAAAATTGTATTAAATTTAAAAAAAGAGGAATTGGCTTAAATTTAATTAACAACGAAATAATCTTATATTGACCTGCACTGTCCCGTACTTATTACACAATTTACAGAGGATGCAATTCAATTTTAAGTCAATTAGCAATCTAGCTTAATTACTTACGTTATTGAAACGTATACAATTTTAAGAATTGTACACGATAAAGCATCGTCATTAATTTTTCGAGTCCTCATTTTTCCTATTGTGCAACATTGAGTAATCAAAAGGATGTTAACTCAAAAGTTTGATTAATAACCATTTTTTTATTTTAACAATCGTGATAAATTTTTAATTTTTCTTTTAGTTTCAGTTTCAAAGAATTTATATATTTTAACATTCATTTTTCTTAATTTTTTCTTTTTACTTAACTTCATTTCTTTTGAATATTTAATATATTCAATAGATATTTTTTTAGAAACTCGTGCGCAAAGGAATCAAAGCTTGTTTGGCAAATTGATGAAAGTTGAATTTTAGAAGCATTTGTAGGTTCAGAGAAAAAAGGTTTATTATGCTCTTTTGTTTCACTTATCTTAAAAGTTAAAACGATTATTACTCTACTAGCAATCAGTCAGTGGGACCAATTAGTTCTATATTACTTCAATTCGCTTTTCTCCTTCAAAGTTTCTCCTACCCGCTTCCTGGTTTTGATAAAGCAGAATCAGTTTCGCTCAATAATAACTTTTTTAGATAGTAAAATTATTTTAAAATAGCAATCTTTCCGCCTGTATTTTTGTATTTCAACACTTACATCACTCGCATTAATTTTAATATTTCATGTATATATATTGTTTGCAAAATTACTTCACAATGCTTTTCCATTTCTTCACTTTCTCATTTTTTTTATCAAGTATATTTGTGTTTAAAAAACATTTTTTTTGTTCTATACCAATTCTACTATTTTTTAAAATTTTTATTCAGAGAGAATTTAAAACTTAATTATAAATTTACGTTTAAATAAGAATGTGTTTTTTTCGAAAATTTCCATGAAGCTCTTTAAAAACACACGACTTACGAAACGAACAATTAATTAAACATATACTCTTTTTCATTATCACTGTAAAGTTCCGATGAAATCATTTGTGAATATTCCGAAGGAAACTCGCGAGTATTTTATAGAGGAGACAAATCGATTAATAAATCTGTTTTTGATCACTTTAAAGTCTTGTTTAATCTTGATGAAGCTTATTAAAATTTCAAGGTCGACGACTTACGGATTCTATAAACCGTTTGCATATATATAAGCAAAATAAACAGATACAAGTCAAATCCTTTCCAATATACGAAAGATTGCAACGAAAATTTTTATACCAACAATAAACGATTTATTTCAAATGATATTTATTAATTGATTGTTAATTTTACTCTTTACATTCTTTTAAATTACAATCTCTTTAAGTGCATTATCTTTTGGACTAAAATCCGTATAAAATTAATATTCTTTTTGTACATAGTTTGATGGGATTATTTGAAATAATTTTTCGAGAGATTTAAAAATCTCACTTCAGTTTAAATGAAGACTGGCTTTATTTTAAGAAACATAAGTGAATATTTATATCTGAAGGAAATTAAATAATAATACCCTCGCGGTTATTAATAAATGCGCGCAGTGTGGACGCGCTAATTCAAGCGATAGATATTTTTTTGTCGGAGAGCATTTACCGTTCCCGAACCACCTGTTTCATGATCGGTAATCTTCCCTTGGTCTACTTTTCTTCTTCTTCTTCTTCTTTTCCCCTTCCTTTTTTGTTTTGGGTGCGCCTCTTTCTTGAGTCTCTCTTTTCCATTGACGTGGGGGAGATTCTTTTATTCACCCAATATATAAGAATTTTCTCCTATTCAAAACTGCAGATGAGACTGGACCAAAGGGCTCTCCAAAGATCGTAATCGCTTTACACGAATGCTACACTTGATCCTGAAACCGGTTTCATGAGGATTCTCAAATCGAGCACGCACGTATTAGGCTCTTCGCAGTGCGGTTGGGTGTGAATGGAGAATGTGTGTGTGAAACGCAGGGGAAATACGTAGTCGAAAAATAAGTAGACCCGCGACTCATTGTTCAACGTGAGTCGAATCCCTAATTTCATTTTTTTTTCTTTTCACAACGAACGAAAAAGCATTCTCTTTATGAAACTTATACATCTCTTGGTTTATACAGTAAACCAAACGAAAATTTTATTTTTGTCCCTTTTGAGTAATCTTGATTATTTATTTAGCAGTGTAAATTGTCAACCAAAATTTGGTTCATACAACCAAATTCTTTCTTAGGTCGGTAATTTATTATTTATTCAACTGGACTAAATATTTATTTTGATTCAACAAATTTTGTTTAAAATAACCAGAAAATTCTGTCTATTCAATTAATTTTCCACTACATATATTTTTCATGATGTGTAAAATAAGAAAAATCAAGAAACAAAAAAGAAATTACTCGGTAAATGTAATGAATAAAATTAACTGGGGAAAACGGTGTTGTGCATCAGGGAATTTTATATTAAAGGCTTTAGAGTCGATCTTCTCATTTCATTTTGACCCTTTTTGTTGACCGGTGCATTTTATTCTTCCTGGGGAAATCCTAAAATTAACTGTGGGATTTTATCGTCTAACTGGGAATTCCGTGTTTAAAACTAGTCTGATTATTTTGTAAATAAAACAATTTTTTATTTTTACTTTATTCTCTTTTTCAATTTTTGTAATGAGATACTTTCTTGAAATGTTACTTTAAAATAACAATTAGAAAGTTAGGAGGAGTTTTTTTTTAGTCAAATATAAATTCATTTGAGAATCTTTAAAAAAAATTTTTGATTACAACTACCATTATATATTTTTATTTTTCATAAAAAAATGTAATTTAGATAATTTTTACAATGATAAGTACTTCCAGTTCCGTTGGCTGCTAAAGAAACTTTTCTTGTTCATTGGAGTAGAATAATTGACTTGTTCAGCGACTAATTATGAGCATTGTCATGTGAAGAAGATAAGTGCTTGTTTAAACAAATTAGGAGTGATTTGCACGAAATTGTCAATAAACTATTTAACAAATTATATTGTTACGTACAATTCAAATATGAACACTTCCTTCTTATAATTAAAAAATTTTACGTCTCTATGAAAGCATAGGGGTAAATAATAAAAAAAATAATTAAAACGTTGAATTAATTTTGAAAATATAATTTCATTTCCAAGATGATTTTCTCTTGCAACAAAAGCAAATGATGAGTTAAGATGTAACTCCCGCGAGTGTATCAAACGTTTCAGTACCGAATAGTAAGAGTTCTCAACACTCCATTAAATTCTTAATTGCTGCATTAAAAGCTAAAATGAGAATCGTGACTTAAGAAATAATAACTAATCATAAACTACCACCTCTGATTAAAGAAGTCGTGCGTGACTTTTCGATTCTTGAATTTGCTTCTTAAGATTTAATTTTACGTTATCAATACTTTCATAATATATACGTGAAAACAAATTTTAACTTGAAAACATGATAGTTTATTTAAATATTTTTTTTATTAAAAAGTTCTACGCAATTTCTCAATTTAAACACGATTAATAAAATAAACATTCAATCAAACTCGAGATCAAACTACGTGTAAGAAAATATTTGTTCTTTCTGATGTGTATAAAGATTTGTATAATTTATAAATCTAATAATATTTTGAAAAGTATATCAATCACCTATAAAAGGAAAACAGTTATTGTTCTTAAATCTACATTTTTCTACTGTTTTCATTGTTTCTATTTTCTTCAACTTTTCCTAATTAAAATATTATCCGACATTTGCAAATTTAATTCGCATATATTTTTTTATTTTTTATTACCTCTTTATTATTTAATTGTAATTTTTATTAAACTCTTTGTTGATATTTATTTTACTATTCATTGATATTTATATTTTATAATATATAGAAAGTATCATTTGATGTTTATTTTTAAAAAAATAAACATTTTAAAGAACAAGCAATTAATTATTAATAAATGGGAATTTATTATGTTTAAATTCAATTATGTTAATGTAAATAAAAAAATGAAAGATGATAAAAATAAATTATTTGGCTATAAAGATGCACGTGAAAGTACTTTCAACTTAAAAGCTTTAAAAGATCAATTCCATTAAAATGAGTAGAAAATTACTATCTAATTATTTAAAATAATTATTATCCTCTTAACATAGAGACAAATCAACTAATTATCAACTAAGTCTAAAGTTATAAATTTTTATATATTTTGATAAATAATATTATAAAATAATATAAATAAATGAATACGATAATAATAGCAGAAATCTATAATATAAAAATTTAAGAATTGAAGGGAATTACAAATGTTTCTGTGAAAAATAAAAATAACCATCAAAACGTGTGAAGTAAATTATTGATTAGCGATTAGTCACTGTAAACACGTGTAAAGTAACATAACATAAAACTTTGAATATATGTCTTTTAGAAATGAGGGATAATTATGAAGTCAGTTTGTAAAAGAAAATAATATGTAATTGAAGTCTTGGACTCTAAAGGGCGTATCATTAATGCATTTCTTGTGCAAGAACAACGCCCTTTTTATACCCAACCCCCCAATTATTATACCACGTATTCACAATTTATCAAGTCAATAGTCAGATTCAGCTTACTTTATATCCGCATTAGTCATTTTATTTTATTTCTTTCAGAACATATTGTCTAAAATTGATTTTCACGAAAAATTTTTAGATCCCCTCCTTCTTTCTACAATAAATGCATATATCATATTTTTTGAAATGAAAATTAAAATATTTTAAAGAATTAAATAAAACTTTCATGTTATCATTAATGAAACCCTCAGTCACCCGGTTTAGACGATTTAATTCTTTTCGTTATATAATTATACAGAGAGAAATATAATCATCAGATGTAAAATCATAACACGAAGTGCCAATCGGACATAATGTACGAAATTTATGTAGAAATAATTCCGCGCGATACGCTGTTAAAGAAAAAAGGGGTAATACTTATAAAGAAAAATTTCCATTTCTTCTGCTAACCTTTACGTGTGCGTCAGTTTTACGGATCGTGCAACTCGAGAGCATTTATCTTTCACGTGGTTCACGTGTATAATGTTCTCCTGCCATCCTGAGAATGTTGATAATATGTTCAAGGTTGACATGTTTATTGTCTTCCTTTTTTTAACGCCCGAGTAAAGAAAGGAAGCCATTAATTTTACAGATTGGAAAATTACCTTATCAGAATAGAGACCGCGATCTTATTGCATTATTGTGATGCGAAACATTCGTTTTGACATCATTTGCGCCTCATTATGTTTCTTCTTCTTCTTCTTTTAAGAATGTTATGTTCTAATTTGTAACATTATAATTTCATTTAAGTTCTATTACAATTATTAAGAATTACTCAATTTATAATTTAGAACGTTTCTGATACAATAGATATTTTTTCCTATTATAGGCCTGTTTACATATTAAATAAACAGTAAGTTGCATAGATTATATTCTTAAACGTAGTGTATTTTTTTTACAGTGAATAACAATAGTTATAATAATATTGTATAGTTCATAATAATAATAATAATAACAATTACAATTAATTACTACTATAATGATAATTAACTATAATACGGATTATTATTAATATATTTAAAAATGTGTTTTCCCTCGTTACTTTCTTGTGGCACAGAAACCTAATTACACTTCTCACTTGAGTAAGTTTATAATCTTCTATATATGTATATATATACTACATATAGACATATTACTTTGATTTATTCAAATTTTATATAAAATTAAATATAGCGAACTTATTTTGCATCTTCATTTTCTCTCAAAACAATATAATATTTATTGCTGCACGAATTGAAAAAACTTTTTTTTTAATTTATATTAAATTCATTTGACATGTTCGATTTTGGTTTTTAATTTTTATTTCGATTAACTGTTTAATGAACATGATTGAAAATTCAATGAGCGAGACGAAAAGGGAGGAGTGTGTTTACTATACATTACGTATTCTCTGTGTCCCATTCTCTGCTCGTGACGAATACGAGAAACGTGATTTTCACATTTTCCATCGTTAATACAGAAAAAAAATAATTAAATTAATGCTGCAAATAAAAACGTTTTATTAACAAACAAAATTTAAATTGAATTTAAAATATATAGTAAATAAGAATATATTCTATGCATTTAAATTATATTCTAGCTAAAATCTCATTTTAAGATATGTCTATATTTAAATTAGTCCTAAAAGTATGGCCAGTCTTAATTTAAACTTAAAATTGTAAAAAATAAGTTCCTTCTAACTCTGAATTCACATTTCAACAATATAATTATTGAGTCGCAAAATTGTATAAGGTATCCATTTTGAATTTTAGTAATAAGAGTGTTTTTAAGGAAGTTATAGAGTGATTATATGTATATTTATTGTTTAGGTGCGCCGTGTGTTACCAGGTGAACCTATTTTTTAACCACCCGATAGGTAGATATATACAGGGAGGTATGATCAGACGGGACCAATGGAGTCATGGTCCCGCTATCCGGTCGTCCGCTAGGCTGGAGGTGAATGAACTTCAGTCCGCCTACTGACTTTACCTGCCAGGAGTTTCTTTGCTATCTCAAAGAAGAGCTTGATATGAGCTTGCTATAAACTTCTTCATCTCTCTTTCTTCTCTGTACATATATACCACTTTTCCATCTTTTCCGCGCGCGCGCACACACACACACATACCCGTCGTTCCTTTTCTCACCTTCAAAAATTATTCTCGACGCCTTCTTCTTCTTCTTCTTCTTCTTCTTCTTTTCCTTACTGACGTTTGATGACCGGTGGTTAGAAATCTGAGAAAGAAACTAACCATGAAAAATAACTGCTTTTTATGCTTTTAACTTATATGGATGTCTGGTCTAAAGTTTTTTTTTCTTAAAATAATCATACGCTTTGGAACATTCTTATATCTTCCTTCAAATTGAATTTTTTGGAAAATTATATATATTTTTTTATTGAAATTTTTTTAATATAAAATTTTATTTTTAGAAGTTTGCTGTTCAATTGGTTTTTTATAATAAAAATATATAAACATTTTTGTTCCTTTCCTTAAGACTAATGTATTATTTCAACTCGGTTTTTGAATTTATTTATAATTAACTGTAAGATAAAATTTAAAATACGTGGCTTTTTTTATTTTGTGGTTAAAAACTTCTTTCTGAGAATAGAAATGTATTAAACTCTTTCTTATATATACACGCGGGTAGTATATATTTCATGTATTTTGAAATATTGTCGTAACGATGTAGAATTTCTGGTTTTCCACTTGAATCCAGTTTACCGGTAAAATTCGTAATTCACTGAAAACATTAAAATTCTGCTCGCACAAAGTAACAAAAATTTTGTTAACAATCTTGAAAAATTTGGACAATAGGTTTTACACTCTTTATTTTGGAGGGGAAATTTTTTCTATACGCGTAAGAATTTTTTTCCTAGCTGACAATTTGAATCACAAATTAAGAATTCATAAATGAATCTCTTGAGTGTTTGTGAAAACAATGGAAATTCAAGTTTGGAAGTCGCCTTGTAGGTCGTAAATGTCAGGAGTCATATAAATTCTCACATTTATTTTGCTTCCGCAATGTCCCAAAGCTAAAAAGAGCACGAAGGAAGTGCTACCGCAAAACGGAGAACCTCCATGAGGCATGCAATGTGAAAACATGACCGTAAAATTTAACTCCTAATTGTAAAATCAGCTGACAATCTGATCTCCAACAAGGCAATTGTTTCAGCATTGAATCCGTTAATTAATGTTGACTAAAATTACCGTAGATTTGTACTTGTTTCTTTATATTTACTTTATTCTTATCTACAATTCCCACAATTCGGATCATAATAATAGTATTGCAATTCATTCCGCACTTTCTTGTAATTCTTGAATATATATATATATATATAGTATATGATGTTTATTTTTTTATTTTTTAAAAATAATCCACTTTTTATTATTAAAAATCTCTCTTAGTACATAAGCTTTCGCCCAACGACGTCGGGCCTCTTCAGATGAGAATAAACATAGTGGATTATTTCCTTCTCATAATATGTGAAATCAAATTTCACATATTATGAGAAGGAAATAATCCACTATGTTTATTCTCATCTGAAGAGGCCCGACGTCGTTGGGCGAAAGCTTATGTACTAAGAGAGATTTTTAATAATAAAAAGTGGATTATTTTTAAAAAATAAAAAAATAAACATCATATACTACAATTTTTACAATCCAAAAAAACTTTTACATCTATTACTATATATATATATATATATATATATATATATATATATATATATATATATATAAAGAAACGCTTATTATAGTTGAATTCTATACATCAAACTTTTAGTGTTATCTGTAATTAATTAATCAATGGATGTGTCGTCAGGCAATGAAAGCAAAGATTTTTCTTAACTTCACACCTTGAGATGCTGGGAGATGACATTATTCGCTTGGTAGCATGGCCGTTAGACAAAAGTGAATTTCAACCTTCACCCATCGCGGCTCTTACTTTTCCAACCCAGGAGCCCAACGAACTTTATGACCTCAATTATACGTACTCCTCGCGAGGCCTAAAGGAATTCTCCTCTCCTCAAAGATTCTAATTAAAAATACTTTTCTCATTTTTCATAATGGAATATAATTTAGGCCACTATAGCCGACTTTGTTATAATTATACTGTAACATAAAACTTTTTACTTTTGTTTTTCAATATAGCCATAATAAATAGTAAATGTTTTTAAACTTTGTAAATTATAATTTCGGTAAAAATCGACAAAAAAAAAAAAAGAAAAAAAGAAATGGGAAAAAAATAAACTTTGGTATTCAGTTTCGGTCGCTCAACTCGTCAATTATTCATGAATGATAAGAATGAATGCGTATTTCCTTTGCTAAAAGAATTGCCAGGTCCTTTCTAATGAACCTAACTAAAAATAAAAATGATTACTTGAAAAAATTTTCAAAAAGAAAACTTGAGTTAACGATTCTGAGATAATTTGAAATAAAAATAAATATTATTCTTTACAATGAAATAATGATAATTACTAAAGATGAAAAGGTCATTAAGCGATTCTCCCGCGGGAATATTCGATGTGTCTCAGTAAAATGTTATTTCCGATAATTTCTCCATTGTTGATTATCCGATTTAGTCCTAACGAGCTAATGATGATTATCTTGAGATGTGAAAAGAGTTCGTAATGACATATAGTTTCTCCTCAAGTTCAAGGATAAAATCATTTAAACTGGCAATTTTCTCAAATAAACAATTTTATTCGCTTTCTTTCGTCAATCATTTTAAGAAGATTGTATTATTGTTATTAAAAAAAACTCTTTTAAAAAATAAAATATTTTTATTCCTTTTTATAAAAACTCTTTGCTTATAATTTAATCTTTATTCATCATTTGAAAAAAAAAAGATATAAAATTCGTACGTGATTTCGAACGATGAAATAGTTTATACACCCATATTGTGTGCAAAATCATTAATAAACAGGTACATAAACCATACACTCTGGTTATTATGTTAATCATAAAGAACGTGTGCATTTTGCACGGTTGCTGTTCTCAAATCAGATAACCATATCAATATAGCCGCGCGAAGAAACAAACTTCAGTAGGCGTTTATAAAATAACTTTATAACATTTCATGACTTGAGGATTAAAACTGAAATATGGAATTTGTACGTGTGAAAATCGGAAAAAATAAATCAAAGTTGAATGTTAAATTATCAATAAATTTTTCGATAGAAGAACATTTTTTATATGTAAATCAATCTGGTGAAACATTAAATTTGAAAACAGTTCGTTTAATTTGAGATTACAAGAAAAATTTCTCACGATATATGCATAATATTGTTGAAATTGATTCTCGTAAAATTGGAGATTCACTTTTTCTCCCGTATATTTCTTGTAGAAGCCCTTTATCGGTGTGACTGTTATGTAACTCACGTTTGCAACCTGTGAGCGAACACATGCCATCGTTTTAATGTTACGAGTTACACGTTTCAAAACGCATAAGTTCTCCTTTCTTCATGCATCATTGGCTTTTAACTCCAACAACTGTTGCAGTTTACTGAACGGCGTGCTCTTTTAAACAACCTAGAAAATGTAACGAGACAAAGTGGCAAGGACACACATGTGTTTCGACTGGCGATACATAGTAAAAAAATGTTACTCCCTTTTTAGCTCGTTCTATATAAACCCGTCCACTTAACTGGAAGTGCTTTACGAAATATATGCATCTATAGAAAATGTATGACAACATTCTATAAACATACTGTTTAAATATTATATACAACAATTTTTGATATTAATAATTGATGATTAATAATTTTTTGAAAATATTGATAGAAAAAATTCTCAAGTCAGTTTTCAAATTTTCGATTTGCGTTTTGAATAAATGACAAGTTTATAATACACTATTGTTTTTTGTGTTTTTTTTTTGCGTAACACTGCACTGTCAAAGACCATTTCTGTGACAACATAAACGTATATTTAGTGTCGTGAAGGAAAACTTGTTAGAATTTTGTTTCGTAAAGCAAAAGACTTATTTCGCGTAGGCGAGTAAGAATCTGTGAATGGAGTGAGAGCGAGGAAAAGATTCGTTATGTGGTATTGCAGTTGCGTTTTCTACATTATTCACACGATGTGTGTGGATATAATACGCATATATAGAAGACCTAAATATTTTCTAAAAGGCTAAAACCATAAATATTACTCATTACGCTCAGGGTATATTGTCTGGTGGGTGAAAGTTGAAATTATTCCCTACACATATATACACACAAATGACTCCACCTTTCTGCGGGTGAATCTTCGTTCCGCAGTTGCATTTGTGTACTGCAATTTTCTTTGTCAAGTCCTATTATGCAAACTGTTTTATCTCTTTCCTGACTCCTCTCGGAAGTTGTTCTCCATTTTACTTTCATCCTCTTTCCTCGAGTTCAGGGTTATTGCACGATCT
The DNA here is from genome assembly GCF_019393585.1 of Leptopilina boulardi. Taxonomy (NCBI): domain Eukaryota; kingdom Metazoa; phylum Arthropoda; class Insecta; order Hymenoptera; family Figitidae; genus Leptopilina; species Leptopilina boulardi. The sequence goes on along the minus strand of NW_026137655.1, from coordinate 4,049,003 downwards.
GATATTATACACGCCCCAACCGTGAAAATGTTAATAAGTCATTCCTTCGTTAAACTTTTTTCACATTTACTAATTTACGTGTTTCACATTCTTGAATATATTTATACAGATTTATTTATTTTATAAATATATTTACACTATTTTTAACTAGTATTTTATTTCTCTTAAAATGTTTTGTCGAAATATTTTAATTGCTGTCAGTTGAATAATTCAATTCTTGGTATAATTAATAGTTCGTGGGAGTTATTAATTGGCAACTATTTAGTAATTGGAATTTGTTTCTGTAAATGTGAATATTTGAATCATGGAATTTCATTTTCAACTTTGTTTTCGCTTTTTATGGTATAAAACTATTTATGACACGAAAAGCGAAATTATTTAATCACTGGAAAACAATTTCGTACATATTTTTCTTTTTGTACTTGAACGTGCTTTCGTTTTTTTATATAAAATATAAAACTAGCATTTGTAGGGAGAATTTAAAAATGTATCTTAAATCTTTTTTTAAGGTAGAAGGAGTTTCTTTTCCATTAATTAATTAACTTTAATAAAGATATTAAAAATGAAATTGATATGTTTCAGATAATTTTTTTCTGCAAAAAAGGGCCAAATAATTAAGGTACCACTCGGAAGTATATATTCAAGAAAGTTACTTAATCTCTCTAAGGGACCAACGAAGCGAATATCCGCACTTTTCAAATAACACGTAATATTTATATTAACATTTTTCATTTAACACATTTAACGAAGTGTGGATCCGTTTCAACATTTAAAAAATTTCAACTTATATTTAAATTATCCCCTCTCTCTTTTAGAAATTGAAAAACAATATTTATATTGTTTATTTATTTTTATATTTCTAGTTTGATTTGATGTGGAATTTCTCGCGCAGATTAGAATAAACTTTCCAAAAAAAAAATTTTCATCTTTGCTTCAATAAATGATGTTTTTTATTGTCGTATTCTACTTGTTGTTTGAAAATTCATCAAGTAAGGAAACGTGGCCTCAATATCAAGTCTCTTGCAATTATAGAGTGATTTCGATGCCCGTAAAAGTGTTTTTATCTATATATAGTTATTTGTTTAAAGCGTCGAAATTATTATATATTTTCTTAAATTGTTCAATTTTTCGCCAACTATTTTATAAATTACTTCATTCTAGCTAGATCATGTTTATTGATATAAAAATATTTTTATTGTCGTAACCCATATTGTAACTCTATTTCATATTCTATTTCAAATTGAAAGACAGAAAAAACTAATCAATTAAAAAAATACTTTAACATTTTGATAATTTTTTAATTTTAATATATAAAAGTTGACAACAAAATAAAAAGATGGTATAAAATAAAAATAATATAATTCATTCTTAATTATAATTTATCTAATTGATTCAATTGGATATATTATACACATTTTAAACGTACATATGTACGAAATTCGAAAGAGGTCAAATTTTTATAACTCGATGCAATCAGCAGTCACGAAATATTTGCTGACTCTTTTTCTTTCGTTTATTAATGTCAAGTTATATACTTTATAAGTACTCAAGATATTTTGTAGGTATATATTATATATGTTGTCCAACAAAAAAAAGAATCGAATTTGTAGAAAGTTATTTGTATAAAACCAATGTCAAGAAAAAATTCATATATACAAATATTTATCTTCTTATTTTCTCAAATTTCGGATATTTTTATCTAGACTATACATTTTACTAATCTACATTCAATTCAAAAGGTAAACTTTACCTACAGTCATAAAGTAAAATGATAGGGAAAAAAATTCTTGTTTGAAAATGTTTTCCCCCTAGGAATATAAAATCTATATAACAAAATAAAAATTTGTTTCATTACACAGAGAGATAAAGGATTTACTTTTCAGATTCTCATTGTTCTATTGAAATTTGAAAACATCTTCATTCATTTCTAAAAAAACATCTCTGGGAATCGATTTTCAAAGTAATATGAGAGTCACTGACCCTCAATTCGATACTGTAACCTGACATGCAACTGTTGTCAACGTGTTCTTTTTTTATTATCTTTACACACTCCCGGAAATCATTGGGTTGACATTAAAATTGTAAATAGAAAATCTTATTTTAAGTTAAAACATTTTTAAAACCTTTTTTTCTTTATTGAATTTTAAATTCCGATCTAGAATCGTTTTATTTTTATTGAAGAATCAGTTTTAAATTAAGCCACGTCTTGTTTTTAAGACTAATTTAATTTTATAAGTATTTGAAAAAAGATTTGACAAAAAATTTTGTAATAAATGAGCAAGAGTGAGTGTGTAGTTTATCATATTATAAAACACGCTTTTTGGATTAGTTAAACAAAAGAAACTAAGGATTTCCTATTGTTGAAGTGCATAACAGATTTTGTCGACCAAGAGGTACTAGTGTTCTCATTGAAATTTCACAAGCAGCGTTCTCGTTACTTCCGCCCAATTTACTGACCTCGTTGATGCGAACACCATACCTACTTTTCCTATATATATACATATACAGATACACACACATTATAAAGTGAGCCTCTTCATATTGAATTGAATGACGCAGCTGCTTGATTATTCAGGTGTAAATTCAAGTTCAAATCTTATTTAAGTCGCTCGCGATGTTTACTTACACAAAAAAATCACTGCGAGAAATCAAATAATAAATGATCAATCGTATTGATTATCATCTTTGAGATTGAGTCAATATAGCTGGAAATTAACTTTTTTATGTTGCTCTTTATTATTAAGTTTATATGATACTTCAAAATATATTCATAATTTTAGAACAAATTTTTGTTCGATTCAATATAATATACTAAATCTTATGTAGTTAATATTAAATTAAACGACGTTCTCGTTTTTTGCAAAAAGAAATGCAGTAGTAACTTTATTGATTTTACACGCATCGTTGAAAATAATTGATGGTGTCATTTTGAAGAACTGTAATAAATGAAATTATATTAAAATGCATCAAGTAATTAAAATCCATGTAATTGATGATTGCATAGCTTATGAAGATGTTAAGACTGAAGAATCACAGTTAACTTAATTTCTATTTAATCAAAGTTCTTTTTTTATGGTTCATTGTTTTTAAATAAATATTTTCAAAATTGTTAATTTATTTTTTTCGTAATTGTGATGAAAAACGACAGTTTTTATGCACATTATAAAATATAATTAATTATTTTTTGTAATTGTGTATATACATTTTTTCACATAAATTACTGCTGTCTAACTTTCTTGAATTGTTTCAACAGATTATATTCATTCCAAAATGTGTCATTTTTTCTTTCTTTTCAATAATTATAATTGTCAAAACACAATGGACTTGGAAAGTTTTATAATTTTCTATAATTTTATTATAAAAAATTTCTCATCTTATGTTGAGATTTTGAAAACATTTCTTAAAAGATACAAATTATCTCACGAGATAATTCTTTTCCCTAGTAATTGCAATAGCTATAAATTATTAATATATTAAACCGAATATTTAGAATTTATAATTTTATTAAAATGAAGTTTTATTTATTTTAGGGAATATTTATGCTTCTTAAGAAATGAAATGATTGTCAATAATTATTAGCCGTGTATATCATTGTTAGAAGAGAAAGAGGACGGTTTAACTCCAAAAGCGGTTTAGCTGGCGGATCGTCGCTTAACGGCGCTGTAATTCACTTGTCGATCACCGAGAGTTAATTGAATCAGTCGGATCAACGAACGGAGAGCGACACATATATCGGACCCCCTTTTTCCTCTATGCTTTATTCTTGATTCAAGCAGTACCAAGCTCCATCCTTCTCGATCCATATAGCGTTGCTTGCCCTTATGCCTTATTATTTTATATGTGTGCACAACAGACAAACTTATACAGAGATCAAGATTCCATCCAATCAATATTTTATTATTAACGATTTGTCTTCTATAGGAAAATCTCCTAATAATAATCAAAGCCATAGACTCGCTGTGTCGATAATAAAAACTAGGTCAACTCGATTCAAATCACTAAACAAAAGAAAATATGCACTCTCCATGTCATTTGGAATTATAGGGTTGGGCAGTCATCGATTGCGTCCTGTGAGGGGAAGCGACCTTCCGTCTAATCCGTCATTAAGAAGTTTTTCTTAATGACTTTTTTTCACAAAATATAACATTATTAAATATTTACATTTTTCATTTTTTGTTATTAAATTTGAACTTGTTATTTTCTAGCGATTTCAGGCATATGTTATTTCACTTAAAAATGTATAGCAGTACTACGGCCTTTAATAAATATATTGAATGTTTTGTTGCTGTAATTTAAAAAAAATGCATAACTTTTCAATAAGTAATAATTAATGTTTCGATTTCAATTTTATCAATGATCAGAATGAGGCAGTTATGTACCGATTCATTTGCCTTCTGCAGTATGTCTTTGATTTGATATCAATGATGTACCACGGGAGTATGAACTCACAAAGTATCATGCGCCTGAGGAGTGATGACTGTACTAATTGCCTTAATTGCAACAATACTTTCATTTTCTCCAAAGCTTTCTTTTCTATTCGTCTTTTTTCATACAATGAAAATTACAGGCAGTTTTATGCGACACCTCGATCGCACTGCCAGTCCTAAGTTCGGCTTGGGATACGGGCGAGAATCCATTCCTGGTGGTGGAGGTGAAGGCTACTTCCCCTCATGGGACGGAATCGATGATGGACTTTGCACAATTTCATCATTTTTCATTTTTTTTCTTTGATGTTCAGTTTACTAAAAAAGGAATTTTTAAAGAATAATAAACTTCTTGGATCAAAAAAGTTTGATTTTTATTAAAAGAATTTTATTTTATTTCATTTTTGGAAATATTTATTTATGATGATTTAAATTGTAAAAATAGTTAAACATATTTTATTGACAGCATCGCACGCATGGATAATGAAGTTTTTTTCTTAACTATAATTATAATCATGAAGAATTTGTGTAAAAACGTGATATTTTTTTATAATTTACGTTTAAATATTCTTCCTGATGCAAATGAAAAGAATAATCACATTTTCTTCTTTTTATATACAAATAAAACGAGACTTTTTTTTAAATTTACAACTATATATGTTAAAAAAATCATCATAAATATATATTTTTTTTAATGTAAATCTTATTTTCATTTCCTTTTATAAAATACATATATATATTTTTTATTTTTCCAATTTATTCTTTGTTTCTAGGCAATTTATATGTTTATATTTGAATATATTTTTATAAATAATCCGAATCGTAACAGTAAAAATGACTTAATTATAATGCAATAATTAACAATAAATTAAATATGTTATATTAGGGTCAGTTGGGGTAAATGGGGACAAAATCGCTATTTTTCACAAATTACGTAAGTTTCTTCCTTTAAAAGGTAATATTTGCGGGTTTATTTTTTTTTAAATTGTTATTTACATTCCCAGGATTAATTTTATGCAGCAGAAAAAAATTTAGAAAAGCTTTAAATGCATGAAACTGACTGTCCCCATGTACCCCAAAATTTAGAAAATTTCATAAAATTTGGGGTAAATGGGGACAGCATAGTTTTTAAGAAAGTTTTAAGAAAAAAGTTTCCTTAAGTATATTACTGTATTAAGGGATGAAAAAACTTGAAAAAAATTTTGTAGTAGATATATAATAGTTGAACCAATTAAAAATTTTTTAATTTTTTAATTTTTTTTTTAGAATTTTGTCTCGTATTTGAAAAAAAACAGACTTAAAAATCATACCAAATTTTTTTCTTATTCCATATGACTCCTATAAAAGAAATTCACTTGAATTTTTGATTTTTGTTAATTTGGTTAATAATGACAAGTGTCCCCATTTACCCCAAAAATTTGAAAACTCAGTGTAAATGGGGACAGCTTGTCATTATTAACCAAATTGACAAAAATCAAAAATTCAAGTGAATTTCTGTTATAGGAGTCATATGGAATAAGAAAAAAATTTGGTATGATTTTTAAGTCTGTTTTCTTTGAAATGCGAGACAAAATACTGAAACAGTCTGGCTTTGATCTGAGGTTAAAATATTGACGTTGAACTTAATTTTAAAACTGTAAATTAAGCTCCAAAACCTCTTGTCCCCATTTACCCCAACTGACCCTATATAGAATTCTTTTGTATAATTCTTGAGGCATATATGTGAATATAATATGTTTTAATAATTATTTTCCGTCTTTTACTCGATGTACCATTGCTAACTGTTAGTCTACTGTCATATTGCCAACTCACTAACTGCCTCTCGATCCATGAAATCGAAGCTATCTTTTGCTCAGAATGGATAATTTATGAAAAGAGAATAATTTGACACTCCAGTGATTTGATTCGTTTTCTTCACTTTTCTTCATTTAATCCATATATTTTATTGGAATGGTGAATTTAAGCAAAAAATTTACTTTCTATTGACATAAATAATGTTTTACTATCATGTAATATATTTATATGACTTTTTAAAAACAATTTAATAGCTTTTTTTAAAAATTATTTCTTATTATTTCCCCCTATTACAAAAATAGATTATCTCCCCTTTACAGTCGTTGTGATAGTCCGACAAGAAAATAAAATATTATGTCTTACATGAAAAAAGAAATTAACATTTGCATAAAATTAAAGCAATCTTCGTGAAAACTATATGGAAAAAGTCAGTTAAAAAGAAAATTATTTTTACCGCTTAAAGCTTTACAATCACTGTCTGAATGTGGAGTAATATTATATTCTGTCCATTTCCAATATAATGTTCCTTTTTTAATACTTTGGCTCTCCTTGAACCAGTAAGATAATTATTTTTTAAGGCCGCACGTTTTCTGTCTCGAGTTCTTCACTCGTTACAGTGAATGAAGTCGAGAAGCCTTTAATTATTCATCAGTCAGGTGCAATGCACCTACATTATATATGCTATTTCACATTTTTCTCTTAAATTCGTTAATTAAGCGCATTTTTCGAATAATAAACATTTTTTTTTACCAATATCTGCTAAGTCTATTACCTATAATTGGAATATTATTTAGTAAAAAATCTTAGAATTAGTTCAAATACTTGTAAAATTAAATTTAACATTATTTTTTTTAATTTTAAACAATTTATAATTTGAAAAGTAGTTTATATTTTTAACTTTTAAAAAATCTTATATAAAAATTTGAACAATTTAAATTTAATTTTTTTAAATATGTAGGTATATTGTTTTGTATAAGAAAAATATTTCGTATTTTACTAAAACATTTGCATTTTTTTTTTTTTTTTTTTTTGTCGAATCTTCAACTCGATATTTCTCTCGTCGTTTAAAGTCTTTGTGCGATAAGGTACACAAATTTACAAAAGAATGACAAATAAACTCCAGACATGCAGGATAAACTAGCTCAAAGTAAAAATGTTTCTTCGTTTTATTCTCTTATCTGTATTTGAACTCTCAAACGCATTTTCTTCTTTACAAATTGTTTCTCTTATAATATTAGAGTGAATTTTTTGTTACAAAAGTCTTACTTTAATAAAATTTGAATAACATTATTTTAGAGACACCTGGAGTGAAGGACATAATATTAATTTTCATTAATGGAATAAATTTTTAGATTCAAGAACTAATTGGCTTCCACTTGGAAATTGCAATTCAGAGTAATGATAGAATTTACAAATGCAGATGAAATTAATGTTTTTTTTTAAATTTATTTATTTTCTGTTAACAGTTGGAATGCACCCAATCGATTAGAAATCCTTGAATCAATACGCATGCCTAGAACAAGAATTAATTTACTTGACTTGCATCTTGTGTTGCTTGTGCAAGCTTCAATAAGCTTGAGCAACGATTTCTAAAGAGCGTGACGAGAACGTAACTAATGAAAAATCTATAACCAGCAGCCCATCTTTGTCAAGAGGAAAATCTCAGTTGTCAATCTTAATTGCTCCCTTAACGACTTTTTGGCCAGATCATTAAGATCGTGTCGTTAAAATGCTTTACTAAGAAGATGTTATACGTGCAAAATTGTCGACTTAGGTATATGTAGTGAAAAATTCCAGAACTAATCGTTAACTCTGATGGCAAATTAAATTGTTTTTTCAGAGATCACTATTTGAAAATTTAATCAAGACCGGTATTTCGTCTTGGCAAAAAAAAATATAATTTAATTTTACTATTAGGTAATAAATATAAAAAAAACATGTAAAATAATTTCTTAAATTCGAGATAAAATTTCAACATTATGAGAAAAAATGAGTTAAAAGAATGGATGGAAAATATTTTACAATGTTTGAAACGGAAAATTAAATTTTACACGTTTAATATGGGAGATTTGACTTTAGCACCGAGAATATTTAATCATGAATAAGAAAAATGGTACTGAAGAGGCATTTAAAATATCCCTCAACGTATAAATTGAAAGTATTCGTGAGAAAATGTTGTTGAGTTTTACAACTTGTTGAAAATATGAAAAATTGTTTAAAGGTCGTAATATACTTTCTCACTGATTTCTAAGAACTTAAATATGCGTCTAATTTTTAAATTCGCCATTTTTAGAAACGAAAATCACTGGCTCATCTTTTCTCGCTAGCATTATTCGTTTTTGCCACTCCCATTATTTTCATTTAAGTACAGTGGTGAAAATAATTATGTAAAATAGCCCTGAAGATCGCTCTTTCATTTCTCTTTCTTGAAAAAAATTAGTTTTTCCAGACTTAGAAAATATTACTAATTTTAATAAATTTGAACATCACTTATGTAATTGTAATAAATTTCAATTTATTTCCTTTATTATTTTACTTTTTTTTATATAATTTTCATTTTATTAAATCTAAATTTCCATTTATTTTACATAATTGAATGAAATGTAAATTGTTGTTAATTTTTATAAAATCTTTATGTCCGTAAATTTAGAACTGAAAATATACCAATTAAGTTTGATTTACAACGGGGAAAAAAAATAATCTAACTATAATAAATTTTTTTTTAATTATCAACGAACAATATTGTAATCAACTTGTGCAATTGAAAGAATATATAATTAAAATGAATTTTCTGAATTCTAATTCAATCAAATTTTAAATTGCAAATTACATAAGGTATTATTGTCTGAAAGTGAAAGAAACATACAGTCTGTGCACTTGTTTGTTGCGATCATACTCCGTCTAGCTCTTTTACTATATAACCTTCAATCAAACCGTAATACATAAAATCATCCATTCAGAAAGCTGTCGTATCTAATAATGCGTATATTTTATTAACGAGAACAAGAAATAAAGTAGATTATATTAAAATGTATAAACAATAGAAATGAATCGGGAAACTCCCACTTCTGTATGGCGAAAGGATACATTATTATTTTATTCAAAGAGCTGTAAATTTTCTCTTGCTCTGAATGAATTAAAGATTTTTTTTATAAAGATTCATTGAGATGTTTTGAAAACAACCCAATTTGTTGTGTATATCATCAGGAACATAAGAATCTTCATTTTTGTCCTCAAAGAATTTTTATTCCTTTTGACAATAAAAATTGTCAGGATGAAACTAATAATTTGCTCTTTGTTCAAGTGTCATCTGAAAAGCATCCTCGGAGAATTTTTGTTCCCTCTGATAATCAAAGTCGTCAGGATGGTATCAATAATCACCCTTTTAAAAATCATCTATTAGTATAACTCTAATTGAAGAATAAAAGTGAGGAAAGAAGGAATCTAGATATGTGTAAATCGTTCCACGTGTTAAGTGACTTGAAATGTTGTCCCGGCTCTCGTAGCGTGGCGAAGGTGCTCTAGCTCTCGCTGTAATCCGCGTGTGCATTGCAAGATCAGTTATCAAAAGGCCTGTGAGCAATCTCGCCAAGTTGGTGAGCTCCAGTCAGCTTGAAACGGTGAATTGAGAGCCAACTTACTATGCACCAAGTAGGTAAAGTCAAGGAGGCAAAGAAGCCAGGCACATACGTATATATTACCTTTACTACTATGTAGGTACTCTCCTCATGCGTTCTCCCATTCTGTTTTCTGTGTGGTACCAGGCACAGACTGGCACGAGCAGTGCACTTCTCGTATAGTGCCGGAGCGGAGACCGCGTCAAGCCTTTTCCCCCTTTACTTTCCTCCCACCCACCCTCACATGTACCACCCAACAACAAGACGCAAACACCGAAAGGTGACTCGTGTCTTCGTCACCTTAAAGACCCTTTTTTTCCTTTCTTTTTTCTCCACTCGTTTAGTGTTTCATCTCTGTTTTTTCTTTTACTTGTCATATTTGTATCCTTTTTGTAACTATAACTGAATTTTTTTCAGTTCTTTGCTGGAAGACACTAGAAAAATTATTGATCGGATGAGATATTTTTTGACCAAAGGAACCTTCAAAAATACTTTTTGAAGCAAGGAGTCTGGAATTTTAATAACGAGTGTTCCTGGATATAGATGATGATTGAGTGCTTATTCACTTGATTGTACTGTGCACACATGAACAACTAACGTGGTATGATGCCAAAACTTGAAGTTTTCTTCTGTGTTGTTACACTTTCCTTTGGCAAAAGTCCATTCAACTGACATAAATGGCAATCTCGGCAAATACCAAAGTATATATTGTTGAACAAAGCAGTTTTTTTCGTTCAATTCTATTTTGAAATCAGACTTGTTTTTATTCTTCTTTTTCATTAATTTTGTTACGTGGAAAGAAATAATTATTATAACGATCACGTGATTGGAAATAAGTCACACATATTCCAAAAGTAGAATTTTTTGTATACATATACCAACATTCATTTATATTCTGGAATTTAGTTATGCATCGTTGAAAATTTATTTCAGACTCAAATCATCGTTTCAGCAACGCCTTCCCTTGCTCATCGCATGTGTTTGAATTGCAAATTTTATAGTGAGGCTGTATTTTTCTTTATTTAAAAAAAAACGAGAAAAACAATATTCAGTTCATCCAAAGCCTCTCAAACTTCGTACACAACCTTTTGCGTATACAAAAAATATATATACCAAAACAAGTAAAACAAAAAAAGAATGCCTTAAGCATTTTCCATTCATGTGAATGAGAATGTATTGTCCAAAGAGGTCCTTAATGCTCCATTCTCTCTTGAAAAGGCATCACTAACATCATTTGTCTCGACGAAAGCCACGTTAAAATCATATTGATTATCGTTTTTTCTTTTTTCACACTTGTCTTTAGAATTGAATTTTTATTCCTTTCATTTCACTCGCCGTTATGAAGAAAAGATATTAATTTTCTTTCGTTTCTATTACTAAATAGAATTTCGGACTTATAAAATTCGAACTATAAGGAATATTATTTTAATTTTGTGAATATTATACATTAATTAATAATAAAATACATTAATTGTATTCTTAAATATTAACCAGGATTATATATTCTTACTTTTAGAATAACTTTTTTTCGTTGTAAATCTTTTTGATTCACCTTCAAGAGAGTATATATATATATATATATAGTCTTCCTGAATAAATGAATGACTCGCTTGAATTTAAATGAGAGACAATCCCACTACGTAATATGACCAAAGGATAAGATATATTATGTAGATAAAAATTCTCTCCCATAATTTTTAATAATTTAATAAGTGCTCTTGAAAAAGATTCTTCTATTTTTTACTCTTCTTAAAAATATACTCAAGAGTATTTTTAAGAGTATCTAAAATCCCAACAAAGTGAACAATTTTATTATAATAAATTATCATGAGACAAACAATAATTTCATAGTAAATTTATCATCAAGTAAACAATTTTCTATAGTTTATATTATAATGAATCAAATTGCCTTATAAGGCAAAAAGGGTTTGGTATTGACAACCAAACGTTTGGTTGGTATTTAAGTAACCAAATTTTTTTTGTTGAATCAAAAAAATTTTGGTTGTCCCAATCAAACTTTAGTTAGGACAACAAAAATCCTTTTTTCTAATTTTGGTTGTGTCAAACAAATTTTGATTGAGATAATTAAAATTTTGTTGATTAAATATCAACCAAACGTTTGGTTGTCAATACCAAACCCTTTTTCAGTGTAAATATAAAATAAACAATTTTTTCACTCAATTAGTTTTGGTAATTACTTTTTCGATAATTATTTGCCTTTGAAATTGATACATATCAAATATTGATAAAAGATTCTATTTTTTATTGTCTCGAGCTCCTATTAGAACGAGGAAGTAATTTCGCGCTTGAGATGCGATTTTATGTAAGAAAAAAAGAAAAAAAACGCGTCTTTTCAAGTAGAATAGTGGAAAGTCAATTATTGATAAGCGATCGTGAATCGTGAAATGCGATCGAGTCAATTTCACGTTCCTCTCCTCTCTCTTTCTACGCGATACGGTATTTCACCTCAGGGTTAACGGCGGTTCGCTTGTCTTAAATTTGAAAACAAACCTCGCTTTCAAAGATTTATTCTGTATTGCTGAACAAGGGGCTCCTGTTTCCTCGATTCCAGTGTAAAACCCCTTTCGTAAAAGCTCATTTCTCTTTCAGACACAAAAACAATTCATTTCTCTCTACACGATTGATTCTGTTTATCCAATTTTCTACAAATTGTGTAATTGAAAACATTTTTTAAAATATTTTTTTAATTTACTTGTTTCGTTTTTTGGGAAAAAATTTTTTTCCAAAAATTAAAATACAGAATTTTAGTTTCAACTTAGTTTTAAATCTTGTTTTTGTGTTTAGAAATTAATTCTCGAAATTAATACTACGGAATGTAATTTATCGAATTGTCAAAGTCAACTATGTCGATATTCGTTTTGAATTACAATTATCGTAGGTAATTAAAACCACATCCCGGATTACGTTCAACTCACTTAACTATATATATGACATTCCTGATTAAACGACCTGTATTATTTACATAATCGATTGTGTATACCTCACGTTTGTTTGAAACTATATATATATATATATATATATATAGACAAGAAAATTGCTTTGGGGAAAAGATCTACTCACAATAAATGCATGTCGATTCACTCACCAAGAATCAAGAAATCGTGCTCCTCAACAGTCACAATTTCAAGCCACAGAATCCTTAGTAGAAGATTGGAACCCAATATTGTAAATTCAAACTCAAGAATATAAAACACCTACTTTCTCTCTTAAGGTTTCGCTAATTTATAAATCCTCTTTGAGAAAAGTCACATATCAACAATATTTTGTTATCTATAGTATAGGCAAATAATATTAGTTACTTTTGAAATCAATTAAATTAAATTAAAATTTATTTATTTCATTATATGAAAATAGAGAATGAAGACAGAAACATTTATTACACTTATGTTGAGGATTACAGAAATTGTTAAAGAATTTGTATGTGAAATAAATCCTCGATGATATAGCGTTTAATGTACATAAGATGAAAGAGGTGAATTCTCGTGGCAATAAGGCATTGAACCTTTCACCTATCACGCTATACGAATATTGTTCATTGGTTTCTATTCATCTCTGTTTTAGGCGATGGAGTTGGCTGTCCGATGGGAATGTTCAGATGTTCTGAAGGAAAGTGCATCCCATCCCTCTGGGTCTGTAACTATCAAAAGGATTGCGATAATGCGGAGGACGAGTTTCAGTCATGCCGTAAGTGCCCTTTCAGATTATCTATATTTTTCCTTTTTTTTTTTTTGAGAGAGAGAGAGAGAGAGTACCTACATAGACTTTTTGATGGGAAAGAAAGTTGATAGAATTCTCCAAGAAGACACTAAAGCAATATCATTCTCTGAAAGAGATAAATCAACTAGAAATCATTTTTCAAATAAAAAAATTGTTGCCTTCAGTTATCTTCTTTTCACGTTTTCTCACCTAATTTTAATTTTGTAACCTATTAAATTTAAGCCTAAGAAAATAAAGATTGAATATCTTTAGTGTTATTCTTTAATTTAAAGCAATAATTTTCAATTAACAAAAATTTTAATAGAATTTTTGACATATTTTTCAGTTTAAAGAATCAACGCTTTGAGTGCTATAATTTTGTAATAATTAAATAATTTTTAATCATAAGAATGCATTAATTTGTTTTAAGTTTCAAGAGAAGTGATTAGAGGAATTTTTTCTTCAAAACTTTTGCCTATTTAAAAACATTAAAACAAGAGATTTACATAAGAATCTTGATTTATGCTTTGACTTTTATGAAGCATAAAGTTGAATGCCAAGTCCAGATGTTCAGCGGATTTTCAGTCGACAAAAGTGTGATGATTTTAAACTAAGGGCTAACACTTTATGTTTTTTACATTAGTTTTGTTTCTATCATTGATGTCAGCTTAAACAAAACTTTTTTATTAGCCTTTTATTTGATTGTATAAGTTTTGCTCAATTTTTCATAAAACGTAACGGATGTTTAAATAGTAATTTTATGTCAGTTATTCCATAATATTTTTTCTTTTGTTTTATTTTGAATTTCAAATTTCAAATTTTTCATTTAATAATAGCAAATAATTAAATTAAAAAATAAAATATATTCAATTATATAGTTATTACTGAAAGTCACAAGAACTCAGAAATAGAAATAGAAATTAACTATGATTTCAAGTTGAAAGAAAATCTTTGTAAAAAAAATTACCTGTTGTCATTAGTTGCGTGGAAAACTGTCGAATTTCATAACAAATATGTGCTTGTATATTTACTTCCTGCAATTATATTACGTAAATGTCAGGCTTTTGCTATTTGAAGATAAAAAGCCGCTCAGAGTCGTTTAAAATAAAAGCGAAATTAAGATACTTTAAATAATCCATCATCGCATCATCATTATTGTATTCAAATGAGGCAGATCGATCAATGCTCTTTGTTGAGCAAACATCATTCATAAAAACGGAAATATACACGTGACTTTTTTTACACATAGGTATACAAAAAAAACGAAAAGATTCGATTCGACAAAATTACATACAAAATTATTTAAAAAATATTATTGTAAATTAAAATTAATGTCGATATGATAATTATTTTCTTATTGGAATTTTATTGAAAATATTATATTTGAAATTTTTTTTTTTAATTATCACTTGACATTAAAATTACTTAGAGACTACTATCAGAAATAACTTTTCAATTATGTTGCTAAATGATAATTATATAAGTTAAATAATTATGAAAAGAATGTAAATGTAACAGCAAAGTTAACGAATTTTCAATTATACATATATATGTAGATATCTACTTTGAAAAATTATTTTTTCCGTTATTGAATGTTTATTTTATTAAAATTTAATTAAATTCATAATTTTTCCATAACATTTTAACGAATTTTATTATTCGATTTTTTCAAATTCATAAATTCTGAATAAAGAGAAGAAATAATAAAAACGGAATAGAAAATTTTTTTAGAATTAACACCTTTCAACACCACTCATCTTTTTAATTGACTCCATTAAATTATAAAGAACAAAAAATCAAGTATCACTTGCAACGATATGTATCATTTGAGACGTGTAGAAAGTCAATGCCATTTTAGTTTTTCTTGGCATTCCTCTTAATCACACAGTAAGTTTTCTATCGATCGTACGTGACATTTGTTCACGTGAGATTTCTAATAATCTCAATTTGGCGATGAAGAAATATTTTTTAGCAATTTCTTTTCCTCTACAATTTAACAAATTTATTTAATTTCTTCTCAATTTTTTAAATTAATTATTTTTTATTTGAAGAAGCATTTAAAATTGATAAATTTGATCTTTAATTAATTAAAAATTTTTGTTGACAATATGTATATGTTTTAATTTAATGAAATATTCGAATTTTTACTTTAGTTTTCAATTTAAAACATTTTTTTCCCAATAATATTTTAAAACTCTCTGAAAATTGACTGTTTTTATATTGTTACAGAACCGCCTGAGTGCGAGGTTGGACAAATCACGTGCGGCCAGTATATCTTTAATAAAACTTACTGCATACCTCCCCATCAGAAATGTGACATGACAGTAGATTGTGTTGATGGCACCGATGAGGCCGGATGTAGTAAGTATTTTTTTTATTACGTATTCTCTCCAAAGTTTAACCCTACGATTGACACAATTACTTTCTCGAATTGTGATGATACTTCATCCAGAATATAGGCATGATTATTTTTTTTCAAATTGTTACGTCTATTCTATTCCATGCCAGTAAATGTCCAGAATCATTTAAAAGGCGTTTAAAAAATAATTAAAATTGTGGAAGGAGATTAATATTTTAGGCGAAAGCACTATTGAATTTAAAAGACTTATTAGAATAATAATAAATTCTGAATAAAATATTTTGTTTCATCTGAATTCTATCTCTAAAAAAGTATAATTGATAGTAAACTCCGGAATACAAAGGGAAAATACTAATATTATAGTTCTGAGGGGAATAAAAAAGAAGATACATAGAGATGAAAAGAGAAAGAGAGAGAGATGATGATGATGGTTCATTGCTACACCACATTTCTCGAACACTTACTCTCCTAAGCACACGAGGAATGGATAACGATAGCCACTGATCGGAGCCGGAACTCTCTCGAGGTCTCTATGCAGATGTCGAGAAACAGGTTCTTCGTGTTAACGTTTGAGGGATCATCGCTTTTTCTTCATTGCCTTGAGTTTCTTGGTCGAAATGCCTCTTCTCTCCTCAAAGATTCTCTCTAGACCTCACCAAGTCTTATGAGTTTATCCCGACATTTTGCTTGGTTACTAAACAAGTACAAAACATCGCCTGTCATGATCCTCGTTCCGGAAGATCTGACAATTCAATTGAAACACATTTAAATGAATCGAGATTCGAAAATTATGTCAAATAGTAATATAGTTTATATAATTATAAGAATTGCTTTTATATTCTCAAAAATCGTTATTCTTGAAGTTACATTTTATAAGACATATCCTAAACTTTAATATCTAGTTAGGATTTTCATATGACAGAATTTTATCAGGTCTTTTCGTTAAACCATCAAATTTCTTCTTTGTAAAGTTGACTTGCACTTTACAATCTGCAATATGAATTTTACATTATAATTTGTCGGAAATTTTGTTTTTATATTTTTTGTTAAAGCTAGCTATACTTCATTTCACGTTTCCCACGATATCCAAGTTGTGGAAAAAAATCATCGAGTACTTCGAGAGACTTTGAAGAGTCATTATAGAAAATGAATATTTAATTTACGGTTTTATTTTTTTATAAGTAGCAATTAGCATTAGTTTTTGAAAGTAATTATGTATATAGATTTTTTTATTTGATAAAGATGCTCTACAATTATAAATCTTGTGATTGTGGTTTAATTCTACTTTGGATTGGCGTTTAATATAACATTTAGTAAAGCATAATATTATGTAGAAGATGTATAGTTTTAACTTATAAAATCTCAGCAACTCTGATACTTGAAGAAATAAAAATAAGTAATAAATAATCTTCTAACTCACTTTCAATAGGTTGAAGGTATCTTGAAATGGCAATCGTTATCGCAATATTAATGTCTAGAATTTCTATTTGAAAAGAATTTTTCACACTAAAGGGGAAATTTTCTGGTTCTGGACATAAAGGGTAAATTCCGATTTTCAATATTTTACTGAATTTATTTTATTTTATCTTCTTATTTTTCTTGAGATAAAATAAAAAATTTTGTTTGAGTAAATATTCTCAGAACTTTACGAATATTTTAAGTTGATTAATTGGATATAAAAAAATAAATATAAATGAAAATTTTAAATTAAAATTTTTTATTTGAGTTTAGAGTAAATTTTTTCGTTTTGAAAAGATTGTCTCAGAAAGAAAGATAGTAATTATCTGCATTGTTATTCAAAGATTACAGGAAATGTCAGACTGAGGACTTCAGGTGTAGCGGAACGACACCTGAGCTCTGTATACCAAAAGAAAAACGATGTGACGGTTATTTGGACTGTCGAAACGGAAAAGACGAAGATGACTGTCCGACTTCAAATCCTCCATGTAGACTTGATCAATTCAGATGTAATACAACGCAACATTGCGTGGAACAAACTGCAAGATGTAATCACAGAGACGATTGTGGTGATAATAGTGACGAAGCACATTGCAGTAAGTTCAAAAATAATAAAATTTTTCATTATTTACAGTAATATTTTTTTAAATATAATTTACTTTTTAAAATCTATATTATTATCTGTATTAGTAATTCATTTATAATATTTTTTATACAAACTGATTGTATTGCCGAAATTTTTCTTTTTTTTTTATAAATCCAGAAAATATTCAAGCTTATTAAGTCAATTACTTTTCACAGTAGTTGCTTTTTTTCAGTAACCTCGAAATCGAGGTTTATATGCAGCGACTTCTTTATCCAGAGAGAACGTAATGGGGTCTACAGTCGTTTATGAGCTTGTTAAGAAACATTTGCGGCTCTGCAACGGGATCGTCATTTCCTTAGCAAATACTAAAACGACTCTAAATTCCATTCCGTCCTTTTCCAGTAAAAAAAGAGTAAACATTCTGTGAGATGACGAAAATTTCTAAACGCGATTAGGACGCATTGAAAAAAAATTCCACTTAATTATTAACACTCTTATTTTAAATACTATTTATTTGCAAAAAGCTAAAATATAATAATGAAAGTAAGACTACAATTTTTCTAAAACAAAATTATTTTAAAATTAACTAAATATAATACAAAAGTTTAACTGAAAATGGTTCATTGTAACTTTCTCGCTCAACAGATTTTCCAGATTGTACTGCAGATCAATTTCGATGCGCAAATGCACTTTGCATACCAGCGTCTTATAAATGCGACGATTACAGGGATTGTGGCGATGGATCTGATGAAGAGAATTGTCCGCAAGTGGAATGTCCCGATTCGAAATTCTTATGTCCTAAAGGTTCTCCAGGTGGGAAGCCAAAGTGTATCAACAAAACGCAATTGTGTGATGGCAAACAAGATTGTGAAGATCGAGCTGACGAATTAACTGCTTGTTGTGAGTATATATTTCATTTGTGGAATGCGTAATTTCAAAAAAAAAAAAATGTTCTCTTACTGTTATTTTTTTTCATTTTTCTGCAGCAGAAGTTCGGTCTGTGTAGAATTTATAAATTATACATATATATCTAATATAATTGATATTTGTATGATAATAATGCTCTTAAATGACTATTTTGCGTTATACATAATATATATGTATATAAAATTCTTTTTATTTCCTGATAATTCATTTTAAAAAATTTGTTTAAATTTTTCAAATATTCCAAAAATGTTCTTTTTCATAAATCTGAAATCCATATTTTGTTAAAATAGTATATATGGTTAAATAATTATTCACAATAATATATATTATGTTTCAGCAACAATTCTTTGCAATAGTTTAGGATGTCAACATAAATGTCAAGCCTCTCCAGCCGGAGGTGTTTGCTCTTGTCTAGAGGGACGAATACTCGCAAATGACTCGAGATCTTGCATTGGTAAGATTATCTAAAATTATTTCAAGATCAGTTTATTAAAATAGTTGATTATAGAATGTTTTAAATTATTTATAATAATTATTTTTCTTTTCGACAGACAGAGACGAGTGCTCGGAATGGGGTTTTTGTGAGCAACTTTGCGAAAATACTGATGGCTCTTATATATGCAGTTGCGCTCCTGGTTTTGAGTTAACTGGAAAAAATTCTTGTCGAGCATTAAAAACAAGTTCACCACTTGAATTATTATTGGCGCAAGATCGAACAATTTGGCGAATGGAAGCATCAGGTCAGAATCGAAAATTAGTTGCCAACACAACAGGAGCGAGTGGTGTTGATTTTCTCTACAATCGAAATCTTCTCTTTTGGAGTGACACGAAAACAAGGAAAATACATTCACAATCACTAAGTGGAAATCAAGCGAATTCGGACGTAGATATTTCATTGCCAGGATCATGGGTACCAGTAGCAATAGCCGTCGATTGGGTTGGCGAGAAACTCTATGTTGTTGATTCGATAGTGCAAAAAATTGATGTCTTTGAATTGGATGGACGATTTCATGGTATTGCATTAGGATCAAATCTCACTAGTCCTGCGGATATTTCACTCGATCCAACGAGGGGTTTAATGTTTATTGCTGACAGTAAACAAGTTCTAAGGGCCAATATGGATGGTACTAATACGATGGCTATCATTTCGGAAGCTGCGTATCGTGTCACCGGTGTGTCTGCTGATATTATTGCTAAAAGGATTTATTGGTGTGATTCACTATTGGATTACATTGAAACGGCTGATTATATGGGTCGTAATAGAGTTATGATTCTTCGTGGAACTCTAGTTCCAGCTCCGATGAGACTCACTCTGTTTGAGAATAAGGTTTTCTGGACTGACACAACGAAGCAGGCAGTGTTGAGTGTCGAAAAAACTGTCGGCGAATTTTCGATTTTAAATATTTTTAAAGCCAAAGATCCAAAAGCTGTGAAGGCACTTCACGCCTCTGTTCAACCGTCGGTTCCGAATCCTTGCGGAATTAATAACGGTGGCTGTCAGCATATGTGTATCGTCACGGCAGCGGCTGATCGAGATTCAGGATTGGCCTATCGCTGCGCTTGTAACATTGGCTCGAGACTGGCGGACGATCTCCGAAATTGTCAGCTCGTTCGACAATTTCTCATGTACTCACAGCAGAGATTTATCAAAGGTCGTGTTCTCGATCCAGCAATGGAAGGTTTCAGTGACGCAATTTTGCCGGTTGTTTCCAGACGAGCTCGATTTGTCGGTTTGGATTTTGACGCTCGTGATCAGTACATCTATTACAGTGACGTACTTCAAGATGTGATTTATCGAGTTCGCCAAAATGGAACCGGTAGAGAAATTGTGCTCGCCAGTCAAAACGAGGGAGTTGAAGGTTTAGCGGTCGATTGGGCGTCTAAGAATTTGTACTACATTGATTCACGGAAAGGAACTTTGAATGTCCTCAGCACGAGGAATATCACATATCGTCGTACTTTACTCAAACATCTGAAACGACCACGAGCTATTGTAATACATCCAAATCAGGGATTTATCTTCTTTTCGGAATGGGACAGACCGGCGAATATAAGCAGAGCTCGTGCTGATGGATCGAATCTAGTTGTATTCAAAAATCTCACTCTCGGCTGGCCTAATGGTCTCGCCATCGATTTCGGCAAAGATCGACTCTACTGGTGTGATGCGTTACTCGATCATGTACAACATTCCAATTTGGAAGGCACTGACGTGAAAACTGTGAATTCAAGGCTTATTAGACATCCCTTCTCCATTGCCATTTACGAAGATTGGATGTACATCACTGACTGGAGATTGGATGCGATTATTCGATTACACAAGGAAACTGGTGAGAAGGAAGTTGTTCTTGTTCGCGAACCGGACACGAATCGACTCTATGGAGTGAAGGTTTACAGTCCTGATATTCAGAAACCACACACTGATCATCCTTGTACGATAAATAATGGAGGATGTGAAAAACTTTGCTTTGCAGTACCACGAAATAGTAGCTCAAGATTTTTACCCTCACGATTAACGAGAGTTTGCGGTTGTCCTTATGGTGAGAAACTTCGCGATGATGAGATTTCGTGTGTTGAGGATCCTGAAGCCGAACCACCAGTACAGGCTTGTCCAAATACTTGGGATTTTACATGCGCGAATCAACGTTGTGTTCCACAATCCTGGGTGTGCGATGGTGACGACGATTGTTTGGATAACAGCGACGAGATGCAAAATTGCACAAAACCGACTTGCGGCACCAACGAATTCCAATGTAAATCTGGGAAATGTATTCCATTGAATTTCCGTTGTGATGCAGGCAACGATTGCGGTGATTTCAGTGACGAGATTGGTTGTCCTAATGTGACATGCGGTAGTGATCAATTCACATGCAATAATAATCGTTGTATTCCAATTGCTTGGAAATGTGACTCGGAAAATGATTGCGGTGACAGTTCGGACGAGGGTGACTTTTGCGCTGCTAAAACTTGTTCGTATTCACAATTCACGTGTCCACGTTCAGGTCATTGTATACCAAAGTCATGGGTTTGTGATGGCGACAATGATTGTTTCGATGATCAGGACGAGAAGAATTGTCCGCCAATCACGTGTCTCAGCAGTCAATTTGCCTGTGCGGATCAGAAAACGTGTATCAATGTTTCATACAAATGTGACGGTATTGACGATTGCCACGATAGGAGCGATGAAATTGATTGTCCAGCTTTCTCAGGGAATCAATGTAATCCCGAGACACAATTCCAGTGTGTTCGTTCGAAAACTTGTGTACCAAAGAGTTGGTATTGTAACGGTTCACCAGACTGCGATGACAATTCGGATGAGCCTGAGTCATGCTCCGATGTGGGCTGTCAACCAGGATTCTTCAGATGTAATAATCATCGCTGCGTGTTCAAGACTTATATCTGCGATGGAAGAGACGACTGTGGAGATGGATCAGATGAGAGTATTGAATTGCACGCTTGCAAAGCACCCGAATTTAAATGTCCGTCGAATCAGTGGAAGTGTCCGAATAGTACTAAGCAGTGTATCAATATAACTAGTGTTTGCGATGGTAAACCTGATTGTCAGAATTCAGCCGACGAGGGATTCAATTGTATTTTGGCTGAGTGCACACATCAAGATGGACTTTGCACTAATGGTTGTATTCAGACTCCTTTCGGTGCGGAGTGTACTTGTCCACCTGGTGAAGAACTCGGTAGTGATGGATTTACTTGTCAAGATTTGAATGAATGCGATCCACCAGGGAAATGTTCGCAAGTTTGTATCAATACGAAAGGCAGCTACTATTGCAATTGCGTTGATGGCTACGTCTTAGAACGAGATAAACATACTTGTAAGGCATTGAATCACAGTGCAGCGTTTCTTATTATTTCTAATCGTCACACGATTCTAGTTGCTGATCTGCAGGATCAAGCTCTCGAACGTGTGCCAATTAATGTTGAGAATGTTGTTGCGACATCGAGTAACATGCACACGGGCACGATCTTTTGGTCTGACATGAAGTTGAAGAAAATTTCGCGATTAGATCGTAGCAGTGATCCGCAAGATATCATATCGACAGGATTGGATCTAGTCGAGGGGTTGGCGTATGATTGGATTGGACAGAATCTTTATTGGTTGGATTCAAAGTTAAATACGATTGAAGTTTCCAAAGAGACGGGTGCAAATCGTTTGGTTCTTGTCAAGGAGAATATAACGCAGCCGCGTGGAATGTGTTTGGATCCGAGTCCCGGTGCTCGATGGCTCTTCTGGACCGATTGGGGCGAGAATCCACGAATCGAAAGAATTGGCATGGACGGCACTGAGAGATCGATTATAATTAATACGAAAATTTACTGGCCGAACGGATTGGCTCTTGATATTGCCAATAAGAGGGTTTATTTTGCTGACAGTAAACTCGATTTTATCGACAGTTGCCTCTACGATGGAAGTAGTCGAATTCAAGTTCTAGCCGATTCGCATTATTTACTACATCCACATTCGTTGACTCTTTTCGAAGACATCATGTATTGGACTGATCGCCAACTGAATCGAGTTCTATCTGCTCACAAATTTCACGGAATCAATCAAACTGTTGTCTCTCATTTGATTTCACAACCACTTTCGATTCATGTTCATCATCCGGTGCTGCAACCAATCACTACGAATCCTTGCGCGAATGCCTCGTGCTCACATCTCTGTCTTCTTTCACCGAAAGCGCCGAATGGCTACAATTGCAAGTGTATTGTTGGATACAAACTGTTGTCTGATGGCCGCTGCGTGGAGGAGGAAAATGCGTATCTGATGGTACTCCGTGGAACACAGATCATTGACGTTTCATTGGTACCGGGTGACATGAAAACTGGATACATCACTCCTGTGGTTGCCGTTGAGAATGGACGATTTATCGATTATGATAGGACTGATCATATTATTTATTGGCTACAAGGAAAGGATGGTGATGATGAGAATGGTACCATTTACACGACTCCGTACGGAGGTGGAAATAGAACTGAATTCCCAAATCCGAATGGAGACACAGGAATCGTTGGATCACCGTCAACACTCGCGTTCGATTGGCTTGGAAGGAATTTGTTCATTGGTAATAAATACGCTTCGAACATCGAGGCAATTAAAGTCGATGGTCCCATCAGATATAGGAGTATTGTATTGTCAAATGATGGAAAGAACACGAGTGTCGCTAAACCGAGATCAATGTGCGTTGATCCACTTGAAGGTCATGTGTTTTGGGTAGATGAGGGTGGTTTTGGTGTTCCTGTGAAAATTGGCAGGGTCAATATGGACGGAACGAACGCAATGATTCTTCTCTCGAATCTTGATAATCCTGAAGCAATAACAATAGACATACCAAGCAAAACAGTCTATTTCAGTACCTCGAGAGCGATAAGATCAATGGGAACCGATGGTCAAAATCTCCGAACTATTCTCACTGAGATTAACAATTTGATCCTTCCGAAAGCACTTGCCGTCCATGACAATAAACTCTACTATTTGGATCCAAAATACGAAAAAATAGAACGAGTCAATCTACCAAATGGTGATAACCCAACTTTGATCATGAACGGAGAAGTTGATTTGAAGACGCTTACTATTTACAAAAAACGTGCAATTGGCTCACACTCGTGTCTCGTGATTAATGGAGCCTGTGATCAGCTTTGTCTTCCATCAGCCGGTGGAACGAGAGTTTGTGATTGCGGCGTAGGCTATAGAAAAACAGGAGAGCATCGATGTGAACCTTTCAAGACATTTGCAGTCGTCACTCAGCTTGACGTTGTTCGCGGTTACAGTTTGACTGATTCCAAAGAGGCAATGGTTCCAATCGCCGGAATTGGTCATCATATTTTACACGTGGATGTGCATTATGCAAACAATTGGATTTACTGGGCGGAATTTAATCGTGGCTATTGGAATGGAATCTTCCGTGTGCGACCTAATGGTACACAATTGGAACACATTGTGAAAAGTGGCGTTGGATCGAATGGAATACGAGGATTGACAATTGACTGGATCGCTGGCAATGTGTACTTTGCCAATGTCTTTCCACATGATAATTATGTGGAAGTTTGTCGCCTTGATGGAAGCAATCGGAAAGTTTTGGTCAAAACAACGACAGATGCTCCACGAGAACTTGCCGTTAATCCCATCAAGAGAATCCTTTATTGGATTGACTATGGACAATATCCGAGAATTGGAAGAGCAAATTTGGACGGCAGTAATTGGACAACATTAATCACAAGTGGAATCAGCACTCCTCGTGATTTGACAATTGACGTTACCACGAACGACGTCTATTGGGTTGATTCCAAGCGTGATATGATTCAGAAGGTCTCCTATTCAGGCGGTAATCGGGAAATCATTAGACAAAATTTGCCAAATCCAATTGGACTAGCAATTTTCGGTCCTGATATGTATTGGGTAGATCGTAATCTCGATACCGTTTTCAAAGCAAGTAAACTCGCTGGTAACTACAGTCTTCCATCATCAATGAGAACAAATCTTCAGAAATTGAGAGATATCGCAATTTTTGATCAATCCGTTCAACCGATGGACGAGAGTAATCCCTGTGCACGAAATTCCAATGGTGGTTGTGATCAACTCTGTTTTGCTCTTCCACCAGAGAGTCACATGCAAGTCAAGTGCGATTGCGCCACAGGAAGATTGGCATCAGATGGCAAAAGATGTGAAAATGTGGACGAATTCCTTGTCTTTGCCACAAGAACTGAAATTCGTGCTATCAATTTAGATCCAAAATCTACGAACGTTCCATTCAAACCTATTGGTAATTTGACAAATGTCGTTGGTGTTGATTTTGATTATCAGGATAAAAAATTATTCTTCACACAAATTCGACCCTGGGCGATGATTGCCTGGCTCAATTCAGACAATCCATCATCGATGAAGCCCGAGAAGATCATCAGTAAAGGCATCAATCCCGAGGGAATCTCTTACGATTGGACACAGAGAAAGGTCTACTGGACCGACTCGTCAAATAATAGTATCTACGCAATGAATATCGATGGTAAGGATTTGGTGATGATTGCGAGAGTCGATCGACCGAGGGCAATTGTCGTTGATCCTTGTAATGGATCATTGTACTTTACCGATTGGGGACGTTTCGGTACATCGGGCAAAATCTTTAGAACAAGCATGGCGGGATCTTTGAAGAAAGCCATCATTGACAAGGATCTTTCGCAACCGAGTGGACTTGCAATTGATTATGAGGAGAGAATGCTCTACTGGACCGATGCTGTTCGCGAGAAAATCGAGAGATCTGATCTCAATGGTAAAAATCGTCAAGTTCTTATCGCGGCTACAATTTATCCATTTGCAATCACAGTGTTCAGAGAACACATCTATTGGACTGATCTTCAACTCCGAGGGGTTTATCGTGCCGAAAAGAATACGGGAGCAAACAAAGTGGAATTAGTCAAGCGCCTTGAAGATTCTCCCCGAGATCTTCATATTTACTCCCCCGGTAGGCAGCAATGTAAAGTGAATCCTTGCAACATCAATAACGGAGGCTGTGATCAATCCTGTCATCCAGGTCCGAGCGGCGTTGCTGAATGCAAATGTGACGACAATAGCCGTCTAGTCAATGAGGACAGAATGTGTGTTTCGAAGAATGTCACCTGTGATGGTAATAAATTCGCCTGCAGAAATGGTCGATGCATCTCGAGAATGTGGGCCTGTGATGGTGACAATGATTGTGGTGATGGCTCTGATGAAGATACGAATTATTGTTCCTATCATTCTTGCAGTCCCAATGAATTCCGATGCAACAATGGTCGTTGTATCTTTAAATCGTGGAAATGTGATCACGAGAATGATTGTCGTGATGGTAGCGACGAGGAGGGTTGCGTCTATCCTCCATGCGCTGCTGGCGAGTTCACTTGTGCCAATTATCGTTGCATTCCACAATCGCAAGTTTGCAATGGTGTTAACGATTGCAAGGATAATGTCACATCCGACGAGACACACGAACGTTGTCCAAGGAACACCACTTGTCCGGCTAATCATTTGAAATGCGAGAAGACAAATATTTGCGTGGAGCCTTACTGGCTCTGCGATGGTGACAATGATTGCGGCGATAACAGTGACGAGAATCCACTTCATTGCGCTCAAAGAACATGTCCACCAAACAGTTTCCGCTGTCCGAATCATCGATGCATTCCTGCTACTTGGTACTGCGACGGGGATGACGATTGCCTCGATGGTAGTGATGAACCACCGGGTTACTGTCAGTCCGAGGGAAGAACATGTTTCGGTGATCTTTTCACCTGCGACAATGGGAATTGCATTCCGCGAATCTATATCTGCGATGGTGATAATGATTGTCTGGATAATTCCGATGAAGATGAGAGACATCAGTGTAATGATCGGAAATGCGACGAGGAAACTGAGTTCACTTGCACGGCGAATAAACTCTGGAATCGTGCACAGTGCATTCCGAAAAAGTGGTTGTGCGACGGTGATCCTGATTGTGTAGACGGTGCTGATGAGAATGTAACCCTGCATCATTGCCCAGCACCGACACCTTGTTCAGAGAATCAATTCGCCTGCACAAACGGTCGGTGTCTCAATAGAAGTTGGCTCTGTGATCATGACAATGATTGCGGTGATGGTAGCGATGAGGGTAAGTTCTGTCACAATCGATACAAGACATGTACGGAAAATGAATTCACTTGTCAGAATTTCAAATGTATCAGAAAACAGTTCCATTGCGACGGTCAAGATGATTGTGGTGATTATTCGGATGAAGTTAATTGTCCATCGAAGAAGAAGAACAGCACGTGTCCGAATCCTGGAGAGTTTATGTGTGCAAATGGAAATTGTATTGATCAACAACTGGTTTGTAATAAGGAACCGGATTGCGCTGATGAAAGTGATGAGCCAGCTCACTGTAATGTTGATGAATGCGCTCGAGTTGAATTGAATCAATGTGGACATCGTTGTGTTGACACTCCGACGAGTTACTATTGTGAATGTAATCCTGGTTATAAACTTTTGGATGATGGAAAAGCTTGTGCTGACATTGATGAATGTATCGAGACACCTCAGGTTTGCAGTCAACAGTGTGAGAATACACCTGGTCATTTTTACTGCAAGTGCAATGAGAAATATTATGAGCGTGCGGCTGATGAACACACGTGCAAGCGACGAGATAAAATTCCACCGTGGGTTATTTTTACAAACAAATATTATGTGAGAAATATGTCAGCGGACGCGAAACAATATGCACTGATGCATCAGGATTTGGTTAATGTCGTCGCACTTGATGCTGATTATGCCGAGGAAATGTTATACTTCTGTGATGTGACTGCTAAGACAATTTATCGTGCACCAATCGCTGGTGGTGAGAGACAGGCAATCATTCGCCATGATAGTCTTGGTTTGGAGGGAATTGCGATCGATTGGGTTGGAAGAAAGCTTTATTGGCTGGATAGACACGCGAAGCATTTGGATGTTGCCGAATTGAATGGAACAAATAGAAAGACTCTACTTAGTGGAATTTCGGATCCAAGAGCTATTGTTGTTCATCCGGGTACTGGACATTTGTATTTCACGTCTTGGCATCTTCAGGCGTATATTGGAAGAGTGGGAATGGATGGAAGTAACTTAAAACAGATTCTCAATTGGGAGGATGATATCGCTTGGCCGAATGCTTTAACAATTGACTATTTTACCGATCGAATATTCTGGGCTGATGCTCATCTTGATTACATTGCTTTTGCCGATTTGGAGGGCAAAAATCGACGAATTGTACTTTCTGGAGCTAAAGTTCCACATGTTTTTGCGATGACTGTCTTTGATGATCACATCTATTGGACCGATTGGAACTTGAAGGCTATCAGCAAGGCTGACAAATTCTCAGGTGCTCAAATTACACTTTTGAGAAATACGACTCATAGACCTTATGATATTCATGTGTATCATCCGTTACGTCAACTTCCCTATCCAAATCCTTGTGCGCAAAATAATGGCGGCTGTTCGCATTTGTGTTTAATTTCTCCTCCAGCAAGTTCATATTTATTGGAAGGCTACGGTCGTCCTGGAATGACATCGTTCAAATGTATGTGTCCCAATCAGTTTATTTTGGATAAAGATAATAAAACCTGCATTGCGAATTGTACGACTGGTCAACATCGATGTGGCGCACCTGATGAGAAATGCATACCTTGGTTCTGGAAGTAAGTTTTAGCAAATTAGTTATTTTTTTAATTAAAATAATTATTATTTTAATAATGGTTTACTTTTTAAAATCTATATTAAGCTTCAAACTAATTACTGGTTTTCTTGCAGATGTGACGGTGAAAAAGATTGTAAAGATGGTACAGATGAGAGCAGTTGTCCAGCGAGAACTTGTCGAGCTGGAGTATTTCAGTGTGCGAATGGAAATTGTGTTCCGAGTAACAGCGTTTGCGATGGTATCGACGATTGTAAAGATAACAGCGATGAAGGCAATTGCTCATTGGAATGTTCCGCTTTGGAGTTCAAATGTAAATCAAGTGGACGCTGCATTCACGAATCTTGGAAGTGTGACGGTGACGCTGATTGTAAAGACGGAAGTGATGAAGATCCAGCAATTTGTCGTAAGTACAAACTTTACAATCTGAAAGTTCCGAATAACTACATAAATTTCCTTGAAATTTTAAATAAGTAAAAACAATTTTTGTCATAAATTCCATGCGTTAATTTAATGTTTTGTGACATTACAGACAATAGAACGTGTGATCCGAACACTGAATTCAGTTGCAAGAATGGCAAATGTATACCGAAATTATGGATGTGCGATTTCGATAATGACTGTGGTGACGATAGCGATGAACCTGCATTCATGTGTCGACAGAGAAATTGTACAACAGGATGGCAACGTTGTCCAGGTCAAGCGAATTATCGTTGCATTCCCAAATGGCTATTTTGTGATGGTAAAGACGATTGTCGTGACAATTCGGACGAAAAGCCAGAAAGTTGTCCCGCTTGTGACAACAATACGGACTTTAAATGCGCAAACAATCGATGCGTTCCCAAGCAATGGCTGTGCGATTTTGCTGACGATTGCGGCGATGGCAGTGACGAGGCTGAGGCAATTTGCAAGGACAAATATCGTAAATGTTCTGAATCAGAATTTCAGTGCAAAAACGGCAAGTGTATTGCTTCTAGGTGGCGATGTGATCACGAAGACGATTGCGGTGACTCGAGCGATGAACGAGATTGTCAGAATTTCAAGTGCAAGGTACTCAAAATTTAAATTCTTACAAATCATTGAAATGGAAGTAATAAAATTATTTAAATTTAACGAAATAAAATTTCTTTTACAGAATGACACGTATCAATGCAACAGTGGCCACTGTATTGCATCTTATTTACGATGCGATGGCGCAAGAGATTGTCACGACTTCAGTGATGAAATTGGATGTCCCGCAAGATATCCTGGTGGAAAATACTGTCCACAAACACACTTCCAATGCGATAATAATCTCTGCATTTCACTTAATGACAGATGTGATGGAACTGACGATTGCGGTGACGGCTCCGACGAAAGTATTAGCATGTGTGGTAAGTTATTTCGTTTGTTAATTTACAAATTTTTTAATCTATTAATTAATAATTATAATTATTTTTAAGTAATTATTAAACAACCATTAGTTAATTATTTATTTTAATTAATTTTTAAAAAAACAGACAAGTTTTCATCATCTCTTTTCTATTATAGCAACGTTCCCGTGCGATCCGATACGAAGATTCTTATGTGCCAATCATAAATGTATTCCCAAGTATCAACTTTGTGATGGCGTTGACAATTGTGGAGACGGTTCGGATGAAAATAACATGACTATGTGCGCGGCCAGGATTCGAACTTGTGATCCAATTTCGGAGTATCAGTGCGCCAACAAACATTGTATCGACCGTTTGAGAGTTTGCGATTTGACTGACGATTGTGGAGACAAATCTGATGAATTGGGATGTCGTAAGTTATTTATTTCCTATGTCTCATAAAAATCAATCATCAAATTATCCATTTATATTTATTTGATATTTACTATTAATAATTTTTTGTAGATGTAAACAAACAATGCTCGGATCATGATAGAGGCGGTTGTTCGCACTATTGTCAAAATATCACTGACAATCGATACATATGTGCCTGTTATCCTGGGTATATCATTTCAAAATTGAATAATAAGCATTGTGAGGACATTAACGAGTGTTTAGAAGGTACACATCAATGTTCGCAATTGTGCACAAATCTTAATGGAACTCACGCTTGCTCGTGTCGTCAAGGATTCAAACTCTCGGATAATATCAGTGGAGTGTGTCGTGCAGAGGAAGTCAATGCATTGGTAATTTATGCAAATGGCCCTGAAATTCGGGCACTCGATATCCATAAACGCGACGAAATACCCGTAATAACGAATGAGAAACGTGTAAGTGCCATTGATTTTGATCCACGAAAAGAATATGTCTATTGGATCGATGGACATGATAATCGAATTAAACGTTCATTCATGATTCACGCAAATAATGGCGACGCTAAAATTGGATTTGCCCAAGACCTTAATATTCAGTGTAAGTTCTTCATAGTTCAATCTATCCAATTACCGCCTATCTTTTTCTCTATCACTCTTATATTTCATAGTTTAGATATTTTTAAAGTATATAATATATTTTAATTTGTATATTTTAGCACACAATTATAGAGCAACAAGTCTGGCAATTGATTGGGTGGCTGAGAATCTCTATTGGACGGAAGTCGACGAGACGAGTTCGCGTCTTGAAGGACGAGTTGTTGTGGCAAAATCTGATGGAAGATATCGACGTAGTATCGCTCAAGTGGAAGAACCAACTGCTGTTGTTGTTGATCCTCAGTTAGGAATTTTAGTTTGGGCTGACGCTGGTTCATTATCGAAAATTGAGGGCGCCTGGATGGATGGCAGTAAACGGAGAGTTTTAGTGTCCGATCGACTGGGAAGACCGTCAGCGCTTGCTATTGATTATGCAATGGATCACACACTTTATTGGGCCGACAGTAAATTAAATACCATTGAATCGATTCGATTGTATGGTGCCAACCGACGTGTGATATTAAAAGGCGCAATGTTGAAGCGTCCGGTGTCAATCGATGTGTTTGAGAATATTTTATATTGGACAACGAGAAATAGTGGCGAACTGATTAGACAGGATAAATTTGGACGTGGTGTTCCACATACAGTGAAAGCGAATTTGGAAACTACTGGTGGCGCAAAAATTTATCATCGACTCAGATACAATACAACATTGATTGATCCATGTGTCTCATCGGGATGTACTCATCTTTGTGTGGCAATTCATGGTGGACATAGATGTCTTTGTCCGGAAAATAGTCGACCAAGAGAAGCGCACACGAGTCAAATACATTGTGACGCTACAGAGGAGAGACCAAAACCAGCGCCGAGAATTTGTCAATGTCAGAACGGTGGTTTCTGCTCGGAAGCTGAAAATAATGAATTGATATGCGAGTGCCAAAATGATTATCAAGGCCAGTATTGCGAGGTGCTTCCGGCTTCGACGCGATCTGGAAGTTCCACTGCCGCCATTGTTGTTCCTATCGTTGTTTCTATCTTGGTGTTGCTTGGTGCCGCTGCCGTTATTCTCGTTCTCAAGAAACGGCCGTTGTAAGTAGATTTATATTTTATTTTCTACCTATTTATTTGTAATTTATTTAAATTAGAGAAATATAATGTGGTCCATTTTTGTAGTGGTAAACCAGGTGGACTTGCCAGTCTAACCGGTGCTCAAAGCGTCTCCTTCAGACAAGGAAGTAATGTCGAGTTTGGCGGATCATCGACAGAGCGAATGGTATAATTTTTTACTAAAATTAATT
Organism: Leptopilina boulardi; assembly: GCF_019393585.1. Taxonomy (NCBI): domain Eukaryota; kingdom Metazoa; phylum Arthropoda; class Insecta; order Hymenoptera; family Figitidae; genus Leptopilina; species Leptopilina boulardi. The sequence continues at coordinate 4,016,265 of NW_026137655.1, read as the reverse complement.
TCTTTTTAATATTTTATTCGTATAAATACTAATAATAGAAATGATTAAGTAATGATTGATTACAAAATTCAATTTAACTGGAAATGTTTATATTTTAAAAAATAAATATTTAAAATAATTATTTATGTGGTAAATATCATGTTTTTTTAAATTAGGAGCCACTCGACGTAGAATACAACCTTACTGAAGTAAACACCAAAAACAGAGACTTTAGTAATCCAATGTACGACGCTGTAAATTTGGAAACTGGTAATACTAATGGAACCAGTGGCAGCGGTATTTACGAAGTTCCTGCGGAAATGAAACCTTCCAGTATACAACACAAAGAAGCACCGCAACTTCACTTTAAGAGACGCGAGTTAGATCCAACGCCCATCGATTCGGGTAAAGACACTCAACAATTAGTGGAAGAGGACAAGTCAGAGTGTTAGTTTAAAAAAGTACTTTTCCATCAATTACTATTGTGCCTTTGATCTTGAATTTATCAACGTGCACTCAAAAAAACCAATTAAAAAAATGAAAAGAAAAGAAAAAAGAAGAGAATACTCGAGAACTCTAGTAAGTGAAGTTGCTTGAATTTTGAAAAGCAATTGTGATTGTAATCGCTTTTAAATGAGTTTTAGAGCGAATGGTGAACGTTTTAAATAAGTTTTTTATACAAAAGATTTTAAATAATGTTTTTTCTTTTAATTTTTACGTTTTTAATCAAAGTTTTTATTCAAATAAACGGATCAACGTGAGAATTTAGAATTTTTTTCTCATTATAAAGTGTCATAAAAAATACCCTTGTTGGTACCGTTTTTTGTAATTTCGAAATCATTCAAAACTCGGATAAATCTGACATTTAATCTATAAAAGTGCTTTTTTATTTCGTTACATACTTATATAATATTTTACATAATAGATTAAAGTTTTTTAAGCATTTCATTCTAAAGTACTACACATTAGAAAAGAAAAGAAAAGAAAAAAAAACGAAAAATTGTTCAATAAAATTGACAATGAAATGGCAGATTTTCCCGAGAGAAATGAAAATTGTCTTATAATATAAAGAGGACCAGACAATTTTTATTTAATAATTATAATTATAATAAGATGTAAAGGTAACGATAATGATAATTACCGTTGTAGAAAAAAAGCTCGAGATCAGACTGCAATAGGCAGAGAACGATCGTGTCATTTTTTAGGTGTGATTTGTAAGTCTTGTACATAAAAAAACGTAATAATAAAAAAAAGCGCAACACATTCCATTTACACTCAACGTTCTTGATTCAAGAATCATAAAGGGTGTAGTGATAGCGTATAATGGCGTGAAAGTGTTTATTTACAACGAGGGTACACATGTAAGTAGATGCAAATATACACGGGAACATAAATTTGTATTTTTTAACAAGTATTTTTGTATGAAAGACGAGGGAGAATTGATATTAAGAGAGTTTTTGATCCATTGACAAAATTTCAAAATAAACATTTTTTTCAGAATATTATAAAAAAAGATTTAGAATAAATTTCTGCATATTTAATCTGAAAAAATTAGTTATTAAAATTATTTTAAAAATTTAATTGAACTCTAAATTAATTACTGTTAATTTAAATTAAAATTTTTAAAATAATAATCAATTATTTAATTTTTAAATATTTTGTTTTTACTGAAAGTTTGAGATAATGTCATAGGATTAAAAATTCTTTTAAAAAAATAGTGACCAATCAGGAACAGATAAATAGACACGTTGTTTATTTTATTTTTTTTTATATATAAATGGTGAATGAATTTTGTCATCGCGCGATTTGTTAAAAATCTTTATTATAAATGTTAAACTGGACGATTGGTTACGTTATATAAATAAATGTTTTTTTTTTAATATAGAATACGCTCAGAATATTATTGATCGGCCACGTAAAGATTATTGTACATTTTCTTTTATTAAGTAATATCAGGTGCCTCGGCGAATTGTTCGATAAACAAATGATTGTTTAGGTTTATTTTGATTGTTATATTAACATCACAATATGATAGAAGTCAATGAAAAAAAAATGTAAATTTATTAACTGCTGAAATTAATTCTTTAAAAAAATATATTTTTTTGAATATTAAAAAGGAGCTTGAAAACATAATATAATGAGAACGATGCGCTGTTGTACCTTATGCACAAATAATTATATAAATACTTGTTGATGAATTTCTTGTTAAAATTGACTTCGATCTGGGCAGGGATCCAGAGTATTCAATTAATATAATAATTATAATATATCAGTATTTTGTGAGTTGACAAAATAATAATTGTTAATATATTGTGCAAATATTGATACCGTCCAAGAATATATTTTTAAGGATAACAAATAAGTTTTCCCTGTACCCATATCGACCAGAGAAACACGATTACAAGAGATGTACATATACTATACGTATAATTAAACAAACAAAACAAAACAAATATACAAAGAGAAAGAGAATATAATTATATTAAAAGTGTATGTATATTCAGACTTATATTTTAATGACAGATAAAACTTATTTATATGACTGAATTATTATTACTTTTATTGTCTTTTAATGTTTAAAAATCTATTTGAAGGATTTAAAATATAAATATATAAGTATATAAAATAGTAATTAATCTACTAATATTTAAAAGAAAATTCAAATTATTTATTTAAATCTAAATATGGCGGGAATATTTTCAGTGGTACCAAATATAGACAAGTAAAAATTGACAGTTCATCAGGTTTGTCAGCCTGGTCAAACGTTCTAGAAGACGTGTAGAAGCAATAAATTTATTTATAATTTTTAGTATATGGTTTTTAAATTTATTTTTATGTTATGTGTGGTTAGTTAAATTAGTTGAGTATCAATAGTAACTGTGATAAATTATTACTATACGGGAATAATATAAGGTGATCTTATTTTATTATAATAATTCATAAATAAAATACACGTTTCACGTTTTTAGAGGTTATGTTCAAAGTATCCGGCATATTTGGACAAGGAAAATTTTAAAAAATACAATGAAGTTGTTAAAGAAATCAATATTTACTAATTATAAGCATAATATTTACAGTAAGTTTAATTCACAATTTTATATAAAAAATAAAATCAATAAGTATTTAAATATATATTAATCAAAGAAATTTCCTTTAAAGGTAAAGCAATTTTAAAACCTGTTTCATCAAAATGGAACGACTTGCGACGTTTAACGGGAACTGAGAACAAAGTTCTTACAAAAAACAATGTTTTTACTAATTTTAAATTTATAGAATATCCAAGTTCTAAATCGCCTTTTCTTGTCAGAGCTTATGAAATAGACAAGGAACTTCAAAAGGTCCTATGCTTTTTATTATATTAATAATTAAATTTTAATTATTTTTACACGGCGCATTATAAACAAATATTTATTGTTTATAATAATACTCTAATGTAATGTATATTTTTTTTGAATTGAGACATTTATTTTTAATTCGCATAGGGTAATAAGAAACCCTTTGAAGAAGTAATTAAAGGAAATGTTGGTGATGCAATTGCAATGGGTCAAAAACCAATTACATTCCTCCGACAAGTTTTGGCTCTCGCAGTTTTGCCTGAACTTTTGGAGAATCCACAATATCCAGAGGATGCAAAAGAACGTGTTAGGACAATTTTGAAAAATTGTAATGGCGGCAATGTTGGCTCTTATTCAGCATCACCTGGAATTGAAATTATCAGAAGACACGTGGCGAAATATATTGAAAACAGAGATTGTTTTCCCAGCGATTATAACAATATTATCCTCTCAAATGGAACCTCCGATGGAATTAAAGTGCGTGCATGATATTTTGACAAATTATTTACCAAATTTTAATTATGCATGACTTTCAAAAAAGTTAAAAATATTTATTTTTCAAAATTTTAATAAATTAAACGATTGAAAATTTTTAATAAATTTGGTTTTATTTTTAGTCATTTTTGAAACTTTTTAATGAACCAATTAATGGAAAGCCATCAGGAGTTATGATACCAGTTCCTCAGTATCCACTTTATTCAGCAATATTGGAGGAATATGGTTTATATCAAATTGGTTATTATTTAAACGAGGAAAATAAATGGTCCCTGGATATTAGCGAACTCGAGAGAGCTTATCAGGTGTCTGAAAAAATTTGCAGACCACGAGTATTAGTTGTGATAAATCCTGGTAATCCAACTGGTCAAGTTTTGTCACTTGAGAATATTCAAGATATTATTAAATTTGCACACAAACGTCGTCTTTTCTTACTGGCTGATGAAGTTTATCAAACTAATATTTATGGCGAGAATTCAAAATTTCATTCGTTTAAAAAAGTCATGAATGCAATGGGTGAACCGTATTCTGAAATGGAACTTGCGTCTTTTATGTCCATCTCAAAAGGTTTATTTATTTCTTAAATATTTAATTTATTATTAAATGTAATAGTGATGCAATATGTAATTGATTAATTATTAAGTTAATTTTTATTTAAAGGAATTTTTATAAATTATTTTCTTGTTACAAGGTTATACGGGCGAATGTGGTCTTCGAGGTGGATATGCAGAGATAGTAAATATGGATTCCGATGTAATGTCTATTTTTTTAAAGTCCCTTTCGGCAGTTTTGTGTCCAAATATTTTGGGACAAGTTGCAATGGATGTGGTGGTGAATCCTCCAAAACCCAATGAACCTTCGTATTCAATTTTTATAAAGGAAAAAACGGAAATACTAAATTCATTAGCCGAGAAGTCACACTTAATGACTGATACTTTAAACAGTATTCCTGGTTATAAGGTATTTTTTACTCGGAAATTTTATTTTCAAATTTATATTTCTAATTTAACTATTTATTGACTTAATTGCATGTAAAAAATCTAATACAAGACATAATAAATCCCAGGTGAATCGAGCTTTGGGATCGATTTTTGTTTTTCCAAGAATAGATTTTCCAGAAAAGGCAATCGCTGCCGCAAAGGCCGTTAATCAATCACCTGATTTATTTTACACATTCAGATTACTTGAGGCTACTGGAATTTGTGTATTGGCCGGATCTTGGTTCGGTCAAAAACCTGGAACTTATCACTTTAGAACAACAATTTTACCTCAAAGAGAACGGGTAACAAAAATGCTCAGCTCCCTGAAAGAATTTCATTTAAAATTTTTAGAAAAATACAGTTGATGTCGGCTAAGAAAGTTTGAGGAGGAAATACTATATCAATTAAACAATAATAATTATTATAATTGAATAGTAATGAAAATCCATCAGGATTTTATGTTAATCAAATTTTAAAATATAGTTTATTAATCGTTATAGAATCAAGTTTAAATATTTATCAAGATTCCATCGATAATTCAGAAACTTCATTACCGACTTTCAATATATAAATAATGCTATTTAGTTTATCACGAGGATCGTGAGACTTGTCTGCGTCTTATTCTTCTCGCGACACAACAGATCGTATTTCTCACATTGACGGAAAATTAATGATTAACAGCATTACACAGTTAACTAGAACTAGTTTTCAGTGACCTCAAAATTTCAAACAGTTCTCAAAAGATTCAAAAGTTACTACTGACACGAATATAATCAAGACACATTTGTATATAACATTACAATAGTAATGTTTTGAAGAAAGCCATCTACAAATAAAACAAATTACGGTAACTACTTGTTTATTTTAATCTCTATATAAATTTTTGTTTTGTATTAAAAGAAGTTTTTATCTTCTTAATCATTAAGTTTGATAGTTGAGAAATTGATAACAATTTGTTATGCATGTTTTGCTCCAAAAATTATTGATAGTATAAAATAGCTCATTAAAAGTTTTATTAAATTTCCAAAAAGAATGAAAAAGTTTAACCGGTTTTTTAAAAATTACAATTATTATTCAATTTTTTGTGGATTTTTTAAATGTATATTAAATTTTTATGTGCAGACTAATTCATATGTGACGGTTTCGTGTTTTTTTTTTAATTCTTTTTATACATCATTTAACTCGTGACCCAGAAATAAACACTTCCAAATATCATCTGAGAATAGGTTGTGGTTATACATATGTATGTAAAATCCGGGAAATTGTTGAGTTGTATAAAAGTATAATGCCAGAAAAACGACTTTAAAAAGAAAGCAGGTATAAATTCTTATGTAATGAATTTACACTTTTATTCACGTTATAAAGATCTTTTAAAACAAAGTATATTTTTTTAATTAAATTAAAAAAAAGTTGTTTAAATATTTTTCAATTATTTAAACTTGATTACATTATAAATGGGTTGACAATAAATGACAATAAATTTCTATATTTATTTATAGGTAACTTTTACTTTTTCTCCCACGTGAATAAATTAACATCCCGGCAAATCACGTAACGCCTGAATAATATCAACCTTCATGACTGTAGTGAATTTGGCATTAACATTCGTGACAAATTTTTTTTTAATTGTTGACAAATAACAGATGCATAATAGTAACAAAAAAAATTATTAATATATATTATTTTGAATAATTTATTAGTTTATTTTCATTTATTTAAATTGATGAAATTAAAAATATATGGTTTTTGTTTTAAATTATGTTTAGTAATGTTTAAGAAAAATAATTATCCAATATATTTAAATGTTTTTATAAGTTTATGAAAGAGATACGTAAACACTTTTATGATAGAAATAGAATTAGGTTAAAAAAAGTGGATAATATTATGTCTAATTAATAAATATATTATAACGGCTTTTAATAGTGATTAATATTGATTTGAGAGTCGGTACAAACTGCAAAGAGCGTGACCCTTACAAGTTTGATTTTAAAAATAAAATAAATATTCTCTCAATCTGATTCCATTAAATTCAGTTGTCTTCAGAAAGTCAATGTTAAAAAAATATAATTATGTGTTGTTGGTTTAGAAATGTTTACTAAAATCTGTAAAACTAAATTTTTATTGCAGGTCAATGAGATAGATGTGATTGGAGATAATTTAAGAGCTATAAAACTCAATGAAGTTTGAAGACGTTGGAATTTTATATATAGGAATACACTGGAACCTCGATTATTGAGACTCGACAAAAGTACGGTAAGATTAAAACTATTTCCAATATTTAGTATATAACAAATTTATTTCTAGTCATAAATTATTTTATATTTTTTTTTTGCCTCCATTGATGGTGTTTCGAGTTATCGAGGTTTGATTGCATTAAAAGAATTATTAGTAGACTTTAAAGGAATAAATTATTTTTATTATTAATATGATAGGGAAATAATTAAACTTGAATAATTTGAATCATCAGGGAAAGCAGAAAAAAATATTGAGTTATCTAAAATTCAAAAAAATTTTGCTGAGAGTGAAACATTTTTAATATTAAACATTCTAATTAACGACAGTAGTTTTTAATTAATTTTTTTTAATCGACTGCATGATATAGTTTTAAAAAAACAAAGTATTGGAAATTTTTTGATATTTTCATTATATATATTTGATGTCGTTTAATTTTAGTATACTTACATATATATATATATATATATATATATATATATAAATCATTTTGTCATAAAAAATTTATTAAATTCAATTTATATGGATAATTTAAATATTTTTTTCCTAGTTTACCAGATCCATCAATGCCAGTCAATCGATGCGAGTCTGAATAATCGACGTTTCAGTGTCATTATTCGAATTATATAAAGAAACAAAATAATATATTTTGAAAAAGAGCGGGATTGTTATTTAAAAAAAATAAAGACAGTAGTGCGCAGAACGGGTTGCCTTCAGAATCAAAAGTCCTGGGAAAAGAACAGTGTGTGTAAACATTGACAGCTGTTGATAAGACTATAATTGGAATTTTTATTAAATATAATCATGAGTACACACGGACAATTGAAGACATTCATTGGCAAAGCATGGTCACGAGGATGGGAGCATAGAAGCGGGAGTGACTTTCGTGTTAGGGGTACAAGGGGAATGGGAGGCGGTGCTTTAGTCTTTACTAGTGCAGTGGGCCAGTCTGGAACAACTTTTCTACAACCGGTGTCACTTCAAAACAATCACAGTAAAAGCATGACCAGCGCTGAGAAGAAAGTCCTCACAGAGGATAATGTTTATTACAATTTAAAAATCATGGAATATGCAGTTCGTGGTCCACTTCTTCTTCGGGCCAATGAAATCGAAAAGGAATTACAAAAGGTAAATGATTCCATTCATAACTTCTATATTTGACGTTCGCGCAACTCAATATACTTTTCTTTTATACGCACGCCCTACTTTTAATTTTGCTTTTTTATCTTAAAATCTTTAACAATTCATTTCTTAACAAGTTAAAAAAGACTTAAAAAGATGTTTTATGAATTAGGAATTAAACAATCGATTCTCAATTGTTGCTTGTACTATGCATTCTTCTTACTGACAGATTGTTGCTGGATTATTAATTTCGGTTGATTCGCATTTGTTATTTAGCTTTTTTACATCAAGTAATTTGTAATATAATTAAATAAAAGTTTATTAATGGATTTTTTATTTGTACATTTTTCTTAATGTGTATGTCAATTTTTTTTTATATAATTAATATTTCAAAAAATGGATCAATAACAAGAGTGTATTCTGTTTGATTACATTGTCATAGATACTTGTTGCTTTTGTAAACTAATATTTGTCATTTTAAATTTTAGTTTTTTGAAATTAAATTCGCAATGTTTTGACGTTTAACAATTAGGAATTCTAACCTATAAATTTGAGGTGACACGTGAAATGTAAATGACAACCGGTTGTAACTTATTTGCAAAATCATTGACATTTAATATTCTTATGAGATTTTTTTAATGATTTTCAATTCTGACAAGTTGTTTTTATCTATAGTGAAATTGCGTTCTAACCTAATATAAAATACAAAGTTTTTCTAAATACTTCAAAGTTAAAAATTTTTTTGGTTTATTTTTAGTCTACCTTTGACTGTTCTACATTCCAGTACTTGAGGATCGATTGGTTTAGTAGATTAAAATATTTATACATTTAACGATTTGCTGATAAAATATTTACTTGTATTTAAAAGAGAGGATAGTTAATTGTTAACAAATTTTATAAAATTCTTTACAAATCTCTACAAAAATAATTCTTTTTACAATTCATACAGTAAAAATTAAGGTAAATTATTATTTTATTTTTAATTACCTATTGTTGTTTTATTTCAAAATTTGTGTAATCATCTATTAAGCAAAAAGTTAAATAAAAGAATAATTTTATTGTTGACGCATATTCAATGAGTTTATAGCATCACGTGAAATAGTTTCCTTAAATGTTTCAACCTTGAAATAACATGATTACATGTTGTGCTTAAATAAACGAGAAATCTCATCTTAAATTTTTTTTTTAAATTAAAGATTTTGAAATTTTCTAAAAATTGAATAATTTATGTTTGTTTTAAAAAATGAAGAAATAGACCATAGTTTTATTCTTATCTTTAAATTGTCGAACGTTTTTCTCGTCTCGAAAAATGATAAAGATTAATCGTCATAATCTTGTTCTCAATAAATCAATTTCATAACGTTCACGTAATAATAATTTATTGTTAAAAATTAAATTTCATTTATTTCTACTTTAATTATTTGTGTTGTTTTTATAGTTATTATTTAATTGTAGATTTATTCAATATTTTTATTAAATATTTAAATTAATTTAAAAATTAGACGGTTGTAAATTTTTTGTTTATAATTATTACGCGAGAATATTGATTTTTTTGTTTTGAACATTCATTAAAGACGTTTCAAAAAATATTTATGCAATTTTCTAGATATTTGCATTTTTGCAATAAACTTCATTTTTTAAATATTCTCGTTTTTTGTTTTCAGGGAGCCCAGAAGCCATTTAAATCCGTAATTAAAGCGAATATTGGAGATGCACATGCAATGGGCAATAAGCCGATCACATTTTTACGACAAGTATTGGCTTTGACAGTAAATCCAGAACTTTTGGATGATCCAAATTATCCGGAGGATGCTAAGGAACGTGCATCGACAATCCTGAAAAATTGCGGAGGTGGCAGTGTTGGTTCGTATTCGGCGTCTCCTGGTATTGAAATTATCAGAAAACACGTAGCGCAATATATTCAAGAGCGAGATGGCTTTCCCAGCGATTACAACAATATTATGTTGGCCAATGGGGCTTCGGATGCTATTAAAGTATGTAAATTACTGTTTATTTAATTATTAAACTATTAATTAATAATTAAATTTAACTAAAGAAATTAATATCATAGAATATTTCAAATTTGTTTTTTTTGGGCAATTTTTATATTTTTGAATATATAAACATATTTTAATTATCACAAATTATTGAAATGTTTTTATTTTATTTTAGTCGTTCTTAAAACTTTTCAATGAGCCAGTCGATGGAAAACCATCAGGAGTAATGATACCAATTCCACAATATCCACTCTATTCTGCTATATTAGCTGAATTTGGTCTATCGCAAATTGGCTATTATTTAAATGAGGAGAATAAATGGTCTCTCGATATCAGCGAACTCGAGAGGGCTTACAAAGAGGCTGAAAAAAAATGTAAACCAAGAGTATTGGTTGTGATAAATCCTGGAAATCCCACTGGTCAAGTTTTGACACGTGAAAATATAATTGATGTCATTAAATTTGCCCATAAACATAATCTATTTTTATTGGCTGACGAGGTTTACCAGACAAACATTTATGATAAAAATTCTAAATTTTATGCATTTAAGAAAATCGTTAATGAAATGGGAAAACCGTATTCTCAAATGGAGCTTGCATCATTTATGTCAGTCTCGAAAGGTATTAATTCTCTTCTTTTCTAATTAATAAGTTAATTATTCTAATCTAATAAGTTTTGTAAAATAAGGATAACTCGCAAAGATTGTGATAAATAATATTTGTTATTTCTCGCAAAGATTGTGATAAATAATATTTGTTATTTTTTCAGGTTTTTCAGGCGAGTGCGGTCTTCGTGGTGGTTATGCCGAGATTGTTAATTTGGAGCCGGCTGTGATGGCAGTTTTGATGAAGTCAATTTCGGCAATGTTATGTCCAACAGTATTAGGTCAAGTTGCAATGGATGTTGTCGTTAATCCTCCGAAATCTCATGAACCCTCTTACGAATCGTTCATGAAGGAAAGACACGAAACATTAGAATCTTTGGCGGAAAGATCTCGATTGGTTGTCGATACACTTAACGAAATCCCCGGATATAAGGTAATTAATTAATTATAATTCATAATATTAATTTTTCGTTATATTTAATAATAATATAGAATATAATTCGATTTAATGATAACTCTTTTTTTTATTCAATATCTTTATTGGTATAACTTGAAGGTAAAACAAAAGTACAGAATGAAAATTCAACATGTACGTATGATACACGAAGTATTCTATTTTTAATATTCATTATTATTAAAATATTGATAAAGCTTTAAAAAAAATTTAAATCAACAACTTATTTATGTTAAATAGAATATATTTATTCAAAATAAATTATTAATATTCTAAGATGAATGAAATTTTTTTTCTAAAATTCACTACTATCTAAATTTGTCTATTTAATAAATTGTAAAAAGTATTTTGTATTCATATATGAATACAATAAACAAAGAAGGTAAACAAAAGATATAAGTTAATAATTAAACATTTTTGTTTATCAATACTGGGTTTTTTTTTTTGCTATTACTATATAACATAGATGTTTTCTTGCCAGGCTAATCCATCAATGGGTGCGATGTACGTTTTTCCGAAAATTGATCTCCCTGAGAGAGCGATTAAGGAGGCAAAAGCCAAAAACATGCAACCCGATGTATTTTATGCATTTAAGCTCTTGGAAGCTACTGGAATTTGCATCATACCCGGCAGTGGTTTTGGACAAAAACCGGGAACATATCATTTTCGTACAACAATTTTGCCACAAAAAGAAATGATCAAATCTATGCTTAATAGTCTCAAGGAATTTCATATAAAATTCCTTAAAGAATATAGTTAAAATGACAATAATAAAATTCGATAAAGAAAGAAAATTTCAATGCTGACAAATAATAATTTTAATGTACTTATAATATATACATGTTTGAAAATCAAAAAAAAGAAAAACGTTCGACTTTTGTCGATTGGTCAAAATAACTGAATTATTATTAAATGTCGTTGATTTGTAAATAGCACTTTAATCATATATAATATTGTTGATATTTGTGCTTTCGATTATATTGATTAAATTTTACAAGAAAAAAGAATTCTTTTTTTCATTCTTAAAATGAATTTAGATCACATCACAGAAACAATGACAATTTGAATTTTTTTTATTTGTTTTTATACTGTTCTAATCTATATTTACATTTTGGGCAAAAGGATTTTTTAAATTTCTACAGGTATCTAAAGATCACTCGACAACCTTTCAATTTCTTCGACGAAAAATTGCATATCCTCCTCGGTCAATGCTGAATTTTGCACGACAAGCCTAAAGAAATTTCTGTTATGTCGTAGTGGTTGATAAGTGATGAGCATCGAACCTTGTTTCACCATTCTTTCCTTGATAATTGGGGCAATTTTATGCAATTCATTCATCAATTGTTCACCCTGCATTTGGCGTTTCGATGGTGGAATATAGCGGAAACAAATATTCGTGCATTCCGGTTCCTGTAACAATTGCCATCCATTGCGATTTCTTATCATTTCTAAGAAATAGCGTGACAACTCGAATACACGATTTACGTGTTTCTCAAAACCCGCGGTGCCCTTTGCCTTCCACATGAACCAGAATTTGAAAACGTCAGCACGTCGACCGCATTGGATAATTTTGTCGCCGACATCGTATGATGTGTCGTAAAATTTGTCTTTTTGAAACAGGTACGTGGCCTTTGCACCGTGTGCTGATTGCATCAAATTTTCATGACACGTCAAGAATGTGGAACACTGCTGAGGCGCTGTTAACATTTTATGGGGATTCCACGTGACGGAGTCAGTGAACTGAATTCCCTCTAGCAGGTGACGATATTTCCTATCATAAATAATATTAAAAATTAAAAATGCTAATTTATTCGGAATAATTCAAATATTGTATATAAAATTATATTTCACGCAATAACTGGTAATACCAGATTAAATTAGTATTCCGATAACGTTATGGAATTTAATTTATTCAATGATTAGATATTTCAACCTATCATTAAGTACAATATCATATGAAAAGTGTATTTTTTTAGGGAACTGTTTTGTTTTTTTTTGTCCTTAGAAAATAGAAAGGTTCGATTTGACCTTGCACTGATTTTTTTATTAATCTATCAGTTTTTAATTATTATATAAAAATTCTTTTTTTCTGCATCTTATGTATAGTTGCTTATAATTACTATTGAAAACATGATTTATTTACTAAACTTATACCTAATTATTAAGATAAATTATTCTGAGATTAAATTAAATTTTCAGACTCACTTGGACATCAAGGTGCTTCCACCCCAAGCGGCGTCGACGTGGAACCACATTTGATACTTGTCGCAGATCTTTTTAATCTCCAAGAGAGGATCAAAGGCCCCGAGAACAGTTGTGCCTGCGGTTGCTGAAACCATTAATGGAACTGCACCCTCGTCCAAAGCTTGTTGAACTTGTTTCTCGAGATCTTTGACGCACATTTTGCCACGAGAATCAACTTTCACAGAGAAGACGTTACTCATTCCAATTCCCATGAATGATGCCAGCTTCTTCACAGAATAGTGTGCATCCTCGGACGTGAAAACAATGAGTCGTGGCAATTGACAGAGGCCAGTTTCTTTGATTTTTGGATATTTATTGTGTCTCGCCAAACTAATGGCATAACCATTTGACATTGAGCCACCGGGACAAAAAATACCATCGCCCTTGCCATCTTCCCAGCCGACAATTCGTCTCATTTCTTTGAGGACTTCTTCCTCCATGAGGGAGAAGACGGGCGACACTTCGTACGTGTAAATAGACGGATTTAAGGCGTCTGTTAGCCATTGACCAACGAGACCATATGGGTCAAGACCGGAGAATAATTGATTGACAAAATGTGGATGACCAGTTTTCACGCTGTATTTTATCACTGATTTGGCGATAGCGAGAAGATCATCCTGCGAGACACCATCATCAGCAAGATTGAAATTTATTATGGACTTGAGATCAAGTGGTTCCACCCATTCAACAACTTTGCTCTTCCTCGATAGACCCTAAAAATGGAAAATTCACAACCGAATAGGTATTTTTTTCGATTCTTTTCTAATTCTTTATTTCTCTTTCTTTTTTATTTCTTTACTTTTACAAATTGATTTTCTAATTTATTAAGATTTTCTGATACGTATAAGAAAAATATTTTCTTCAGAATACAATAAATTCTAAATTTACTTTTTCAAACAAAATTATTTGGTTCAATAATAAAAAATTTATTTTGACTTTAGTTTGACAAATATTAGTCAAATGATAAATTAGATAAAGTATTTGATTAAATGTTTTCTTTAGTGTGTCATTAAAGTCTTAATAAACGACTAGAATTAAAATTTCAATTTGTGAAAAGCTGCAAATTTCATTCAAGATATTTTATTATAACTATGAAAGAGAAAGTAATTTTTAACAAACAATAGAAGTAAAATTAACTTTTTTATGATAAAACAAAAATTAATCTCAACCAAATGTTAAATAAACAATGTAATTTTCTTTTTAAGATTTATTCTTAAAAAATCAAAAATTATGTCACCAAAAAAGCGAAATTAGACATAATAATACTTCTTGAATGAAATTTGCATATTAATTGATTCGATACAGTTTGTAAATTAAGTTTTTCTTTTATGTTTCCACGTCCTTGACTGTAATGATAGAAAGTTTAGAATAACGTCAGTTTCACGCACTATTGCTAAACGTGAACATGACACTGTCATAATAATTGGTCCTCCAAATTAATTACATTTTTCTGCTTTTTTTTTATTTATTATTTTTTTTTTTTTTTGCTTTATCCATAAAGCTTATTAATGGATATATGTTTTATGAACTAATAAGGCAATTGTCACACATTTCTACAAAATTTGTCATTAATCACATAATTGGTATTTAATTACTAATAGCAGGTGGTTAATGAATTTGTATTATTTTTTTAATTTTAGTCACGTGACATAAATTAAACAGTAATTTTATGATAAAGGGCATAGACAATTAGATCATTAATGTTTAAAATTTTAAAACAATTACGATAATAGAAATTTCTTTTTTTTACATTTTTAATATTTTCTTTAAAAAAATTAATCTTCTTAATTATTCTATTAAATAACTTTTTATAGAAATTTTTAATTTCTAACAAAAACAAAATTTGATAGAAGTAATTTTTTTTTTCTTTTTCTGAAATAAAAAACTTTTTATGAAATATTATTCTATTAAAATATGGTGCTTTTAATTTTTTATTCAAAAATAATAATAATAATTCAATGTCACTTTATTAAATTTAGGACGATTGAGTTTAATTTATTATAGAATTTATTAAATTAAATTAACTAGAGACATTTTACTGAATAAAAAAATTTTTCTTGTTATATTAAAAATTTTTTTCAAGTGCATAAAAAATAAAAGATATTCAAATGAAACTTGTATAAATCAAGTAATTTCAATAAAGGTTACAAAATATGAAAAAAATTAATTTCAAAATGGAAATTAGATTAATTGCCTATCTAATAACATACTTTGTTGCATTCTAGGTATAAAAATTGTTATTAGAAAAAAAAAATTGAAGGTAACAGATTTTTTCCTTGAGAAAAATAAAAAAATATATATAAGTTTACATATGCGTATAAATCTGGAAATATTATGAATGAAACTTTATATAATTTCCCTGAACTTGTCATTAATTTTGTTTCTAATTTGTATAGTATTATCTTTATTCCGATAAATTCACAAATATTGAACTTCAACAGTCACATCCTAAATCTAATCTTTATGGGATTCTTTTTTTAATTTTGTAGAACTGATAAGTATTAAGTTCATTGATCCAACAGTCGTAATTTTGTAATTAAACAAATGTTTATGGCAACGCAAAAATTTGTTCATGGTTCATTTCTTAAAAAGATGTGTTAATTGTGAATATTTAAAGTGTTTTTTAAAATAAATAAACGAAATTTAAAATTCCAATCATAATAAGATAATCGCAGGTCAGGGAAAGTATAGAAAAGACATGAAAAGGAAATTTATTCTCTTGTCTGACAAGGAAAACCCGTAGAAATCTCAGTAAATTTCCATAAACAAGAAATATGAATCGCCTCGTTTTACATTCTCAATTTCACAAAATGAAAAAATAACGTAGAATAAAATAATATTAATAATTAAAAATACCATTTTTTGATAGATTTATATAAAAAAAATAATGACATTTTTTAAATAATATAATTCTGTTCTATGTGAGAAAAATTATGAACTTAAAAATTTGTCATTGACTATGAAATTTGGTCACAATGACAAATAAATGTGAAATGTGCTTTCAAAGCAAGAATTGTAATGATTGTTGACTTTTTTCTCCTGGATTCTCGCCCGAAGAGTCAAGGAGCTAAGAATGATAAGTGAATATAGTATGATGATTTATTTATGAAGCTGATCTCATTAATCATACCATTTATGCATTGAGTTTGTTCACTCGATGAAAAACGTTTTATACATTATCAACTCGAAAAGATTCCTTATGCAATTCATGCCGTGATTACCGTTATTTTTTTCCACTACTTTTTAAATATTCAATAAATTTTTGACAATTTTCAAAATTCCTCACAACTTTCATCTACATTTTCATTAAATTTTTATTTCACTCGTAAACAACTTTCTTCCAATATACTTTAAATCGTTTGTTTACTCAAATGTTTTTCAATTCGCTCGTTTATAATCAGTGTTTGATAAAACATAACTAGTGCTTTAATTAGTGTTTTACCTAGTGCTTGTTGCATTGATGTTTCTGAATTATTCAATTGGTGATTTTAATACTTCATTTGTGCTCTTAATTATTTAGGGTTCGTTATGATTGTGTTTTTAGGGTTTCCAATGAATTAGTTCTAAAACAATTAGTGGCTTTAATGAGATTTAATTAGCAACTTGGATGATTAAATTATTGAAAAAAAATTTCATTTGATGTTTGTTATTGAGTGATTTGATTGTTTAAATTTCAGGCCACTCACCTCGAAGACAGCATCGTTGAGAATCAAATTAACCGAATCACGAATAAATTTCTCGTGCTCGCGCCTCGATGGAAAACTGCGAAGCGATTCCGGGAGTTCATCATCGTTGACAGGAGTAGCAGCAGCATTCTTGGTGGTGGTACCATTTTGCGAATTTGTATAGGCGTTTTTGGAGCCGTTCAATTTATTATTGACAGACATCCCCGTCGTATTCTCGTAGGTTTTACAATCAACTTCCTGGCACAAACACTCTTCCATGGTCTCCTCATTGGCTGGCATGGCTCTCTTGGTAGATCGTTTCGTTCTGGACCTCCGTTTACGGCCTCGGCTTCCTTTATACGCTAAAAGTTTGTATCAAGGACAAAACACAACGTTGTGAACTCCCTCCATGTGACTATATACACACTTTACGTATCTCTGAATCGTGTCATAGTTTTTACTCCTTATTGCTAGTGGCGTTTCACATCAATATATAATATAAACACTAACGTGTACAAACTCCTTTTCCTGGAAATTTTATTTACTTTTCGAGGTGACGACGTTCTTCCTGTCTTATCATTAGGATCCTCTGAATTCTCTTCCGTTTTTTTTCTTCGTTTTTTGCGCCTATAGTTTTTTTCCTTTCCTCTTTGACACGTTCACCGAGATGCGACCTAGTGTTCGTTGTAATCGCCAATCACTGCAATTAAAACAAACATTCCTAGAGGTAAAAAATCCTGTATGACGTGGGTGTAATGGTTTTTTTCTCGATGCTCTCGATTGAATCACTTTTTCAAGAATTTAAATAAAAAACGAGAGTAGAGTAGAATTATTTAGCAAAATAAGAAAAAAAATTATTTGAAATTGATTAAAAAACTATTATTTGGCATTTCAATTTTAAAATTAGTACATATTTTTAAAAAATTGAATAAATTCGAAAATATTTGATATTTTATTTTTAATAAAATCATTTATTATGATGTCAAATGAGAAGCGCGTTTATCGAGACCCTATGTGCCAAATGACTTTAAAGAGACTTCTGCAATTGAGTTATCATTTGCCTTATCTGATTGGCGATTACGCACTTTTATCATATTAATAAAGTTCAATCTTTGTTTGTAATTAATTAATGACGTAGTCACTTTATTATTGGGTGAAAAAATATGTAAATACTCGGGGAAATTTTAATTAGATTTTCCTTAGGAATTGAAATAACAATTTCTAATAATTTCAGGAATCATTCAATTATTTTTTTTCAATAATAAACGAAATACAAAGAAATAACAAAATAAAGAAATTTTAATTATTCCAAAAAAATTAAGAATACATAGTAAATTTTTTAATTTTTCCGTTGAAATATATCTCATTGAGGGAATAAGACAAATAATGTGGAAAAAATGTTTTTGAACGAAATTATTCACTCATGTGTATCGTAATGAGAGTTATTGTCTTTAAAAACGTTAATGTCTGGTTATAAACATTAAAAAATTTACGTAACATATTATTGACGTTTTCTAAGGAAGTTTTGATACTTTAATAAATAGTTTTATTCGGTAAATATAAAAATGTTTAATAGACTCGGAGTATCCTCAATTAGTGCAAAAAAAAGAAGAAAAAAGATCTGTCAGCATATGAAATGGCATTGCAGAAAACCTTCGTCATATATTTCTGTGTGTGGTAAATGATCATTTGCGTTTTTTTTTATTTCCATCTCCTGGCATAGAGTACTGCCCTTGCTTTTCCTAATAATTTGCAACAAATCGCATTCACTATTGCCGGAATCGATGTATAATTTTATTTTCCTTGACTATAATCAAATCTGATATTTCGAGATTTTGGTTAACGACATAATTTTCTCGCACTGAGGTTTTCAAGTTTTATCATCCTACAGCAATAAATGTCAGCCTTTTTTGTTATTTGACTTTTTACGATCGTTTTTTTTTCTACGCCGTGAAAAATACAAATTGTGATTCAATGAGAAAAAAATATTTCTTCTATTTTATTTGTTTCTAAATAAATAAAATTAATTAAGTTTAAATAAGATTAACAAAAATAAATTAATTTGTTCTTGGGTTTAATCACGAAAAATGATCGAATGAACTTTGTGATTGTCAGTTTGAGGGATTTAAGGTCAAAGTCATGGTCGAAATTGGAGAACAAAAGGCCAATTAAATGAAATTATTGTTAAAAGGTTTTGGATTACGCCAAAATGAAACAGTCGTTGAGCAAATTTACTCTATTTAATCAGTATATAATAATAGATACAAAGCTTTTTTATTTGTCTACAAACAATTATTCTAAAATCCTTTAGGAAAACTTATCTAATAATTAAGAAAAATAGATTTTTGTTTTTTATAGGTAAAATAGATGAAAATTTCGTAAAATTTCTTTATACATTTTTCTTTAAAAATAGTTCTTTGTAACTGCTCCTTTTAATAATTGTTTCTAAAATGCTCTTAATTATAATCTTTAATATCCCGTAACATTTGATAATTTTGGTTAAATATATGTCGTTAAGAACGCATAAGAAATATTAACAACATTGTCTAAAAAAGTTCTTAAAAACTCCTTATAAATAATTTTTCTTGAAAAATCCATTACAAAATATAGGGTCTACGTAGACGATAAAATTATTGCACATCATTAAACAATAGTGGGATAAATTGTAATCAAACTTTGTCTGTCTGCAAGTTTGCCTGTTTAACGGAGAATTAGAGATTATTCTTTGGCGTTTCATTTTTTTAATGCTTACAATTAGAATGAAAGTCCAATAAAAAGAAGTATTTTTAATAATTAACGTTCAATAATCATCTTGAGAAATTGTAAAATTAAGTAAGAGTAACTCGGTAGAACTAATCAATAACATTGAATCTCATTGTATATGTACAATTTATATTTTTCTCTAATTCCTTGTTTGCATTAGCTCTAACTGGATAATTCACATCTCTAGCCAAAAAAAATTAATTAATTAAAAAGGCACAGTTCAAGCGAATATTGTCAACTCATTGAGATTCGATTTAATAAATCGATAAATTAATTAAATTTGTTGAACAAAATTTCATTTGTTCATCGTTTGAATTTTCCCTTATTATAAATTTAATTATTTCAAGTTTTGATAAAATGTTTTACAACTTGAATAATTATGTATTTAACATTCTTTTTTTTTCAAAAAAGCGATACATTGCTTTTTTATTTTCTTTGTACTTTTTTTTATTATACTAAATGAAATTTATCGAAAAATAAACTTTCTAATAATTGCCTGTTAATTTTATCGGAATGTAGTAGAATTTATAAAGTGAACATTTTATATAGACGATTGTTTTTAATAATACTTTATCTCTTGATTTTTCAATATTCATCTAATATATAAAAAAATTTGTTCTTTTATTAAGAGACAATATATTTTATCACAAATTCAAGGACAACCACTTAATTTGGTAATCTGTGTTTTTTTCAAGGATTGGTTCATATCGTTTCAAGTATAGAATATTTCAGCCGAAATAAGCACCGCAATGGGAACAACGTCTATTTTTCAGTAACAAACAACATATGATTCCAAGTGGAAAGAAAAATATCGCACAAAATATTCCGAGGCATGTGTAATCATCTTCTAAGACACCCACCTGAAAAAATGGAAACAAGTAATAGTTTTTATTATTCATATTTTTAAATTTCTATCAATTTTTTAAAATTGTTTTTTAAAACTGTAAAAGACTTTATATTTTGTATGTTCTATACGTATACATAAAGATCAAAATTTTTAATATTTCAATTTTTTTTACAGAAATATTTTTAAATTTGTATAAAAATGGATTTTTATTCAGAGGAATTATTTAAAAAATTAAACTATGATAAGGAGAAATTTAGATTTTTCTCGCTCTGAGAATAGAAAATAAATATTAAAAACGAACATAAGAAGAAAGAAACTTTAATCCGTAAGTATAAAAATAATTAATTTAAGTTTTTAATTACTAAATATAGCGGAAAATTGTTTTGAATAAAAAATTAACTAACTCGACAAGCAGGACAAGCACCAACGAGAATAATTTCAGGAACAATAATTGTCGTAGATTCTTGTTGATAAGGATTTGTCGATGCTGGATAATATCCAGGAGGTGATTGCCAGGTTGCTGTAAATAAAATAAATTTATTTATTAACAATTAATTAAAACAAAAAAGTGATATCAGATATTCGATAAAACTAGACTTTCCCATTGCTTAAATTTAAGTTATTTATAAAAATACTTTTCCAAATTTTTATTTTGTTGGTTATTTTTGTTTTATGTTTAGTTTCAAATTAAAAAAACGTACGTTGAGGAGCTATAGGGGTATAAGGTGGTGGTGGATAATCTTTATCCGTAAGAGGAGTACGCTCCGAAGCCATTTCCTTTGATTTGTTTCTGAAGTGACAAATTGACACGATCAATTAATTATATGGTCGTCGTATTTGCAGATTAATTTACCTTTTGCCGATCTCTTGATCACAATATAACTATATATCACTTTGTTGACTCCAAAAAACAAAAAATTACAATATAGTAGTTTGTAACAAAGTAAATGTTTGTTTTTCGCACTAACACATTATCACTTTTTCAATACTTGAAATATTATATACTGGATACATAAAATGACAAATAATTAATAATTAAATAACCTTTGGGACGTCATATCGGAATATTTTTCATTAAAGGCGCACCGACCTTTTTTTTGTTGCCGTCAATGACGCAGTGTCTTATCAGTTTGATTCTTATTTTTATTTCGCTGATATGGAAATCAAGATTATGATAAAAGGACTTATACTAATTACAGATTGCTTTCAATAAAAGTCAAATAAGGTTCTTTTTTTTATTATTTATATGAATTGTTTAAAATCTCACTCGTGAAATTTATCCCCTCCCACTGCGCTGCCCTGGGAAATGACATTTCCTACAGTAGATAAAGTATTGCGTATTTAATTTAAAGTAAATTTTTTTATGTAATCAAACTAAATTAATATCATACTTACTTGTTCATTTATTTTTATTGATTAAGATTTATTTATTAAAATAAATAATCGAAATAATATGTAGATATTAAATATAAAATGTAAAAAATTGAAACTTCGCGCTGAGTTTTTTTATCTACTGTCGATAAAATAAAACTGTACTGTCAAATTGTCAGTGATCACAGTTGTGTTTAGACAGACCAGAACAGATCAGCTTAATGGTGGTTAGGATCGATTTTATCTGTAATTTTTAACCATTTTAACCTTTTAACTATAGTAAATTGTCTAAAATTAATAAATGTCTTATGTGTAAATTATATGTAATTAATTTAAATTGTTTTAATACACAAAAATAATAACACAAATATAAACATGGACGAACCGGCATTGGCCCTTCAACTTGGAATGGAAGAAGAAATAGTGGTTTTAAAATTAAGAGGTGTACCATTTAAAGTAAATAAGACAAAACTTTCAAATGAAAGTCTTTATTTTAATAGACTTTTTGCCGGAAATTATCGGGACAGTACTAAGAAGGAATTCGACATAGAATATAGAGTGAATCTCGAGACTTTCAAGGTTAGTTTTATCAAATTAATATTAAAAACATATTTATAAACACAAAAGGTAAATAGAATTAACTTGAATTACATTTAATCAGTTATAAGAATGTTTAATCATTTCTTTAGTTTAAATAGCACGTGTATATTTATTATTGTCTTTGAATGTTTTTATTTTCATTGAAGGTGATTGTGTTTACAATAAATAAATATTATTTATATAACGAAACTATTAATTTTATTTTCTTTTTCAACAGACTTTCGTCGATTGGTTGGACGATGAGGATCTTATTGATGATATTTGGGGCCACTATTATAATAGGGTTATTTCAAAATATGTTCACAGATGTTATAGAGAACTTTTAGAACTTTTCCGATTCGCATCGTTTTATGCTGTGGACAATCTTTTAGACAGTTTAACATATATCATTATACATAAGTGGCTTCAACGTGATAATTTGATTGAATTATGGTTACTGGCCGAGGAATTAAATCAAACAAATTTAAAACAAGTTGTATTTGCCACGTGTTTAGATATTTTTGAACATTTACCTGAAGATGCTGTCATTAGTTTGCCGAAAGAAAATTTTTATTTACTTGTCAATAATGCTAATTTAAGATCGTCAGAGGCTCATCGACAAGCGATTTTAAATGAATGGGCTAAACGAAATGAGAGGAAAGTTGAAGAAGACTCTGAAAGTTCAGAGGACAGTTCACAGGTATGAATATGATTGCAAATTTTTTAATTATTACTGATAGAAATTAATTTTTATACATTCCAGAGTGATAAATCTTGCGCATGTAAAGCCAGAGTTTTGAGTTGTGTAACCGGCTTTAGAGCGAATTCCAATGGCCTTGAAGAAGCTACTGTCTTTGCATGGGATGGGCATCGTCTCGAGGAACTTGCGAAAATGGTTGACGGATATAAAATTTATACTCAAAATGGAACGCAGATTGTTGGCAGAGGTTATTCTTTTTTTATTTACAATAATACGATTTATTTATTTATTTTATTATTTCAATTTCGCCATTTAATAACATTGTTGAGCAAATTGTTGATGAAAAAAATTCTTTCTTCAATTTGTCATATGTAATGATTAAATTACAATATTTAAATTATTTTTTATTCATTTTGTCATAATTATTATAATGATTAGGTTACAGTATTTATATTGTTGGCGGTGAAAAATTTTTGGGCCATGGCACATTCAACTTTTATATCACGCGATTCTGTCTAATCACAAAAAAATGGTACCGAGTAGAAAGGTATTAATTTTTTTTCACTTTTAAATTTGTTGTAGTTATTAATTAACATGAGATGTATTTTTTCTAGATTACTGGAAGAAAGGCGACATATGGTCGCTACGTTTGTTGGTAACAAATTGGTTCTTATCGGTGGCGTGGGAAAATTTCGTATAAAATTGACGTCTGTTCACATTTTAGACATTCATGCAGGTGTAAATTTATTATTTTTTATTATTAATTTTCTATTCTTTGTTTTTACTAGTATCATGTCATTTAAAGAAAACGAAATACTTACAAATTGAGTTTTTTTATCAACAGGAGTTTGGACGAAAGGAAAGGATGCACCTTTTACGTTTACAGATATACCTCCCTTTTGTGTTGTCAGTAGTAGAATTGTAATTGCAGTAAATGGAATTCACAGCTATGACGTTAAAAAAAATGATTGGACTGTCATTATTGCTGCAAACAGCTGCCAACTTGCAATTAGAAACATATTATTCCATGAAGCCAAATTATATGCTTTCAGTAAGTTTTTTTATTTATTTGATTCAAAAAATTGTTTTTTGGAAAAATTAAAGAAATATTAATATATTATTCAATAAATTATATGATTTGACTGAATTTGAAATATTGTGTATATTTTGCAGTTCAAACTAAACGTGATGAGTTAATAAAAGTGAAAATTTGCGTCATTGAACGTATCAGTGAATTAAGTAATTTTACATTCGTCACCCAAGGAGAAATACCCGTGGGATCAAGCTTTAATATTTTAACGGTAGATAACCATTTTGTATGGTTTATTAATAATAATGGGACGATAGGAGTTCGAGTTGGTAATTTAGAATCCGGATCTTACAAACCATTATTAAGTTATGTCGATCAGAGACACGCCAAAGTATATTTCAAGACAAATGTAGGATGCTTTCGAATTCTGAATCCAGATAAATTGTTTATGTTGGTAATAAACATTTTTTTAAATTTTCATAACTTAATTTCACTAATTTTAATTATTTAAGTTTAAATGAGGAATATTTTTAACTTTTTTGAAAATTAAATTAAAATTTAATTAAGTTTTTTAAGAATATAAATTATAGAACTTAAAACGATTATTTTGCAGAGAGATGAGGAAAGTTCATGAGTGAGAATAGATTTTTCGGAATTAAGGTAAGAATAAAAATGATATATTTTTTTATTTATCATATATTTTATAGTGGAAGCAGTCTTTAAAACAAATATAACACGACAATGCGTTTGGTTACACGGTTGACAGCGTCGTTTTTACTATTTCTTCTTTCTAACGTGAGAAAGAATCTAATTTTTCTAGAATTTGATGTTGTTCGGAGGATGCTGGCAAAATTCTATTAAAACTTGATTCCTTACCACGTTTTAAAAAAGAAAAAAATTAACGATTTCTATTCACGGTGCATGAAGTCACGTAATGTAAACGCATTTATTTTTTTTTCGCAAAGTAACAAACAAACAAAGAAAAACATATTGTCCCATAGTATCTTCATACTGTATCGGTAATAAATAGTAACGATAATAATAATAATAATAATAATAATCCTTTCAACTTTCATGCATGAATATTTTATCTCGTGATATAATTAAGTAACCTTCGTATTCGACGACATTCTTACGACCTGCTTCCGATTATCGTGTATAATTTTCGTTAGTTTTCGTGGACGCTGCATCGAGAGCAGGTCATGTTTTTATCATTGTATTTGAAATTTTATTTTATTATATTAATGGTAAATGTCATGTTGACGTAACTGTTTTCGTTTGGCAGTTGCGCTTTTTTTATTTTGATGAGTCGTAAATGATTGAGGCTGATTAATGACAGACTCAGAGATCGTTTGCAGTGACATTGAGGGCGAAAGCGGCGTTCGTCTCACCCTTTTTGCCGATTGCACGTGCTAAATATTGTCCAACGTCCGCAGCTGTGCATGCTTTTATTTTCAATTTGAATGACGTTTCGCCGTCCGCACTGAAGGTATACCTGCTACTCGTTTCATCAATCGGCTTACCATCCTTCAGCCACGTTACTAAAATAAACAAATTTTTCTCAGTCTTAAAAATAAAATATGAAAACTAATTTGACAAAAATGAACTATTTCTTCGCTTCTGTATTAATTTTTATAACGATTTCGATTATTTTATTCGATTAGAAATTTTGTAAATTGATTCAATTTACTAATGCTACATTACCTTTTAAAGGTGCAGTTGCAGTCTGGCAAGCAAAATTAACCGCTTCACCTTCACTAACGGTTGCCGACTGTGGGAATGTCGTGAACACTGGACTCTTGGGTTCCTCATTGGGAACTAGAAAACCGAAATCAAAAAAAATTATGTAAAATTTTGTCCGATTTTAGTTAAATTTTTTTTTACTTTTTTTCTGACTTACCAAGGACATTAAGGGTACAGGACGAGAAACTTTCTCCTATGTCGTTGAAGGCCTCACATGTGTATGTGCCGCTATCCTCTGGGAAGATCTCTGCGATTTGTAGCTTGTAAATATTAGCTTCGTTTGTGTATTTAAAGTCTTTACTGGGCTTTATCTCTTTGTTATTGTGTAACCAAACGACATCGAACTTCTTCGCGCCGATGATTCGACAACTCAGGGTGACGCCATCACCATCAGTGACAGAAGAACTCTTCAAATGATCTACTATTTTTGGAGCCTTTTCAACTTCTTCCTCTTCTTTTGGTTTTTCTGCTGCGACTGCCATTGCTGTGTAATTTAGAATTATTTTTTTTAGCATAGATTTAGAAAAAAAAGTAATTAAATTAGATTAGGTAAACATTTTTTTTATCTAAAATGTGTACTTACGATTAATTGTCAGTTTACAAGTTGTTGTGACAGAACCGATACTATTTGTTGCCGTACAAACATAAGTGCCCTCATCTTCGGGGAAGACTTCTTTGATTGTAAGAGTTGCGATACCACCTTTGTACTTCAGATCCATAACTTCCGATGAGCTCAGAGGCTGCAGTTAATGTTTAAAACAAAATCGTATTGAGTTAAACCAAAAACAAGAAAAAGAGGTCTCATATATTTTTCCTACTTCTCAATTGACAGACTCTTCATTTGTTCGAATGATTGATTAATTTAAAAGAAATTAAAATATATAAATTTCGGCCAAATGAATAATTTGTCAATATTGAAATGTAATAAGAATATATACCATCCAAAAAAAAGTATTATCGAGTATTTCAAGTAAATGTAAATTGTAAATTTTAAAGTAATCAATTGTTTTAAATCTAATTTTAAAACTCACGTTATCGTTCTTCGTCCAGCTCACTTGTGGTTCTGGATCGCCTTCAACTTTAGCGACTAGCTCGAGTTTAGTTCCATCATCGATTGTTATGTCACTCAATTCTTGAGTGAATTTAGGAGGACACATAGACGCGTCGTCTGGAGGATCTAGAACCAAACATAAAAAATATCGTGAAAGAAACAAAAAAAAAATGACTCATGTAAATATAGCCTCGTCTGTAAGTTTATACTTCGTGCCTTCGTTTGTGATCAAATAAGAAATACACTATTTTTTTTTTACAAATCACTTACGAATAAGTTCTTTAGTTGCACTTCTTGACCTTGATGGGCTACCGGTTGTATCGAGTTTACTGCCGTACTTTTTAGTTGCTTTCTTATCTACCGTGGGTGTCGATGCTAATTCATTCAATTTGCCACTTATCTCCGTGGATATCTGCAAATTTGTTTGATATTAATTCAATTTTTGAAACATTTTTTTAAACTGTCCAATTGACTATAAATTTAAATTACAAAGTTAAATAGAAAGCTTTTCTTTCCAGGACAACAAATATATTTAATATATTTGAAATTAATTAATTAATTTATTCTATTATAATTATATAGGTGTGCTAAAATACCTTCGAGCTGGATTTGTCGACTGCTGAACTTTGTTTCAGTGTCGATGAGGTGTCTCTATACGCTGATGAGGAACTAGAATAATTACGCGACGTTTCCTGTCCAGTTGTCTTACTAGAGTAACCACTATATCCTGATGAAGTGTGAACCGTGACGATTGGTTGAATAGGTGGTTTCAGAGGATGTTCGATGAACTTTCGATCTGAAATTTTATGAATTTTGTTTTAAAATTTTCGACTTGAGGTGTAATAATGAAAAAAAAAACATATTTTTGATTCCAATAGCAATTGAACCAACGGATCGTAGAAGGGCATATACGCAATGTATTTAAAATGGCCCATTTGCCTTTTTACGATCCGTCGGTTCAATTGACAATTAATCTTACCTCCCGAATGCAAAAAGTCATGAGCCATTTGAATTTCTTCATCGGTTTCGCCAGTACCTTTGAACAAAAATTTGTTTCAATATTGCAAATTAACGAACAAAATTAAAATTATTCAATTTTTATCATTAAGTTATCTAAATTCATTGTACACAATTAATAATGAAGCAATTAATTTGTAATATGTAAAATATTGAACCTTCAACAATAACAACGCAGCTCGTCTCATCTGTGCCGTGTTTGTTGGTAGCCACACAACGATATTTGCCGCTGTCTTCTGGTTTGCAATCGACAATTTCCATCGTGACAACACCATCAGTATGTGTCATTGAATATTCATATTTGGAAAGTTCTTTCTGGTTCTTGTACCATTTCACCGTTGGTGGCGGTTTACCGCTCAAGCAACATAAAAGCTTGCAAGTTTGTCTAATTTGCATAACACGAGGTCTAAGTAAGAATGTAAAGTCTGGTGCACATTCAGTAGTTTCCACCCAACAATGATAAGGAAGTGGTTCACGTCTTCGAATTGGTTGCAATTCACGACGATATGCTGGAATTTCCTTAGGTATAGCTGAAAAAATTAATTCAATTATTAAATAATAATTAATATTAAATCGTTAATTATTTTATGATTATATGAAACATACGTTGCACGTTGAGGAATACAACTTCTTCTCGGAAGCCGTACGAGTTTTCTGCCCTGATGAGATATTCCCCTCTATCTTCGAGTTTAACTCTGTTAATAATGAATGTGTAGTCATCGCCAATATATCGTTTCATGAATTTAACAGATTGTCGGAGTTCTTGATTATTGTGGAACCAGGTGAGAACTGGCGGTGCCAGGGCGATAACACGACACGTGAATTTGACACTCTGTCCTTCGTAACAGAAGGCACTTTGCGGTTTGATGACAAATCTTGGAGCTGCTTGTCTACGATCTAGATAAATTATTAAATTAAAAATGAAATTAATTAATTGAAATTATTGTTCTGCACAATAAGAATTTTTAGATTTGTTATTATAAATAAAGATTTTAATAAGAATATTACCTATGGTAGTGTCTATTATCCTGTATTTTTCAATAAGAAGCTTCCTGAGTGCAGAGTATTCAGCTAACCTGCCGATGGGTAGAACATATTTGTCCCAGTTATCGTATTGGGCACGAATTCTGTCTCGGAAGCTCTTGTACCGATTGTTGTCGATTGATTGTGTTTTGTTGGTGTGATCACCCTTCAGCCAAGGATGAATGAGACACTCATGAGCGGTCATGCGCTTCCTGATTAAAAAACCAATTTAATTTAAAATGCAATTTCTTTATAAAATAATAATTATATATTATTTACTATTTATTATTATCTATTAATTTTATTATTATTATTATTATTATTATTATTATTTTAATAAGTGATAAAGTTACTGTATTCATATGAATATACGCAAATACGCACTCTTTATTCTTAACGAGTAGTCTCCTGATGAAGTCTTTGCCTTCATCAGACACGTGACGGAATGATTCTGCATCAAAGTCCCAGTCACAGGCTTTAACATTCTTCAGTGTCTCGATGTCATTATCGCCAGCGAAAGGCGAGAGGCCACTCAATCTAGTTACAATCATCAATTTAGAAATGAAATTGAAAAAGTGTACAGCATAAAGATAAACAGAATAAATTCTTACAGAACATAAGCCAGGACTCCACAGGCCCACATATCAGTGTAGAAACCAACTGGTTCACGTTCAACAATTTCAGGAGCAGCAAATTCGGCAGTTCCTGTACTGATCTTGACGATCTCATTTGGATCCAATTTCGTAGCGAGGCCAAAATCAATTAACTTGATACTCGTACTGTTACGTGTTTGGCACATAATATTTTCGGGTTTGATGTCTATCGAGAAAAAATAATTTTTAATTTACAACAATAACAAATGTCATTTGAAAATCAATATATTCATTGAATCAAAATTCAATAGGAATTTAATTTGTGAGATTTGTCTCAGTTGATTTACTCACCAAGGTGGAGGATATTCTTTTCGTGCATATGTTTTACTGCATCGCAAATCTGTCGCATGTAATTAATTACTTCTGCTTCAGACATCGAGTAACCTTCTGATGTAATTCTCTCAAATAGTTCGCCTCCAGATAAGCTGTAAATAGAAAATTGATTTAATATACAAAAATTATAAAAATTATGACTATAATTAAAATTTAATTAATACTCACAACTCGTAGATTAAAACCATTTCGTCATCGTCTTCAAAGGCATCATGCAAGTTGATCAATTTCGGATGATGAAGATGATTCATAATATCAATTTCCTTTCGAATGAGTTCCTTCTCCATGAGATGGGATACGGGAATAAATTTAGCGGCAAAAATATTGCCAGTTGCTCTCTCACGGCAACGATGAACAACACCAAATGCGCCAGTTCCAATCTCTTCCAAAATATCGTATTTATCGTAAACAGAAATATGCTTAATTTCCACTGGTTGTGGCACGTATTTACTATACACATCAAAGACAAATTGATCATAATTTTGAACTTTCTCATCATCACGTCCACGTATTCTCTTGCCGGTCTCATCAACTTTGTATTCCTTCTTTTTGAATTCTCTCTTGATTGATCCCTTGGTGGTGACGAGCGGTGACACTTCACTGGGCTCCGAGCGACCATAAACATTCTCGGCAAACACACGGAAATCGTATTGTTTCCCAGGTCTCAAACTACTAACAGCCATTGTGCAGAATCTTGTGCTGCCAACACGTATCCAACTGCTCATTGGATGTTCACGTTTCTCGACAAGGTAATTCGTGATATTGCTACCACCATCCCAAAGTGGAGGTTTCCAACTAAGAGCCAATGAATCATGTCCCACATTGTCGATTTGCGGGAATCTCGGTGGATCAGGACGATCGCTAATTTGAATTTTAATGATTGCCGAATCTTGACCGAGTTCATTTTCAGCTGTAATACGATAGGGACCGGAGTCAACTTTATTCGCATCTCGAATGGTGAGAATAGCGTGTCGTTCAGTGACCTCGACCGCGTAATGACTTCCTGATTCGATAGTTTCGCCCTCTCTGACCCAGGAGATTTTCGGTTTCGGGAATCCAGTGAAGGGAATCTTGATGTCAACGTTCTGGCCTTTGTCGAAAAAGGCAAGATCGCGGAATCTAGGCGGAACATTTAATTTCGGTGGTGTCATAATGAAGAGTTCGCCCTTTGTTGATTTGGCACCTCCCTTATTGACAGCGCGACACACATACTCATCGGCATCTTCGCCAAATACGTCCATCACTATCAAATTGTGACAATCACCATCCGAATAGATCTGGTAACGAGATCCGTTAACAATCTCCCTTGCTCCCTTAAACCAAGTGATGTTTGGTCTCGGCGAACCACTGATTACGCACTTGAAGTGTGCATTGTGATTCTGTACGCAATTGACATTTGCGAGTGGTTTCAGTACTTCGGGTGCCTTTACTTCCAATGGATCTTTCACTTTAACTGAAGTGGAGGCCTTTGACTCAGGACTGAGACCGGCTTCATTTTGGGCAAACACACGGAATTCGTATTGTCTACCTTCAATGAGATTGGTAATGTTGATCTGATTCGTCAAGCTGATGAGCGCATTGACACGTTGCCAAGTTTGACTACCAACTTCTCGTTTCTCTATCCAGTAACCCTGTATTCTTGCACCGCCGTCTGATTCCGGTTTGTCCCAGGATAAGTTGACAAAGTCTCCACCGACTTCGAGGATCTTTGGTGTGCCAGGTGGTCCAGGAGGATCGAACGGTCCCTTAGCCTTGATGGGATTCGTTCCCTCCAAAGGTGGTCCCATACCATTCTCATTGACAGCCATAACTCTAAACAGATATTCCTGATATTCTGTCAATCCAAGTACAATGTGACTGTGTTCCTTGCAGAAGGACGTAACAATGATCCAACGATCGTAATTAAGATCACGGCGTTCAATGACATAGTGTGATATTCTCAGTCCACCGTCATATTTGGGTGGATGCCATGTCAGTGTACAGGTATGTTTGTCAATATTCGTAACATCAAGAGGCCCTGTCGGTGGTCCCGGAAGTCCAGTGATATTAACATTGAATGATCCACTGACACTGCCACTGTTATTCTTTATCGATAATTCATAATTACCGGCGTCATCCTTATTTACGTCTTTGATGAAAATAATCAGGTATTCATCAAAAACGGTGTATTTAATGTGAGTTGATTCAACAATCTCCCGTCCGTCTTTATTTAGTGAAATATCCATTGGTTGATCACCGCTATAATAGATCTTAATTTTGGTGTTATCACCCTCGGGCAAATACAAATCTTCCGGCAAACGATCAATCCTTGGCGGCGTGCCGATCTTTAATCTACACGAAGTGCTGGCAAATCCAACTGGATTACTCGCTTGACATACGTAATCACCGTTATCTGCGTCCCAAACTTCGGATATTACCAATCGGAATACACCTTCGATTGATTCCATTTTAAATCGACCACCTGATGTTATTTCACGACCGTTCTTCAACCATCGTGATGTGGGTGTTGGTTTACCAGTCGCCTCGCATTCGAACACGTGTGTCTTGCCAAGAGGTACCGCTTGACTGAAGGGCAATGATCGAATAAAGTCCGGTTTTTGTCCACCTTCAACTTCACAAATCTTCACTGGTGTTGTACAAGAGCTGGGCTCTGATCTTCCCGCTGCGTTCACGGCAAATATTCTAAATTCATAGTCACCTTTCTCGATTAGGTGAAGTACGGTGTATTCTAAATCGGTGACATTGTAATCGTTGCATTTGATCCAATTACCACCGCCGAATTCACGTTTCTCAACGACGTAACCGGTGATACGGCTACCACCATCGGATTCCGGTGCTTCCCATCTGAGATCGACGTAATTCTTTCCAACTTTGACAACCTGTGGTGTTCCAGGCGGTGACGGGACGTTGAATTTGTTCTTCAATTTGAAAGTAGTCGACGGAGGACTAGGCTTACTGAGACCAGCGGCATTCTTTGCGCGTACCCTAAATTCATACTCGTGTCCACACCCTAAACCGTAGCAAATATAACTCGTGTCCTTCACTAGGTAATCGTTAGCTATACGCCAATTGGCATCGTCGGCTGGATCGCGGAATTCCACCTTGTAGCCTTGAATTCTGGAACCACCGTCCGTCAATGGTCGTTCCCAATGGATCGTAATGCTGGTACTGTCCCAATCGGTAACACGCGGCTTACCCGGTGGCTCAGGAACAGTGAATGGGAATTTGGCTGTTATTGGCTCATCAGCAACGAGTGGATCCGAAACGCCATATTGATTCTCAGCGCGAATTCGGAAGTTGTATTTTTTATTTGGTTCCAGGCCAATCACATCGTAGTGTGTGTGTCGCACAAAACTGCTCAATTTCACCCAGAAACCGGCTGGATCCAATTTCTCGACAATATAATTCGTGACTGGTGATCCACCATCGTCGAATGGCGCTTTCCAGGAGAGTGCGCAAGTGTCGGGTGTGATGTCCGAAATGTCGAGAGGACCTTGTGGTGGTGAGGGTTTGTCGACGACGAGAACCTTGCAAGACGCCGAGTCGGTTCCAACAGTATTTGTCAGATAAATCGTGTAGTTTCCAGTATCCGATCGTTTGGCTTTTTTGTTGATGAATTTCGAGGCATGATCCGAAGTGTCGAATTTGATGCGCTCATCGGTGAGGACATCTTCGCCGTTGATACACCAGTGTGGTCGTGGTTTTGGATGAGCGTTGAATGGAACTGTTATTGTGAATGGTTCGCCAGCAATCACTGTCATGTCGCGAATACTCAAATCGCTGGTGATCTTTGGTGGGCATGTTGGAGCACTTGCGCGAATGGCGTCCGAACTCAAGCTCCATGGTCCTTGACCCGCGGCATTTACAGCAGCGACGCGGAATTCGTAATCGTGATTTTCAATTAATCCGCCGACCTTGTAAGTCGTTTCGGGAATGTGGGCCTGAGTCGCGTGGATCCATTTATCATCGTTCATGAGACGCTTTTCGATAACGTAGCCAGTGATTGGTGATCCACCATCGTGACGTGGTTTCGTCCAAGTGATCGTGATACTATCCTCTGTTGTTTCAATTCCTCGAGGAGCACCTGGAGCACCTGGTGGATCGAATGGATGACGTGCCTGAATAGGATCAATAGTAGTGACCGGATCTGACGTTCCGTATTGATTTTCAGCCATTACGCGGAATTCATAAAGTGATCCAACTTCGAGATTTCGGACACGCACAAACGGAGTTGTTACGTATCCGCTCACCTTTGTCCAAGCGAGTTGTCGTGGTTCACGTTTCTCAATTACGTAGTTTGTAATTTCCGCTCCACCATTGTCCTTGGGTGGATTCCAGAAAAGGGTGAGTGCATCACCGGCAAATTCGTCGGCCCGTAGGTTTTGCGGTGGACTTGGACGATCGAGAACACGAACGTTGACTGTTGCAGTGTCGAAACCAGATGAATTTCTCAATTGCAAACGATATTGACCGGCGTCTGAGCGTTTTGAGTTCTTCACTACAAGACTGGCGTAATCGTCGGCCAATTGTTGATGAACGCGAGAATCTGTTTCGTCTTTAACGATGTCATTGGCAAACCAGGTAGCAATGGGTTTTGGGAAACCAACATATGGTACATGAATACAGAAATCTTCACCAGCACGAACTGTGATGTCACGAACACCTCCAAGGTCCATGAGTGGTTTGTTGGGTTGTTCCTCGACGACAATTGGATTGCTCTGACGACTTGGTGGACTTTGGCCAATGTCATTGACAGCAATAACTCTGAACAGATATTCCTCGCCTTCGGTAAGTTTTGGAACTGTAAATACATTCGCTGGCACTGGTACACCATTAACGTCCTTCCAGTCATCATCGCCTCTGGCCTTCTTCTGTTGGATAATGTATCCTCGGACTTTGGCACCGCCATCGTTTCGTGGTGGACGCCAAGACAGTGTGACGGAATCCTTGGTGATGCGGTCTGGTTTCGGTTGTTCAGGAGCATCAGGGGGTAGTCTTTGATGTCCGGCAGTGATTGGTTCGGTCGGTTTGCTAGGTTTTCCGGGACCGGCTTCGTTAACGGCAATCACACGGAATTCATATCGACCTCCATCGTGAAGATCTTGCACAGTGAAAGAGTTGTTTGGAGTTGGATAGTTGTTGACCTTCAACCATTCGCCGCCACGTTCTCGTTTCTCTACATAGTAACCAGTAATTGGTTTTCCACCAGTGTTGAGAGGTGGATTCCACGTTAAACTGCAACTGTTTGGCGTGTATCCAAGAATTTCTGGTTGACTTGGTGCATCTGGTGGATCGAAAGGACATTTGGCAATGACTGGTTTGCCTTCCAATGGCTCGGAGACGCCGTACATTGTCTCGGCACGAACTCGGAACACGTACTTCTTGCCCTCGGACAATCCCTTTGCAATGAAGTGAGTCGTGGGACAATAGCCAGGACACTGTCGCCAATTGTCTGTACCGTAATCAGCAACTTCGACAATGTAATTGGTGATGGAAGAACCACCATCATCTTCCGGTGGATTCCAAGAGAGTGAAACAGAATCTTGTGTTGTTCCAGTGTAATGAATCGGGCCACCAGGTGGTCCAGGTTTATCAACAACAATGACATCAATATCAGCAGAGTCTCTTCCATAATCATTAACGGCTGTAATCGTATATTTTCCACTGTCTTCTCGAACGGATTTATCAACCAGTAAATGAGTGTGATCATTCTTGGTTTCCGATGATATGCGAAGTGTTTCGGGGATCTTAATTTTATCTTTGGTCCATTCGATTGTCGGTGTAGGTGCACCCGATATAGGAATATGAATATTGATAGGTTCTCCAGCTCGGACTTTGATCCTGCGTCCAATAAGTCCATCGAGATAGAGTTTTGGTTTCTCCTTCATTGGCTTGGCAGTAAATACAGCTGATGTTTCGCTGGGTTTACCGGCGCCAGCTGCATTAATGGCAGTCACGCGATATTCATATTGGTGACCTTCAGTTACATGATCGTCATAGTATTCTGTTGGTTGTACTGGATCTTTATTCAGCTTGATCCAACGACCAGTTGCTCGGTCTCGACGTTCCACGTCGTAGCCAAGAATTTGCGAACCACCTGTACTGATTGGTGGTTTCCAGTTGATTTTAATGTGATCCTTGCTGGCGTCAATACATTCGGGTTTGCTGGGTTGGCCAGGCACAGCTATAATCGCAAACAAACAAATAAATAATAATTTTGTCAACAAAATAAATATGATTTATTTATAAATTTAAAACTTGTTTTCACTCACTGAATTGATTCTTCGCAACAACTCCACGATCGGTGTTCAAAGGCTCTGATTTTCCTTGGAAATTTTCTGCACAAACTCGGAACTCGTATTTGGTTCCCTCGATGAGCCGAGGAACAGTTGCGTGATTATATTTAGGATTAACATGAGTTACAGCAGGAACCCATCCTCCTCCATGAGTCAAATCGCGTTTCTCGATAACATATCCACTAAAATGAATAATTGAATATAAACAACTGATAATAAAAAATATTACTAAAGATAAATATAATAACAAAAAATTGATATAAAAAAAATACTTACGTTAATTCACTGCCTCCATTATCTTTAGGTGGTTTCCAGGAGAGAGTGACTGATTGACTTGTGACCTCTTCATACTCCAGAGGACCTTGAGGTGGGCTGGGTCTATCCAGAACTGTCAATTGGAAGCTGCCCTCATCGATTCCATTCTCGTTCTTTATAAGCAAATGATAAGTACCAGAATCAGATCTCTTGGCATTCACAGTGTGAAGAATCGTATGATATCCAATGGAAGTTACAGTTGTTCGATCATTAGTCTGCAGTTCTTTACCCGCGACTGTCCATCTAACTTCGGGTGTTGGTTCACCAACAAAGTCAATGTCCACGTGGAATATCAGACCAGCCTTAATGCGAATATCATTCAACGGTGTCTTTATCTTGGGAGCAACTGTAAAAATATTATTTATGCGAAATTAATTTAATTCTTTCCTATTTTTTAATTAGTGTTAATTAATTAATCTAAATAAAAATATGATATAAAAATCTTATCTACGCAGATTCAGTTGGATACTTACGGTTACGCGGTTTAGCTGTGACAAGATCACTCGGTTCGGACGGTTCTGATTGACCGGCAGCATTAACAGCAATCACTCGGAATTCGTATTCCTGTCCTTCTGTTAAATCGGGAACAGTTGCACTAGTTTGCGATGGTGGCACGTGAACGGCATTTGTCCAGTAAGGATTTCCTTTCTCCTTCTTTTGAATGATATATCCAGTTATTGGAGATCCACCGTCGTTTTGTGGAGCTGGCCATTCAAGATCAACGTGATCCTTGTCCCAATCGACGATACGCGGCTTTCCAGGTGCATCGGGTTCATCTGGAAAAATTAGTTATTTATTTAATTTTAATTATGAAATTGTATTCTTCAATTTTGTAATTATTATTTGAAAGTAGAAGAATTACCAAATTCATTCTTGGCAATGATGCTGCTTTCTGTCTCTAGAGGTTCCGATTCGCCTACACTGTTAACAGCCTTGACTCTAAAGAGATATTCTTTTCGATGAACTAATCGAGTCACGTCGTGTTTTGGTATCATGCTCATTCCAGCATCTGACCAAGTTCCACGAGAAAGATCCATTTTTTCGATTATGTAATGAAGAATTGGAGTGCCTCCATTATCTTTAGGTGGTAGCCACGAGAGATGACAGCTCTCTTTCGTTATATTGGAAACGTCCAGTGGTTTTTGAGGTCGTGATGGCTTGTCGATGACAGTAACATTTGCACTGGCACTACAATTCAGGAATAATTATGAAAATGTTTTAATTATGCGTGTGATTTAGTTTTAGTTTAGAAATTTTTAAAAATATATGTACCTGCAACTTCCTTGGCTGTTGGTAAGCGTGAGAGTGTATCTTCCAGAATCAGCACGACAGGAGAATGGAATTTCAAAACTGGTATTAATATTGGTAGTAAAAATATCGTGACGATCATCAGCAAGAACGTCAACACCGTTAATTGTCCACGAAGCAACAGGTTTTGGTGATGCTTCAATAGGAATATCGTAGCCAATCTTTTGACCAGCTCTGACAACCATATCTTGCAGCATATGTTTATCGAAACTTGGCTTAACTGTAAGAAAATTATCTATCGTTAGACAAGCAAAAAATAATTTACAATATTTTCCTTAATTATTTTTTAAAAATGATTGAAATTTTGAATACGAATTTCAACAACTTACGAAAGCGTGGTTTCGCAACGATCGGCAGTGAAGCATCGGAAGGTTCACCCTGTCCACCTTTATTGACAGCAATGACTCTGAACTCGTACTCTTGACCCTCAGTGAGATCTGGCACTCGACCAGAAGTCATACTTCCCGGAACTTCGGCAGCCTTCTCCCAATTGCCGAATTTCGGTCTCTTCTCAATAATATAACTCGTGATCGGTGATCCGCCATCGCGCTTAGGTGGCGTCCATTCAAGATCAACATGATCCTTGTCCCAATCCGTCGCCACTGGCGCACCAGGTTTCTCTGGTTTTCCAAATGGATCTTTAGCCGTGATACTCTCTAATCCTGTCAACGGCCCTGATTCACCCTGTTTGTTGACAGCACGAATGCGGAAATTGTATTCATGACCCTCAATTAGATGTTCAACTTTGGCAAAAGTGTCTGATGCCTCCATGATTGGAACCCATCGCATATTCTCGGCGTCCATTTTCTCAATGGAATAGTACAAAATCTCAGAGCCACCATCGTCTTTCGATGGTCGCCAAAAGAGTTTGCAATTATTTTTCGTAATATCGCTGATCTTTAAAGGTCCTTCAGGTGGCGATGGAATATCCAGAACAATGACATTCAATGTTGCCTCGTCCTTGCCATTTGAGTTTCTTGCCGTCAATGTGTATTCTCCTGAATCAGAACGTTTCGCCTCTAAAACACGAACTTTCGTATTGTAATCCTCATTTGTGATTTTAATGCGGTCCGTTGAACTGACCACATTGCCCTTGAGAGTCCATTCTTTTCGTGGAGGCGGTTCGCCAATGACGGGAACGTCAAAGTCGAAGAAGCTTCCGGCTCGAACTTTGATGTCCATCATGTATTTGCGGTCAATTCTCGGCGGCACTGGAATTCATCAATCGGGAATTGTTAATTAATCTCAATAGTTGTTAATTGAGAAATTATATTAATTAATGGAATTAAAAACTTACGATTCTTAGGTCTAGCAATGTGAGGTTTGGTAGCGTCGGATGGTTCACCGGGTCCTGCTTTGTTGACAGCCTTGACACGAAATTCGTACTGATTTCCTTCCTGAAGATCATTGACACGACCAATCGTTTTATCGCCCTCGACTTCTGCACATTTCTCCCAAGTGGGACTGTATTTATCCCGTTTTTCGATAATATAACCGGTAATAGGTGAACCGCCGTCAGAAGAGGGACGTTTCCATTCCAGTTCGACAAAGTCCGTGTCGTAATCACTAATCTTTGGCGTTCCTGGTTTCCCTGGTTCATCTGAAAGTCAAAATAGAAATTAGAAATTCTACTCGCATAGAGGAAAAATAAATGAGTAAATCAAGTAATCTTACCAAATGGATTTTTCGCCTCAATGCTCGCCGCTGTTGCCAGCGGTTCCGATTTGCCCTGCTTGTTGACCGCACGAACTCTGAACTTGTATTTATGATTTGGAATAAGACCCTCAATGTTTAATGAAGTTTCGGGCCCGTCAGTTTCTCCGGCAGGTACCCATCGTCCAGTTGTCTCGTCCAG
Organism: Leptopilina boulardi; assembly: GCF_019393585.1. Taxonomy (NCBI): domain Eukaryota; kingdom Metazoa; phylum Arthropoda; class Insecta; order Hymenoptera; family Figitidae; genus Leptopilina; species Leptopilina boulardi. Next base: position 3,976,274 of record NW_026137655.1, on the reverse strand, counting down.
CTTCTCCACGACGTACTTCTCAATGGGTTGTCCTCCGTCGTCTTCAGGTGGTTTCCAGGACAAATTACAACCCTCGCCAGTGATGTCCGAGACCTTGAGTGGTCCCTCGGGCATACCGGGTTTATCGAGAACGACTACATTCACGTAGGCAATATCCTTGCCATTGATGTTTTCAGCAGTGATCATGAATTTTCCAGATTCAGCCCTCGTGGCCATTCGAACATTCAAATTTGTATTGTAAGGAACATCCTTGAGTTTTATTCGATCTGAAGATATAATTTGTTTACTGCCAATGAACCATGTGGTTTTTGGAGCCGGTTCACCCGTGACTTTTACGTCAAACACAAAGTTCTGTCCGGCTTTAACTCGCACATCAATAAGATTTGTGCGATCAATCTTTGGCGCCAAATTACGTGGTTTTGCGTATATTGTCGGCGTGGCGTCTGATGGTTCGCCAGGTCCAGCTTTGTTCACTGCACGAACTCTAAATTCGTACGGTTGGCCTTCAATAAGATCAGGAACCGTTGCTCGTGTCATGTCAGCTGGAACTTCTAGAGCTTTCTCCCACTCTCCGTATTTGTCTTTTTTCTCGATAATGTAACTCGTCACCGGTGAACCACCATCGTTTAATGGTGGTTTCCACTTGAGATCGACGTGATCCTTGTCCCAGTCGGTGGCTTGAAGATCGCCAGGTTTGCCAGGTTCGTCATAAGGATTCTTGGCGAGAATCGTTTGATCTGCCTCTAGCGGTTCGGATTCACCCTCGGCATTAATTGCCGAGACGCGGAATTTATATTCCTTGCCAGGTGTCAAACCGGTTACCTCAAGATTTGGCTCGGTTGAGCGTCCACAAGGTACCCAGCATCCAGTTTCTGGATCCATTTTGTCTACTTGATAGTATTCGATTGGAGTACCGCCATCGTCAATTGGTCGCTTCCATTTCAATTGACATCCTTCTTTGTGAACGTCCGTGACACTTAGTGGTCCCTCGGGTGGTGCGGGTTTGTCCGTCACTGTCACCATTACGGACACGGTATCTTTGCCGGAAGAATTGATGGCAGTGATTGTGTACTCGCCGGTATTGCCGCGTTTCACCGGACGTATTGTCAATTTTGTGTTGTAATCTGAATTGTCGATTGAAACTTGTTTGTTGGGTGTCAAAGGGTTCGTTGCCCATCGCCAATCGCATTTTGGTGGCGGTTCGCCAATCACGTTTACATCGAATTTCAGGGTCGAGCCGGCAGAGAGTGTCACATCGCGCAAATTGCGACGATCGATCTTCGGAGCCACTATTTACGAAAACGAAACAAATTATTAGCAATAATAATAATAATAATATAATATTAGTAAATTGTTTTGATAAAAATATCAAAGTGAAACTTACAGAATCGGGGTTTAGCGGTGAATGTTTTGCTGGCGTCACTCGGTTCAGATGGACCAGCTTTATTGACGGCCATAACGCGGAATTGATAATCGTTGCCCTCGATAAGGCCAGTGACAAGTGCTTTTGGCAAAGGAGAATCAGTCTCCAAGGCCTTCTCCCACATGGTACTGTATTTGTCCTTCTTTTCGATAATGTATCCAGTGATTGGTGATCCACCGTTGCTGACCGGCTCCTTCCAAACCAGATCGACCTGGTTGGCCGTCCAATCCGCGGGCTCTGGTGCTCCAGGTGCAGAAGGTACAGCTGAAAAAATATTGAAACGTTGGCTACGAATGCTTTCAATTTTTTAAATTAATTAAAAAATATAATAAAAATAATAAATAGAAATCAAACAATTACAATGGGAAACTTACTGTACGGATCTTTAGCAATAATAGATCCGAAAGTTTCGAGGGGCTCAGAGTCCCCTTCTTTGTTTTGTGCTTTGACCCTGAACTTGTACTCATGACCGGGAGTCAAGCCATCGACTTTCATTTCAGTTCCGCAAGTTTTACCAACCGGAACCCAAGCTCCCGTTTCTGGATCATATTTTTCGACCAAATAAGTCTCGATTGGTTCGCCGCCATCGTCTTTCGGTTTCTTCCACTTGAGTGTGCATCCGTCCTTGTGGATGTCAGACACTTCCAATGGACCTTCCGGTTTATCGGGTTTGCCTAGCATCCGATAATGAGATAATTAAATTTTTTACTCTCATTTTACATTTGATAAATTTAACATTTCGAAAATTGAAATTGTCAAGGATTTCTTTTATTGTAAAAAGTAATCTTCAATTTTTTTTGCTTGTAAATAAAAGAAAAAAGTAGGAAATTTTTGCGAAACTTACAAACAACTGTGACCTCAACATCTGCAGTATCCGTTCCGTACTGATTGGAGGCTGTGATTTTATAAATTCCACTGTCTTTGCGCTCTGGTTTTTCATTGAAGAATTTCGTATTGTAAGGCACATTCTCCACTCGACGATAAGTGGTTTGCTGAATGCTTTTGTTATTCAACAACCAGCTAACGTCCGGTGCTGGTTCACCGGAAACTTTGACATCAAAACGAATTGGCTCACCTTCGCGGACAATAAGATCCCGCAGGTTTCTTCGGTCGATCTTTGGTGGCACTATAAGAAAAAAAGCACTCATTAGAGAAAAGAATCTGTAATAATCGAAATTTATTTTAATTGATCTTACTTCTTCGGCACTTGGCGACGATGCCCTTGCTCACGTCAGACGGTTCACCGGGACCAGCAGCGTTTATAGCCTTGACGCGGAATTCATATTCGACTCCTTCGTCTAAATTATCAGCGCGACCTTTGCAATCGGGACCAAAAACTTCACCAGCTTTGATCCATTTTGGACTGCCTTTTTCGCGTTTTTCAATCACGTAGCCAGTGATTGGAGATCCACCGTCGGTTACAGGTGGAGTCCATCTAAGGTCAACGTGATCTTTATCCCAATCTGTTGCTTCCGGACGACCAGGTGCTCCAGGCTCATCTACATACAAAAATAAATAAAATAATATTTCACAGAATTCGACGGGATAATAAATAATTTCAAATTAAATGTGTGAGTTCCGCGAATTACAACGGTTAAACTTCAAAAAGGGTGCCACATCGCACAAATCTTTCTATTTAAATGAGTGTGATATTTATTTTCATTAACTAATGTTTAAAAAAAGTTTTGTGGGCCAAGGCAATAATAACACATACCAAATGGATTCTTGGCAATGATTCCAACGTCAGTTACCAACGGCTCGGACTCTCCCTCAGCATTGACAGCGGAAACACGGAATTTGTATTCTTGACCAGGAACAAGATTTTCCACGTCCATTTTTGGCTCTAATGTACGACCGACAGGAATCCAGCGGCCAGTAGCAGTGTCCATTTTTTCGACTGCATAATGATCAATTGGCACTCCACCATCATCCAACGGTGGATTCCATTTCAAGCTACAACCTTCCTTGTGCACTTTTGAAACTTCCAGTGGTCCTTCCGGTTTACCCGGCCTGTCCAACACAGTCACACTGATTGTCGCTTCATCCTTGCCGGAACTATTTTCCGCCTTAAGAGTCAAATGACCAGTGTGCGAACGAGCAGCTGCTGAAATAACGAATTTCGTCTTGTAATCCTCAATTTCAATGGCGACACCATCCTTGTAATCCTCCAGCTCCTTTTTATTCAGGTACCACGTCTTAGTCGGTGGTGGTTCACCGGAAACTTTCACATCAAGACGAATGTGATTACCAGCTTTTACAGTGATATCACGTAATGTCGTGCGATCAATTTTCGGTGGTGCAAAACGATCTTTTGCAATTAATGTATCACTGGGTTCACTTGGTTTGCTCAGTCCACCTTTATTCAATGCTTTTACTCGGAATTGATATTTTTGTCCTTCAATGAGATCTCCCACTTTGGCTTCGGTTTTATGTCCCGGAACCTCGGAAACCTTTTGCCATTTTCCAAATTGATCTTTCTTCTCGATAATGTATTTCTCGATTGGTGCACCTCCGTCTTTCCTTGGCGGTGTCCATTTTAGATCGACATGATGCTTGTCCCAGTCTTTCAATTCTGGTTTTCCTGGTTCGTCAGGTTCGGCTACAAGAAAAAAAAGTGTGTGAAAATTTTAACAATCAATTTTATAAAACTACAGTTTGTCGCGTGGAATTAATAAAATGCAAATTACACTCACTGTAAGGATTCTTGGCAGTTGTGGGAATAGATGTTTCCAAAGGTTCAGACTCGCCCTCGCTGTTGACAGCTTTAACACGGAACTGATAGTCCTTGCCTTCGTTTAAGCCACTAATGTCAGCTTCCGGTGTTTTACTCGTTCCACAAGGTACCCAGCGGCCAGTGTCTACATCCATACGTTCAATGACATAGTGATCGACTGGTTCGCCGCCATCATCGTCTGGTTTGTTCCATTTTAGCTTGCAACCTTCAGCTGTCACGTCTGATACGTCAAGTGGACCTTTCGGTTTACTTGGTTTGCTCATAACCTATGGATTTGTTTAATATCACTCATAAATGATTATTTCAAAAATAAATAATTCTATATTAATATTATTGTAATCTTATAATAACCTGCAGTTCGACTTCAACTTCGTCAGTGCCACTGTCATTCTTCGCTGTGACAACATAAATACCAGTGTCTGATCTCTGCAATTTGCTTAGAATGAAAGTTGTATGATAGTCCTCACTTTCAACTTTGAGACGATCTTGTGTTTTCAGAACAAGATTATTATGCTTCCAGGTAACAATCGGTGCCGGTTCTCCTTTGACGTCAGCCTCGATTCGTAGCATTTGTCCAACTCGCATGACTTTCTTCTGCAAGTTCTTGCGATCAATGTGTGGAGCCACTGTTAAAAATGAGAATTAATTATAAATAAAGTTTTTATATAATTAAATTTGTAGTTTAGATAATTTTGATAAATGTGGAACTAACAGAAACGGGGTTTGGCAATCACGCTCTTTGACGTGTCACTTGGCTCTCCAGGTCCAGCTTTATTTCTGGCAACAACTCTGAACTCGTATTCATGACCTTCTTCAATGCCATCATTGACTTTGGCGTCTGTTCTGTCTCCGGGAACGCTGGTAACATCAATCCATTGCCTACCGTCCTTGTCTCTCATTTGAATAACGTATCTCTCAATTGGTGCACCACCATCACTCTCCGGTGGAGTCCACTCAAGATCGACAAAATCTTTGTCCCAATTGGTGATCTTTGGTCTGCCGGGTTTACCAGGTTCATCTGACGATTAAAATTAAAAACATTAATATTACAGAGTAATTTGAAATTAAATGCATTTTTGAATTACATATAAATAAATTTTTTAATTAGAAATTAATTTAAATTACCAAATGGATTTTTGGCAATAATGGCTTTATCGGCTTCCAATTCCTCAGATTCTCCTTCTTTATTTACAGCCTTGACTCGGAACTTGTAAGGTTTACCCTCTAACAAGCCGGTAATGTTTGCTTCTGGTTCGGTTGATCGGCCACAAGGAATCCACTGTCCTGACAATGGATCGAGCTTCTCAATTTCATAAAATTCCACTGGACTGCCTCCATCGTCTTCTGGTTTCTTCCACTTCAGTTTGCAACCGTGTTTTGTAATATTCGACACTTCGAGAGGTCCCTAAAATTTCGGAATCAGATTACAGTTTATTTTTTTTAATAAAAAAAATTTCGAATATAAATAATAAATATATAAAATGAATACCTGTGGTTTTGTAGGTTTACTGAGAACAGTTATATCCACCTCGGCGATATCTTCACCAACTTCATTTGCCGCTTTAATAACGTATCTGCCAGTGTGCATACGTTTGGTCTTAAGAATAATGAATTTTGTATGATAATCTACATTGTCAATGCGAAACTCGTCATTATTGGTGAGTTCTTCGCCTCTGAGAGACCAAGTAACCTTTGGTGGTGGTTCGCCAATAATATTTACATCCAATGTTAATGTTAGACCGACCTTAATCATTTGTGGCTGAAGATTCGTGCGATCGATATAAGGTTTCACTGTAACAGGAAAAAAGATGAAATTTTTAAAGGTATTATTAAATTTTTAGTAAGATAGCTCTTTCAATGTAAAAAAGAGAACTCACGGTATCTGGCTTTAGCGGTGTGAGGATTTGTTGCCTCGCTAGGTTCACCAGGTCCGGCTTTATTTACAGCACGCACTCGGAATTGATATTGATTTCCCTCCTCTAATCTTGGCACCATTCCGGTGCAAATTGGACCCTCTACCTCGGCAGCTTTCACATAATTTGTGCCAAATCTGTCTTTCATTTCAATAATGTAACCCGTAATTGGAGCACCACCGTCCCTAATCGGTGGTTCCCATTTTAGTTTCACCATGTGTTCGTTCCAGTCGACAATCTCCGGAAGACCTGGCGCTGGTGGCGGATCTGTAACGGAATGTCTACTTTAGTTTCTTAATAATAAACTAATATCTTAATTCAAATAAATCGAATAAATAGAATATTATTAATAAAAAATTAATTTTTTTTTTTTGAAGCTGGAAAATTTACCGAAAGGATTTTTAGCGAGAATGGAAGTGTCCGTTTGGAGAGGTTCCGATTCTCCTTCTTCATTGACAGCTTTGACTCGAAATTCGTATTTCTTTCCAGGTTCTAAGCCAGTGACGGTGTGTTCGGTTTTTTCAGGATCAAGAACAGTTCCCGCTGGTACCCATCGTCCAGTGGTGACGTCCATTTTCTCGACGATGTAACTGTTCAGTGGTAAACCTCCGTCATCTTTAGGTTTCTTCCATTTGAGTTTGCAACCTTCTTTGTGCACATCGCTAACCTCCAACGGTCCTTCAGGCTTGCCAGGTTTATCTATCGGTGGATTTCATTTTAATAAACTGATTCGTTTCAATAAAAATTAAATACATTTTTTTTAAAGAAATATCGTACAAAAACGTTTATTTAATTTCTTAGGTATTTGTAGTCTTACCAAGAATAATGATCTCCACATCGGCTTCGTCTTGACCAGAATCATTGACAGCTTTGATTGTGTATTTTCCAGTGTCACTGCGAGTTGTATTTGTCAACTGAAGTTTGGTGTTGTAATCCTCATTTTCGATTTTAAGATTTGCACTCGCGGCAAGGGGTCTCAAACCGAGACTCCAAGTGATTGTTGGAGGAGGTTCACCCTTGACATCGACATCAAGTTTAACCATTTGACCAGCTCTAACTTTCACGGTTCCCAATTTATCACGATTAATGAACGGTTTCACTGAAAACGATAAGAAATAAATTGAGCATATAAAAATAGGAAAAAGCCAATTTTATGTAAAAATAAATTGCATACGGAAACGAGCTTTGGCTATATGAGGTTTAGTAGGTTCACTAGGTTCCGATGGACCGGCTTTGTTGACGGCGCGTACTCGAAATTGGTAAGTGCCACCTTCCTTTAAACCAGGAACACGAGCTTTCGGCTGAGGTGAATCAGTGATCACAGCCTCTTCCCAGTGTCCCAATTTCTCTTTCTTCTCAATAATATATCCTGTGATGGGAGCACCGCCATCATCCTTTGGTGGTTCCCACTTGAGATCCACACGATCAACGTCCCAGTCTTCCAATTCGGGAGTTCCAGGTTTTCCAGACAGGTCTAAGAAAAATAAATAATTATTTTTTTAATTAAAAGTAATTACATTTATATGACTTTACCAACCAATTTTATATATTGATTGAACTACCAAGAAACTAGAGAATAAACATACCAAATGGATTTTTGGCCTTGATTGATCCATCGGTTGTTAAAGGTTCAGATTCGCCCTCTTCGTTGAGAGCCTTCACTCTGAACTCATAATCGTGACCTTCCTGCAGACCTTTAACATCCATTTCGGTATCATTTGTCCGGCCAACGGGCACCCATCGACCAGTATTTTTGTCAAGCTTCTCAACTTGATAACCAGTGATTGGTTTTCCACCATCGTCTTCCGGTTTATCCCACTTGAGCTTACAACCATTCTTTGTGACATCTGATACTTTAAGGGGGCCTTTTGGCTTTCCAGGTGCAGCTAATATAACCAAATAATAATCGAACAATTTAATTTTTATTAGCTATTTCTAATAATGAATTTGAATTACTATGAGGCACTTACAAAGCACAGTGATATCAACTTCAGCCTCATCTTCACCATGAGGATTGACAGCTTTAATTTTCCAGAGTCCAGTATTTTTTCGTACACAATCGGAGATATTCAATTTTGAATTGTAATCAACATTGATAATCTCAATGTTGCCTTCCGATTTAACAACTTGTCCTACTTGGTACCAAGTAACTTCCGGTGGTGGTTCACCACGAATGTCAACATCGAACTTGATAGGCTTACCAGCGCGTACGATAGTTGTTTTCAAGTTCGTTCGATCTATTCTAGGTTTCACTAAATAAAAAAGAATAATTTAATTAATTTTTCACGTATAAGTAGCATAGAAATTAAAAAAATATATATGGTGATAATGAAAATAATTTTAAAGAATTTATAGTCTTTTGCATTAATATGAACACAAACTGTAGCAATTAATTAATTATTGGATAAATTAAATTTCTGCAAATTACTAAATTACTCACGAGCTTTGAATTTACAAATCTGCATCTTGGATGCATCTGAAGGTGGTGAGGGTCCAGCTTTGTTCACAGCAATAACTCTAAATTGATATTCTCCTTTTTCCTTCAAATCTGGAACCTTCGCTGTTAGCTCACTGCCAGAAACTTCGATAGCTTTTTCCCAGTCTGGTTTGTAGCGATCTTTCTTCTCGATGATGTACTTTTCAATCGGAGCTCCACCATCGAAGTCTGGAGCAGCCCACTTGATGGTTACCGATTCATTATCGTAATCAACAATGTCAGGAGTTCCCGGTTTCAAAGGCTCATCTAAAGTATTTAAAAAATTTTAAAAACACATTTTCTTCTCCAAATAAGTCATGTGTTGAATATCTTAAAATTTGTTTTTTTTCCTCAAATTGTAAAAGAAAAAAAATTTCTTTTTTAAAAATATACCGCATAATTATATGAGTGATTCGTACCGAATGGATTCTTAGCAATGACTCCTCGTTCACTCTCTAGGGGTTCCGAATCTCCTTCATCGTTGACAGCAGTGACACGGAATTTATATTCACTTCCTGGATTGAGTCCAGTGACTTCGAATTCAGTGAGAGGTGAATTGCCAGGAATTTTACCACATCGCACCCACTTGCCGGTTCTCGTGTCCATTTTTTCGATTTCGTACTCCTTGATGGGACTGCCGCCGTCGTCATCGGGCTTCTCCCACTTGACTTTAGCCGTTGTCTTCGTGACATCGGACACAACGAGTGGTCCTTTCGGTGAATCGGGCTTACCTAAAAATAAATTAATAAATGAGTATCAAAGATCGTATTCATTTTAAAATTATAATTTTAATACGATCACATATTTATATTAAACATTGTCTAAAACTCACTGAGAACGGTTAATTCGACAGTTTCTTCGTCCTTTCCATTGACGTTTTCAGCAACCAAAGTATATTTTCCGGTATCTTTTCTCACAGCGTTAATAACTGTGAAGTCGGTATGATATTCGACGTTTTCAATTTTGATACGTTCGGTATTTGTCAGGGGAATGTTATCCCTCCAAATCCATTTGCATTCTGGTGGAGGTTCGCCAATGACATCAACTGACCATTTGTGCGTGCGACCAGCTTTGATAATGACGGACTTCAAGTTCGTTCTATCGATTCTTGGTTTCACTGTAACAATTAAAAATAAAGTAAATTAAGAATTTATTTGAATTTTAATTAAAAGCTATTATAAATAAATTAATTTTTGTTAAAAAATATTTTTACGTTAATTTTAGGTATGCTGAATTAATTTTTTCACATGAAAACAAAAAAAACTTACAATTTTTGTGTTTGCAAACATGGTTGTCAGTGGGCTCGCTAGGCTGAGAACATCCAGCCTTGTTGTGAGCTCGAACTCTAAATTGATAGACCATTTTTTCCTTAAGCCCATCAACTTTAATTTCCGGATTGTCGTCTTTAGTTTTTGCTACTTCAACCCAATCGGGCGAAAATTTGTCCTTCATTTCCACAGTGTAATGAGTAATTGGTCGGCCACCGTCAGTATCCGGTTTTTTCCATCTCAATGATACACTCTCATTGTCATAATCGAAGATTTCGGGTTTACTTGGCTTGCCAGGTTCATCTGAAAAAATTAATAACAATTCACGATTTCATAAAACTAACTGATTAATTTTATTTACTCATTTATTTTATTCTGAATTATATAATTAATACTATAGTTACCGTATGGATTTTTAGCGTTGATAGCTTCTTCCGTTTCGAGCGGTTCCGATTCACCCTCCTTGTTCACAGCCTTTACACGGAATTTGTAATTTTTCTTCGGCGTCAAACCCTGGAAGGTAAATGTATTATCGTTTGGTCCAACCTCTCCCGCTGGAACCCAACGCCCAGTTTCCATGTCCATTTTTTCGAGAACGTATCCCGTGATGTCTGTCCCACCATCATCTTCCGGCTTGTTCCATTTTACTGTCACGTGATCAGAGCGCACTTCTTCAGCCTTCAATGGTCCCAATGGCATTGACGGTTTATCTGCAACAATTTAATGTAAAAATTCAATTCAATTACAATTGAATATTATTTCAAATATTCTTTCAATTTAGATAGAATATTAGCCTTACCTAGAACTACAACATCTGCTTTACTCTCACAGGTGCCGGAGCTGTTGGTCAACACCAATTTGTATTTTCCTGAATCAGTTCGAGTTGTCTTTCGAATGGTGAGAACAGTGTTCAACTCGTACTTATCGATTGTAATTCTCTCGGTTGAATCTTGAACAAGTTCCTTCTCGCCAAGGAACCAATGAACTTCCGGTTCCGGTTCACCGGCATATTTAATGTCGTACTTGATGACTTGACCCTTTTTGACGACGAGATTCGTTAGACCATCGCCGACAATGTAGGGCTTAACAAAACGACATTTTGCAATAATCGGTTTCGTTGCGTCCGACGGTTCACCGGGACCAGCTTTATTAACGGCTCGAATTCGAAATTCATATTGTGTTCCCTCTTTAAGTCCATCGATCGTTGCCTTCGTCACATCACCCTCAATCTCTTTGCCCTTCACCCATTCTTTTCCAAATTTCTCTTTGTATTCAATGACATAACCCGTTATTGGTGCACCACCATCATTTTCTGGTTTGGTCCAAGTGAGATCTGCATGATCCTTATCCCAGTCAACGACTTCAACATTTGTTGGCTTTCCAGGCTCATCTGAAATATTATTTTCCTGTATTTACATTTTGTCTTTTTTTTAATGCGTGTTTAGACGAGAATTTTTTTTTAATTTTTCAATACCTATTTTAGAGATCAAAATTTTTAAAATGTATAAAAATATAGTGAAGAAATACAAATAATACAAACCCCATGGATCTTTGGCTAAAACGGGTTTGGCGAAGAGAGCAGGTTCACTGGAACCAATTTTATTAACAGCCCGGATTCTGAATTTGTATTCCTTCTTTGCCACCAGGTCTTCGACTTTGTAAACACATTTTTCGCCAGCCGCGACCTCTCCCACGCTATCCCACTGAGATTTGAGACTCATGTCAAGACGTTCAATAACGTATTTTGTAATTGGTGAACCACCATCGTCCTTGCTTGGCTTGAAGGAAACAACACAAGAATTCTGGAATACTTCGTTCACATCGACATCCAAAGGTGGAGATGGAACCTCTACAAAAATTTTTTTTTAAGTGTGGAGAAAAATATTTTGTACAATTTATTTTTTCTTTTTCTTCTTAGAAATAAAATTATAATTTGTACCTTGCATGTTAACAAAAACATCTTTAACTTCTTCTCCCTGGCCGTTACCAATTTTGACTTGATAAATGCCAGTTTGATCATGCTGAGGCTTCTTGATCTTGAATGTGATTTTGTCTTCTCCAACGACAATTTCGACGTCCTTGAGAGGCAGAGCTTTGCCGTCTTTCATCAGTTTAGCCTCCACTGGTGTTTGTTTCGTGCCTTCGACTATTCGACAGAATAAATAAATAAATAAATAATTAAAAGAAAAAATAGAGAAATAGAAGAAAATATTAAATAATATAAGCTTGAAGCTAATACAGTTATTTAAAAAAATGTATTTTATTTATAAAAAAAGAAAGTAATTCATACTTTTGTAAGGCACAGTGAAGAAGATGGGTGCACTGCAAGGACCTTCAACTTTGTCAGGAATTTCAGGAATTGGTTTACTCTCTCCCTTTTTGACGGTAAGTATACAACTGCTCTTAAGCTCTCCACTCTCACAAGTAATTTCACCATCATCTCCCATTTCTAATTTATTGAAAACGAGTTGATGTTTTCCACCACCCAGATTCTTGATTTCAACACGTTCGCTGGGCTCAATCTTTTTGCCATTGAAGTACCAATCTGCTGGTGCCGTTTGGTCCTGAAGTTCCACATCAAGAACAAGCTTCTCTCTCTCGATTGCCGTTGTATCCTTAAGCTTCTTATTGAAGCGATTTAAGTCTGGAATTTTCAATGCATACACATTAAATGTTTTAACTCAAAATGAAAATTTTTTATCCTTAAATTAATTTTTTTTTACTTTTTTAAATAAAAATAATACTAACGAAAAAATTAAATTTTACTGATTTTACTTACAGTTGACAATAAGTTCAGCTTCGGTTTTGTCAGCGTTGCTCACGCAAGAATACATTCCAGCATCAGTGACTTTTGCGTCTTTGATGATCAATTTTCGTTTTCTTCCTTCCTCCTTTATTTGCACTCTCTTATCGGACTGAATTTCTTGATCACCTTTGAACCATTTTACTTCACCGGCAGCATCGTCGAGCTCACAGAGAAGAGTTATGGTTTCTTTTTCAGTTGCTGTCTGATGTTTCAAGACCTTCACGAATTTATATGGATATTCTTGAAGGAAAAATAAGAATTTTTATTTTCGAATACAATCGAAAGGATTTATTTCAAAATTAATAATATGAACAATTTTTAAATAGCATTCTATTTACTCACCAACAATGGTAAGAACTGTATCTGTTCTGTCAGTTTGTTTGCAAATTCTACAAGAATATTCGCCACTGTCTTCTAGAGTTGCATTTTTTATTGCCAATCTACAGACACCTGACATATCTTTCGATATGCTGTAAATATCTCCATCCTGTAAAGAATAATTCAAATTAATTAAGAACATTTATGAATTAAATAAAATAATTATTACTCTTTAATAATAATTTAATTAATGCAAAAAACAATAATTAAGTCACTTAATTAAATAATTTTTGTATTTAATAAATGAAAATAAAATTTGTTTACCTCCAATTTCTTTTCCCCTTTGAACCACTCAACTTTAGCCATATTAGAACTGACGGTACATTCAATATATGCTTCGTGTTTTGTGAATCCACTTGTTTTCTTCGGTAATGGTTTGACGAAGTTGTAAGTAGGATCAGGCTCTAAATTAATAAGAAAATATTTTAATTATTTAGTTTGAATTAAAATAATTGCTCCGAAAAAAGGAAATTGAAAACTTTTTTTACCATCAACTGTAAGGAAAGCAGTCGAGGAAATTCCGCCAATTTCGATTGTGTATTTTCCAGTGTCGTCGACTTTAGGACCCGTGATGATAAGCTGATAAAGATCTTCCTCGTTCTTGAATTTGTATCTCGGTGATGGAAACAATTCCTTTCAAAATAATTTTTTTTGTTAGTTACGAGATAAACTTAAATAAAAAAGATTTATCTATAGAATGAAATATTAAAAAGTAATTTGCAATGAAAATTTCAAAATTGTCGAAAAAAATTCGCTAATACTCACATCTTTGCGGAAGAACCATTTGGGTTTGCAATTGGGTTTTGAGAAATTGGCCTCGAAAACGACCTTTTTGTCTTTTCCTTCCTTAGCATGTCTGTCCACAAGTGGTTTCAAGAAGGAATCTTGTTTCTATATTCAATAAATAAAAATTCAATATTAGCACTTAAAAAAAGTGTTTGAACGATTTTATATAAAAAAAATAATTCATATCAAGAATAAAAATCTTTGGATTTTTCAGAATAATAAAACTGGTCGCTTTTAAAGTGATATTTCCTAAGAAATTTCTTTTTACCTTAAAAGAAGTATTTTTTCTTTTATCATTTATCCTGAGAAACGAGTCAATGATAGACATCCATAAAAGTAATAAGATGTAAATTTGTAAAATTATAATAAATAAAGACAATACAGTAATTAAAAAAAAAATTAATTGAAATTTTTTTAAATTAAAAAGTAATTAGAAAAAAATCTGAAATAAAGAAACAAATACAATTATTAATAAAATAAAATAAAATTTGTAAATTTAAAAAAATTTAGATCCACTTGATAGAAATATATATATATATATACGATACACTTAAAGCAATCTGCACATCGAAGAGTACAGCAGATTATTTCCGGAAAGAAGATTATATAGACGAGTATCAATAAAAGATGATAGAAAAAGAAATTTAATTTAACAGCCAATCTGCCAAATTATTCTGCTAAATGCAATGCAACATCTATTTATTGTTTTTGTGAAGATTCCAGAAATTTTTTATGCATTAACAATGAAATAATTAGGATATCGTTTATATTTTTAAAAATTATTACCATCATATGGAAGTGCAGATTATTATTGAATTATTAATGATATGGAAAAGTTTAGATAAAAAAGAAAAATATATTTGAAGGTTACAAAAATTGATTTTTATTAAAAATTAATGTGTAGTCCTTGAATGTTGTGAGCCTTCGAGTTATTTTATAACGAGGACATGAGCTGAAATTTATGAAGACGAAATAATATTGTAATATAATTATTAATTTTGATAATTCAATATTAATTGAATGATAACTTGGATAAATTGAGAGAATATTATACATAAATGCAATTAATCAGATAATTATCACATTCAGATAAATTTGACCGTTGTGTCCAACCTCCGTCTTGATGAAGTGGTGCAGAACGGGCCAGTCGGGAATTATTTCGGCCAATGATAGCCTACGATATCCACTATTCTAGAAAGAATAAACCCATTCATGCTTGAGTCAATAAAATCATTTTGATAATATTTTGACCAATACATTTGTTCATACTTTAAACTTTTTAATATTCACGTTGCAATTGTGCTCAAAACTTGACATTTAAAAATAAAAATAAGTAAAACTGAAATACCTAAAATTAAAAAATAAAATAAAAAAGAAAAGAAACAAAAATATCTTCACTTTGTCCACGAATTTTTGTGGAATAAAGGCAAAGGTGGTCTTTGTGCTCTTTCTCATTCTTTTTTCCCTACATTTGGTATTTTTTTCATATTCTTATTTTATTTTTGATTCAAGACATTTGTTCAAAGACACTCAATTGAAAAAAAATTGGACATTGGACAAAAAATTGTAACACATAGACACGAATTTAAGAAAAACTAACAAAACCATTGTCAGAAAAAAAAATGCACAAAAAATAACATGAATTCAAAAATGCAAAATTCTTGCAACATAAATTGTGTACATTTGATAAATAATAAATTAATTTAGTTTACATAACATCCTAATAATAATAATACCTATTTCCTGAAAAGAAGAATGTTTTAAAAAAATGAGTTAGTAAAGGAATCTTTTTTTAAAATAAAAAAAAATTCAGATGCATCGAATTTCGTGCTACACAAAAATCCACTGGAAAATACGAAGACTTAAAAAAGAACGAATACAGGGACATCATTGTCACTCGAAAAAAGTTCATCGAAAATCATTTACCAACCAATTTATCTATTTTTTCCAAACTCAACTTACTTTACTTTTCCTACCTGAATTAAAACCAAATTCAAAAACTACATTGGAATTTTTTTCTGTAGGGGGAGAAAATTAATATTGAGAGACGCTTTAAGTGCGAATTAAAACTTACCCTCTCAACTTTCTTGAGAGCAGGCATTGGTTTCTCAACTTCTTTGAGATCAACTTGCTCCTTATCTGGATCTTGGATTCCCCACTTTTGGTATTTCCTCTTTTTGAGCATCGTTCTAAAGTCCATTCCACTGGAGTCTAGAGAAAACAATAGTTATGTTAATAATATAAATTATCATTATTAATAATTAATTAAAATAATTGATTATAATTAATATTGTTTATTAATTTACTAATTCATACCAGAGACGTAAAGTTGCAAATCTGCCGAATCCTCTCCGTGGATATTGCTGATAACGATTTTGTAAGTACCTTCATCGTTAGGCTTTGCTTTTTTAATACAAAGAGAAATGGTATTGGTTTCAGTTTCTGTAAAGAATTTGAATCGACCTCCTTCGACGATTTCAGTGATGCCTTTATAGAATTTGAATGTTGGTGCCGGTGTTCCTTCGACTTCGACTGTGAGTACCGCCGTTTGATCTAAAAAATAAAATTAACTTTTTTTACTACCTCATTTTATTAGAAAAAATTAATTAACATTTTCATTTAGTAAAAGTAATTAATCAATGTCAAATAAATATGTTATTAATATTTGAATATTGCAATTAAAAAGAAAAATACCTTCGGTGGCAGCATAAGATTCTTGATAATCGACGATTTGAGGTGGTCCTGGTTTTCCAACATCTCGAAGGGGTGTACTTGGCTTGTTGATTTTACTCTCAAGGTCCGCCACGCTTGGTCTTCTAACGTCCGCACTCGGACGACGTCGCTGTTTCAATCATGAAAACAATTAATTAGTAAAATCACTTTTTCGACTTAACAAATATAAAAAGCTTCTCTACAAGAAACTTTAAGCAAGAAAAATGACTTTTGCGACCTCATGAAAAAAATGGACTTACCTTCTGAATCAAAGCATTTTACTAATAATGATTAATTAATCATTTTTATTATTACAATTAATAAGAAATGAAGAACAGTGTAAAAAAGCTTAGAGGAAAAATAATTGAGGCACAAGATTAAATTATTAGGAATCAGAAAATTTATACATAGAAACAATGAAAATAGAAAATCGTAAAAATCGCAAAAGTCATTAAAATTATACAGTTTTTTTTTTATAAATATATACAGTTTATTAGTCACGTCTCAAGGACGTTTTATTGATCATGTCATCGATCGGGTTAATCACTCTCCCGTGTTAAGGTTGCCATATGTTAATTATTATTTAATAAGTTTTGTCAGTCACTTTTTGTTAACCACTATGATATAGCTGATATCGTTAGTTACAAATATTATCAAGGTGCTTCCGTTACCACAAGGGGGGTCAGTATTTGTTGTGATTTGCGGCAACGACGATTTCAGGGACCAATTTTTCTTTTCTCATTTAATAAACCGTTAATCGTGATCTTGAAAAAAATCATTAAAAATTTTAGTTTCACATTTAATTACTCATTAGAATTTAAAAAAATTAAAATAATTATTTTTAATTATAAAATTTCTAGACTATTTTTGAAAAATAACTTTTCTCTATAAATTGGAAATAATTTTATCAGTTTAGAAACACGAATTTGGGTATTAAAATTATGTAAAAAAAAAAGAAAATATTGGTTTCCTTGAAAGCGTGTCGCCGATAAAGAAATTTTTTTCGGGGGGGGGGCATTGTTAATTGACATATATTTGGATTGGACACATATAACCATGAGGAATACTTTGTACAGTCGTATTGTGGACGGTCGTGTACATGTGTACGCCATCGTGAAAATACATATAAGATTATTATCTATTTCTACATATACATAAATGATGGATGAATTATACCTTGCGAAGATACATGTACATATATAAAACATATATAAATCACTTTCGTATATTTGTAATAAGTGAAAATGAATAAATGATATTGTGAATTATATGTATACATAAAGTGCAACATTTAGATATGACTAGTAACACAAAAGTAAGGTCTAACTATTTTTAATATTCCATTTTTTTTTACCAATAAATATAGAAAAGCACATAATATAAATTATTTAAGCAATTTTTTTAGTTAGAATTTTTGGAATAATCTTCATGAGCTGGAAACTGACTTGCACTTTTATTAATCATAAATTATCAAAATTGAAATCGAAATTAAATTTTAAAATTAAATCAAAATGACTAAATTATTTCGTCAGTTTCCGACTTTTTCGGATACAAAAGTTATAAATTCGGATTAAATATAGAAATCGGAGTGAAATTTAATTAATTATTATTATTACCAATTAATTACGATTGTATAGAAAGATAAATTGAAGGTGGCGTGGGTGAATTTTCGAAACAGTTTGAATTTAATTCACTTTTCATTAATTTTACAGAAAATTTTACTTTACCCCCACGAAATAATTTACAACAGGATATTTTATCAAAAATATTTGTCTTTCACAATAAATTTGAGACAGCAACAAGATAAATTATTTTCAATTATATTTTATAAGAAAATGTAGCCTATTCTCTCTGGCTATTCTGATTATGGACCAAGGATATTATATTCTCGGCATCAAATTAAATAAGAATTTCATCCAATTTAAAATAATGAATCATCTATTTAATAATTAAATTTGAACTGTTGTAATTCAATATTATTTAAATTATTTTAAAAAACATATTATTTATTAATATTTTCATAGCATAGTTTTTTCTTAAAGCAGAAAAAAATCTATTGTGAGATTATTTGAGGAAATTATTTTTCCAGAACTTAAATTACATTTTAATGAAAATTTTCTATAACCCACGGGCCTTGTGTAACAGAAAGGTGTATTAATTAATGTTCCCATGCTCTGATTTTATGATCAGCTGCAAATTGGATTCTGGATACACGCCAGTCACATGAAGTCTCTGTGATAAGTGGAATAATAATATTTTCTCTTCGGATGCCACATATTACACCCACACCACATTGCAATTTTCCAATTAAAAAGAATTATAGTACAGGTGTGTGAGAGAGAATAATTTTTAATATACAGGCTTTTTAAAAAAAATGAAAACGATTTAGTAATTCAGGAAGGAATTAAAATAATAAAAATGGTTGGTCAGGAGATATAAAAATAGTTGATTCGAGTAATAATTTCACATTTTCAAAGCTAAAGGACACGAAAAAAAAAATTTCATTTTTATTTAATATGTTGACAAAATTATTACCGAAATATTATGAAGATTGGTCCGAAAGTTTAAGATTAAATTATATCAATTGTATAAATAATTTCAAAGAATTTTAACTCTTATTTTGAAAATGAAACCGTTAAACCGTTAAACCGTTTTTAAAAAGCGAATTTTGGAGCGCAGAAAGAAAGTTAGAGAAATCATTTGTCTTTAAATATTATAAAAAAAAAATTGTACGATTATTTACAAATGAGATAGATGTGTACAAAAAAAATTAAACACATTTTTAATAACAGTCGAAATTGATATCAATAGTTAAACACATATGATACTTCTAAAATATACATTTAAAAAAATTAGATTATAGGTCGTCATGTCCCATAAAAGCGACGACATTAAATTTTATAATACAAATATCAACACAAATTATTATAAAACATGGAAGGTATCAATCTACACAAGAAAATATATAAATATTTTCGTCCCAGATGAAAAATATTAATCACGATATGCAGAAAAATTCAGTTTCAATTTTCCATCAGTGAAATTCAATTTTTTTAAATGAATACTAAATTACTGATTCGAAATTAATTTAATTACTAAATTTATTTTAATTGGTTATTTAACAGAATAAAGAAAATTGTTCATTTCATAGGACCAAAAATATTTTTAATTTTCGTGACTAACATCAATATTAAACTAGAAAAAGGTTCAAATAAATTTTCAACATCATTGGATTTAAAAAATGAAAGAAAAATAAATTATTTCTTTCAAAATATTTCTTGAACTAAAGAATTTTTAAAAATATTCAAAATTTTTTTACAAAGTTTCTTATTAAATAATTTCATAATAGTTTTCTAATAATTTCAAAAGAAATATTTTTAAAAGTTAAAAAAAAACTTTAAGAAAATTGTCCTTCACTGTTGAAATATGATAAGAAGTTCTGCAAAAAAAAAAAAAAAAAAAAAAGACAGGAAAAACCTTTGGAATGGCTAACCTTATCTTGAAGTTCGCCAGGACGCCCGCGGGACTGTTTTCCGGGAAAAAAGAGAAATTAGTGAAAAAATAAGGTCTCTTTAAAAAAGGTTGAGAAGTTGATAAGAAAATGTTAGCTATTTGCTTATTTTAAAAAATTAATATTTAAATGTTACCGTTTCTTTGAAACGTTATAGTAAATGTTTCCTGAGAAAAAAGGCGAATTAGCAAAATTAGCATTGTTGATAGCAGCAATAATTCAGCATCAGCTTCGAAAGAAGGCTAAAATTATAATTTCTTAATTAATTAATATTAATACGATTATCCGCAGCAGCATTTTTATTTATTTTGACCCTGCTTACTTCAATGTTGCATAAAATGTGATACTCAAAAAAAAAAAAAAAAAACTGAAAGATGAGTAATGTTTAATTAACTGCTATGATTGTGATATAATTATTTTGGTCAGTCTATTATTATATTTGTGAGAACCATTTTTTTTTAATTTTAAGTTTTTACGAAAAAATGTTTTCATTTAAAAAAACAAGAAAATAATTTTTAAATTAAAATATTAATTTTAAGTAAAACAAATTAAAATTGCCTTAGAATGAGAGAAAAAAATAAGAGATGCACAAAATTTGTACACTTTTGTTGTTCTGATAAAATTTTTCTTCCCTTCTTTTGCATAATGACAAATACGTGAATAAAATTTTTGAATTAATGGTTGCGAATGTGGTCAATTGAAAATGAATGACAATGAGAGGAAAAAAAAATTATTGCAGGGTATGATTTGGTAAGCTTTGTGTTATAGCGAACACAAATCTCACCTTGGTATCTAACACCTCGCCGGGACGTAACTTTCCCGCCTGTGGAAAATCACAGAGACGAGAATGAACAATTAGTGGATTTTTTCTTTTTTTTGGTTTTTTTTGAATTAAGAAACTTTTCTTAATATATTTGAAGCCCTCAATCGCTACTTCAACATCGCGAGCAAATTTTTAATATAGAAAATGAAAGTTTTACAAATTTGTAAGTAAACAAAAATTATTATTACCCCTGAAAAACAATTTTTTTACAATTATTATATTGAGAATTAAATATTATTTTTTGATTAGAAATTTACTAATTTTGTATACAAGTTTTCTGTAAGAATAACATTTTTGCGAAAAAATGAATAAATTAAATTCTATTTTTCACTCTAGTTTTGCTCCCGATTTGAATGTAACGATCTTAAAGATATCGATTGACATCACAACAATTTAAAAAAACAGGAAACGTCACAAATGACCCCCAAAAAATGATCCGAGATGATTCGCAGGAATTCGATGATTGTTCATGATCTATTTACGAAATGTGATTGTGATTACTACTACTACTACTAATAATAATAATAATATCGCTAAACCAATTTCCACAATGCGATTTCTAAACTACACATTAAAAAATAAAAATTCTCGAATCAAAAAAAAGAAGAGTAACTAAAAAATACTTATTTTTTTTATTAATATCATGTTGAATTTAATAATTTAAAATATCATTCAAAAATTTTTATTTTTTAGTAAAATATTTTAATTAATAAAAAAAATCAAATTTCATATATGATATAAAAAATATTTGTCTTGTGATGTAATTGTGATTGTATGGTGGTAACTGTACATATATGCGTTTAGTGGTCAAGATTGCACTTTTAAAATTTAACCGAATTCATTCTCATTCTTATTAAATGGAACCATTCCGATTAAATGATTAGAATTAATTAATTGTTTCTTTTTAGTGATTAATTTTCGATTATGAACTCGAAAAGTATTCTCGATAGTAATTTAAAGAAACTGCTTTTCGTTAATTTTATTTTATATTTTGTCCCGTTGTAGTGGAAATTAAGTATTACCTTACAATAGACTATAAATTGTTTTTTAAAATAAAATGTCTTAATTTTTCATTTCTCTCTAAATTCTGACATATTTTGATAACGAATAATAAATCACTTCTTTCCGAGTACCAACAGGAAAATTGTATGTGTTCGATAAATTGTCTACACATTGTTAACTTTGCTTTAATCACTTGTTAATGTCAACCAGCGTCTTCAACAGCATTGTCCAACAAACAACGTTTGCCAAATCGTGAACATTAAAACGATCCGTGTCATTGCCAATTTCAGATAGAATTACTTATTCGATGATTCACTCGCAAAATTTCTTCTGAAATGGATCATCAAGTTTTTCATAAAAAAATATTTTTTTGCTCTTGATAGATTATTGTAAAATTTTTTTTTTTTTTTAATTTGATAGATTTTGTACAATTTTTATAACATATATTTCTCAAAATTAGATAAACTATACTAAATAAAAAGAGTAGATATTTGATATAAGAAAATAAAAATAAAAAATCTGAATTATGAATTGTTGTCTTATTTGTTGGCAAAAGTTTGAAGAAAATATCGCGAAATTGCATGATGAAATTACATTTCATTTTGATGTGGAAAATGTGCCTTATTAAAAGCAAGATAAATTAAATCTAATTAGCTTGACAAATCAGACAGGCCAACATGCATTTCGGAAGACATAGCTGTACACCAGATATTTCCTACTCTCCGTAAGCCGATAAAACTTGGCCAACATTTTGCATTACGGCTTTATTTTCACGAAGCAAGTGCAGACACGATATATTATCATTTAAACACTGTATTGAATTTTCCAATCTTTAGACTTATTCCTAACAATGTTTTCATTTTATGTCAAGTTAAGCAATTTCTCCAAAATTAAACATTTGAAAAAATAAAAAAGATAATTAAAGTTTATTTTGCATTTCACAAATAATTTTGAAAAGCACTAAGAAAATTAATGACCAATAATGTCGACGAATTAAAAAAATTATTTCCAATATGAAATTAAATGTTTTCAAAATATTTGAATGGTGAATGGATAATCAAAATAACCGGCAGGTGCCAAATGGCACTATGAATATAAAAATTGTTCTATTTTGGGAAAATCATTTGAATATATATAAAATTAAACGATAAAGTTTATTAATTCTATGTAGTTCTTCTCCGCGCATTGATTCTTGAATTTGTTCCAGTTTAATTGCAATGTCGCTATTTGAGAATGTATACTTTTCGAGTTCTAATCAAAAAATTTATTTTTTTTGTTTTTGATTAATATGAATTAAAATCTAGTGACGAGCGTCTAGTATAAAATTTCGGCATGCAGCCCGAATTGACTTTGAATTCCGTGCGCTACTTGCGGGGGCACTGTTTGGCATTTCTCATTTAAACTAGTAAATTTTTGTTTGTCTTGTTTTGGTAAACAGAAACTAGATCTATAGTTACGAGCAATAAATACAGTTGAATCTCTCATCACTTAACGCCAATTTATTGCCATCCGGCACCACCAAAAATAATCACCGATTTTCTTCGATCTCAATTAAAGTTAAAGTGTGCGAGAAATTCTCAAGTTTACAAAAAAAATTATCTTTCGCAAATTATGTTCATAATTTGTTTCGAATATTCAATTTTATTAGAATACTAGTTTCAATTCATTTTTTTTCCAAAAATTTACATTTTTTATAATTGTAAAAAATTTACTTTCAATTAAATTAAATTTTAATTAAAACTTAAATTATTTAATGATTTATCTTTATTAATTTATACCAATTTACTGCGAGAAGTTTTAAAATAACACATTTAAAACAATAAATAAAATTACTAAAACTAAAATTTCATATTGAAAGAAAATTAAAAAAACTTTTCAAGACAGAAGTAAAATATTGCTCATAACTACAGTGAGATACAACCAATTCATTTTTCCGTGTGACATAATATAATAAATTAACGTGCGAGCTCGTGCATAGTTTGTTAAAAATTTGTCGATGAATAGTACTGATAGTGGTAGTAACGAGCAGGCACAACCAAAGAGATCATTTGTCTTTTTGTCAATTTTTTATGTGAATTAAAAAAATATATTTACAGCAATATAACAAAATTGCACTATTGAATTAAAATTTTTCAAAGTACTCTAAATCGATTTTAATAAATAATTAAAGTAATTAAAAAGAAAACAAAAATTGCGAAAAATCTTTCAAAACCCAATTGATAATAAAAAAGAAATTAATAAAAAATAATAAATACATAGCAGAAAAAAGGAACAGAATTTAAAAAAAATGCATAATTATAAAATAAACAAATAAATTAATTAAATATCTATATAAACCAGGAATTTTTTAAGTGAATAAAAATAAAATAAAAATAAATACAATAGAATAGAAGATCAAATGGTGTCTTGGCATGAGTGAGTGTGAATGTGGAAGACATCTAAAGAAGAAGAAAAATTGTAAGTGTATATGAGTGAGAAGGCAAGTAAGTGTCAGAAAAAGTGCAATGCTCGATAAGTGGAGTAGTTTGAAGAAGGTTGCAGACGAGGCATCATTCTCTTCTTCAAATTGAAGAAGTTTCTCACCTTCATGCGCTCATCGACCACCTCACCAGGGCGCAGCTTTCTATTCTCCTATGAATCAAATCGTTATGAGCAAACGCTGCGTGTATGTGTGCTTGTGTACAGAATATTTATTTTTAAAAAATCATTAATCGATCAATCTGCTTAAAATCTACTTTTATCAATAAATAAATATTAACTAAGTTAAAAGTTTCCCTAATTTTCGAAAAAATAAAAAGTCACATATAAAATGGGGAAAATAAAAAAATATACAAAAATAAATTTGTTCAATAAAGAAATTGTTTAAAATTTTAAATATCTTAATATGCAAATTGAGCGATCAGTTTTGTGAATGTCAGAAAGTAAAAAATGAGATCAATATCTTCCTTTCTCCATTTATC
The DNA here is from genome assembly GCF_019393585.1 of Leptopilina boulardi. Classification (NCBI taxonomy): domain Eukaryota; kingdom Metazoa; phylum Arthropoda; class Insecta; order Hymenoptera; family Figitidae; genus Leptopilina; species Leptopilina boulardi. The sequence continues at coordinate 3,951,482 of NW_026137655.1, read as the reverse complement.
CTCTTCTTCTTGGTATCTTCTTGTATACCGCATGGATCCTGTTAAACCTGTTAAAATTGCCTGAGATCGCGAAATGTATTTTGCAATTGGATAAAATTGGAATATTTGTTTTTTGGAATTCAATATTGCACAGTAGGATGAAAACGAGAAACAAAAAACAAGACATAACGTATACAAGAGGAAATTATTCTCTAATCTAAAATTTGTACACTGAGAGACGTACTTTTGCTTGTCAGGAATGATACAGAAAAAAAAGAACTTTTTTTTTATGTTTTTAAAACAAAAAGGGACATCACTTGTTTACTAAATTATGATTTAGATATATTATTAATTGCTGACTAGATTGAGACTTGAACGAGTAGATCACTGAACTACGAAACCAAACTTAATAAAAAAAAACCCCTAGGACTATCTCGACATTCTACTTCCTACAAATATTACTTAATTAAATTAATAATTAATTGTACTTGGCACTCGAAAGCATCACTCGATTTTACAAATTATTGTTTTGTTTTCTAAACAAAATTCTACATTTTCAATAATGCATGTCCATACGTTTAGTATATATACTATCAGTATTTATTTTACAATTAGTAATTAATAATATTTATTAGTAAACTATATAAAAATAATCTAAAGTAATGTAAATACTGCTAAATCTATTCAAATTAAATACAATATCCAAGAAAAAGTGCTTTCAACAGACACGCTCAATAATTAAGCATTTCCAATTTCTAAATTTGCATTTTTCAAAATAAAAAAAATTACTACTATTTTTTAATAAAAAGAATATTTTCTAAATTTGTTAATTTTTTCATAAAATTTGAGACTAATTAACTGAAATCAAGAATTTATGTGAAAAACAATCGAGTACCAAGTACAAAATCAGTTGATTAATCTCCTTTTATTTGATTGTACGAAATTATATTAAAGTTTCAAAATCTTTCAACGAGATCGATCATCTGATGGTAACTTTCAAATCAAAGGCTAAAGGACAATTAATTAATATTAAATAAATAATAGAAATAAAAAAATGAACAGAAAACTCCTAATTAAGTTGAATATTTGATGAATAAAATAAAAATTCACTATAATTGTACAAATTTCGCAAAAATGCTAGATCCTTGAGCCTCTGTTTTTAAATGATCCACACGGTGTAAAAATCTTACTGAAATAAATATCAAAAATTTAAAACATACCTCGTCACTGATGATAAGACTGGGTCTGCGTCCTAATTCTTCAGGAGGAATAAGGGATCCTCGTCGACTACCAGAACCACTTCCTGGTGGAACTATAATAGATCCCCTCCTGCTAGGAACTGGCGATACGTTTTTGCTGACCTCGATCTTCGGTGCTTCCGGTGTTTTAATCTCGGGTGCCTTAATTTCAGGTGTCTTTATTTCCGGTACTTTTGGCTATATTAAAAAAAGTATATACTTAAAAAAAATGGCCAACAATCTTTTTTTTAAAAAAAAATTTTTTTTTTTTTGGCAATAGCGACTTGAAGCGTGTGACCTCGAGAGAAAAACCGATCGACGAACTCGAGAATGATTCGATGGCAATCGCGATGGAAATTAAACTGAGACCAATGAGACACAGAACAGAGGGACGATGAGTGACCTGCCAGTTTGCATGTCCCGACTAAAAGTGGTCGTAATATATTTCCAAAAATAGCGAAGGCCATTTTCAACATTTTGTCCCCCTTCTTGCCTTCACTTCTCGTATTATAGAGGGTCTCGGGGGGAATTGCAATCAAGGGGAGAAAACGAGAGATATGGCGAGATATTTGCAAAAATAGTTTTCTACGCAAAGCATCATTTACACGTGTGCCAAATTATTCAAAAGATTTGGGGCCGGCCAATCATCGGTTTCTGGTCGTGCGGATAATTTTCTCGTGAAGATAACTTAATTGATGATTATTTTAACTCCAACAAGAAAATTGTCTCATATTTGTGTTTATTTAAAAGAAAGGAAAAAAGGAGTCAAAAGGTAGTGGAAAGAATGAGTTGATTAATATTAAGAAGGGATCAACATTCAAAAGTTTAAGCTGTCATTGACACACGATCATTGAATGAAGCAGGATTAGTTGCTCTCTTAATCAGCAGTCGTGCCAAAAAATAAAATCATCCCCTTTTTTGTATAAAAATTAAATAAACAAAACAATTTTTTTTTGCGTCGGTTTCTCTCTTGAGTCAAAAAAGCTTTTTTAATTTTTTGAAATTCTCGCAATTTTCGAACACTTCAACTCACCTTTGAATCGAATTTCTGTTCGTTGACATGTAAAAGAAGAAAATCTTCATTATAATTGATTCTAATTTTGAAAATTTGTTCTGCCCGGAAAATATTTCCTAATATGATTTGTGTGTGATTTGGAAAATTATTTTAAAAATGAACCTTGAATTTTATTCAAAAAATAAATTTGAAAAAAAAAATTTGTTTCACGAAAACAGTAATATAAAATTTCTCTTGCCAGTAATCCTCTGACAATAATAAAATCCAACAAGATTTTTCTTAAATTATCACAAGTAGATACTAAATTACACACAATCTAATAAAAAATGCTAATCAATAAAACAATTTCAAGGAAGGATCAATTTCCACTATTAGAAAAAATCAACTTTTACGCAATATATAAAATCTGAAATAATATAAATAAATTTTAAACAATTTTAAAATCTTTTCAATGACAATTTTTTTTCTTGGAAATTTAAAATTTATTGAATCAATCTTTTCAGTATTTGAAAATCTCAAAGTTGAATTTTTGAATCATATCCAATAGTGGCAACCTTCCTTTTAGAAACTATACTCTCATTATGACTATTTTATATATACATTGGTGTCTAATTTTTCAGGTATCAGTTCATCATTACCTTGAAAAACATTCTCTAAACATATAAAAAACATTCTAAAAAAAAAGTAAAAATAAAAAATTAAAATACTATAAGAAAATGTTTTCCGTGCAAAAGGAGAAATAAAATTTGATTGATTACCTGGGTCGTAGGTCTGTCAAGTTTCGTTTTATCCCGTCCAGCATATTCACTGAATTCAAATTCTTGCGGTTTTTCAAGAACTGGTCTTTCGTAATCCGGTATCTCAGGAAGTTCATAGTCCTTTTGTTTCGATGCCTTCGGTGCTTTAACCCTTTTGATCTCTTGCTTCTCCGGTTTATCGACTTTCTGAGAAAAAAAATATTTGTTAACAAAATTTAATAAAAAAAAATTATGTTCAATTAATTTTAATAAAGATTATTCACTTTTAAAAAGGAATTTTCGTTATTCGTATAAAAGATTTGTCAGTAATAGACATTATTTAGAAAGGATAAAAGCTTGAGAATGATTTTTATGTAGAATTACGTTGATTAAGTGCGTATTGCAAATTACTTTTCATTAAACCTTCAAAATAGTGTAAAAATGCATAGTAAATTATTATATATTAGTTGCAATTCGAATTTTCAATTAAATTTATGTAGAAATATTCGCAGAAATAGTTTTAGCTAGAATTATATATAGGTTCAGGTGGTAGATATTTTTACAGCTTTTGTGTCACTTTTTAAAACACAAAATATTAGGTGAGGGTTTTTTGAGTAAATTATGTACATTGTGTGTGAAAGTAGTGTACAAAGGGTGAAAATTAGAAAGAAAATCTAGCTCCTGAAGAAGGTCGTAAGTCGAAGAAGAAATGTGCGTAGATTCCCAAATATTACATTTTTCAGATGAAACGATATTTTATAGATTGCAGATAAAGAAACAATTTTTAAGTATGTATATACAAGAAAAATCATTAGCATTAAAACAAAATTATTTAAAGCCAATGAAATAAAAGAAAATTAAAGAAAGAGAGAGAAAGCTCAAAAAAAGTCAATTTTAAAAAATTCTAATAGGTGCAATAAATAAACGTTTATAAAAAAATCTACAAAAATGTAAAATAAAATTTATTAATAATTTAATTTAATTAGTTATTAGAAAATTTGTAATTATATTTTACTTAAATTAACAAATATTTAACAACTCAATTAGTTAGACTCTTAAAAACGAAAAATGTGGTAAATAAACAAAGTAAAGAAATACATAAATAGAGACATTGTTGATAAGAGCCTCTTATATAATAGAAATTAGAAAAAGTAGACAAGGAAGGCCGCTTATTAAGTGACAAAACGAAGAAATTGAGTTTAGGCGAAAGAAGATATACATAATGATCATCAAGAAGTCAGTATATAGAACAAAGGGAAAATTTTTTCACAGAGAAGAGAGAATGTAAAAAAAATACAGCAGCCCCTTTTTACAGGATACCTTCAGTTCAATAGTGCCATTTTCAACTTTTTCGGGTTCTTTCACAGATTTTTTAACAGGTTTCAGTTGAATTGCTTGAAAGCTTTCAACCTTTACTTCCTGTTTAGGTGGTCTTGCCGGCTTTCGTTTTTCTTCAGTGTTGTTTTCCTTCTGTATTTAATATATTCATTATTATGTGTGTAATGTATATAAAAAAAATCGAAAAAAATTATTGGAATTTGTTTTTCTTTTTTCTTGCATCATTGGATTTTTTTCGGAGAATTTTAAATGATTGTTTGTGGTATTTTGAGTAAAAATGTGATTACTTAAAATTAAATAAAGACAAGACAACATTGATAACTATCACAAAACTACTTTTCAATACAAACTAACAAGTGAAATTATTTCGAGATAATTCACAAGATTTTAATTAATGTAAAGTTGTAAAGACTCACTTTCAATTCCACTTTGTTTAAGCCCTTCTTCTCCTCTTCAAGGGTCTGAAAATGTAAAATTTAGGATTATTCTAATGTATGAGAATATTAAAAAATAATTTTAAAAAATAAGTAATAATTAACATAAACATTACCTTTGTGGTTTTTAGACTGGTTCTTCTAATTTCGTCATCTTTCTGTAAAAAGAGAAAAAATTCATTTAGTTGTAAATATTGCAAAATATTTTTTTTATAATAGAAGGGTGAAATGATGATGTTTCTAGATGCCTGCAAATAATAAATCGATTAATTTGAGCATCAGTGGCAATTGAGAGCATATTTAGCAAGATTATATAAATTATTATTCAACTACTTTTAAAATCCATTCAATATGCTGTGAATTTTCTAAATATTGTTTTCTTTATTATTAATAACTCAGAAAAAAGTTTTGTCAAATTAACAAAATAATAAATATTTAAATCAATTAATTTTAATATAAAGAACATGCTTATGAAAAATTTTCGTGTGACTTACAATTGGGAAAAATTTTTTCTAAGTATTGAGAAAATTATTCTCTAGAGAAGAATTAACAGATTAAAATTAATTGGCTCAGTGCTGTTAATAAAAGATAAAAATAAAAAAATTAGTTGAATACTGCTACTGCTTGCGAATCATTCAAAATTTTCCTGCAAAGTAATTAAAATCTGAAAATAGGTGCAAATGTGTTTTTTTAAATAAGAATTTTTAATATTGATGACATTTATGTATTATATAATGTGAGACTAATGATTATTAATTAGCATTGTTGTGAGATAATGAGAATTTGGTTGTGTTTAGGTACCTTAGGTACTTCAGGTTTTCCAAGAGTAGCCTTTTGTTTAAGAACCGGTTCAGTCTAAAAAGTAATTAAATCTTTAAAAACTATTTCCTCAAAATATTCCCTACGTATAATATTTAGGTAATTTGTTTTAAAAAAAAATTATAAACTTTAGGTACCTTGGGTTCTTCAGGTTTACTTAGAGTTGTTTTAGGTTTCGTCGAAGGTTCAACCTAAAATATTCATAGTGTCAAATATAAATTTTCGCTTATTTAATAATATTTATTTCTTTCATAAAAGATATTTTTAGATTTATTTAACTTTATGGTTTTTTAAAATTTAATTAAAAATTTTTTACTGGAATTTTTTGTACCTTTGGTTCTTCTTTTTTGCCAATGTCTGTCTTTGGTTTTACAGGTTCATCCTTCTAAAATAGTAAGTTTCGTATGAACCATTGATTTATGTTACCGTTAATTAAATTATTATTAATTAGCTGATTATTAGTTTACTATATTGTTAATTAATCGTTTTAATTATTTGTATTAAAAACTCATATTAATTTGAAAATTATTCTTTTAAATTAATTCATCTAAAAAGTCACTTTAAAAAACTAAATTCTTTTTTTACATATTTTTTCTTAAAATTAAATATCTTTATTTAATTTTTCTTGTCTGGGAGCTATATTTATCTGACATTTCATTTTTATAATAATTTTCGACTGTTTACGTTATATTTTTATATAAAATAAAAATATTATTATAAATTACCTCAATTTCTTTCGTTTCATTAAAAGAAGATTTTCGTGGTTTATCATTTTCCTAAAAATTTAATCAATATTTATATTGTTTACAAGTTTTGATAATATTATAATTGGAATTGAATGAAATTTTTTTTTAACTACCTTTTCACTTTCTGGTTCCAGAAGAGAAGAACCGTTCGTACTTTTATCTTTATCCTATATGTAAAAATTCAATATTGTCATAATTATTCCAATTATCATCAATATATTTACAAAAAAAAGTAAAAATAAATTTTTATACCTCTTCCTTTTTCTTCTTGACGGTTGTTCTCTTAACAACCTTTTTCTTTACCTACGTCACCAAAAGTGTTATTTTATTATTTACATTATTATAATTTGTAAAAATTATAAAAAATTATAATTAAAAAAATGTATGAACTCAAAATATAATAACTCTATACCTTTTTATCATCTGAAGAAATAAGAGATGATTTTATAGATTTCGACTTTTCCTACAAACATAATTTTCCAATTTGAAATTTTCTTTTTTTATAATTTACGAAATGCCTATTATTTTTTTTTCGATTTATTAAAATATATTTATGAAAAATAACAAATAAAAATATTTTTATATGTACCTCTTCATCTTTTGTAACTTCTTTATCGTTTGGTTTTTCATCCATTGCCAATGAATCTTTACGCGGCGTTATAAGATTTTTCTATGAATGAAGAACAATTAAAATTAAAAAAAAAGATTTTCAATAAAAGTTCTTTTTAAAAAATAAAAATAAAAAAAATGTTAAAAGTACCTCTTTGTGTTCGAGTTTGTGTGATGGCACGTACATGTCCTATAATTGTAAATGTTTTACTTTTAAAGAATATTTAAAAAATATTTATGAAAAAAAATTAATTTCATTAAAACAAAATTGTGTACCTCATTTTCTTCCGGCCAACTAAAGGATGATTTTCGAGAAGAATCGCGAGTTTCCTATAAACGTAAAAATTTTCAATAATGATTTTCGTCTCCGAAATAATTAAATACATAAAACGAAGAAGATAATTGTTAAAAAAAATAATTTAATATACTATCTACCTCTGATATTGTTATTTGAGCAATGGAAGATTTACGCGATGCATCATTTACATCCTAAAATCGAAATTGATATATTTATTTATAATTTATAAATTAAAAAATTATAAAAACAATTAAAAAAAGACTATAGTACCTCTATTATTGAATGTTTGACTGACGGTACATAAATATCCTAAAAAAAAGAATTTCATAATGTATTTCAAAAGAAATTATATGCTAAAAAATATTAAACAAATATGAGTATACCTCTTCTTCAGGCCAAGTGAATGAAGATTTACGAGAAGAAGCGCGTGATTCCTACAAATACACATTAAAAATAATATTCACAAAATTTTTAAATAATAAAAATTTTAAAAAAATTAAGTAATGCGACAAAAATGTAAATTAAGTACCTCAGTGTCTGTCATAAGCGCAATAGAAGATTTACGGGATATATCATGGTTTTCCTAAAATTGGTGTTTGTAGTTTAGAATTTTTTAAATTTTTTCAGAATTTTTTGTAAAATAAATAAATATTCAATTTTTGGATGTGATCGATAAATTTTGATACCTTATCGTCAGCAGAAGTGAGTGTGGATGTTCGTCGTGAAGGTGTAGGTGTTTCCTAAAAATACCAATTAGTGTAAAAATTTATTCATTTTATTTTTTTTTTAATTGCGAGAATGAAAAAAGATTCCAATAGAAAAGAGACAGATTTTCGTATAGGAACAGAGGCGACTGAAGAGAATCAAGTAGAAGAAAGTATGAAGTGTCAGACATAGCCACCAGAAATTTAAAGTAGAATAAAAGTGTATTCGTCAGGCATAATCGAAAAGTAGTAAAGATAAATAAGTAGAAAAAGAATTCAAATGTAAGGCATCAATACCAAGTTTTCAGTAGAATAACAATTTTTTAGTCAGGCAGAACTTTAAAATATATTATATTCCAGCCTGATTTGAAATAAACAAATTTAAATAAATTTATTAAGATTAGAACTTTATTATTTATGAAGTTAATAAATTAATTAAAATCACCGATAAAATCGATAATTAATACAATTGTTATTGTCATTATATTAAATCGTAAACGTTATTAAAAGATTCAAAATGCTTTACTGTTAGTTCTTTAATTATATTTTTACGAATTGATGGAAAATTTGTTAACAAAAAATAGTGCAAAATTTTGAAATTATTAGATACCTTGGGTTCAATTTGTTTGCCAATTGATGGTTTTCGTTTAGTTGGTGCTTGGTCCTAAAAATACCAAACATTTGTTTTGTTATTGTTCATTATTTATTATTATTATTATTATTATTATTATTATTAAATTTATCAAAAATTTTAGTTTCCTGATTTTTAGTTTACACATAAAAAAACTTTTTCGAATATTAGGTTACGAAAATTTATTTTTAAAAAATTATCCTTTATTTATAATGATCTTTAATTCATCCATACTTAAGAATGATCTATTAATTGATTAATTTAAGTTATATAAGAAACAAAATTTGTTTTGTGTGTACCTCAATTACTCCATTAGTACCATCAACTGTAAGTTTGTCTTTTGGTTTTGGCTCGTCTTTCTAAAAGATTAATTCTAATATAATTTTTTAACTCATTTTTTTAATTGAAGGCTTTTGTATATATATATATTTTATTGGGGTATATGTGTATTTACCAGCTAATTATAGATTAGATTTAATTATTGAAACCTAATAATTTCGTAAATATTATGACTGACAAGTATTTTTTTAGTACCTTTGGTTCTTCCGGTTTTTCAGTAATAGGTTTGGCTTTTTTAATAGAATCTCGTTTCTGCAAGACGTAAACGTGTAAAAAGATAAGTAATTAAAAAATTTGAGTATTGTATAGAAATTCTATTTTTTGTGTTATTTGTATTTTGTACCTTTTCTTCTATCGTGTCACGTGTTGTCATTTTAGTTTTTACCGAAGTATCCTCCTACAATATTAAAAAAAACCAATATATTTAATATAGGAAAAAATTCCTTTAAATTAAAAATTTGTTAATGTGTGAGTGCTGAGTATACACAAAAAGTGTACCTTTTCTTCTTGTGGTTTCTGTAGACTGGGTTTACGTTTAGTGATTGGTTCATCCTGAAAGAAGTTAAATATTTTTCTGTTTAGTAAAAAATATTAATTCATTATAAATATATGTATAAATATGAGAAACAGTTTTTAGAATATAAAAAGATTGCAATATAGTTGAATTATTGTATTTACGAGTTTTCCTGAAAAGCTGAAAGACCTTATATAGAAGAAAGAAATTTATTAGAAAAATGAAAATATTATAATTAATATCAAAATAGAATTTTTATATTGAGATAGAAAATGTTATTAAGTTGTCAAAAATGATGTCGATGCTTTGAAGAACTTTTCAAAAGTGATTTACACTTTTTCCAAAAATTTAGTAGCAAAGGAGAATATATATGAGTTGAAAAGTGTGAGTGTACATGTAAAATGTTATGTATACCTTAATAAAATTATTTTTTTCCTTAATAGGAGATTTATCTCTCGAAAATGATCCTCTCTAAAATTAATGAAAATTATCAAAATGAAGTTCATTTATTTCCTTATTAATAATATGCGTTTTAATAATTTAAATTTAATAATAGTAAGCTTTCATGAAAAACTAAAAAAAAAATTTATACAGGACATTTGATACTTTCGAATAAATAAATGAATAAATATTTTGTTGTGTTCAATTGCCTGTACCTTGGGAGTTTGAGTTTTATCAACAGAAATTCTGCGTTCAGGTTTCATATCATCCTGCAAAAGTTATAATTTTAAAAACAAAGTATTAAAAAAAATGTTTAATTCCAATATTGTTTATATAAGTACCTCATCGATAAGTGTGTCAATAGATGTGCGACGACTCAAAGTATCCTATACGATAATTTTGAAAAAATTAATTTTTACTGTCAATTCAATTAATTTTCTTGTTTAAAAAATGTTTTTCTTTAATATGTATGTAAGTATTACTCTATACCTCTAAATCTTTGACTATTGAAGTTTCAACAGATGTTTCATGTCTTATATAAGCTTCCCACTATTGTAAACAAGAAAAAAAATCCAAAATATACTTTTATTCCAATTAAAAATAAAGAAATAAACCAATTTTGCATATTAAAAAATTTTAATTGATTAAATTTTATTATTAGTGTTGTATTTTGTACCTGCGGTACTGGTCGCTTATCTAATGAGGCATTACGTTTCGGTTCGGATCGAATTGAATCATCAGCCTAAAAAGCGTGAGAAATTAAAAACTAATATTTAAATTTCGCCTTCAAATTTACCAAAAAAGGATGAATTTTAAGTGAAAAGAAAATATAAAAAGAACAAATTTTGTACCTCATTTTCCGTGTCAGGATTCTCAATAACAATTATATATTCATTAGGTGAATCCTAAAAATATATACTTGAATCAGATAAAAATTTATGAAAATCATGTTTTTTAATCTAACTTTATGATTATTATTATTATTATTATTTTTTTTTTTTTAAAGATGAAAAACCCTAAAATCTACCTCAATGTCTCCGTCTTCTACAAATTTTGTCTTTTTAATAAGTTGCACCTTTAATTCATCAGGTTCTATCTTCAAAGATTTGTGATTCAGTCTTCCCTATAAATTTGAAATTTAAAGAAAATGAAATAAAAAAGTCAATTCTTTTATCAGAAGCTATCTGAATTAATTGCATTTCTCATTAAATAAAGTGTGAGTATTTGTGAATGTAGTGTGAATTTGAATGTAATGCCAATTATTATGTGTACCTTAGTGTCACTGAGTCTCCTTGGAAGTTCCTTTTTCTATAAAAAAATATTTGCAAAGTCAAATATTAATTTATAATAATACTGTTTTTCATTATTTCATTACTTATAAAGCTCTTCAATGCATTTGTGACAAACAGTTTTAATCTCATAAAATAATTATCAAATTTAAATTTAAAATAAATAATACTATAAAACTTTACAAAAAATTATTTTGAACTACTTTTAGGTACATATATCATAAATTAAATAGTATAAAATATAAAATTTTGTTACCTTTTCAACAGTTTTTTCCATAATTGAGGAACGTCTACTTTCGGTTTTGACTTCTTCTTCCACCTGTCACAAACCAAATTTTACGATTTTAATAAATAATATTATCAAGAATCATTTTTGTATTAAATGGTAAAAATAAGTTGTATGCAATAATATATTTCAGTTTCATTCAATCTAATGTTAAGATTAATATTGTTAACATAAATTTTACAAAAAAAAGTTATTTATCAATCAAGATTTGATTTTTGATTACTATTGTAATAACAAATAATATTAATAATGTTAAATAGTGACAAATAGAACAAAAATTCTTTCAAGTTTTGAGTTTTCTAAGTGTATATAAAGTTATAAGGGTAAAAAGCGCACTAAAAGGAATAACGCGTTTACCTGTTGCATTGAAACGCGTCTCTCGGGAGTTTTTGAACCTTCACGGGAAATCTATGCACAAGGAAAGCATAGGAAATGGTTCTCTTTTAGTTTTGTATTAATACAACAATTATTATTCAAAATTCTGCCATTTTTTTTTAAATTGTTCATTAAAAATTATGTTTCATACCGTTTCTTCAGATTTTGAAATAGAACTTCGACGACTCTCAGTGCGTAGTTCTTCCACCTATAAAAAATATATTATTGCAAATAAATAAAAATATTAATATTTATAAATATTATATTTGATGGAATACGTTTAGAACCAATTTTATTTTTAAATTCTTACCCTCGAAACTGATTGTTTTCGACTGCTTATTTTCTTTTCAGGCTTTGGTGTGGTTTCCCGAGAGACCTTCAATTTAAAAAATATTATTTATTAATTATCATAAAGTTTTGACACAATTTCCAAAGTTTTGGTTGATTTCTTTGGAAATTTTTATTCATATTATTACTTCAATTTAAAAAATATATCTTACATCTTTGGACTCTGGTTTGGAATCTGGTTCCTTTTTTTTTAAAGTCTTTTTCTGAAAATTGAATTAACATTAACGAATAAAATATTTTCTTAAAATTTCTATATAAAAATAAAAAAAAGGTCATAAAAATTCTCACCTTTTCTTGATCCTTTTCTTCAATTTTTTCATCTACCTTTTTCTGAAACAATAAAAATTTCTCACATTACAACAAAATTTTTTTTTAATTACATTTGTGTAACACTAAATTAATTTTTAAGACAGTTTTTAGTACCTTGATAACTTTCTTCTCCTCAATCTTTTCCACATTATTGAAAGTTTCTTCTTTCTAGACAGCGAACATAAAAGTAAAACCATTTTAGAAAAGAAAAATGTCTTCATTGATAATTAGAAAAAATGAGAAAAGACCATTCAAAAATATAAATTGTCGAACAAATAGAAAAATGAAAGTCAATATGAAACATGCAAAAATAAAATCTATCTCAAAACACAGAAAGCATGCATACTAAATTATTTTTCGATTCTAATACACTAATTTTATGCGTCTATTTTGTATATATATATATATATATCTCTTTTGAAAGCATGAAGCACTAGACCACCTTCTTTTATGTTAAATTTGCATACCAGCGATAAAAGCATTAAAGTACTTATAAAAATCGCTGGCAGGAAGCTGAAACTAAAAATATCACAAGTTATTATTATTTATTAGAATATCTCGAGAGATTAATATACTTATTATTACATTTCCTAAGGGATTAAAAAAACGTAATATTACTTTTTCTAACTATTTTTCAGAATTATTATTTTCTAATTCTAATTCTAATTTCTATTTCAAAGCCTAGTTGTGATCGACTGAAAAACTATTCTATTTTAAAACCAGGGGAATTTACAGTGCGAATTATTAACCAAAAAGCCACAGGGAGGGAATCCATTGATGAAGTATTTGAAGCTGAAATTATTATTATTATTATCAGAAGCTGAAAAAGAGAATCTAGCATTAAAAACTATAAAGCAACTAAAGAAGCGACCAAATTTATTATCTGCTTTATTAAAAATTTAAAAATATTAAAATTATTTGCTCTATTAAAAATGATTTGGTTTTATGATGAATTATTCGCCTTCATTAAGAAGCAATTTGAAAAATACATAATAATTGAAAAATTAATTAATTAAGTGATAATAAATAATTAATAGAGAAAAAGTAGAAAATAATCTACTGTTTAGTTATCTATTTACAGAAAATTATAACCTTTTTTGGCGTTTTTCATACATTACCAAAAGTCTAGCATTCGTATTTTTCACTCACCTGAAACAAAGAAATTGCAAATTTCGTCTTTTAAAATCCAAGTAAAAATTAACTTTTCTAAATTCAGAGCAAATTTTGTTGGTAAAATAATATATATTACAACATTGGATTCATGCCAACAAATAAAAGGAAATAATGGAGAGCTACAAGTAAAATCTCGAGCAAGACATCAATAAAAGAAACATAAAATGGATCATAAAACGATATATAGGAATAGTATCACAAAAATGTTGATAACATTCTATATATCTTCGAGATCGAGGTATATGCTTGAACAGTGTACAGTTGTTGTTTGTGTTTGAACAGATCGTAAAAAATAATTATTGAATTTGATATATATCTATACAGAAAAGAGAATAAAATAAAAATTTTAAATAATATTTTACCTTCTTTGTGTCTGGTTTGTCGATACCGTTTGTTTTCGATTCCGGAATTTCCTTGAAATGAAAAAAAAATGTGACATGAGTACAAAATTGAAAAAAAAAATTGAAAATGATGAGAATTGTATGAAAAACGAAATTTAAATAAGTGCAAAAAGCTGAAGCCGTCCAACAGTTTCGAAAATATGCGACAATGTTTCCTAGAAAAAAGTGTGGAAAAGTTTGTGAAAGAATGGTGAATAAAAATAAAATCAAATAAAAAGTTAAAGTTAATTAAATCTGAGTTAAAGAGTAATTATAAATTTTTATAAATACAAGAAAAATTACAAATTATAAGCCAATTCAAACGAGTAAACGTATCAAAAAGTTATCTAAACATAATTTTTTTTCAAGTTTTTCCAGTTTGAGATATTATAGAAAGGTTATTTTATTTTGAATTTTACATAAGAAATTTGGATGAGTTTGAAAGAATGAAAATATTATTTTTTTAAATAAAAAGACAAAAGAAGGATAAAAGTGAAAAATGTGTTTTTTAAGTGTGCGTGTACCTCGACCTGCGAAAAGTCAGAATCAATTTCTTCGATGATAGGTTCTGCAATGCTCGACTCCATAATACTAACCGTTTCCTCTTCTTCTTCCTCATATTCCTCCTCAGACTCATAACTTGTCACCTGACTTTGCACCTTTTACGCGTTACAATATAAAAAAGCTTGTCAGTGATCATTTTTAAAATCGATATTAGTGAAAAATTTATGCAGTTTTTTTAAAGATCTACAATATAAATTTTTGAAGCAGCATTTTTTTTTTATTTAAAATTATTGGCTCCAGATTAATAGCTGAGTTGAATATCGAATCATTTAAAGTTAGTCTTTTGGCGAAGAAAAAATGTTTCATCTTCTCTACCTTCTTCTCTATCTCTTCCTTCTTTTCAATCTTTTTCTTCTCTTCGACTTTCTTTTCCTCTATTTTTTTCTCCTCGATTTTCTTTTCCTCGATCTTTTCTTCCTCCTTCTTCTCTTCTTTTTTCTCTACTTTCTTCTTTTTCTTCTCCTCCTCTTCTTCCTTCTTCTTTTCCTCCTTCTTTTTCTAAAAAAAGCCGACAACAGGTTGCATGCAATATTTCAAACAGGGTTGTTTTTTTTTAATTAAATGCAAGGGGTAAAAAAACGGGAGATAAGAACACAATTGATAAAAGAGAGATGAATTCAACAAAAAATAAAATCTTCTCATTATGATGACAAATGAGAATGTAAAAATTCAAAAATAGGGGTTAAAAATAGAGGAGACAAAAACAACAAATAATTACAAATAGAAAATACTGGGATAAATCTAGGGAGAAAAATAGTTGCAATCGGAAGATTTAAATTTAAAGAATTGTCAATTTGGGACCTAGATAGTAATTTAAAAAATGATTTATGATACTTAACCATGTCAAACTAATATTTATAAAAAAATTCAAAAAATTTTAGAGAATTAGTTTATTTCTTTTTTTTAGAATTTAAACTTGTTTATTAAATTAAATGAAAATAAATTTTTCAAAAAAAAAATAATGTAAAAATTAAACTTTTTAAACTAATTTGTTAATGAAATGGAAATTTTGTGAAAAAACTCACCTCAACCGTCAGTTGAGCTGATGATTCATCTTTTCCTCCCTCATTACTGACGACCACTTTGATAGTGCCAGTGTATTCTAATTTTGTAGTTTTGATAACAAGCGTCATTGTCTTGCCATCGAATGTTGTATTAAATTCTTTAGACGATGTAATTTCTGTCGAGTCTCTAAAAAAGTGAAATTCATATTTTTAAAAATTAAAAAATTAAAATTAAAAAATTTAGAAAAAATTACTTACTTGTACCATTTGACAGTAACTTTTTTGTCTATTTGTACCAAAGTGGCTGTGAATTCTGCACTTTTTTCTTCCGTGACAGTCTGATGAAGAAAAATAAAATTTGAATTCAGATAATATTTTAGAAAAATAAAAATGAAATATATTTTAAACAATCACGTACCGTTGATTTTAAACCAGAAGCGATTCTTGGTCGTTCAATTTCTTCAGGAATTTCTGTCACTTCAACAACTTGCGAAGTAGCTTCACCCTTTTCATTTCGCGCTACTAATTTGTAGGTACCTTTGTCAGACGTTGATATTTGTTCGATCTCCAATTTGACAGCAAATTCTCCCTAAAAAAGAATTGTATAATTAAATAAAAAATTTATTTATCAGAAAATTCATGAATTTTATAATAAATGGTTTATTAATGAAAAATTACCTCTTTCACTTTCTCCACGTGTAATTTATGTCTATCGTCTTCTTTGACAGCATTTGATTCTTTGAACCATGTACAATCGGGTTCGAATTTCGATAAAACGTGACATTCAACTATTACGGTCTTCTTCTTAACGATTTTAATTACTTTTGGTTTCTCCTTAATTACAGGTATAACTAAAACATGCAAATTATTTAAAAATACAAATAAAGGAAAAACATTTACGATTAAAATTTTTTTTTTCAAATTTAATTTTAATTAGTTGAGAAAAATTTAAACTTACTTTCAACATTCAATGTGAGATTAGCATTGAGTTCTCCCAAAGCGTTTTTGATGTTACATTTGTATAATCCAGAGTCGTCAGCTCCGGGATCGTTTAGCGTGAGTTTAATATAATATACATCCTCTTTTTCTTTGACGACGCTGAGTGAAATTTTTGATGATTCTTGGACCACTTTGCCAGCATGGGTCCAGACGATATCTGGTTTTGGTGATGCTTTAACTTTACAATCCATAATTACCAATTTGCCTTGATTTTGTGATTGAATTCTTGGTTTGTCGACAAATGTCGGACCATCACCTTCCGGTTCGGGTTCAGCTTCGATATTCAAATTAAGATTTGCATTACTCTCGCCAAATTCGTTTTTCACGTGACACCTGTACGTGCCACCGTCAGGTGCTCCTGGATCCTTTAATGAAGATATATTTTTAAATTTGTCTCGATAATTTTTTCTATCCTTTCTTACAATTTTTTGAATTAAATTTAATTTTTTTATTCATGAGAAAACAAACAAATCATATAAAAAAAGAAAAGAAATAGATAAAGTTTACAAACCTTAATTTCAAGAATGAGCTCGTACACGTCTTCCTCGGCATCTTTCGACTTGATTTTAATTTTCGATGATTCTTTGACGACGGTCGTGCCACGATACCAAGTGACTTCCGGTTTTGGTTTCGCTCGACATTTACATTTCATTGTAATGAGTGTGCCAGTTTCGTTTGGAATGATGCGGGGCTTTTCGATGAACGATGGGGCGAAACCTGCTGCATCTTCTGCACCTTGGAAAAATCCACGATTAATCATCGAATTTAATTGCTCACGACATTTTTAAAATTATATAGGGGAGAGTGGTGGAGATTTTTAAATCATTTTCCAGAAAACTGAAATGATCAACTGCTGCCCACTCTCTCCTATTACTTTTTTGATATTATTAATTTATTTTTTAATTAAAATAAATTTTATTTTTAATTATAATTTCTTGTTTTTAATACAAGTAAATATTATTTTTAAAAGTTAGTAAATGAGGCGTGTAAAATTACAAAAGCTGCGCGATTAGCGATAAGAACTTACCCCATATAATAGAAATTACAGGTGATTTCGAAATGTTCAGAGAGAGAAGAAGGGTTCAGGACAGAAAGAAATAAATTTTAAATTTCAAAAAAGAAATTGGTCGAGATGGAGAAAAATACGTTTTTGTAAAGTTTGTATTACTTAAGTGGTAACATAATAATAATTGTGCGAAATATTGTGGGAAAAATAAAACGAATAAATATACATGTAAAGAAATAAACTTGACCTTAAGAGAGAGATGTTTAATTTTTAATAATTTAAAAAAGTGGGGTTTCTTTTAAAGTTCAGCTTTAAAAACGTATACTTTTTTTCTCCTTCTCGGGAAAAGTAATGAAATAAAAATTGGGACCAAGAGAGAAAAAGAAAGATAGAGAGCCCCTCGAAGACAGTTGACTTGCCTTGGAAGTTGAGCGAAATGTTGGCGTTACTCTCGCCAAAGTTGTTAAAAGCGTTGCAACGATAATTTCCACCGTCGGCCTTGGTTGGATTCGATATTTCGAGGGTGAGAAGGTATGTGTCCTTTCCGGTTGATCTGCGGAACATCTTGATTCGTGCGCTGTCAGCAATTGTCTTTTGACCTTGATACCATGTAATATCAGGTACTGGATGAGCCTCCAGGATGCACTCCATTATCAGGATGTCACCTTCTTGTCGAATCGTCGGTTTCTTGGGAAATCTCGGTGGCTTACCATCGGGAATTCTACAGTTTTCATCAATACAATATAGATACGTGATTCCGTTCAACCAAATCGATCCCTAAATCTTTCTTTTTCCGCTTTTAATTCTCGTTTACTGCGTGTTTCAATTTTTTAATTTGAATTATTTATTAAGTTTCTCACTTTTCAATTGAAAATTTGTTGAGAGAAATTTGAATTAGGATAAATATAAATTCGAACAAAGAAATTAAGGATAAATAAGAAATCTATTAAATAACTAATAGGAAAAAAAATTAGGTAATCCCTTAATGATTTTGAATTATGACATTTTTTTAATCAAGTTTTGAAAAATATTTTTAAAAAAAATTTGTATACATAAAAAAAGTGCGTACTTTAGCTTGTCACCACCCTCGAAGTTAAGATTAATCGTAGCAACACCTTGTCCATGTTTGTTTTTGGCGACTGCTCTGTATTCTCCACTATCTGCTTTCATGACTTTATTGATTTGTAATCTGGCAAGATGATAGAGTTTTTGATCAAGCTCTAGTGAAATCTTGTATCTTGCACTGTCTCTAATTTCCTCGTTTCCATGATACCTGCGTTCACAGTGGTCATTTTGCCATCAAAATCATTTATTTCTCATTATCCAAGATTTAATTAAAATTAATAATTACTTTTCTATTAGAAATATATTTTTTAACTTGTATTTAAAATTTCTATTTTATAGATTTAAATTCAATTTGTAATGTATTAATCATTTAATTTAATTTTAATGTAAAATAATTTAATTTAATGTAATTTAAAATTTAATTTATTTTTCATATTAATATCCCATTTTAAAAATGATTGTTGTTTATTGGCCTGGTAACACAATTCTTACCACGTGACACTTGGTTTTGGATCTCCAACTAATCGACACTCAAAATTAATGGTGTTCCCATCATCCGATTGTCTGATAACTGGTCGTTCGGTGAAAGTTGGCTTGATACCGTCTTCCGGTACGGGTGCTTCGTCGCCTATTTTTTTTACAAAAAGTGTGTATCGAGAAAGGCGTTTTTCATTTTGTCTTATTTAAAAATAAAATTTTATTAAACCGAAAATTAGAAAATATGATTTAAAACATCGACTGAGAAGTAACGGAGCCACGTATCTGTTGATCCGATCGATAAACCTTTTTTGAAAGGTGGAAATGATAATAAATATTGTTGAAATCCAGAAGAGTAAATCCTCCATATTGAAATGATAAATTTCAATAAAGAAATATGGAATATAAGACCGTAAAGAATATGACTAAGACCGACATTTTTCCCTTAGGTTGCTTGCATCCTTTTAGATTACTTTTTTTTATTGTCCACTTTTATTTTTGTACATGATTAATATAACACGTGTCAGATGGAACAATGGTAAGTTTTACCTCGCGATTGTTTCGTTTTTATATAAATTGTGCCTTTCCTATAAAATATTCCAGAATATTTCTGACTTGTTTCCTTCCTCTCTTTAAAACTGATGATTACATACTAATATTATATGTTTACATAATAAAAAATAGTTAGATTGAAAACGAGAACACTGCACAATTATGCCGAAGCTCATCTAGATATAAAATATGCTGTATTGCGTGTTGTGTACAATATATGAGGTTAGAATTTTGTAATGAAATTTGTGATGAGCGACAACTTAAAATTTAAAAAAAAAAACAATTAAGGTTATCTATTAATATTTATAGCAAAAAAATTATGTTTTTAATTCGTTTTTTATTATTAGAGAAAATTTAATTTTATCTGTAAAGTGTAAAATAAAAAGGAAGTTTCCTAAATTAATAAATTAAACTATTAACTAATTTTGTAAATATAGGTAAGTATTAACAAATAAATAAATTTAAATGGGTTTAAAAATCTTAAAATAACATAAATTTTTTATTTTAATGGCCCCCTTTAAACGAAACAATTTAATCGTATTAGTTTTTATAAATTGTTTAAGAGGATTGTGAAAAATGAAAAATGATTTTGAATGGAATTTATGGAAAGTGTGAGTGTATAGTGCGCCGTTTGTATTGAAATGCGCTTTTTTGGGGACCCCCAAAAGAAAACTTTTTAACGTATACAAAAAAGGAGACACATATTAACAAACACGTTGAACAAGAACAGAGAGAAAAAATTGTCACTGCAGCAACCTAACGAAGCGTCAGCGTAAGGCCAATATATTATTTTCCTTATGCATCAATTTTTCAATTATTGTAATAAAAAATTAATTTCCCCATAAAAAATTATTTTTTATTACAAAATTGTGTATTTTTTTTAATTTAATTAATACGTCATTTAAGCAGCAGTACAATAAATTATATTATTAATCTTGTTTGCAATCTACGACCTTATAATATGGACAACTTTTTTTTTAATGTACAATGTTCAAGCGGGCTGTTTATTGCACACATTGAACTCAGGTTTATCGAACTGATCGATTAATCGCTCGTCGAGAAGAGCTCACTTTAAAAAGAAAAGATTATTAAATGCACACATCTATTTTTTTCAACACATTCAAATTTTTGTAAAATATATTTTCAATAATTTCCTTTAAAAAAAACTGAGTTAAATTAAAAATTCAGCTAATTAATGAATAATTTTATGTTTTTATTTCTTCAACTTAATTTGAATGGGTTGAAGTGAAAGAATACGTACACAAATGTAATTCTCCTTTTAATAAAATTCACTAAAGCCTATACGAATCTAAAAAGTAAATGAGCAAATGTAAAATATGCACTGAGAGTAAATGTTTGTCAATTTTAATGCTCGCTGAATTTGTTAAAAATTTAATTATTAATATTATTTATCTGCGTTACTGGCAAAAAATGTAACAATATTACTAAAAATGTGTTATAAGCAAATTAAAGATAAATGATGACAAAATTAATGGCTATTAATCTACGATTATGATTTTTTTAAATTTAATGGCAACAAACTTTTTTTCTCAGTGGTGAGTTTTTTTTTTATTCAAAAGTGATATATGTAAAAATGTGATTAATACTAAAATTGATATTAATATATAATTAAAATTAATTATCAGATGATCAAATTGATAAAAAGTGATGCGAAAAGCAAAAGATGATCGATTTACATCTCTTGATAGTTAATTGTTTGTAGTAGAGCAAAAAGAGCAACATGGCTCCTACAAAAATAATTTTTTTTCTTTTATATTAGTCTACTTTATAGAAAAAAAATTTCTGTTAAACACTTACTGTCAAAATTGAGAGAAATCGTGGCATTTGATTCGCCAAGCTCGTTCTTTGCGGTGACCTTATATTTGCCAGCATCCTCCACGGTCACGTTTTTTATTTCCAATGTCGCAAAGTAAGAATGTCCGTCCTTATCCACGGTCAGCTAAACATTTAATTTTATTTACTTTTATTTGATAATTTAACACTTTTTCATTTATATAGGTATGTTCAACTGAATACTTTTTTTTATTTTAATAATAAAATTCTCCTTTGGTTAAAATGACAATTTAATTACCTTATGTCTTGGCGAATCTGTAACCAAATTTCCATTGTGAAACCATGTAACTTTCGGGCTTGGATCAGCGGTAATACGGCATTCGAAGAGCAATCTTTTGCCATCGTCCTCCTGTCTGATCGCTGGTTTCTTCGCAAAAGTCGGTGCGATTCCGTCGATTTGTCTGAAAAGTGATAAAGAAAATTTTCATTCTCAGCCACATTATATTCTCGATTTTCATATTATTTATCAATTAAACTCACACGACAATCGACTGTTAATTTTTTAAAATCAACAAAATGTAGTCACGCACAGAAATTAAAAAATTCAAGGAATCATAAATAAAAAATACTTATATTAAAAAATTTAATAAAGATTATTAATGTTTCATAAACATTTAAAAAAATTAAATACTTCTAGTAATAATGTATCATTAGGAATGAATATAAATTTTAATGGAAAGACGATTGAAAATTTTGCAAATTAAAAGTTATACTCAATTTACAATATATAATGTGTTTAGATAAACTAGACGAATTTATCTATTCGGTTATTTTTAGGAAGTTCTGATTGAAATAGCCTATAAGAGAGAGAGGTCGATGTGCCAACGTGTAAACCTCATGAGTATTTGGCAGTGTTTGGGTGTCAGATTGTCATCCAAAGACAACAATGATTCCAATGAATCATTGTTTAATACACTACACTTTCAACAGTATGACTCAGAAATGATTAAAATTAACTCCTTTCATAATGCATCATTCATTTAAATATATTTTTGTTTCTACATCATGTCTAAACAATTTCACCTCACTTTGAATCTAAGCAACAATCATAATTAATTATAATTCAATAAACAAAAAATTTAATTAAATCAATTAATTATTTCAATGAATGATTTTCTAATTTTATTGTAAATTATTTAAATCTTATTCCCATTGTTTAATTTTAGTTTAATTATATCGAACAAAGTAGAGTTCCGGTATGTGCAATAAATCAACGTGAACATCAAAGTCGTCCCATCACATCATAGTGAGCACACAATTCGCATCAAAAATTCAAGCACCAGAGTCTGCCGAAAACATATTCCATCTAACTTTAGAGAATTAGGTTGCAGCTGTTTTCCTTTCCTCTCGTTCATATGGACCAGCCACAGTCCATCAGTGAGAAAGTTTATTGCAAATAATTCTACTGCTAAGATAGTCGAAACACTATAAATAAAACTTTTTTTTTACTAGCAAAGATTTATGACGACTAACGCCACAAAATTGTATATAATATAGTCATTTCGAAATTCACATTACGTCTTTTTCTTATTCTCTAAATTCGCGACATCAATATGTTAATTATTTAGCAAAAAAAAAACCATTTCGATACAGAAAATACTAAAATTATCTTATTAATCCTGTCAAAAATAAAAATAAATGCCTTTTAGTACTTAATATTCTAAAATTAAAACGAAAATAGTAGTAAAAATAATCCATATTGTAATCTAAAACAGCGGTTGTTTAAAGTTGAAAAACAAATGTTTGAATTGTATGCGTTAATAATAAAAATAATAATTAACCCCATTTATTAATGTAAATAAATAATAATGATAGTTAAAAATTTTGTTGTAAAAATTAAACCTAAAAGTTCACGTTGATTAATTGAATATTGTGAAATGTCTTTTCGAAAACAGCATGAAATTAAAATAAACTCTCTCCAATCATTGAATCTGTTAATGTTACATGACCTGAAAAATCAGTTGCTGATGAGGTCAAGGTCACCGGGTAACTAATGCAAAAATAAATCGTACCATTACCGTCTCGCGGTCTTTCATAATTAACGTATTTGCTAATGACTAAGAAAAAAAGAAAAATCGAAAATTTAATTTTGAATTATAATGATGGCAATTAGATGAGATTGCTAAAGCAAAATTTTCTTATCGCGAACCAAGTCACAAGCTCATTTATTATCATTTGTACATGTAGTTGGACGAAAGTTACGTTTATAATTAAAAATAGCCACAACATTCCGCAACGTAGCTAATTCGATAGACGAATAAATTTTACATGAAAAAACAAGATGTTCCATAAAAATTCCAAATTGCACAAATATCAACTAAATGTTTTGTTAAAGTCAAAATTTTCCAATTAACGATTGACAAATGCAATGCCACCAAATTGAGTGATGAACAAGTTTTATTCTTTGTTAAACAAGTGTCAAAATTGTCTAATCGCGAACTGTCAACTTGAACTAAATTCCAAATGCTGATTCATTGTTCGTAACAATACGTTGTATTACTCATCGCAACAGGAAGATTCTTGACCCAATGTTTTAAAGTTTGCTCTTGACCTACAGATTTAATTATTTAGACATTGAACAGTTGACTTTTTTTGGTCCTGTGAGTACAAGATTTATTCTTATTTAAATCATCATGTATTTTTGATAATTCGTTCGTTAATTTGTAGTAGAGATTTTTCAAATTATGATTAGTAAGAGAAAAAAAACTTTTAAAAATTTCATTATCATTTGAGCAAGAATT